>NC_136645.1:7226378-7826378 GCF_949748355.1 Melanostigma gelatinosum
CTCTTCCTCTCCTGGTTTGCGTGTTTAGGCTGGAATTAACCCATAACTAGGCTGGTTAAAACATGACATGTTACTGTACCAGCCAGTATCTTCTGCTGTGTTAGCATCTATCAATGTGCCAAGGAGCTATGAAGGGGATTGGTTGATTCGGGGGGAAAAGCAGCTCTGCTCAGCTGTGGGCCCTTTTCCTTTTCACCCTGCCCTCCCAACAATAGGTGCAGTCAGGGAGAGGTCATAAAAAAAACACAGTGAAAGCATCTCCACTCCTCCTCTCTCCCCTCTGCCCATTCTCCCGTCAGAGAGAAGACAGGCAGTAACTGTCTGTGTGTCACCGGGGGTAATTGTGGGAAGCCTGAGAAAAGCTGCCCTGCAACACCTCGTCGAGCTTTAGCGACTTCTCCTCTTAGATTCTACTTATGACAGAAGAATTACAAAAATGAGAATGAACTTGAAGTGCAACTCTCCCGTGGCGAGCTTGTTATGACCCGAAAATCAGGTCTCTTTTGCAAATGCTGTTCCCACAGAAGTAAGTTTGTTAAAACTAATTTATAGATCAACGGTTGTGTCGCGTGTTTTCATACCCAACGGTGCAGCAGCGGGAAGACATGGAAGATGCATGGAAATAAGACAGCACTGGTATTGAACTGGTAGTCCGTGTCTCTGAATTGGGTTTGAGGATAGAAAACGTGTGATAGTTGCATCCCTCATTTCTATCTTTGCAATGCATATTTTTGAATTTCAAAAAGGAGCAAAATCATGGCTGTGTGAAAACAATGAAACCACAACAGCAACCAAAATATCATTCATTCCAGTCTGGGTCATTTTCATCAGCCAATTCAAATTACAACTGTTGCTTAAAAGCGATTTGACAACTAATGCGATGGGTTGAGAAGACCTTGATTCATCCCAACAACCCTCCTATATATATTTGAAATTAAACCTTAACTTTGTGCAGTGTACTACACACAGAGATGGAAACAGGTGCAGTTGTCACCTACAGATGCCGAACAACTTTCCCTGGTTGCTGCAACAAGTAGGTCATAGTATCCCGTACGTATTTCAGTGTTCTGACATAAAAGGAAATCCTTTTTGTGATTCTCGGACTTTTGGACTGCAGATCTACAGACTGATGTGTGAGTGAATAAAGACACAGGAGGAGGAGGAGGAGGAGGAGGAGGAGGAGGAGGAGGAGGAGGAGGAGGGAGGGGAACACAGAGGCAGCGCGGTGATGAAGTCTAACAATAGCTTCAGATTGATGTGAGAATGCTGTTGCACACGCTCCAAACTGAGCTCAATCAGTTTCAGTTGCGTTCAAGCACACATTCCTGGCATACCATCGCTCGCAACGAGATGCGGAACTCCAAAGTTAACGTGAACTATGCATGCTGGCTCAGGGCCAGGTTTCAGTGGGATGTTTTTGCTCTGTGAAAATTCCACGCCAGAGAGACAGAGACAGAGAGCGACAGACCGAAAGACAGAGACAGAGAGAGAGACAGAGAGAGAGCAGAAAGGAACAAGAGAGAGAAGGTAAGTAAGGAGAAAAATAACGAAGCAAGAAGGGAAACCCCCTCAGTTTGTGGCAATAAAAGAGTACCGCTGCTCTTTGGGAGATTAAATATGAAGTGAACAAAACAAAACGAGGGCTTTGAGACCCTCCGAGTCCTAGCCATTCTTCTGGCCACAGTAGCCTAGCAACCACTGCTTGACCAGTCCATTGTGCAAACGTATGTTAAGCTTTTATCCCTCATTAGCAACATTCCTCCCTGCAGGCCGGGATTTTACAGATTAGGTTGAAAAACACAAAAGGAGATTGGACAAATCTTGCTGACTTCCAACATATTACTTTACAGGCTAATCATTGATCAAATAGCTGCATGTTTGTGCAGCATGTGTACACGGTGGTAAATGGAGGTCTGAGTCGTGGAGTGAGAGGTGGAAAAGTCTAGTTGTGTACCTGTCTGTGCCCTGGTTTAGGAGTGAGCTAGCTCGAGCCACACCAACAGACATTCAGCTGATTAACTATTAAATACGTGACCGATTGTAACACGTATTTTTACCCCCCCGCGTGGATAATTCTCACTCCTTTTATCCTCGTACAGCCAACACAAACAACCCTCCCCAGCAGATGCAACAATTTCTCTTTAGCTGCCATATTCTCTGGGTTTTTGCTGTGAAAACAACCCACCACACCACATGGTGCCGTGTGTGCGTTTATGTGCAGGAGAGTCTTTTGTGAACTCACTGCACTGCCTCAAAGCGAACACGTACAGCTACCTTCATTCTCTCTTTATTTAGATAAGACAGTATATTGACCACAGCTGTTCAGACTTCTGACCCCGGGACGAGCAACTACACCGGCTTACTAGTAACAGCGCTGGTAGAGTTCATTTCTTGGTCACATTGTGGGGTTAACAGCGTAGCAGTGGGCTCTGTGGAAATCAAGAATGACTCCAGAAAAACTGACATTCAACTAGCCTACAATCGTCAGGTAAAATGCTCCAACTATGCAATCAGCACACTATAGAATGGTCTCTCATAAGCTTCATTTAAAATGCTGCCTCTTTACTTAAAGCTTATCTCTATGTCACAGTGGAGTGGCAGGACAAACACACTGACTTGTGTTCGCAGCTCTGTGTCTGTTCGGGGGAGTTTGTTTGTGCATGTTCACCAAACATCCGATTAGCTTAAATAGTCGAGATGGCAGTTAAATCCTCTCTCTCCATCTGCCCTATAATTAACACACAGCTTTCATCTAAAATAAGGTCGGGCTCGTCTACACTGTCCGGGGGCACCATATGCACATTAACATCTCCAGACACAATGGCTGATTGTGCACATTCAGAATGAGAGTTTAATCTAAGAGAGCGAAACCATTTTAGTCGTATGTGTGCTCACTGTATTGGGTCTGGAAGGAGATTTATCTGCCATTTACTTTTACTGTGTCTTGTGAATATACTGCAAGTGAACAGTAAAGATATTTCGGAGGGTTAGATGCTTTAAAAATGTGTCAAAATGAGATATGCAGGCATCACACCAAAGTTTCACCCCACATGGCCCCGAGGATGATCAGTGTCTGATCACAAAGGAAGAAATAGTGTTTGGAGTCGTGTTACACACATAAACACACCTGAGTTGAAGTGGGTAGCCTCAGACTCTTCTTCTCATTGAGTCCTGTCCATTCATTATTCAGTCCTGGGAAACTAAAGTGAGCTGGCTGGTTGTCAATTACCCGTCCATGAAGGAACGAGCACAGCACCAGCTTCTAACTACAGGACCCCTACTCAAGAGTCAGACCTGCTAATACTGAATACTCATCTATTTTACAACACCTGCAGCCATTGTGAAACCTCTACAGTTCACTACTACATTCCCTGATGAATAAACAAACATTCCTTCACCACATAAAACCCTGACGTGAATAGTTTCCTTCTTCTTTTACCCCGTGACCTCCGGCATTAGCTCTGGTTGGTCAGGAACATGGCCTGACAGTGTGGACCGAGTGTGTCTGGTTATGTGTTTGGTAAATCACCGACTGTATTTGAACAACATTGCAGATGGGAGTGGAGAGAGGGGGCTGGGAAAGTGTGTGTTTTAAAGGATGAAGAGAGTGAGTGGAGAGGGGTGGGGGGCAGCCCAGCTGAGCAAACTCTTTATTTCACATCCTCTTGATGGTATCCCCCACCACTTCATACAGACACAGACCATTTACACCTCTTTAAATCCAGCCAGAGGAAAGGGCAGCATTGCAACAGGGGTGTTGTGGAACTATGTGTGAATTGTCAGTTTTCAGCAACCTCAATTTAGGCTGGAATGACGAAACTATGTTTTCCTAATAACCTACAATGCCCCATATGTCATGAATGACAAACAATTACTATATGTGCGACATGTGGATATGTCTGGAGCAGATAGGTCTTAAAATAATTGCCAAAAAGCTACAAAGTTAATCAAGCAGACCGGAAATGCTACCAACACTTAACTATAAATAACTAAAGGTGGATGGGCTGCATGTGCAACAGGTGGATGGTTCCCTCACGAGGACTTTCTCCTAAAGTTGGGTTATTTGGCTTAATGCATCTGTCACACACACACACACACATCTTTGCTTACTGTTGCTAGACTTCAGGTCACGGTGGATGATGGGTACCACGGCCTCCTCGTGCAGATAGAGCATCCCGCGTGCAATCTGCACGGCCCAGTTGACCAGGATGTGTGGAGGGATGCGCCTTCCGGTCAACGCCCGGTTCAGTGTCCCGCCTCGGGCGTACTCCATGACCAGGCACAGGTTGGGCTCCTCCAGACACACTCCCTCCAGTTTGATAATGTTTGGGTGCTGCAGCATGGAGAAAAGTTTCGCTTCTTGTTTAACACCGCCGGCGGTGGCTGTTATGTCCTCGTCCGGGTCTTGCCGAGCAGCCTTCACGGCCACCTCTTGATCCTTCCATGTGCCCCGATACACTTTGCCAAATCCACCCACGCCTATGATCTCCTCTAGCACCAGTTCACTGAAGGGAATCTGCGAAGGGGCGGTCGGGACTTGCTCTCGTGCCCCCGCAGACCCACTCGTGACAGGGAGACGGTAAATAGCGGGCTGGTAGGTGACATAGTTCGAGGGGAAAATCCCGACCCGGTGGTTGATTTTACCCGTCCACCATCCCTCGTCCCCGGAGATCGTTGCGTCTTTGGACAGCACCTCCACCACGTCCCCTCGCCTGAGGCTGAGCTCATCCTCGCCGCTCGCCTCGTAGTCATACGCGGCTGTCCACAGAGACTGAGTGGGGCACAACGGAGCAGAGTGAGCACACGGCCGAGCTGTGGGAGAGTCTGTCCGAGCTGTGGGGGAGTCTGTCCGAGCTGTGGGGGAGTCTGTCCGAGCTGTGGGGGAGTCTGTCCAGACGCACGGCCGCCCTTCACCGTTTGGGAAAGCGGCCTGCGAGACATCCATTTCTCGGTGGCCGTAGCGGCACCATATAGGGTGCAGCAGGGATTCTTTTTTTTTAGAACAAAATGAAAAACTTTAAAACTTGTTTGAAATCCTCATGCTGTCACGCCAACAGAGGGGCATTCCCTGCGCGCAGCCCCACGCGAAGGGACCAAAACCGTCCGTGTCCAAAGTCCCGTGGGAGCGCGAGAGAGCGTCCACGACCTGCAACGTTATCCACGTCGCCACTCCGGTACAAGTGGATGAGGGTCAATTACTCGTTAGCGAGGTTTGCTGGCTACTGTTAGCCAAAAATACTTTTTTTTAAAGCTAATGTCACCACTCTATGGGTTCACGGTTAAATAGCAACACGTAGTTTTTAAACTAACACTTCATATATATCTCAAATAATCTCTGCCACGAGAGAGAAACTGGTCCACAACATAGTCCTTCTGCTTTATGCTAATGCGAGCAAGCTAAAGTTAGCTCTCCAACCAAGTTTCCCGCAGGTGCCGCAAAGAGATGCACCTGCACGGTCCACTCCGACCGGGTAAAGTGAGACTCGGAGGGACAGGTTTCTCTTACGAAGACGCACGGAACGCTCATCTAGTCACCAAATCCCGAGACGTTAAGTTCACTTTCACGCCTGTGGGACTTTTAACGTGGAATGTTCTCCTGCATTGGCTAGCGGGTTAGCTTAGCATAGGTCAGCCTACTGACTAGTACGGCAGAAAAGTTGCTTCTTTTTTTTCCAGTTTGAGATCGGTCATTCCCAAGTGAGTATCTCCTTCGTGGACGAGACGAAAAAGCCGACGGTTGAACACTCAGAAAGCACGTCAAACATCCTGGAGTTCCAACGTAAGAATGCGGGAGTAAAAAAAAAAACGATTAGAAAATCGGTCAACTTTAATCAAAACAACACCTCCATCGCCGCTCTCTCCGGTCGAAGTCGGACCCAGCAGTGAGCTGAGAGAAGGACCTGCGGGACGCTGGCGCTGCTGGCTGTGGGGCCCTCTGATTGGTGGATTAGGTGACACGTGACCGTCGCAGCAGTAAGGGGGGGGGGGGGGAGGAGCTACTATAGGAATGTGTGAGGAGTGCGCGCCTTCAGGGAAATTATGGGAATAGCAGAGCATACAAAGACACACACACAACACACACCGCTCTACAGACACCATGCGAACATACAATTTGTTAAAGTGAAAACACAACTATTTGGCATACTGCTGCAATTTCGATCAAGTATTTAGACACACAAGGAATTTGACTCCGGTGTCAAGTGGCTCTCAGTGGAGGCCTACTACACAAGCAGACACATCTGCTGCTAGACAAAGACACAAATCCATACAGATATCACCGTAAACATAAACATGGGCCTATAATAATAACACATATAATAATAATAATAATAATAATGAAAAAGCCCTTTTGTAATCGGGTCTGCTCTTTATGAATTCGATTGTATATATATGCATATTGAAACCTACATTAACATGTATTACCTCGAAGCATCCAAAGCCTATAAATCCTGTATACGTGTGCATATAGGCTTGCGTATCGTCATCAACGCATACATATCATGCACAATGTGTTTGACAGTTTTTTCCCTGAAAACAGACTGTCCGTGGCTGCGTGTGTGTGCAGATAAGCACTGAAGGTGCGAATCATACAATAGGAAAGGACGGAGAGGGAGGGAGGCGGAGAGGAGGAGGAGTGGGAAAAGAGAGGGGAGGCGGTCAGAGCTGCGCATCTGTGCAGGCAGCTATAGAGGAGAGGGAGAAGGAGAGAGACGAACAGGACAAGATGAGGACCGCGGCAGCAACAATGGGCGAATCGACATTGGGATGGGAAAAGGCAGACGAGAGGACAGCACCGAGGAAAACAGAAGAATAAGGCATGAAAGAGAAGGCTCAGGAGACGTGCTGCATCGCCCCAACATGGAGGCGTAGCGACAGTAGCATGCATTAGAGGAGATCATTTCATCGTAGCTAGCAGCAGCAGCATCCGTCCGTCCAACCTGAGCGGAGAGGAGGAGAGCGAAGGAGAGATGGGCTCCCAGGTTGTGCAGACCCTGCGTCAGGGAGTCTGGGCATCTGTGACCGGCGGCTGGTACCACGACCCGGACCAGAACAAATTCAACAACTCCTGCCACCTCTATCTGTGGATATTTCTCCTGATGTTACCCCTGTCTCTCCATCTGGTGAGTTGTTATGAGGGAACATGACGTCCAAGGCCGGGAAGGGGGTGTGCGGGGCTCACGGTACCATAGGTAGCGTTATTTATTTTCTTCACGCGCGCTTTTTATCCTTTGGTGGATAAACGTGCGGTGGCATGTGAGAAACTAACACCCCTCATTGTCTGATTGCTACTGAGGGAAATACTAGAGAAAATAACACTGTCGCAGTATTTCCCCCCCCCCCCCCCCTGCATGCAGTGACGGAACGCATGGCTGCTCCTGGATGTGGCAGTGGGATAGACAGGAGGCGTGAAGCCGCGGTTCAATGATATTCTCATGTCATGGCCTTTGAAAATAGCTGCAACACAGGCTGCAATACTCCCAGTCATAATAACCTGACTGAGGAACTTCCATCTGGGACATTACCTTGTAGGATATGTGGATATCAGTAGATTTGGAGTAAGAACAAAAAAAACGACACAGGCATAGTCATACAGCAGGACATGGTGGCATGAATGAAGGAAAGAGTGGCTGCCATAGGTCAAACAGCTTGAACTGAGCTGTGATGAAGTATGATGTCAACAACAGACAACAACAAACGAACTGAAAGGGTGACCAATTAATGATCTGAAGGCAGATCACTGGCAGTTTTTGTATGTGAATAAATTACTTTGACAACATTTCTATGGGGCAGAGGATGATCAGTAACCGGTTTTATCTCGATTCGATAATAGATGTTGCAGATTATGTGATGTGATTGCTGCCCATTCCGCTGCTCTCCGCCGTCTCGGAGCAATACACCGGGGCTAATTTGTAGGTACTGTGGGTTCAGAATGATAACCCCAAATTAGCCACTCATGAATCAGTGAGTTCGTGAGGCAACGCAACATATTCTGATGTGAGAGTGACAGCTCCGACAACTAAGAGCTTTGACACCAGAGGCTGTTGCCGACAGTTTTAACAGTCTGTTTCAAAACACCCACAAGCTTTCTGGTGGAGATGTTAAGTTTATTAGCAATTTTATCCGAAGGTTGCACAGTCCAGATACATGATTGCGTATGATGACACTGGACTATGCATCCGTGTCGGCAGACATCGATATGTGTCCATATGTGTCTCCAAGACAGCAATAATCTCTCCAGATCAGGATGACTCGTGTATCAGCATGAGGCACATGCTTCCTCTTTCATCTTCCTGTTCTTTATGGGCCATTCCTCCACCGGGGATCAATAATCTTCACCAATCCACCAGTTATTCAAATTGGATCTTGTGGTTCACTGAGCCTTTGATACACATGTATCAAATGCAAACACGCTGTACCTTCAGCAGAGTTTCACCTTCTTATAATAAGATGAGAAGACAAAGCACAGCATGAAGCATTGAATCAAACACTGTTTTCGTGGAGTCAGGACTCTGGAGATGTTTTGAATTTGATGAAGCTCCTCTCCTCTCCACAGGCCCTGCCCCCTACCACCATGGCTTTGAGCATCTACTGCACCTCCATCACAGTCTTCTTCATCCTCATCAAGCTGGCCAACTATCGGCTGCACCTGATGTTCGACGAGGGCGAAGCGGTGGTCCGCAGCAGCGTCTCTGATCTCAGCAAGGCTCCAGAGAAGAAAAGTAATGCGTCGGACTCCTGCCTGCCCGCCAGCATCAGGTAAACCCACATAGACGCACTTATAATCCTCAACTACAGCCAGAGGGATCAATCTGAAGGAGCTGACAAAAGTCAGCGATCTTCAGTCGGCCACTCTGCTCTGACACACTTGATCTGCACAGAGACTAATAAATGAAAACCCATCACTTCCTGTTCCCTGTAAGACTGTATTTCTTTTTTCATTTCTGTGGCTGTGGAGAGATGAAACAGCAAGTCCAGACACACTTTTTACAGCTTCCTCATCCCTAAAAATGAGTGGATTTTAGTTTAAAACATCAGAGGCTGGGAATGAAAGTCAGATGATTTCTTCTGAAAGAGACATGTTGATGTATCTCTATCCATCGCCTCATTATTCCCCCCCCCCGTCTCTTCTCTTTTGTCTAATAGGAAGAGCAGCACGGTCCCAGATGGTGTTGCCATGACGATGTTGGCTCTGAAACGTACCAGTCCGGTGATCCAGGTGACGGTGAAACAGACTGAAACTGACCCGGGACTGATCGGGGTGGTGAGTGACCGTGAGATATGGATGTACGGTACAGAACAACACTGTGGCGACCTACATTATGTCCTGATGTTAATCGAGTGTCTCTGAATTCTCCTTCACGCAGGACTGTTTGAAGTCAGACGAGGAGAGGAAGACTGTGGAAGGTGAAGCTGATCTTTCTCTGGGTTCGACTGAGATACAGATGGGTAACCATGAAAGAAAAAAAAAATAATCTATATGAATGAGTGGAGAAGCCTCAAACAAATGCAGATGCTTCCATACAAGCCACGAGGCAATCTGTGGCAGGGCCGAGATGCTGTGGCTTCTTAACGTGGCAGTACTCAGTATTTCTGCTAATTCATCAGTCAGGCTCAGGGCAGCTTCCTTTGGCTCAAACAAATCGGACTGCTGCATGTTTCCAACAAGTTATTGCTGGTTCTAAAACTCACTCCCTTCTTATTATTTAATCAAAATTGGTGTCATTGGTGCCACCGGTTCAGTGGTTTGGCTGAATGTTTGCACAGGGTTCATTTACATATTGTTATGCAGCTTTCTTTATGTACAGATAATTCAGATTCAGCTGTTGCTTGATTTAGCAAATATAAAGCCAATCAAACAATAAGAGAAAAACATGTGAACATTGACAACAACTGAATAGAAGGAAAACATACAGCAGCGATAACCTGTGTGTCCCCCGAACCAACACCATTCCGCTGTATATCTTTTGATATTTGCACAGTTGAAGCTTGTCACTGTGTTTTTACTTGCAAAGCGTGTATCGTCAGCTCTGTGCTGGAAGCCAACTCTGTTCCTCTTCCCTAATGCACTCGATGGCTCCTTAGACAATGTAGATCGACAACTTCCTTTTCTGCAAACGCATCATTGTTGTAAATATGCTCAGACAAGCACAGAACTAGCAGCCAGCCAACAAGACCAGCTGACTGGTTCCAGTAAAAGTACGACTTAATGCACGGACAGAACAAAGTCAGCTCACTGAAAAAAGGGATATAAAGACTGTGGTATATTGCATCCGACGTCACAAAATGTATCCGTTTTTAACAGCAGTAGGATTTCCCCCCTTATACTGCTGTAGTGTGGGCTTTGTGTATTATCACTGCAGCCAAATACAAATTTCCATGACAGGGATTTTATGATTAGAGCAGTTTTATTAATATTAAAATCAAACATTTGGATTTTCATTCCAGGACCGGGTGAGAGTGCTGCAGATGAGAGGCCTGTGGAGGGAGGCCTGCACCCAAGCCCTTCTCCAGATGACCTCTCCAGCCCCAATCCAGACCAGGCCGCCCCACTGCTGCAGGCCCAGCAGAGGACCCCATCCCGAGCTGAAAGGGTAGAGCAGCGGCCCGGATCTGCGAGTGGGACGGGGAAAATGGACGCGGAAATAATTGAAACTGTGCCTGCGAAAGACGGAGTGGACATTCCGAGCTCGGTGACTGACAGAGAGCAACCGGAGCAGGAAACGACAACAGAGAAAGAGCCGGGCAGAATAGAAGACTGTGAGGATAAAGACAGTGCAGACAGAGAAACAGCTGATGAAGGTCTGCCCCCCTCCAAGGGAAGTGAAGATGAGAGCGAGGAGGAGAGCGAGGGGCAAAAAGAGCCCCCAGATGTCGCCAACAACAACTCACTTGGGACTCAGGACCACCAGATTGATTTCATCGACACCCCAGATTCTCCTGCACAGGTAAGTCTGCCAGCAGTTAGTTGTTACATTTGGGAGGTCTAAATTTGAAGAGTATGTCAACAGAAAGCAACTCAACTGTCATTGCATTGTGGTTATTTTGTACATCATCGGCAGAACCTCTTCCCTCTTGTTTCTCAGGCTGAGCCGGTGGAGGAGACGTACTGTTCTGATGAGATTGAGGTGGTTCTGGTCGACAGCTCCGGCTCGGGGCCATCGTCGGCTCACCTGGACGACAGCGACACAGTCAAGATCATCATCACCATGAGCTGTGACCCGCAGACTGCTGCTCAGCTGGAGGAGAGCGTCAAGCAGAGTCTTCTGGAAAATGCACAGGTAGTTTTAATGTTCGACATGAAATCATCTCTCACAGTCCAGCAGTATCACACATGTGTTCTGTATCGGCCTGTTCCAGCACTTTATCAAAGATACATCATGTCTACATTGATTTTATGGCTGAATCCTCCCAGCAAATGCAAATGTTCTCGATATCCGTTTTTCAAATGTTTTTCAAATGTTATATGTTATATGTCTGAGGTGTTGTTACATTGGAGAATACAGTGTGTGTGTGTGTGTGTGTGTGTGTGTGTGTCCTACAAGGCTCAGATGGATGCAGGAGAGTGTCACATCAAGATCCCCGTCATCACCTTTGACTCTCCCGAGAAGGAGAAGCAGGAGGGGAAAGAGAGAGAGGAAGCGGCTGACTCAGAGGATGAGCCCACCCCGAAACAGCAACAGACAGCAAGCCAAAGTGAAGAGTTTCACCTGTGTAGAGAAACAAACACTTCTGAGTCCACCACACTGGAGTGTCCAGATCCAGACCAGGAACATCTCGGTGTTCAGATAACTGACGACAGCACACAGAGCCCGCAGCTGACTATTGACAACAGCTCATCGGGCATCGATGTCCACTCCCACCACGATGACACCGATCCTCTGGATCCTAACGTGGATTCACGCGGTTTCCTGCGTCTGCCTGCGGCTTTGGGCCGTTACGGGCTCGGGGGAAGAACTCACATCCGCGGGCTGAGCATGGACAGCGGGAAGGATGCCGTGCTGCTTTCAGACCGCTCACATATCACAACAGTATGTTGGCAGTTGAGCTCTGTCTCTATTTCTAGTTATCGCCATCCTTCTGTCCATTCACAAACGTTTGTCTCTTTATCAGATGATGACCAGTTCCAAGTCAGATCTGGAGGCGAAGGAGGGCCAGATTCCCAACGAATCCAACTTCTTGGAGTTTGTTTCCTTGTTGGGGTCCCTCAGTACCAGAGGGGGAGGAGCCAGCACACAGGAAGACGAGAGGCCAGAACGCAAAGAGGAAGCGGGAGCTGCAGAGGAAGGTGAATCTCAGCAAGGGGATTCGTTTCTTTACCTCCACGTCCTTCATCTGCCTGTTTCATAGGGTCAGGGTTAATGCAGATGTTTACATATTAGTGCACAAAGAAGTGCAATGTCAACATTGTTTTATAAGCTGAAACAGATTCCTACTGTTGCTTTGAGCATGATGGCATCAGCAGTTTAAGGTTAAAGCTCCAGACGAATACTATGCTAATGTAGATATGTCGTTGTGGTGCATTCATTTTGATAATATTTTCTGTTTAGCTCAAATTACTAGTGTGATTTTAGCCCAAATAGGGTCTCAGGATGTTAATGTTGGGCAGGAGGTCACTCATTTGCTCAGTTTGTATAAACCATTTTGGTCAAATGGGATAAATTAGGCAGCTGGAGGGCTTGTAGACTTAATTCTGTTTAACTGGTGACTCCTCTGGTTAAATCTGCATTGACTGAGAGGAACAGCAGAGGCATGTGATAATTCTCTGTGGGTTGATCACTATTAGCCTTCCATCATTAACATATGCATATTGAAGAAATGGTAAAGAAATATGAATGTGGGCTTTACATTTACTGGTATAAAAACCAATTTGTGTTTGTTGTTTTCGTAAAAAAACCGTTTTCTTTTGGTTTGCTTGCAGAGCATCTGAGCGTGACTTCCAGACACGATGAGACGATAATAGAGACCAACACGGATAACAAACCAGAGCGACGGAAACCACCCACCAGTCTGCCTACAGACTCACTAAAGGCCATCCCACCTACACAAATCCCAATAGTCTCCCCTGACAGGTACTCATGCCTTCACACCTTCACGAAAAAATATCCACATAGCTAAATTCACTCATCCATCCAGGATGTCCAGTTGATTGTGTTTCCTGTCTGCAGTCCACAAACGGACAGAGAGAAGGATCCAGACTATGACTCGCTGCCTTCACAAACCTCTCAGTCAGAGAGCTCCATGCTGCAGGTCATCTGTAGACCAGAGGCCACCAACAAAGAAGATGCCTACACCTTCCACACTGTACACAGTGAGCAGCCACTCTCGAATTATTAAGGCTTCAAATGAAATGGGTTTTTTTCGTACCGGAGACAAACTCATGTGACTCACATCTAGCAATAATATCGTGCTGTTGATACAGTTTTCCAGGTCCATGATATGTTTTAGGATTCGTTTTAGGATAAGATTTAAGAGTGAGAGTCCCAGTGATACATTTGCCTTGGACATCAAAACAAAACAACAGCAAATAGACTCCATCCATAATTTCGGAGTCCATTTGTGCTGGGATAGTCTGATGGTATTTTGATCTTTTAAACAAATGCACAGTATGCGTCCAAGGCTCTGCCAGTAGCTGATGTCTCCACTTTTGAATCGGCTCCAAAGCGTCAAGATTAAATGACATTTTTCTGGAAAGGCTCCAAGATGTTCAGCTTTTTAGTTGTAAGTTATACAGTTTTAGTTGTAGTCCAGTCTCTCAGATGTCTGTCTGCAGCACCAAAAAAAATGAAATCCCACATAATTGCACATCCAAAGAGAAATGGTCTGACAAGTTGAATGTGTGCGTTTGACTCACCAGGAGACAGGCCTCGTAAGCTGTATGCAGAGAGAGCTCTCAACCTGCCGCTGGGAGCAGAGCTCATCACTGGCAACATGTGGTACTGCTGTCCAATCTTTTCCTCCGCCTCTTCATCATCTCTTCCTTTACCTGTAACAAATAATACCATATTTTCATCCCCATTTTTTTCTTTCATTGCTTTGTCTACCTGCATGTTCTCCTCCACTGTTTCCACGTGCTTTTCTTAACTTCCTCTTACCTTATTGCCCTTTTCCATTTCCTCCTCAACTATCATCACTGCCTATGCAATCAGGTTTATTCCACAGATTAACATCAGCATGTTTTATGTGTGTGTGTGTGTGTGTGTCTTCAGTGACCTGCTGTCAACTTCTTCCAACTCGGAGTGTCAGGACGGCCTGGTAGGCGGTCACGCTGACTGCCCTTTCCAGCGACGCATCATCCCTGCACACAGGCTTCGGCCACGCAGGACGCACCCTGAGATATTTCAGGTGTCCATCTGCTTTCACTTTTTCTTTCTTGCTCTGCATACTGTTGGTCAGGGCTCTTCCAAATGGTTGCAAATGGACCTTGTGTGTGCACACACACAAGGACCCACGTGCACGTGCATGCAAGGGTGACTTGATACCCTTCGGATCGTTTAATGCTATTGAGAGTTAACAAAGGGAGTGAACAAGAACAGCAAGCAAACATGGATGTAAACGATTAAGGTTTCAAATCATTCCAGAAATAGTTTTTTACGAGATAATTATTTAATAAAAAAACGTAACAAATTAATGAATGAATCCATCACATAATATATCTAATTAAATCATCAAATTTATAAAAATGTATTCATGAACAACGAAAAAACATCAACACATAGATAATAAAGCACAGACTGGTCAATTAGATTGGTGTTGTCTACATCACTGCTGGATGCAGACAGAGACTCTTCTGAATCCTTAATGCACCGCCCGGTGTGTATTGTGCGTATTCATGACACGTATGTTGTTCTACTGTCTACTTATAATGATCCTAACTGTGTTTTGAATTGAATGCGTTTTGAAATATGCTACATGGGAGATTATTTGCGTTTGTGTGTGTCAGGAAGAGGACTCTTTGGACGAGTCGTCGGAGACGTCCACTCAGGAGAAACCGACCAGGAAGATTTATTACAAACTCAAACTGTTTCCCGGGAAGGTGATCAACCTTTTATATGACCGACTCACCCTGCTTGCTCTTTTGGACAGGTAATCCACCAACAACTGCTCGCAAACGTCTTCCGCTGTTGTGCCCACACGTTCAGAAGTCCAAAGTCTAGAAATCAAATCATACACATTATTCAGCTCAGAAATACAATGTAGAATTTAAGAGACATTTGTGATGAATCTTTTCGATTTGATCAATAAGTGTCTTTTCAGTTTAATCAGCAGTTGAGCAGTAATTCCATCCTCGCATGTCTGCCTTTCATCAATTTTAGTCAGGAATGTGCAATACACTGTCCGTCTCATAAGCTACTGAATGCACCAGTGTAACCTCTGTATGCCTGCGTGTGTGCTGGTTGTCTGTAGAAACCAAGAAGTTGTGGAGAATCTGGTTGCAGTCTTTATGGCCTTTCTGGTTTCCTTCCTGGGATTTGTGCTTCTTAACCACGGCTGCTTCAAAGACTTCTGGGTCTTCCAGTTCTGCCTGGTCATCGCCAGCTGCCAGTATTCCTTACTGAAGGTAAGACAAATACTAAATCTCAGTCGACGGTTGTCTAACCATGGCTTTGAGCGATTTAGCTGAATCTTTACCGTTTCTATGAAACACTACTTCACCACTTAAACCAACTTGCGTTGAGGAACGAATGACGTGCGAGCTCAGAATGTGTGCCATGGTGTAGATACAAAGTCAAACTGACCATGGACTTGCCAGTTCCTATTTGCTCCACCTCACTTCCTCTCTGATGAACGCACGCGTCATGTAACGATTCTGTTTTCAATTGTTTTCATGTTAATTTCAGTTAAGTATTGTAATGTTGTTTTGTGTTCCAGAGTGTTCAACCAGATGCAGCTTCACCAACACATGTGAGTTTGACCTAATTGTGTGTCACGACAGCTCAATATATGATTTCATCACGATACATTATCATATTAAATTATTACCCAGCCCTACATGCGTCTACAGAGGATACGACCGCTTTTGTCTCATTCTTCTGTCTGCAATCTTACATGACCCAACTCTGTATTCGTTGCACTTCAAAGCATCCTGACCTGTTTGTGTTCATCCGTGTGTCTCCAGGGTCACAACCAGCTGGTGGCCTACAGCCGAGCGGCTTACTTCTGCATCTTCTGCGCTCTGATCTGGATGCTGGAGCACCTGCTGAGGAGGAAAGACCTGCCCGTCTCCACCCTGTACGGAGTCACCATCGTCTGCCACGACGCACTGGGCTTCTTGCGAGACCTGCTAGTGGGTAAGGATTAAATGTACCAGGAGAAATACACAATTACGTCATTTGATTTATTTCCTGATCAAAACGGTAATTTGTCCTTTGCAGAAACTAAGAAATGTCTTTTGTTTAATGCATAAAACAGGTTTTACCTACTGCTTCCCAATCACCTTCCTGGTGGGCCTTTTCCCTCAGATCAACACCTTCACCATCTACCTGCTGGAGCAGATAGACATGCACTTTTTTGGAGGGACAGGTTGGTAAAACAGTTTCTAATCTTTTCATTTCTTGCTTGTGTTCATGTACCAATGACATTTTCTGTTTTTACTGTAAACTGTAATGTCTGTCTGCATCTGTAGATCCGTGGCTCTGGTTTGACGCCTGTGTTTGTTTTTACTGATGCTTTTTGTTATTGCACGATTCCATTTGCTGCTGTAACAATGCAAATTCCTCCGCTGTGGGACAAAAGGATTCTCTTATTTTATCTTCAACCGGTGCGTTATGTATTCAGTGTTTAAAGTGAATGAGAAAATACAGTTTCAGGACTTCTAAGTAAAGGTGAATCCTCTTGGTGATTAAAAAGAAAAACAAAACCAAGACCACAGTATACTTGGCTTTATTTGTCATTGTTTAATACTGCTGCATGTATTTTCATCTTCACTCTAATTTGTGTGTCTCAGCTGCTACGAGTCTCATCTCTGCAGTTTATGGCATCCTACGCAGTCTGATCGCTCTATCTCTGCTCTACGGTTTCTGCTTCGGAGCTCTCAAGGTACAAATGAACTGGATATAAAACGAAACAGAGCACAGGTAGAAGACATTTCTTTCCCCAGAGTTTGTGTTCACAGTCATTCTCTTGGCTATAGGAATAAAAGAAGACGGGGAGTTCAGTTATAAATAGCGTGCAGCCATGTAACTATGTAGAGTCATCCTTCAAAAGTGAGTGCACGATTGCATCTGCAGGGAAGAAGATTTTTAAAGCGTGAAGATCAAAAAGCAGCAGTTCTGGATTTAAAGGTGTATGATGGTGTGACTCATACCGGTGCACGTGTGTGTGTGTGTGTGTGTGTGTGGTTACAGGAGCCGTGGGATGAGCAGCACACTCCAGCCCTGTTCTCTGGTTTCTGTGGCCTTTTGGTGGTCTTCTCCTACCACCTCAGCAGACAGAGCAGCGACCCGTCCGTGCTAATGTGAGTATCAGTGTGTGTGTGTGTGTGTGTGTGTGTGTGTGTTTGTTTGCATGCCCACACCGGGCCTGGTTGCTATCTTCTTAATTCTCAATATTTCTAGAGAGGTGCATGGGGGAAAAAAAGAGCTGAAGAAATGAAAGCAGACGGTTGATGTTCATACTAAACTTTCATGACATATTCTGCTCAAGTAGGCTAATCTTTAGCGGTTAAAAGCCAAATAAAAGACATGTTTGAAATACAAAATAAGAAGTCAAACTATTTTATTTTTTTTTTATTATAAAAATGAAAAGTATTTCTTTTTTTTTTACTTTTGCTGTCATTTGATTCAGGGTTTGTAACAGCAATCTCTTTATGTTAGTCAATAAATACCATCATCTAATTCCTACACATGTGACTTATTTACAGATCTCTGGTTAAGTCAAAGATAACGCCCGCTTTGGTGGAGAATGAGGAAGAGGAGGAGGAAGACACGGACAGTAAAGACCCACTACCTGAGAAACTGCAGAACTCTATGGTAACTGAAGAGGATTATGTAGAAATGAACTGATGTAATGTGTTTGTGTTTGAGTGTTATTTTTTACTCCTCTGAGCAGTAATTGTTTTGATATGCAACAGAAAATCGAAGCTCATCAACATGCACATTGTATAAGAGGGCAGAGTGTTACTAAATAAATAACAAAACAACGCTCGCTGTCAATCACTCTGTGTGATTACAGGGAATTATGAATCAGAGAAAACAAGCCTTTACAGTGTTTATCAGGATTGTGAAGCTCTTAAATCTTCTCGGGCGGCTGCGTCTTTGATCTCCAGACGTTGGAGGCTGAGAACGATCAGAAATAATCTCACACATAAATGAGTCTGATCAACGAATGTCTTTTCATCCAGTGTAGATTGTGAATGATTGCCGCTCTCTCTTTTGTGCTCTGCAGAAGGAGATTCTGCTGTCGGATGTAGTCGTGTGCTCTGTTGCCTACATCCTAACCTTCGCCATCACTGCGAGTACTGTGTTTCTGTCTCTCAAGGTGAGGTCCTCCATTATTTCCGTTTTTGACTTTTGATCTCCGTCGCGGTTTGCAGGAACACTAACTCAAGTGGTTTGTCTAATCATCCATTTCCATCATGTTTCTTTCCTTGCATACCAACTTGTCTTCAGCCCTTTGTGACCATCGTGCTGTACGCTCTGGCGGGGACTGTGGGGTTCGTAACCCACTACATGATCCCCCAGCTGAGGAAGCATCACCCTTGGTTGTGGATTTCTCATCCGGTTCTCAAGACCAAGGAGTACCACCAGTTTGAACCCAGAGGTCAGCATATACTGTTGCCTACTACTGCTACCTCCGGAGCTCGTGCTGCTCGATACTTCCATTGGAAAAAAAGTTTGCTTCTTGGCTGGAGTACAATAGGATGAGGCATTTGGAAATGTCTTGTCATCAAGACTGTAATGATAAAATAACA
The DNA here is from genome assembly GCF_949748355.1 of Melanostigma gelatinosum. NCBI lineage: Eukaryota > Metazoa > Chordata > Actinopteri > Perciformes > Zoarcidae > Melanostigma > Melanostigma gelatinosum. The sequence goes on from NC_136645.1 coordinate 7,245,289, forward strand.
GCAAATATATGCTGATGGAAACCCTGAACACGGTCGTTATTCCTGCTTGTGTTACAGAGGACGCTGTGCTGATGTGGTTCGAGCGACTCTACGTGGGGCTCCTGTGCTTTGAGAAGTACGTGGTGTACCCCGCCATCGTGCTGAGCGCACTCACCAATGACGGCTTCGCCCTCAGTCGTCGCAAGAAGCTGGGAATCCAGTGAGTGGACACACGCAGCCACAAACACACAGCATCACATTACACACATAAGTCTGCCTGTCCATCCAGAGTGTGTGTGTGTGTGTGTGTGTGTGTGTGTGTGTGTGTGTGTGGTGAAGCACCTGGTGAATCTGTTGTCTAAACTCCTGTTTGTGTCGCCTCCAGCGGCGATGCTCTCCTGACAACAGTTGCTGGACTGAAACTCCTGCGTTCATCGTTCTGCGACCCCAGCTTCCAGTTCCTCACCCTGCTCTTCACACTCGTCTTTTTCCACTTCGACTGTCCACACTTCTCCGAGAGCTTCCTGCTGGACTTCTTCATCATGTCTATTGTTTTCCACAAGGTGGAATCTCTCACACACACACACAGTCCATTTACTCGTCATGGAGGGCCGCACACAGTTGTGTGATGTCATGGATTACCTGGTTAAGTCTGGGAACATAACGATGACGTCATCAAGGTTACTTCTTCTCTGGCGCTTGTCCGCTCATGTTTAACAGAAAGTCTGCGTTACAAAGACGTGGGCGTCATTGAGGGTCCAACAATAAGATGCTACCCAGTTGTATTATGGGAACTGTAGGATTCGGTATTTTGGTAGTTTGACTCATATTAGGGAATAAAAGTCAGGATGTATCCGTCTGTGACTTCAATTTTGACCATTGTCTTTTCTAATTCTGTCTCTTCTGAATACATCAACTTTATGGAAGTGCGATACCTAATCACAGAGGTCGACTCCTTCAAAAGTAATCCGTAGCAAAAACTGTATTGTGAGCTGATTAAAGGCACCATGAAACCATGAAATATGACATATTCAGTGAAGGAGGTTAATTATATGGGCCAGCGTTTGACCACAGAGGGCTCATCAACCTTTATGGTGGTGTGGAGGGATGTAATAGATATCATGTTATTGTTTGGCTATGTAACAATGTTTTTTTGAGTTCGATAACTGTCGAGGTCTGTTTGTTGGGCACTGACTGTGTTGTTTCTGTTCCTGTGTGTAGATGCGTGAGCTTTTGCTGAAGCTCCATTTCATCCTGGTTTACATCGCTCCCTGGCAGATCGCCTGGGGCAGCGCTTTTCATGCCTTTGCTCAGCCTTTTGCAGTGCCACGTATCCTTTCTCTGAGACCTGTTTGTGTGTGTGTGTGTGTGTGTGTGTGTGTGTGTGTGTGTGTGTGTGTGTGTGTGTGTGCAGTACCTGCTTTTCTTTCCTTTACTGGTGTGCGTGTACAGACTCAGCCATGCTGCTGCTTCAGACTCTGCTCACCACCGTCTTCTACACCCCGCTGGCTCCATTCCTGGGCAGCGCAATCTTCATTTCTTCCTATCCGAGGCCCATCAAGTTCTGGGAGCGAAACTACAAGTAAGGCCCAGATGAGTTGGAAGTACTTTTAGACATCCTGATATACAGTTGCTCATTGCTCTGTGCTATTTACCTCTATTGTAGTAAAACAAAAACAAAAACATTAAAAAGTTGAATGAGCCACACTGTTGCACTGCGTTACATGCTACATATTTTGAGTTAATCTCACTTACATCTTCCTGCTGTTGTTAATACTCGTTAAAACAGCAAAGGTGTATTAATATGCGGCACGAATAAATGCACTATTTCATCCTGTTTGAGTGACGTTTTCAAAAGACTACAGTGCCTTGCTGTTTTAGGAACCTACTGAGCTTTTAAAAAATAGTGAAATAAAAGCTTATATTTGTGTCGTGCTTTTAAAGATGTACAGCTTCAGTAGAAATGAATGGCATTGCGCTGCTAGCCACGGACACTGTAGGGAAGTATTGAGAAATTGGCTCTTGTTTTCTTTCATATAATTCATGAATTTTAATATCAACATTTTTATTGACTGAAAGAGAAATCAATCCGCATCCTTTTAGAGCTGAGCTGGGCAGATTAGCAGATAGACACCCTCCTGCTGTCTCACTGGCGCTTACATAACGTGACCCCTCTGTTCCCTTTTTACTTATCGATGGGAGAGATTGTCTCGCTGAGAGAAATCTAAAAATACTCCTGCAGCTTTGTTGTGCAAACTTCAGTGATTTTCAGTGAAGCAGCCTGTGATTATATTTAGACATTGTTAGAAATCACAACATCAAAACCACTGATCTCACATCTCTGCCGGAGTCAGACGTTGGTGTTTTCAGGGAGCAGTTGTGCAGGTTTGTCAATGTGAACCTCAGCCAAACAACAAGTCAACAAAAAATACCACATGGACAACAACTGAGACAACAGAATAGTTCTGTCTCAAAATACCGAGTTTCAAGTTTGTCCGGTGGCTGTGGAGTTGTTTTTACAGGAATCAGTAGACTGCATCAAATAAAATGCAGTTTAAGATCTTCAAGAGGAAAAATACTGAAATCTTGAGTTTGCTTTCTGGGAAATACAATGGTAATACAGTTCACTCAATGATTTTAAGAAGATACATGTCTAAATCAGTGTTTTTCAACATCATCATTTTAAAATGGGGTTTTAATTCTCAAAACTGATATGCAAGCTGTTGTCCCATCAGCTGCAACATTTTACACTGATTTTGACTTCTTCTTGGGCTCAACAGTCTGTAGCTTTTACCGCTTTTTTGTCTCCCGTCAATCGTAGCACAAAGCGTATCGACAACTCTAACAGCAGATTGGTGTCCCAAGTAGATAAAGAGACAGGTGAGTTCTTTCTAACTGCACCGACATCCGTTACAGACTCGATCTTTCTAAATGTCCTCCCGAAATCAAGCAGTCATATATGAAAGATTACTTGTGAAGCTTTTGGATAAAGATAATTTGTTTGATTGATATCTTCATAAAAAAGCTACAAATGAACTTCTTGTCGTTTAGAATCAGTAAGGGAAGAAAGCAGCCAGGCTTCTTTTTTTTTGTCCTTTCTTGAAACCCATTCATCCATCTTTCTGTTTATTTTCTCGCAGGATGTGATGATAGCAACCTAAACTCCATCTTTTACGAGTACCTGACTCGCTCGCTGCAGCACTCACTTTGTGGCGACCTAATGCTGGGCCGATGGGGAAACTACAGCGCCGGAGACTGTTTCATCCTGGCTTCTGACTACCTCAACGCCCTGGTCCACCTCATCGAGATCGGCAACGGGCTGGTCACTTTCCAGCTGAGGGGCCTGGAGTTCAGAGGTAAAGTTTGCCCATCCATAGCTCCTTCATACCTCCCTTCCATTCTCCATCCTTGAAATGACAAGCCAACTCGCCATTTGACTTCATACCGCCGACTCTCTCCATCCCAGGTACATACTGCCAGCAGCGAGAGGTGGAGGCCATCACAGAGGGAGTGGAGGAAGACGATGCGTGCTGCTGCTGCGAGCCGGGTCACTTGCCCCACATGCTGTCGTGCAATGCGGCCTTCAACCTGCGCTGGCTGGCCTGGGAGGTGATGGCCACCAAGTACCTGCTGGAGGGTTACAGCATCAGCGAGAACAACGCCGCCACAATGCTACAAGTGTACGATCTCCGAAAGCTACTCGTCACCTACTACCTGAAAGTACGTTTCATTTGTATCCGTTTATGCATTTTACAGACGTCGTACAATTATGTGACCGTAGTTAAAGTATGCAAAAAAGTATTGCCTCTTTAACTGGGCAACATATTTATATTGATCAGGTTATATTCAATCACGCTGTCTTTAGTGGCGGATTGAAATTGAATATTCCACTTGTCTCAACCGGCTCTTAAAGATTTTCCTGCCAAAAGGTTAAAGTCTTAAATGGACAATCCGGTGTCTTATGCATTAATTATTATTACAAATGGCAGCTTGCCAAAAGTAACTCCAGTCAATTCTTTCTCTTGGTCTTTCCTTGTGTTCAGTATTTTGCTTTCGTCTGGTCCTTCTTTCTTCTTCCCTCCCTTCCTCCCCCTCTCCCCTCAGAGTATTATCTACTACCTGATCCACTCTCCCAAACTGTCCACGTGGCTCAAGGACGCCGCCGTCCAGGATGCGCTGCAGTCCTACACCAAGTGGCACCACATAGAGCGCGACCCTCAGGTCTTCAGTGTGAAGATCGATGAGGACTACGTGCACTGCCTGCAGGGCGTGACACGTGCCAGCTTCTGCAACGTCTACCTGGAGTGGATCCAGCACTGTGCTGGGAAGATGGAGACGGTACAACACTTAACGATTATTCTATCCGACTTCATTATGCGTTAGAGCAACTAACAGTGTTTATTTTACTCACTTAAATTGTTATTTTAGTCTTAAAAATATCAGATAATGGTGGAAAAAGCCCATTAAAATGATATCATAGAAAAAGAATAACATTGCTGATTTTCTGTTGATTGACTAATTGTTTCAGTTCTCCTATTTCTGTCTCTCCTATTTTTTAATTAATGTGAAATGAGTAAAAGGAAAGCAAAAGTTGCATTATACAGTGAAAATGAATTGTCACTTGACTCTTGTAATCTCATAAAAAGATCACAACAATTTAGCAGAATCTGTACTCGTCTTTTTTAATCATTGTCCCATATGCCAGTAGCTTCATGTCTCCCTGTCTTTGTGTTTGTGTCCAGACTGTGGACAGTGATGAAGACTCTCCTTTGGTGACCCTGTCTTACGCTCTCTCCGTCCTGGGGAGGAGATCCCTCGGCACGGCCTCGCACAACATGTCCAACAGGTAAACCTTGTTTAGCCAAAGAGCAACGCAAAGAAATGAATAAAATGTCTGATATCACTCTCTGAACCGAATTCATGGGGACAACAGTCAAGTTATTCGGCAGGCCATGAGGATTTTATTGATTTGTTGAACTCTCACTTTGAACTAAAGAATGATTGTGCGTTCAATGGAGTCCTATTGGGTCTTGACATGTATGTTTTTATGCTGAATCCAAGTCTAGTGGTTGAAAATGTGCTGAAACATTATTACTAATAATATCCGTTGCAGTCGATATTTACCTGCAGTATGACGGATACACCAGAGGGGGGCATTAGCAGCTACATCTTGAACTATACACGTGATTCAAACAGATATTGGTCACTGCACTCTTTGTCTTTGTGGGGTTTATATTCTAAGATGTTTCATATGATCATAATCCCCCCTCCTCTTTCTCTCTCTCTATTTTTCCTCCACAAACCTCTTCCGTCAATCACAAAGTCTGGAATCATTCCTGTACGGTTTCAACACCCTGTTTAAAGGAGACTTCCGCATCGCCACTAAAGACGAGTGGGTTTTTGCTGATCTTGACCTCCTGCAGAAGGTGGTGGCTCCTGCGGTCAGAATGAGCCTCAAACTGCATCAGGTAAAGTGCGCTGTGCTTTTAAATGGCTGCTGCTGTAACTATGGGATTGTAAAACTGTTATCACAACTCCACTGTGCTCCATCATAACCTTTTCCTGTCCTTTCCAGGATCACTTCACCTGCCTGGAGGAGACCGAGGAGGCCTCTATCTTGTACGAAGCCATCACCAACTACCGCAGCAGCCTGGTCATCTGCCACGAGAGTGACCCCGCTTGGCGTAAGGCGGTGCTATCCAGCCGCGACACGCTGCTCACAATGAGACACATGATCGACGACGGCACGGACGAGTATAAGATCATCATGCTGTACAAACGCCACCTCAGCTTTAAGGTCATCAAGGTAAAAGGCCGGAGGGTGTCTGTGGTTTGGATGTGTGAGAAGTTTTTACATTTTCATGGCGGACTTAAAAGTTTAAACTTGTCCAATATTAAAGCATGATGTTAAAGGAAGAGTCCGTAGTCAGTCGTGAAGCTCCTGCCAGCTCAACTAGGTTAGCCCAAAGACTGTAAACCGCTAAAAATCCACCTACAAACAAACAAGACGTGTTAACTCGTGAGATTTAGAGGTGGACAACACCATTATGATGTTTTGTTTGATGTGGTCTCTCTCTGCAGATCAATAAGGAGTGTGTGCGAGGTCTGTGGGCTGGCCAGCAGCAGGAGTTGGTGTTTCTACGGAACCGAAACCCGGAACGAGGCAGCATCCAGAACTCGAAGCAGGCGCTGAGGAACATGGTGAACTCGTCCTGCGACCAGCCACTGGGCTACCCCATGTATGTCATTCACAGCAATACTAAGACGTGCAGAGCATGGCATTGACATCACGAGGTTTCAAATTGAATGTAATGTTTGCATTTCATGAAAGTTTCTGTGTTGTTGCTCACTTTGCCTTTGCAGAATGCATGTTTTTGAAATTTGAATTTTTTAAAAACTTTTTGTATTTAAAGGCGCAGTGTGTAGCATTTAGAGGGATCTATTGGCAGACATTGAACAGCAGTAATAAGTATGTTTTCTTTAGTGTATTATCAGCGATCTGCAACCTCTCCGCTAGATGCTGCCAAATCCAGCACACTGCACCTTTATCTTCCGAGCTTCACACTTTTGTTTATGCGCAGGGGTCCCTTGTTGCTGATAGCATGACTTTTATTTTATTGTCTTCAAGGTATGTGTCGCCACTAACAACATCGTACTCGGGGACACACCGTACGCTCCGCAGCATCGGAGGAGGTGCTTTAAGCCTGGACGCCATTCGATCCTGGCTCTGCTCTAAATGGTTACGGTCAGTTTCTAATACACATGTTCGCATATTTAAAAACTTGCACACACTTGCTCACTCAGTCAAGAGTGAAGTCTTTTCCTCCTTGCCTCCTTAGTCCAACCCTAACCCGCCCTCAAACCCCCCCCCCCCCCCGGTCGCTGTGCTCTTCAATGAACAGTCATCACATGTTTTAGTCCCTCATCATTTTCTATTTAATTCTGTCCGGTGGGTGAAAAGACAATGCTGTCACCAAAAGGTCACAGGTTCAGTTCCTGGAACAACCATCAGTCTCTGAGGGTCCTTGAATAAGATACTAAGAATACGTTTGATGTATTTGGCATTAGTTCGAGCACACGCTGGAGTAAAAACTCACATTCTTCTTACAGCCTCAGGTCACAAAGTGTTGCAATGACACATGAGACTCCAGTAGCCTCATAATGTTCTCTTGTTCAACTGGTTGTGTCAATCATTCCGGATCAGCTGCAAACTGCAGCGTAATACTGAATGAGTGCTTCTCTGTGGATTTACAGATATTGACTTCAGAAGTCAGTGCTGTGGAGAGACTTCCCTGCCAACTTAATGTAGTTTTAAATACATGCACAGGAGTGCAAACCTGAGAGAAAGAGGACTGCAGAGTGTTGTTGCTCCTTCCTTTCCTCCTTCCCTCTCGTCCTCCATCCTTTTACATATTAACTTCAGCATAGCTAATTGTAAAGGCTCTGCATTAACCTCTACAGGTCAGCTAATGTGTTTGTGTGCAAGTGCGAGACTCTCTTCAGCTTCTTAGAGGCCGAGTTCTCCTCAGATTAGATTAGTTTGTCAATCCTGTTTCATCGACCTCGAGTTAAAGGTGTCTTCATTTCAGTAAGGAGCCGAGGAGCCAAGGAGATGGGCTGTGCCTTGCCAGCTAGAACACATTTAACTAATTTAAGAGGCAGGCTGCACTCGTGTGTGTCACATATGCTAGCACAGTTACGCAACATCTCTATTCATGTGTGGTTAACCAGCTGGAATTGTCGAGGCTTGCTAAATTTTTGATGTCTCTTTGCCAGTTTGTGTCCCTCCCTTGCCCTGATGTGGACATGAATAAATGAATCAAAGCTGTGTGTGTGCTTGTGTGTTCTGCAGGGTGCGTAAGGACAACCTGACCAGCTGCAACAGTGGTGTGAACATGGAGGATGTGGACTGCGGAACTGGTGGTTCGTCCTCGCTGAGCCAAAACCGCCCGTCCTCCGTCACGTCCAACAGCCTGAGCCTCTACCAGCACCGAGCCAGGACAACACACAGCCGCAGACACCACAACGCAGGTACACAAAAACACACACGCACCAACGTGTCTTATCCTTGTGGAAAATGTCTATTGACTACATTGATTCTAAGGTCCCAAACTGAAACCTGAACCTGATTCAAACCATAATCCTCCAAACTTAAAAAAACAAAACAGTTGAACTTGTGAGTGGGCTGCCGGGTTTGGACTTGAAGAAAAGCAAATACAGACTCAATGCAGACACAATGCAATACAACAGATACAATAATGTGCACAGTGATGTTGTAGTTTTGGTTGTTTTTATTCATTTTTGAATAGTTTTCCATCTTTATTTATAAAGTGAGACAAAGAAAAACGTATGAAACTCGAAATGGCACATGCTTCGTCTTTCAAATTAAAAGTGTAATTCATCAGTAATAAAATGCACCATTGCTCAATTCAGCACCCCCTAATGGGTTCTAATGCTACCTTTATGTTTCTGTTACTTTAAGTATAACTGGTATTGAATATGTTTGCAGTGGATACTGTGTGACACGAACAATGAATCATTATTACTTCTAAAACGTTCATTACCTTTGTCACGATCTCGAGAACAGGCAGCAATGGGAAGGACCCTCACGCAAAGAGACAGGCCGACATGCGCAGTTAAATGAGTTAATGAACGAATAAACTTAGAAATCAGAGAGTCCAAAAAGCCGGCAGGAACAGTCGGCAGGTAGCAAGAAACCAAAACTCCACGTGACGAAGGAGAAACCAACAACCTACGCTGAAGACAGCACTACAAATACACAAGAAACTAATCAGACAGCATGACACAGGTGGAGACATGAGGGCAGATTCATTCAACACAGGTGATACACAGAAAAAAAAGAGGGAAAAAAACAAAGACAGGAATTACAAAATAAAACAGGAAGTAAAAACTAAAGTCCAGAGAAATTATGACAACCTTAAACTGAAGTTAAACCTGATTTAATGTTGTTTATTTTAAGTACATAATAATAATATCGTCTGTACATAAATTATTTATTTGATTATATTTCATCAAAAACATTGTGTTCGTTCAGTCAGCTTTTTATGTATTTTTTATATTTTTAAACCTGATTATAAAAGTGTGTAATTCAGTGTGTGTGTGTGTGTGTGTGTGTGTGTGTGTGTGTGTGTGTGTGTGTGTGTGTGTGTGTGTGTGTGTGTGTGTGTGTGTGTGTGTGTGTGTGTGTCTGCAGCCAGGAGAGAGTACCGCAGTCGGTCAGTGCAGCCTCAGAGTCAGCGTCCCCCCGTCAGCAGCCAATCAGGGCCTATTCTGGACTCAGGCTCCACCCACGGGCTCGTCCAGCGTCTGTCCAACAGTCAGCTGTCCTTTAACACATCCATAGCCTCTATATTCTCCCAGGTATTCACACACACACACACACACACACTGTTGAGCTTCCGTCCTTGCCTTGACTTGGAGAATACAGCGATGTCTCTCTCTCGCCAGGTCCCTCGTCTCTCAGGAGCAGGTGGGATCAGCTCGCAGCTCCAGGCGGCGCAGCATCATCAGCGCTCCAGCCAGGTGCGAGCTCCTTACACTTCTGTACATCCCAACCTTCTGTTAGCCAACACACGACAGAACATGGTGGAAAGATTAAAATGTCACAGCTGGCAAGTCTGGTCATACTGGTCACACACACACACAAAAGGCATGTTAGATAATGTATTCGACTGAAATCTAACATATAAAGACTTCACGTACCACAAATTCAAGATTTAGAAAGAAAACATTCTGACGTGCCAAATAGTTGCACTTCCAAGTTACTATAAATGTAGTGCCTGTCTGAAACATGAAGTGATAACAATTTAGCAGTGTTATGATTAGCAGTAAGACCCCTGTTTACATGTGAGTCATGAATTGAATTGTTATTACCTCTACTTAGTTTAAAATTCATTCAAGAAACATTTCCACAGCCGATGGCCAAAGCATGTGATTACAGTGTATTATTGACAACAAGCTATTCTTCGACACAGCCTGCTGTCTCTGATAATTGTTTGTGCATGAGCTTGTTTGTGTTTTCCGCTCCCATCGCAGTGATTACTGTACACTACTGTCTTTCCCCAGGTCTCTTCGTCTTCGTCCACTCTCAGCTTGCTGTTTGGGAAGCGTAGTTTCTCCAGTGGCCTGGTTATCTCTGGGCTGTCCGCTGCTGATGGGGGCAACACCACCGATACACAGTCCTCTTCGAGCGTCAACATCGCCATGGGGCCCTCGCACAGGTCCAGCAGCAGAGCCACACAGGTAGGGAACTAATCCGCTGTTAGACATGCAAAGTCCCATTATACCCAAGCTGCACCCTCCTTATAGAGTGTGGCTGCCTTTTGATTGACAGGTTGCAACCACCCTAATGTTGCAGTGTGTTTTAAATGATGTATGAACAGTATAGGCTATAAACAAAGAATATTTCTCGAATGTGGCTGTTCCTTGCCCCCTCTCTTTCCTCCTTCTCAGTGGACATCAGAGCCATATGAGAGTATAGACGCGTCCTACTCCAACGCCGCCATCACGTTGAAAGACGGCGTGCAGTCAGGTGACCGAGGCTGCAGCCAGGGATTAGATGAGACCCAGGAGGACTCAGCATCTGTCTCAACAGCCCCGGAGGCGACTGAACAAAAGACTGTCTGAGAGAGAGACAACACACACACACACACACACACACACACACTATGAGAGTGCCCATATACAGAGAGGACTGTATGAAAAGTCACACACATATACACAAACATACAGAGGATTGTATGAGGGAACACCCATGCACACGAACCTGCCTCTTCTCCTGTCCTCAGCATGTGGTCTCACCTTGTTGTCTGAATGTAAACAAGTCTGAAAACATGATCTTGGATCCGGTTGATGAAATAAAGACGTTTTTAAATGAGGCTGCCTTTTCTTTCTACCGCTGGTCATGTCAACTATAGTTTTAAATGTGTGTGTTAGGATGGGAGGTCAACTTAGGATAATGACTGGTTTTCGTTAAGCGGTCGCACATTATATTTTCTCTATTTGCAGTTTTCTTCTTCTTCAGCCAAAAACAACAAAGGAGCTATCTGGCTGTCATGAGGTCGCCATTTTCTTTCCCAATGCGCATGCTTCTTTTTCTTCTTGAATTTAATTGCGGTTGGAAACAACTTCATGGCGCATTACCGCCACCAACTGGAATCGAGTATGGATCAGCAAATCCATACAATATTGCAGGATCAGACTGTAGTCTCCTACTAAATGTCACCCTAGTCTCGATCAAACAGTAGGCTATTCACAGGCTGTTTATTTATCATAGCTGGTGATTAAATGAAATGTTCAGATAACAAACATTTAGGTCTGCTGTCATGACCCTTCAGTATTCCCCTGTCCAAGTGGACCAATGATCCAACTCAGTCCAAAGTAAGCAGGATTCATCCCCTTGGGACCATGAATGTCTGTACAAAATGATCAGTTCGTTGACCGCCATCCATAGAGCTTCACCTCTTCCTTTTCATAGCGAGCACAAACCTTTTTATTTGTTAAGTTGCAAGTGTCTCAAAATGAAATAATGCACCCTGACAGTACAATGTTAACAACCACTGTGTATCCGCAGGTTGTATACTGATTATCTCCCACGCCTCCATTCAAAGAAAGACACACTCACATTTGGCAAAAATCTATTGAGTATTTATTGTAAGTTGTTACATTTAGATTTCTTTCTCTAGCAGCACTATTTAAATTACAGATATTCAAGGGCAGTTACCATAGACTGGAGTTCTCTCTTAATGCAAGATCGTGTAAACAAAGAGAGAGACTGAACCGTAGATCAAAATGTACCACAACGTAACACGCTGTTAACGTGACGGTGATCTATGCGACGTTAAGAGGATGATGAACAATAATTTGAGTATTTTGAGATAAAGGAAGAAATGAAAAAACAATGGCTGAAATAAACCTGTTCCTAAAATGAATTAAAATAGTACAAAACATGTTAAAAATAGTGAACAGCTTCAACATGTTCAGTGCCTGTTGACAAAGTCTTCAGGTCTGTTGGTTACATGTCGATGAAAGTAGATTATTGTGGATGATTCAGAGAGATGACACAAAAACCCACAAAAGCAACGCGAAGAGACAAATAAAACGTGTTTCGTAAGGAACATTTTGAGTCCAACAGAACAACAGATTTTATATTCAGACAACTCCTTTGACCCCTTCACATTGAAACAAAAGGTAGATTACAATTTTGGCACATTTTATCCACCAAAGACACATTGTTGTACTTCCTGGGACAGTTTCATTCTTTATATTTTGTTGTCTTATTTTCCGTAGCTCATATCTTTTTTGAATACATTTGTTTTTAAGGAATAGCTTGACATTTCCTTGTGGAAAGTTACATGATAAGCCGCTAAGTCAAGTCGGTATAATAAATATGAAGATGGAGTCAGCAGGCGGTTAGCTTAGCTTAGCAAAACGATTTTTTGAACCGTTATGAGATAGTCTAACACAATAACCCACATTCAACAATAAATAGTTGTTTTTGCAATGTATTTTTGTACACATTAAGTGAAGGAGATAAATCAGTGGGCTTTAGATTTGGGCAGAGCCAAGCTAACGGTTTCACACAGTTAGTCTTGGCTAGCTAGTCCTAGCTAAGCTAAGCTAACTGACTGCTGGTTGTAGCTTCATAGTTAGCGCACGAATATGAGGGTTGTATCGACCTTCTCAGCATACTCTTGGCAAGGAAAGTGCATTTTACAATTTTAAACAGCTACTGTAAATTTGTTAAGCAAGATGCGACTTTAAGGAAAATAAAAAATCCACATTTTCTCAACAAGACTCAACAGTCACATGTGTATTGTATTATCATGCACAGATTGCCAACACCAACATAATTAAATGTTTCTCACAATGTCGCCAAAAAAATGACTTAATGCTCAGTGCTGTTGAATTTGTACCAACTCTGTCTTAAATTACAGATTCACGTCCCTGTAAAATGAGGCTAGATGGGACGAGTCCCTCCTGTGATATTCTACAACAGAGGATGACGTTTCATCAATGTTGGACTGATAAGTTAGGGAAGTCATTTCAATGCTACAGTTCAGGGAGTACTGCATCTCAGGGCGCTTTAAGGGCGAATCAGATCCTTTGGCAGCACACTGTCATTTTCTCATCTCAACATTTTAAATCTGAAACATTGAGGTCGTATTTGCTTCATGTGACAAAATAATAAAAAATACATTTTACTCCCCACTACCTTGTTGACCCTTAGTGAGCACAAGGATATTATTTTACCTGCGTTGATGTAAATAAAACAATTAAGATCTCAGTCGTCATCAAGAGTAACCAGTGAAAAATCGTGAAAAGTTGAGCTCAACTGACAAAACCTTTGATTAAAAAGCCCGCTGCACTATCACTGTCCTGGTAAAATTGCTCTGCAAGTCATGTATGTGGAAACAACCAACCGTGGTCTATATTTGTTAATACAAAGAGGGTCATTTTGTCATTCTGGCAATTCATGAGACACTCGAAACAAGAATTAAGAACCATAACCGTCAATATTAGTGAAACATACTAGAAGAAAAATATGAACCTCTCAAAAGAGTTTCTGATATTTTTAATTGTCTGCATACTGCAGTACTTGAATACATACTCATACAGTATCGTTTATAGCAAATAACTGAATTATTTCATTTATTTAGCAAAAAGCATGCTGAATAGAAAAAATGTTTTTTTTTCACCGCATAAAGTGACAGTAAAATTCTTTATATCGTCACCTGCCGATCATCTCTCGACGACTGTGATATCTACAACGGCATGACAAGAACCAAGAGGCTTAGGCATCTAAATCAATAAAGAGAAAAGTGATTGCCTAACACTGTTGAAACCAACTTCAACCAGGTACCTGCACAAATATAATCTCTTTCCTAAAGTAGCACAAACACCCCTGGAAGAGGTACAAAAAAAGACAATATGAGGGTGTCAGTAGGAGGAACAAACATCAGTGTCATTTTTGCTGTAAAACAGGAACGTCGCTGCTCCGACTGCTATTAACAGTGTTGTGTGTGTGATGTTACAGAGAGAGACAGTGAGACATGGAGAAGACAGAAGAGAGACAGAAAGAGATCTTGAGGTCTATAGTGAAGCTTAAAGAGGCACCAAATCCAACTGAGGGAACACACAAAGCAGGTTAAGTTTCAAACCAACATCAGTCGATACACCGATGTTTCTTTAGCCCCGATGCACTGTGAGGAACTGTGGACAAAAAAAATCTATACAACATCAACCCTCCGATTCTCATTTCCGTCTCGGATCAGGAGCTGAATTTTTTATAAAGAATTAAAAAAACCGAATTATTCGACTTACATCAACCCTCAACGCAAAGCTAAAAGTGGCCCTCAACAGCGGAGTGAATGGTCTTACAAGTAACGTATTACTGACTTTCCTTACATCTTGCATTAGTTGAGTATTTAAAAAAAACAAAAACGGTAAGCCCACTTTTGCTGATGTGTTCCTCATCAACGCTACTCTTTTAGCACAGTGATAGTCTGACTGGATGTGGCTACAAAAAGAACAAGAAGTTGAAGACTAGAAAAATAAGTTGCTGTTGTTTGCCGACGACGTGGTGTTGTACACATACAATTGCAAATCCACACAGAAAACTGTGCAGTGTCCACTGAAAAACGATAAAATGTTAAATATGTCAGGAAGTGTCTTTTTTTTAAATTTCATAAATGGATTACCGATATTAAAATGTGACTTACGTACAATATGGACAGTGCACATGCTCCAACTCAGCCCTTCAAAGTTAGACTGTGCAACTTTTGAATGACAAATTAACAAAGCTTACTCTTCCAGATGATAAGGTGAATTCATAAGCAATACAACGCACCTTATATCCTCATAGGTTTTTGCTTTGCTGCCTTACTTTGGTCTGTGACCACTAGCTTTTGGTGGCTAATATTAGCTAATGCTAGCCAACTCCACTCAGATCTCGCCCTTTAATTAAATGACATTACTGGGTCAGTTTGGGGACTTTTATGACTTGACTCTATTTGTTCTATTTTTGCACTGTTTTTTTTTATCACTGTCACCGGAGGCAACGATGGCCTTTGTTTAGCAAAAGGTATAGTCTTGTTTTAAAAATGACTAAATGTGACAGTGAAAAACGAGTCCTGTGTGGCCTGAATACCTTATTTGCCTCACAGGCTGGGGCTGGATCACAATATCTGTCTCAGGAAGTCTTGATGAAGTTGCTCCTTCAATAAATAACTCCCCCCCCCCAGTTTGGAAATACTGCACAGGGTCAGCTACAAGTGCTGTAGCCTGAGTAACAAGAGGCTTTACTGACAGTTAGTCACATTTATAGTCAGTCGAGTTCCAGTCGTCTATAATATCATCTCACCAAGACTCCAGCACACAGCCACACAATGTCAGACAACACATTTGTTTTCAGCAATGTTTCTTTTTTCTATCATCACGAAGGCATATACTATTTTTCTCTGTATATTACTTGTTATATATCTCTCTCTCTCTCTATATATATAGATATATGTTTAAAATATTTATATAGAAACAAAAATAAGCGTACATTTTTGCTGAATGAGATTGACGAATATCAGCAAAGGGCATTGTAAACCATGGTCCATCTAAAACAAGTGAAAGGTACGGTAGCTCGCCCTTTCCCAACTCACCCACAGTAACAGATTTGCATAGGCAAAAATGGGATTAGCCCTTAGACAGTGGATTCCTGAATTCTTTATAGAGATGCAAAATCTAGTTCAGCTCAGCACAATTAAAAACCAAACATACATACAAACAAAAACATAAATGTTGACTAGGCCAAGCTCTCTGTAACCCCTCTGGTCATATACATAGTCATTTTTCTGTGCACATTTTTGTTTACAGTGTTAGGCTTCAAGTAGATCTAAAAACAACTTGTACATCGACAACTAGATGTGAAATAAATTAACCAACATGAGAGGTAGTGAAAAGCCTACAGAGACGTTTGTTTGTTGTTGTTGTTTTTTATACAAAGAAAGTAAGGCCAAAGCTTCTCAATCCTCCTCCCCTCCGTCAGGACACTTCAGCGCTCAACCTTTTTGCAGTCAATAAAGCCACAGCCACGTTTTAGGAACACGCTCACTTGGAACCCATGGAAATTTAAAGACAACACGTCTAAACCCAGCGATGGACACTACATCACTTCACATCATCATCATCATTGCTTGTAAAAAAATCTACATTTGAAATGCAGTTATTAAAAAATAAACAAACCGTGTACTTCCCCCCCCCCCCCACACTGTGTAAAAGTCACAATAAATTAAGAGGAAAAGGACGTACGCCTGTCCTCGCTGTGAAACACCGTTACCTGGTGTCTCTGCTGTCCGTCCTCCCTGTAAACCCTGTAAAGTGCTCTTGGAGTCAGCACTGGGCAGAGACCTGCTGGCGTCTCTGCTCACACTAGGGACAGTTGGCTCCCCACGGAGTATTTAACAAGGTACATACATCTCACAATTTATAAATGTAAACTTGGTTTAATTGCACCATGATTTCATGATCTGGTTCTTGGTGAAACATTCTCGTGTTAATAACTGTGTGGACTCAGCAACAAGGAAACGTATATAGCTGTACTGTGCAGAAGAGGGATTTGTCTGCAGGAGAGCCTTACGAGTGACAGGCGTTCTTCTACGGAGTCAAAAAAGTTACAAAGTTGTCCAAATACAACATCTAAAGCTGCTCCAAGGAGTACGTTTGGCAACTGATCCTTCCGTATCAGAATTGGTTGATTACACTGTGTTCTTATGCTTCTGATCAACTGAGCGCATGCACGCACAGCTCTTCATTACAGCAGCTAAGCGTCATCAATCGAGTCCTTACGGGTATTAATGTAGTCTGGATGTGAGCACTGTATTGCCAAAGATTAAATATAGCATATTTTCACGAAGGAACATTGCAACTGTTGTTGATTATTGGTTTAGACTTGCCTTCTTGACGTTACAGTGTCAATTTTACCAATTTATAACCAATACTTCAATCTTTTGTAGTAATATACTAGCCTGGTTTTGACATGGCATCTTCATCAAGTTGGCATTTTAACTCTGTAAGTGAATATACGTCTGGAGGAAAACTCACTCTTTTTTCCAATGAGTCTCTAGTAAAGATTTTAAAGATACATTTAATCATCTGTGTTCTTATTTAAGTCCTAAAAACTTGCAAAAGCTAACTAGAGGTAGCCAGTTTCTCCAACAGTGGCATTACAATATTTTGAGTATTCTGAAAGGTGTTGCGGTTAGTAATTGATAAGATAAACTTCTGACAATTCAAAACCAATCTAACATAGTGGGACACAGCTTCAAAACGACTCCAATCTATCATCACAAACTACATCCAATTGCACCTCAATAGTCTGCTGGACATCTTGCACCGTCTACTCTTGAATTTAATCTAGATCAAACTTGGCACGTGAACTTCAGGTAGTTAAAGGAGATGGCAAAATGGATGCTTACATTTATCAGTGGCACTGTTTCATTGACACTTTAATACTGCCACCAAACCAAGAGGTCAGCTATCCACCATGTTACACAATGATGATACTTGGAGGCCCAGTTAATTAATTTAAACAGCATATACTGCATTCATGCACTTTCTATCCACAGGCCAGGAACAAAGTTCAAACGTTCACATCGTCAGAAAACTGAATGTCCTTTTAAAAAAATGTTAATGGGACATTTGGCAAGAACCCCTTTAAGTTTTTTTTCTACATTTTTCTGTTAAGTGTGTAACTGTACCATACACACACGCACATAGCCATTATCATCGCATGCTGTTAAAGTCGGATTAG
This sequence comes from Melanostigma gelatinosum, assembly GCF_949748355.1. Classification (NCBI taxonomy): domain Eukaryota; kingdom Metazoa; phylum Chordata; class Actinopteri; order Perciformes; family Zoarcidae; genus Melanostigma; species Melanostigma gelatinosum. The sequence goes on from NC_136645.1 coordinate 7,263,089, forward strand.
AAAAACAAACCAGAGTGTGTGAGGGCTGGCAGTGGGATGGAGGGTTAGCATGGCTAGCACAGGCATGCTGGCTGCTTGCCTACAGCATGCTGAAACCTAGTTAGCCTCGTTGAGGGCTAGCATGTAGCATGACTACGCATACTAGCTAGTCCAGTACGGTAGCAGGTTAGCATTATTATACCAACCCTCTTCACTAGCTCCGGTAAAAACTATTGTGTTTTTAAATGGGCAGTAGCTAACTGACGGACTACCATACACTCTCCCAGCTACACCTGCTGGAGAAACACACATGCACCATAAAGACCGAGACTCTACAGCCTGGCGACAAGTCACATCTGATATCTCTTCACAGCATCTTTGACATCATGTTTGGCACCCGGGTCACGTGGCTGCAACGTGATACTGCACGTCCAACTTCAGGGACTGTCATGTTACCTACATTCCTAAAGCTAATGCCTTACAGACAAAAGCCAGGGCTTGATAACCCCACCGTTAGATCAGTGCCTGCTGCATCTTCTTATGTTCTCCGAGTAGAACCAGCTTTTCATAAAACACTAAAAGGTAAACCCTCTTTTTCTGCGTAAGAATTTCAAAATGTAGATGACTATTTGGAGTCAGCGGTGTGTGTTTTCCCCCCCACATGGGGCACCTGTGCTTGTGATGGTCTGAGTTGGAGGGAGGAGGACGGAGGGAGGGAAAAAAGACGGGAGGTAGGGATCATTGGACAAACTGTGGTTGCCTTCCAGAAAAACTCCAGCAGCACTTGGTCTGCATTTTCTTACACGTAAAGGCATTGTGATTTTCTCAGTGGAGAGATTTTTTGTCTAAAGTTCATGGGTAGTAATAATACATGTAGCTGCCCAACCACAATTCTAGCCCTTACTTCTCCCAGTTAAAGAATCCTAAAGAAGGAAAGTGCTTGGACAGACGGATGGATGGACGGATGGATGAATGAGTAGGTGCTGCTGCCTTTTGCTGCAGAAGCCATCAAATCTCCTCAATAAAAAACTGCAGTAAGCTTAAAATTGGCAGAAGTGTACTTTTTTTCACCCCTTCACTGAATGTAGACATCCAGACAGAGAGACAGGTCCCCTGTCTTAATACATCTCAATATTCAAAAACGGTTGCAGTCCGCGGCTTACATCGTCAAGCTACTGTTGAGAGAGAGAGAGAGAGTTACATGCAGAGCCAGTGCTTCTAACTGGTTAAACGGGGCAGAGACGCCACTACCACCACCAACTAGGTGTCATGTTTGGACAGTAAAGAAGTTAAAAACAAAATTGTACACATCTGAGGAATGGGACAGAATTAGAAAAACAAAATAATGAGTAAGAGAGAGAGAATATTAAAAGTGAGAGAAGAAAGCATGAGGTCTAAATATTACAGTACAGGACAGTTGGCTTGTCCTTTCTGTCTCTCTCTCTCTGTCCCCACCGACTGAGGAGTCCTTGTCCACAGTTAACCAGCAGCTGGCCATCAGGTTGGCCATTTCAACCGACAGCTGACAAGTGGGTCGGCCAGTCGACCGCAACAAACAGCACAAATTGCTAGCAAAACAACCACTGGCCAGCATTAATGGTCTTAAATTGACCAATAACCAACCAGCGAAGGCCGACCTGGCTCCAGTGGAGAACTGGATATAAATTGCTTAAAAAATATAAATAAAAAAAAAACAGCCAGCTATCTTGGATGTCATTCAGTCTTTTCAATCAAAAAACAGGGAGAGATTTTCCAAACCCGACTTCTGGCACCATAGTAGTATTTGAAGTTTAAGTAGTAGTCTCGTTGGCGTACGATGGCGATGAGGGAGGGTGGAGGAGTCTAGGTGTCGAGGCAGGTGCGCCTCATGTCGGCCAGGAGGTCTCTGTAAACGGAGGAGTTGAGGAAACGTGGGAAGGAATCGCGGTGCATCAGGGTGTAGATCTGGAACTGGGCCTCCTCGTACATCAGGTTGCTGGGCTCCGTCAGGGTCTGGTTTATTCCTTCTCTGACCTGCGAGTCCAGACTCACCTGGGAAGAGGAAAACAAATTCAATGTTTTTTAAGAGACTACCAGTAGCTTCATTAATACATGACACAGCCATGCTAGCAGCTTTGTGGGGCTGTGCTTTAGCAAACTGCTAACGTTAGCATGCTGACATGCTCAAAAATGACATGCGTGACCTGTGGTGTTGCTGCTTGCAGCTTTGTCGAGAACGGCTCACAAAAACAACTTGGCACCCACGTTTCCTTGGTTTCTCAGCAATACACCTGCCACGACATAGTTGCGTCACACCCAAGTCGCGGCAACTCAGTAAGAAACACCGGTGAAATACACTCTGGTTCACGGGGAAACAAAACAGGAGCAACCTGGGTCTGTGGCCTTCCAAACTAAAAAGGCCCCAAACAGCTATAGATATATTATGATGTCTAGATATGAAAAGTTATGTTCCCAGTTAGAGAACGGGTAAAGAGTAAAGCCAGGCAGTGTTTGCCTCTGGGCTCCTGAATCACTAAACCACTAAATCTGAAAAAGTCGGGATTACTCGCGGTCAGAAACATCGGTGAAATACACTGAAAACAGGTCATTTCCAAATAGCCGTATTTAGTCGCATGCTTTGACATAACCATGGCAGTTATAAATCGCAGCGTGGATGTAATTCGCGGAGGTATTTTGCTATAGCAGTAAAGTTAATAGCGTTATAAGTTAGTATCAAGGCTTGCAGCAGGGAGATTTACTCACAGGGTAAAAAACAACAAGTTCTGCAAGAAGTACTGGCTGCAACATCGGTTAATACACTTACACAGAAGTATTTATGTCCATACAGGAATATTAGTTGCTTGCTTTGACTTTGCTTGACTTTCTACATGGAAGGTCATTAGGATTCATCGTGTGCAGACTATGAATGTCTGTATGAACGTCTGCACCGTATTTCATAGCAAACATATATTTCAGTCACAACCAAAGTGGTGGACGGGCCGAACAACACGCTGCCATTGCCGTCTCTGGAGCCATGTCGCCAGCGTGACAGACGTGGCTCACTTCTGCTCATTCAACACAAACACAGCCGGTACCTCTTTGGGTGACAACATGGACACGTAGTCTTCGTATATGATCCTGGACTTCTCCTCCACCACTGTGGGATCCGTCTCCTCTCTCAGCTCCTCGCAGGCCAACCAGAAAAGCAGGTTGTCCTCGCTGTACTCCGAGCGCAGGAACTCCCGGAAGACCTCCCGGCCCTCCAGCGAGCGCAGCATCATCTCAAAGCTCCGTGCCCACGACAGCACCTCGTCCAGACTGGGGTGTCTACAGTCGGGCAACAAACAAATAAATAAAAAATGAAGACTGACACACAGTCATACTGACACAAACATGCAAGGAGGGATGATGGCTGGACTTACTGGTCATCTCCAGCTTCAATACTGTCCATCTTGGTGCAGGTCTGTCGTGCACTCCTCTCAATCCTGTCTTCGTTCCTGAAAAAGGAGACAAGAAATGTTTGTGCTCGCCAAAACAAAAGTCTGGACTTGTTTCTGGCACTTTAAATGGATGAGTTTGAGTTATTATCAAATGAACTTGTTGATGGAGAGTTCCAGTGAGATCACAATTACATCTTACATACATACGGTTGTCTATATTCATGTAGAATTAAGGCTGCAACAACACATTGACTGTGGTAAATATAACACTTCTAAAAGACACAGCGTGATTTTTTCATCGCTAATTTCTCACCATGCAAATCAGCATTCACCATCCTCTGTTACCACCCAAGAAAGAAAATAAAAAGCATCCTCACTCAGGACATCCAGAGCCAATCAACAAGATCATTATCAGTAAGTGTCAGGGCTAACAAGGTTTGTTTCACCGAGAGTTTGACCCATCCTTACAACTAAAAGTGAAGATATCTCGACCCGCACTTGTGTTGGAGTACCATACAGCCCGTCACGGGCGGCTCAAGTCAGCACTATTTAACAACAAGGTTTTTAATCGAAAGACCTGTGTGCACTAACCTCTGCTGAATCTATAGATTGACTCATCAAAGATGCAGAGTTCATCTCTTACAGCGATCAATAGAACTCGGAAGCATCAGTGCGACACCCTCAGAGTCCATACAGTGAAAACCTTTATGTACATAAACACTTGAAACACACCCGGTAGCCTCTGTGTCTATCGCAGCTCAGTCACACATGCCGAGTGTCCACAATGCAACACACTCTGAGCCGTCTAGTTTTGTCACACCATGGAGGCTCTTTCCATACTCTCGCTGTCTCTTGTCAAAGTCCCCATTGTGCGCCAGCAATAAGCTAAGCTAGCCACAGCCCGCGGGCTCCCTCACAATACAGCTAAATATACAGGCTGTTCTTCACAGCTGCTTTGCATGTGATGTGTGGATGGAAATAGAAGGCACCCCAACTAGATGAGGGCCTTGTGTGAGGGCGGATGAGGAGGGGTTAGAAAGTGGAGAGAAAAGAGAGAAAGAGAGGATGGATTCAAAACATAACAGTGTGCTGTGACCTAATATTCTAAATTCAAATATGATAAGATACAACTTTATTAATCGAGAAGGAAATTATTGCATTTGAGCAAAGATTGAAAAGGAATTAAAAAGATATAGCGTAGCAATAAGAGGGAGGTAGATATTGTAAAATATATAGAAAAAGAAAATGACAACTATTAAGTAAAAAAAAATTGAATTTCAAAATAGATCAATAAAAACGTTCTGTATGATATTGAGGGTAATATTGTCAATGATAATGAAAAGTAATAAAAAGTATTATTACATTGCACGTGATATATTGAAAATCATATTGCACAATGTTGAAAAACGTAATAATATATGATGTTATACACACACACACACTAGAATAGTTGTGTTGATTATGAAAACATTACAGCACTGCGGCTGTCTGCCTCATGCGCACTGAATGCACCACATGATGGGAGTCAAACAATGTCACTTTCATGAAATGAAAATGAAATGTAACATTTTACTGGGAATCCCCACTGGGAGAGAGACCCGAGCAGCTCGTAATTCAATTCAATTTATGTTGCATAACCCAAAATCACAAATTTGCCTCAGAGGGTTTCACAATCTGTAGACATACGACATCCTCCGTCCCGGGAACTTCACATCGGTCCAGCGGTCTGTCATCCAGTCCACACGGACTCCTTCACCGGGCTGACTGACAGCAGACGTTTACTGAACCAAAGTAGATTTCATGACCGCTCCATGGGAAGAAAAGTGCTGTCGGCCCATGCATTGATTGATTGAGGGGAATCTGCCTGTAGTGAAACAGGCGAGCCTTGATCAATCAATATCGATACGATTAACAAGTTCAAAACATATCTACAGCTGGATATTTGTGTGATTTAGACAGCAGTCTATGCCAAAAGCGTAAGAACAACGCGGGAGGTCTCAGGGTGTCTTGATACATTTATTTTAATGGAAGGACATTTGTTCCGTGAAAAAAAAGGGGAATCGTCCCTCCGAACCGTAACGCTAAAGTAAACAAACATGTTGGGTACTGAAGACAGATTTCCAGGATCACTCCATGGATATCTGACAGCAGCATTTGATTGAGAAACACCCAGCGGACTCACACAGATCGCTCACTACAGGGGCCCAGTCCACAAGCTGCCACCACTTCAGATGAAGTGGTGTGAAAGGAGCAGCACATTCACCATTCACTGCCTGAAAACAATGTTTCATTCACTCTTCTCTCCCAGGCAAGAGCGAAGCCGCAGCGAGGCTGCGGCCGGAGCTACGCAGCAGTTACTGGTTTAGGTGCCTTGCTCAGGGGCAGTAAGTGCAAGTTGTGTAACCTGTAAGTATGAGCACACTGAGACATTTTTATTTGTGTGGGTTGTGTTTTCTTTTGTCGGTTGGAGCAAATAAACTCGGCTTAGTTTGTTTAGAACTTGGCACTTCCTGCTACACACCCACTGTGTCGCCGTAATCCAACCAGCAAAACAGAGCAGAAGACGTAGAGTTTGCAAGTTGCAGTTGGGTCCGTGTTCAAAGTAAAGCATTCACATGTTTTGGGGAAATCAGAGAAGATTCCAACAGCAAAGACGGCTGATCAGTCATTGGACGTGAATGTTTGCTCCGTCAGAATATGTTCGGTGAAGGCGTTTCCATCATCTATTTAACGTATCGACCCTTTTTCTTAAGCGAGCCTAAAAACTAAATTTCACAATTGAGGAAGTTCTCTCAACCTTTTCTGTTTCCATGAAGCTTTTCGAATCAAACACTTCAAATGTGAATAGATGTGAATGGAAACACGGCCAGTGAGTGCCGGAAGTTAACTGTTAAACATCAACAAACACCCGACCGCTGCTGCTGCTGCCACCTTTTATGCGTTAAGCAACCAAGGAAACATTTCACAGAAAGATGAACGTCACAGAGCCTGTGTGCTTCAGTATTGTTGATGTACAGTAAAGGAGAACAGCAACCTGTACACAAAAACACCAACAGCGAAAAAATAAAACCATCCCGTACACGATAATTACCTTTCAAAACACACCTTTACCACAGACCAGCTGACCGTGCAGGAGCTGTTTTCCTGCATGTAACTGCCAAAAACCCGGTTGCCGCAAAATTTGGCAAGGCCAATTAAACCCGCGGGCTCTGAATCCAAAGGGTCGATGGTAAACAATGACTGAGAATTTTACACTATCCCAACATTGTCCCATCACCAAAGTGAGACAGGAAAACACACTAAAACAACAAAAAGTGGTGTACACTACAGAGAATACATCTTGTTTTAATATCTGGATTCAGGTGATGGGTCTGGTCGTGACAACGTTCACAGATGAGATGATGTCCTCATCTGAACTGATGGTCCACAGACAAAGGAAGCCCTTTGAGCCAAATCTGTGACTTTGGCCGATATAATTATTAATTAAACTGTTCAACTCTCGAATAAGAGTTGGTTTGTAGAAAGTGTTCTTGGCTCCCAGCACTCTGGTTCCAGTGCTGTGTCAGAATAAAGTCCGTCTTTATTCTGATGAATTTATAGGGAACTCAACATCAGTGTAACATCACAGATTAGATAACAGGACCAACTGTTTCATCAATCTATTTTTTGTTTCCTAATGCAACTAACAAGTTGTAAAGTAAAATACTAAGATTCATCTCATTAAAAACAAAGTACCTATAAATGCAATATACTGTGTCAACTGACGAGGACACTTAAATGTGTATACTGACAACCTATCTCTATGATTCTTATGATAAAATAAGGTCAATTCAGACATTTCTGTACTTGTGCTCCTGCTTCTAAGAATCCACTCTACTTTAAAAGGCAGCATCAGATTAACTGCAGTTATTGCATCACAAGCATCTTTGCAAAGTCTTAAAAAAAAAAAAAGAGTGACTGGCTGCAAAGAAAAGTTGCTGAAAGTCACCAGACGACAGCCTGCAAGCCCTTGTTTTTTCTAAAACTCTTCATTAAGGGGCTACACTGTAGTCAGTCATCAATGGCCAAAATGAACATTCATTCATGCAAATAATCTATAAAAATGTGGACTATTAGCAGCTTTAAATACAGTTTTCTCATCCTGCGCCAAAGTCTACCTGAAATACCAAATAATGGAAAACTAAACAAAAGTGGGTGTTATCAGACTCTGCAGAAACAGGCGTTATAGTATAGTATCGTATAGTATAGTATAGTATCGTATCGTGTTTTCTTACCAGAGACACTTGCAGCAGCCGCACCAGCAGAGGCAGCAGGTGTTGGGTCGGGGCTGTCCGGGGGCCTGGGGTGGGGCCTCGATGTGCGCCGCCTGCCTTTTTCTCATCTCCACTCCACTCACACTCCGGGGCTTCACAACGGACACACAAAGAAAAACAACACTGTTTAGAACCCTTCAAATTAATAATAATATACGCAGAGAGTGCAGTTTCAAATTTGGACCCCATGTTTTACTTTTGGCCTCGCTAGCAATATGTCTTATTAGAGGGGGGGGGGGGGGGAATAAAAGGAACTGTGAGTGTGTGTGTGTGTGTGTATGTATGTATGTATGTATGTATGTATGTATGTATGTATGTATGTGTGTGTGTGTGTGTGTGTGTGTGTGTGTGTGTGTGTGTGTGTGTGTGTGTGTGTGTGTGTGTGAAAGAGAGCGCAGGACCGAGAGGATTCCCTTCCTTGTACGGTCGGAGGGTTTCTGGCATCGAGCCACGTCTTTCTCTTGGCTTTGACAGACACTACACATTCATTTCAACGTCCGCAGACACGGCCGGAGAAACAGGGTCGACAAATCACACTCGCGGCGTTTGCAATGTATACGCACAAATTCACGCACACGCTCATATTGAGCCGCCGTTGCCTTAGAATATGCAACATCCTTTGCACAGGCAGGAGATGAGGATGAAAGCAGGGACGACAACAACTTAAAGGGGACACATAGAATATACCAGCATCAGAGTATCTCCACCTTGAGAACTACCTTTGCGAAGGTGCACCATAGTTTTCTCACAAGCCAATCAGAGCAGACTGGGCTTTTCTCTGTAGGAGGGGCTTAAAGAGACTAGAACGGAGATGTTCAGACAGAGGATGAATACAGGTATATTAAGAAAGACTGTATGACAAAATGTGTGTTTTGTGACTTTTGGTGTTTCAAAAGAGTTAGTGTGGATTCACCAAAGTCACACAATAACCATACAAACTAACCGATCGAGGCGGCGGTAGACTAGCAAGTCCTAAACTAAAATGTGTGCAGAGAGAAACTATTTCTTGTGACTTTATAAAGGCTGCTTCTTAAATTCAACCAAAACCTTTCAAATATCAACCCTGTGTTAGTTGAACTAATTGATCTCACTCTTGGTTTGATTTGTGTTCAATAACTATATTCAATCCACTTACAGTTTAACAAGCAAAACCCTTATAATGAGATGATACAATGTGATGATCACAAAGACATTTATTTATCATGTGTATGTAAACCTGCATACACAACAAGGAGCCCAACAGGCTTTCCCACGAGCGTTGGATGTTTCGTCGCTAAGTGTCGCTTTATTTTTGAAGGCTTCAAATAAAACCAAATAAAATGTGTCTGGAGCCGCAAAAGCTATTTGATATCACAGCTTATAAAGTTGTACATATAGTTATGTTATATATACAAAAACTATAGTTAGTTGTATTTATGAAAATATAGAACAAGAATAAAGACAATTCTTGACATTTTATTGCAATTTTACCTGATATAACAATGTCAAGCTCTTATGAAGAGGAGAGTTTTCTGCAGCAGCTGAGGATTCGCTCATCTCCAGCGTGACACTTTTCAGCACATGCTGTGTGCTTGTTCTGGAAGCATACAGGTAAGCCAGCATCGTTGGCAGTGAAAGCAAATGAATACGTCCACGCAGAGTTAAACTCTCTATTTTCCTCCAAGTCTTTCGCGGCCCAATCGTGGTTAAGAATCACTGCTTTAAGCTACTCAAAATAGAAATACCACACTCTTTGTTCAATACCACACTCATTGAACTTACTCCAATGTCAGAGATAATAACATACCATCTAATAATGCTCCCTTTCACCTCCCTCCAAGCAAAAGATAACACTTGGCTGGCTTTTAATGCGCTAAATAGGCCCGGGAAAACCTTTACCTCGCTATAACTATGACAGCCAAAATCGACACCAGGAAACACTACGGAGATCGAATGAATTCTTCTCCCGTTACCAGATAGAGGAGGTGATCACAGACTCCACTCCACAATCTGGGACGTTTGACCCGGCGGTGTAACGTGAAATCAGCACTAATGAACTGCAGTCCTCAAACTCTTACCTGCAAAGCCATGGCTCAAATTAAACTCCTCATCAAACACTTATAAATCCAAATAAAAAACGAGTGCGCTCCAGTAGCAACAGGGGAGCCTTCTCTCTCTCTCTCTCTCTCTCTCTCTCGTTCCCTCCACTCTCCATATGCAGATGCCATTTACTGCAACGATGATACAGTGCATAGCAGTTAAGGCTGAGGCGACCTGCCCGATATGCAAATGTTGTTGGAGTGGCCATGTTATTCAGCCGACCACAGAGCATCTGTGGAAAAACAGGCAGCTAGACGCAAACGACAGCGGCTTTGTTCTAAACCCGGAGAGAAAGAGGCCGCATTGACACCACATGCAAATATAGAGCGGAAATACAAATAAACCCAGATATGATGAGAAAAAAGAAGAGCGATGACCAAAAAAAAGAGAGCTACAAGATCTGGCAGAAATGCAAAAGGTTTTGTAAAGTAGTCAGATGACCCCCCCCCCTCTCTCATTTTGTTAATTTAGACACAATTCAAAATTGCTTCAGGAGGCAAAATCCTCCATTTTGACTCTCATACCCATCCGTCTAGACCTACGTGATACTCCTCAGATTGCTTTTGTCTTACTTTGTATGATGCCCTTAGCTGTTTGTGTGTTCATCCAATCATCCAGCGTACTTTGAGGCCTCCACCGTACTTCACCATCACGTCGTTAGCCAAGAGATGAGCCCTAAATAACATCAGGAGTATCTACACGCAGCATAAACATCTCGTAGTATCGTTTCGCATACATCACGGACACCAGCAGGTCGTCTTAAAAGTAGAATTTTTGTTAACTTTCAGCCCGGGAGGGAGGTTGTAGAGGAGGTATCGGAATATAACCGTAAGTTTTGTTTGCACGTTTCTGTATTTGAACAGGAACAATGCACGGTGAACATTAAGTACAGAGTCCCTCGGCGGAGCGGTAGGTGGAATCCGCCCGAATGGTACAAAAAGAAGCCAAATTAGGCAGAAAACCGCCAAATCCAACAACACTGTGTCGTCAAAAAATGTGTTGTTTTTTTTTCTTAAGGAAGCTCGGTGGAAGATTCATTGACTCTCAGTGAGCAGGACTCCTGGCCAAAGAGGAAGACAGAACTGAGAGGACTTTGTAAAAGAGGATTATTCAGCGATGCATCTTTGTAACCGTGCGTGTGAGTCGATCATGTGGAGCTTTTATACCCAAACCTGCCTCTTCACACGTTTTACCAGTGAAACAGATATTTACGTCTTGCCTTCCTCTCACAGAAAAGAAGTGGAAATCTAAAAAAAGATTGTGTCTCCCTGTCGAATAATACAAAGGACCTGGTGGGTTTCTATTTTCTCCCTTTGTTTGGTTTATTAGCAACATTCCATATCATCTTGATCATAATAATTACAACATTAAAAGGCATAGCTTATGCCGATAGCTTATATAGCTGAAATATACATACAGTATGTATATATATATATGCATACAGCATAAATGTGCCTCTAAGGGCTTAACGATCATGTGGAACAGACGACACCGCCTATTGTCTATTGTCAATCACACATCCCCTTTAACATCCGTAATGAAATAACAGTGATGGTAATAGTGCTGTTTAAACATAATACTTAATAATAATCATATCGCTCAAAGTATATTTGTATATTTGTGTCATTAAAGTGATATTAAACAGAGTTGACTGCAGTAAGTGGCGTACTAGCAGCCCCTGTGCTTCTTTCTTCTGATCTGATAAGTCGGGCTGTATTGGGAGTATGAAAGCTCTGAGCTGGAACAACAACGCTGAAGAAATGTTTGTTCTGCAAAAACTTTAAACCTCCAAAACCTCAATCACAAACTGGTCACACCAGATTGAACACACTCATTTGTACTTTGGAGACATGTTGCGCCTCATTTCGGATATTTAAACCAACTCTTCATCAAAAGCTTTTTCTTCTTTGTCTGGATCTGAAACCCTTTAAAACACAAAGAGGTGATCATAACGTCTCATTCAAGCGACGTGCTCGTGGAGCTCCAATGTCTCCTTCGGGTATCATCTTAATACCAATAAAGCATCACAATCACACCGGACAGAAGTCAAACTTACCATGAATTAGCGAGTTCCTAAAAACAGGTCAGACAGAGAAGTCATGGCGTGAGGTAATAGGTTGCTGGAGGATGGCAGGCTTGTTGACGGAGTGACCTGTCCGGTGGACTGTCCGGGCGTCTGCGTGGCTATCGGACCGGCTGTTTGGCTCGCTGGAAAGAGAGGTTACCGGTCTCACCATCCCTGATGGGCTGGCACAAAAATGGGACACGAGAGCGGCTATGAAATGCAACTACTTCCTCTCCTTGCTTCCTTATTTTACCCGCTCCTCTTTTGCTTCACTCGCCGTCCCCCCCGCCTAGGCTTCCTCGGATCTCGGTGAAAGGGTCATTGATGGACTTGAGAGTGCAGCGAAGGTACAGCATCTGAAGAGCAAACGGGGCAAAACGGTCAACATTTTTATCATCCATTCTTTGTTTTGGGTTGCAAACAGTGCGGAAATATATGTGCTGCTCACGTCATGACATACGTGCACACTGGCAAATGCTGCAGCGAGAGCAGGACCTGCTTTTAAATTCACTTCGGACTCCGTCACTGCAGACGTATGATCGAATATCGGCTCTGTCGGCTGATATCAATATAATTAACATGAGCGCATTTTTTTATTTGTTTTGTGACCAGATGGACGTTACTTAAAAGTTGAAAAATAAACTTAGTAGTGCTCTCTGGTGGACACATTATGTCATGGTCACACTGTTTAAGACCTGAAACGATGAGCTGACGAATCAAATCGTCGTTGGACAAAAATAAATAGTTATTTCTCTTTTGTTTCCCGCTTGTCAAAATGTGAGTATTTGGTGCTTTTCTGTTTTCTCATAACAAATGTAATATCCTATATTTGAAGATGTTATTGTCAGTATTGGCAGCAATCATTTGTTGAAGCGCTAAAATGTTTCTAAACGACCTCAAACACGTCTTTGTTATCACCCAACATGTGCACCGATACACCGACATGTCTGTGATACGGGATGTGGTCAAAACAAGACGAAAGAATATCAGGAAATAAACCAAATGCATCATCAATCATCATCATCGTCACGAAGAAGGATCGAGCTCATCGGTGGCGTCACGGCCCGCAGTCAGAAGCCATTAGCTGGATTCTGTCTCTGACGGAAGCTGACTAACAGCCTGAAGGCGACGGAGCTTCCTGGGTCGCTCTCGCGCCGCATGTTTTCATACAGGAATCACTGTTCAAACAACTCGCTTCCTCATAACAGCAGAAGTGTTCACATGTTGGACCTCAACACTGGAGACTCTTTATGTTGCGAGCTATCACCAGTCTGCTGCAAACCTAGTGAGGAGAATCAGCCAGTAAAAGACGTAAAAAAAAAAAAAACCCATTCCCTGAGCGAGAGAAAACAAAACTTCCCCTTGTACATTTAAAAGTCTATGAAGAATGATTTTGCAGAGCAGTGGGCAAAGATAAGGTTCTTGAGTTGTACTTGTGAGAGTTTCAACTGCATGTTCTCAGGAGGAAGATGGCCACAGAGTCTCTTTAGTAACACGCTGAGCTCGAGCTGAAATAAGCTTCTCGACTGTGAACATTTGCTGACTTGATCTGCTGTAAAACTGGCATTCTTTGTGGTTTTGGACCGTTCCTCAGACAGAATAAGACATTTGAAGACGTCTCCTTTGAATCTGGGATGATGCTTTTTCACTCTTGCCCATCCATCACCCGAAACAGGCGATAACCGGCTAATTACCCAATAATGAAAGTAACTGTTGTTCGCAGCCCTAGAATAAACCAGAAAACGGTTTAGAATATAATTAAAGGTAAATCATGCTGTTGATGGCAGTGTCGGCCAGACTCCACATCACATACCATCAAAGAAACACGCACTCTCGCCATGTTGACTCTGAGAGAACCAGGAAGTCATCTTGGTTAACTGAAGTTTACAGCGTCCTCTTCTCACATCTCAAATGTGCTGATAAGACAGCTGGTATTGTCTAAAACTTCTCTGATTGAAGAGATAAACATCAACTTTATTGTCAGAGCAACGCATCAGTGGCCTTCCTCAGGGTCATCCTCCTCTGACTCAACACACCCATGAGAGACTGCAGAGTGGGTGCTCCCTCAGCTGTGCACGACACGAGCTCTTTCCAGTGCATGCCAGTGGAGGAACAAAAAAAAAGGTCAAAAATAAGTTTTTATAAGAAGATAGTTGACGGTGGATGCATTGGACTTGAGCTGTCGCAGCACTGGGTCTGTTGCATCTGCCTGCAGGCCTGTGCATATACTCCAGATAACAAGTAAGCTCATCGGACCCTGCTCTCTCCCTCTGTGCACTAGCTCTGCTGGCTAGCTGCTCGGGCTGGGGTGTTGTGCATGGTCCCCCCCCCTGCAGCTGTCCGAACCATCTGAGCCCAGCCGCGCTGCAGGTCCGCCCGGCCGTGGGAGAGAGGAGATCCCCCTCCCAGCTGACACCACGGAGTGATGAACCGATTAGAGAGAGAGAGAGGGCTGCACAGCGCACACTGTCGCACCGAATATTTTTTGTTTTGTTTTCCAGAAATCAAACACCACCCACTTTCTACTTGCTAGCTTTAGCAAACAGCCCGAGATCCGCTATCTCTCTGCAGCGGGAAGAGGAGGAGGTGGTGGCAGCTGAGCAGCAACTAGCGCCGTGCTAACGTCAGCTAGCCAGCCCGTGTGGAGCATTAGCGCAGAATAATCAGCATCTTACCCCTTTGTGTCGGGCTGTCAGTGTCCTGGGGTGATGGGTTCACGAACGCGATGTCCCGATGCTCATTTAACGACATCGTAAATGGGAATCCTGCGGTGAAATGTCCATCGCCGCTGTTTTTCCTGCCATCCGCCCCACTTCAGCACCGAACGCCGCCGAGCCCCTGGATGCACTGCGCAGGCGCGCTGCCACCGCTGCTCTGTGGCTGCAGTCGGTGAGAAGATGCACTGCTGGGAGCTCCACACGTACGGTCCGTAATGCACGGAGGGTTACATTACGTGTCTGCTGCACAACAGCTCCAAAGCACACGGTGTTCATTGAACCACAATGCTGCATTGAGTTAAGTCAACGTCAACCATCTCCAGGGCCAAAATCCATCCATCCCAATCCAATACGATCGTAAAGTATGGTCTGTTTGAGAGAGGATAACCACAGTAAGTGGGTAATACAGTTTAGAAGGCCTCTAATCATACAGGATGAACTGTATCCTCAGGTTATAAGCCAGTAAATACTAATTAAAAAGCCTCTTTAAACTCACAAACCTCCTGTAGTATCAAAGCACTTCAGTAATGGGAGTAGTCATCTTCTAATTCTTCTTGTTGCCTATTGTTTTATTATGTGTGTATACTTGGTATTTTACAACATATTTACATCCTAGGTGGTTTTAAATGAAATCTTCAGTAGAAACAGTATAAATAAGCTGCACAGGGCTGTGGATCACTCTAGAACTCAGGTTGAGACTGTGCCTGTGTTTCAGGCAGTAGAAGATGTTAAAATGTAAAATAAAGCTTCTACAGGGACAAATTACAAAAACATCTGTGTCATCTCTTTTTAATGGGCAATCATTTTGTCTGAGGTCAGACAGCAAGGGTGTAAATGGGTTTGTTTTTTCACCGCTGCAGGAATTCACAGAGATAGTTAAGGTATACATTTGAGGCCAAATCAATTAATTAGTTTATCCAATCTATATATAATGAGAAAGCTGTAGACATAAAGTGATCCAGACCATTGTTTTGTTGACTTATTTAAATTTCTTATGCAGTCATGCTTTTTTTTTCTTAAGAACAGTCGTTATTGCTCTCAGGTTTTTATTTGTATTGTTCCTCTCTGTCAATGTGCATCTGCAGCGTGAGAGTCGCCCCACTGAGCATCAGCAGTGACGACTGTTCAAACTATATTTTCCTACCGTTAACACAGGGGGGCACCAAAACTCTGCTCTCTCTC
Source organism: Melanostigma gelatinosum (assembly GCF_949748355.1). Lineage (NCBI taxonomy): Eukaryota > Metazoa > Chordata > Actinopteri > Perciformes > Zoarcidae > Melanostigma > Melanostigma gelatinosum. The sequence goes on from NC_136645.1 coordinate 7,278,843, forward strand.
TCTCTCCCTCACACACGCACACACACACACACACACACACACACACACACACACACACACACACACACACACACACACTCTCACACACACACACACACACACCTGCTATAAGAAAGCTTAATCTAGCAGTAAATCTACATGTTATCTTTGCATGAAAGGAAAACGATGAGAACATTATTACATTTACAGTGACAGTGAGAGGCTTTCAGCTGACAGATATAACGTTTTGTTTCGGGGGTGCAGATCAATGGCAATCTCATGGATTGGTGCTTTTCAAATCATAGCAGTTGGCAGAGTTGCTTAAAAAAGAAGAAGAAAAAACTGGAAGAACTGAAGTTAGCGTGAAAATGGAATTACTGGAATGTACTGGAATGGATGTATTTAATATATTTATCTGGTGTCTGGTAATCCGTCATCTTTATGCAAACTCAATATTTAGATGTGAGGAACCCGTGGGAGGATGATGGCAAAGGTCATGAGAAGGAAGCCAAGATGGAACATGTGTATGTTCCTTGACACCGTTGGCTCATTAAAAGGGATCTGAAGTGGTTTGCGCCGATTAGCATGTGATAAGATCGAGAGCGACAGAAGCATTACTTTACTTCATCATGGCTCTGAAACCTGCAGCTCAGGCTGAGAGGAAAACAACATCGAATAAACAGCTGCATGCGTGTCTAAGGGATTCACATCTAAGAGCAAACATGCAGCTGGGTTCAAATACTCTGCATGTGCATTTGTAAAGGAATCAGTATGTGTTGATGTACACGTGAGTGTTTGTTTGAGGGATGGAGAGAGGGAAATGAGATTAAGGGACAGTTTTGGAAACACAATCCATCCAACAGTTGTTGAGATATTTCAGTCCGGACCAAAGTGGATCAACTGACAGACTGACATTGCCATCCCTAGAGCCACACTGCTGTGTCCTTTCAATTACACCTAAACCTGCAGACCGTAATACCATCCCTCTCTAAGACTGTTCCTGTGGAGTTAACTTTCACCCTGTTTTCATTGTCTTAGTGTGATTTATCGAGCCAAGTTCTGCAGACAGCCTTCTGGGGCTTTGTTTGACTGCTGTGTGTGTGTGTGTGTGTGTGTGTGTGTCTGTGTGAGTGTGTGTGTGTGTGTGTGTGTGTGTGTGTGTGTGTGTGGGTGGGTCAGTGAGATACAGAGAGGAAGAAAGACAGATGGACAGACGGGCATGCTGGGTGGAGCTTGCATGTATGGTACCTGTCTGGTGGTCTGAAAGTCTCACAGAGAAATCATGAGGGCTGAATGCAAATTTACAAAAGCATCATGGGTGAATCAACAGCCTCTGTTAGCGTTCACTGTGACCTTTAACGGTAAATACAACAAAACGTCCAATACACCTACAGCTCACAACAACAGCAAGCGTCTGAATTTCTTCTGTGTGCCACCTACTGGGGAGTGCAACATTGTGCCACCTAACAAAAGAAGCACATTTGTATATGTTATTGAACAAGATTTAGTCTAAAGGACTTCTACAGGTGCCGAATGTGTACTGGGATTGCACTCTGGAAAAATAATGGTTGAGTCCAAGTCCCGAAACAAAATCAAAGCGGAGTCAAGTAAAAAGTTACATAAATGAAAAGGTGCAAAATAAGAGATTGGGAGCATTTCGATTGCCTATCAACGGGTCTCAACATGGTCAGCTGGCAGCTAACAGCACGAACACGACAAACTGCTGAAAGAGCCAACAGTGTTGACCTGAGGAGGAACCAGAGGGCTGGTGCTACGCCTTCGTTAGGACACTGTTTGACAGGATGGAGTTATCAGCTGTCACTGTGAGAGCAGTGCAGAGCAGCTAAATGCACCAACGCGCACTAAAAGCACACGCGGCCGGCCCGGCTCTGCAAACAAGGCAAAAAGAAGTTCGGATAACAACCCACACAGAGGGAGTGTGACTTTATTCTCTGCTCAGGTAGACATTACTCCACTACATCTGTACATGGAACAATAGTTATAGCTGCTATATTAATGCTCACAATGTTAAAGACAGCTCCTTTAAGAAACACAAGACAAACAGCTCTTTCCTCCCTTCAGCAAATATCTTCAATTTGAACTTAAAATAACCCGCCTCATGAAAAATAAATCAGATGGCTGTTAAAGATGCAAGAGCTGCCTCTCCCCAAATCTGTCACATTGGAAGGCTCCTGTTCAGTAATGCACTCAGTCACGTTTCCTCAGTGATGGAAATGAAGCCTGCCCAGGCGAGTGTGAAGAGTTTATAGCTTTTTCATGAGAGGGGTAAGATAATATAAGGCCTGCGTCTCCGTCTGTCCATCGCATAGCTATAAAACTGCAGTTTTTCTTACGTGTAGAGATTTTGAACAAGCTCCACCCATTTACCCTTCCAGAGACTGCAGTTGCTCAACTGAGCAACCGTCTCTACTTTGGGTCGTTGTTTACCATCTCCAAATTTAGATTTTGACTTTCACATATCTTTTATGAATCAGACCATCTTGGTGTGGTTCTGTAATCTCAGTCGGGCCACCACTTTGGTTCCCACTGAAATATCTCGAGCAAGAGATGGATTGCCATTCAATTTTTGTAATGACATTCATTTCTCCCAGACGGTGTATCAGAATGACTTTTGTGATCCCCTGACCTGACCTGTCCATCTCCTGTATAGCGCCACCATAAGGTCAATTGTTTTTGTTTCTGTCCAGTCCTTTGTTCATGACCAATTGCCTGCAGAACTAATGACATTCCCATCAGCCTCAGCCGTACCGTGTGTTTTATTGCAATGAACAAATGTTAGCACGCTAACACGCAAAGCTAAGAGTAAACATGGTGGTAAACATGGTCAAAATGATACTGGCTGAACATCAGCATGTCGTTGGCAATTAGCTCAAGTTTAACAAGACTAAGGAAATGGTGTTGACAGGGACCTCACGTTCCTCCGAAGGTGAGGTCCTCTGGTAGTTCTGTGGTATTTTGGGATATTTACCACAGGTTCCATGGTAGCCAATATGTATTATTTGTAAGATCCGCCCTTCATAAGAAGGGACGAGACTTGCCTTGCAAACGCTCGCACAATTGACAACAACACAAATTACGACTTCAGCCTGGTTGATAAATACACTGAATGTGTTGTAGAATGTCTTGTAGTTGAACTTGCAGTGGCTCAAGCTCCTCTTGAACAATCGTCTATATTACTTACAATGGTTCCAGGCTGAATACAAAATTGTTGCGGTTTCCTGATGGGGAACTTATCTTGGTGAGACAACGTGACAGCTCTGAAATTGCCCTTTCACATGATTACAGTGTTTTTCTGTAGCAGGGAAATAAAAAGGACAGTCTTTCACATGGAAAGAATTCCTTGTATACGTCGCTGAGACTTTTTCCGAATAGGAACGAAGCAACATTTTCTCACCACGCTTCCCCTCCGGCCCCCCTCCAGTGATTATTCTTTTACAAAAAAATGTTCTACATTGTAAGAGTTGACGGCGTGCAATATGAAGTAGCAGCAAGGACAGTCTTTGCTGGAGATACAGTGGTAAGAAAGCCTGGGGTTCTCTGCACCATTATTACTTTGTTCTGATGTTAAAATCGAAGCAAATTATAATACTAACATTTAAACACAGCGGTGAATGATTCATTGCTATAATCAGCAAATAACTCCCCACATGCAGTGCTTTACTGGCTTAAACCAATGAGTAGGAAGATTCATATTTTTATGCTTTAATGCGACAGCCTTTGTGAAAGCGTGAAGTAGAAATGAATTCGATAAATCAGAATCTGAAACTTTTTGGCCAAGCTTATTTGCACTTTGGTGCATGATCATAAACACAGTGCAACAGTATAACACGTGGTTTAAAAATAGAAAATGACGATAGAATATGATAAACAAACAAACCAACCATATAAGAGGAGGATACAATTAGTCTGTTATTAAAGTGTTAAGCATTTTAAAAATGAAGAGTTGTGCATTTGTCCTGGGGATGTAAGAGTCCGGGGATATGGAGACAGCCAGCAGGTACGTGGTCACAGTCCGGCCCACAGTTGAATTCGCTTTAATCGGAGTGGTTTCGAGGCAGAATACAGCATTTTTCTCCCAACTTGTTTCTGAAGTGCAGCGCAAAGAGCGCGGAGTTTATGGGGAGGTCAGTCGTTTTAAAAGTTACAGCTTAAGATCTGAGCGTGCACAGCTTTTCTCATGTAATTGGACATATTTCTCAAAAGGTTAATACTCTCAGTCAACACAACCATAAAAACAAACACTCACTCAATGAAAAAAAAACTAGATAGTTTACTTTACAACCAGCTATGTGATCTGTTAAATAAACTATACATTAACAAAAAAAAACATGCCCGTCAACCGTCAAAATGTGCCGATCATTTAAAGAAATGGGATTGCTGTTTTAATTGTAATATCTGTGAAAACAAACTGAATTAACTTGTAGCGAGATTAAAAACAACATATTTAAAGGAACACAGCTACATGAACACAGTTCAACTTTCCAAAAAGTATACTCTCCTTCAATTTAATATGTCATTCTTAGATTACAAGTGTGTTTTTTTGTGAAGAGTTGACATTTTGATTTGACGTCATTGATGTAGAGCTACGCCGCAGAGCAGCAGGACCTCAGCGGAGTCCTGAAGTTCAGTTCTGTGGTAAAGCACGACGAGCCGGTTCTCTGGAGCTGTCATCTCTCAACATGTATCTGTGCAATGTCAAAACCGATCCACTACAGAGCACACACACACACACACACACACACACACACACACACACATGCACACATGTTGACATGCTACCCTCGCTCTCTCTCTCTCTCTCTCTCTCTCTCTCTCTCTCTCTCTCTCTCTCTCTCTCTCTGCGGCTCTCTGTCAAACCTCCTTAAAACTACATTAAATAATTCATCTTCATTGCTGTGAAGCTCTGCTTAAAATTCATCATTCATTGAGTCTGCCAAGAGGCACTTGAATCTATTCACCAGCAGTTATCCAAGATAATGAGGCGTTCCATCTGCTCGTGGCTGATTACCAAATTTGGAAGATGACTTTAGACTTCGCAGTTTTCTTCATTCAACTTTCCAGACACAAAATACCATATATGGTCATTTCTATCAAACTCAGCTTTAGTAATGGGAACTTATTTTTCTTCCTGAGTGCCTTCAAACTCCTTAGAACAGGCAACTGTGCACATCATAACAGCCTGCCTAAATCTAGATTTTCAGAGCATTTCTATGAAATATTTTATTCATGATCGTCAGCGATAAATAAAACATAGTTTTCACCCTTTAGCATCTTTTCATCCACATGTCTCTCTGTATGACATGTTTGGTAGATGAATTTTAAGTGATTGTGACATTTTATAAAAACACAAGTGGTATTATCTCATAACAACAACGGCGTATTCAGGCCATTGTGGGTAAAAAAAATAAATGAGAATCCGGAGCAGGGGGAGGGGTAGTGTTTAGAGAAGAAACTCAGTATTTCCAAGAAAAAAGATTGTTTATGAGAAAAAAACTTGTATATTGAGTGTGAAATGTACGAGAAGAGTGTAAAAGGGTGGTAATGAAAAACCCCTGCCCCTGTGCTGACAGTGCAGTAACCGAGTGCAAAGCATATTATCCTGTACTCTCCATCCATCCATTCTCATCCTCTTATCTGGGGCAGATTCACAGGAGCAGCAGGCTAAACTATCCCAGACGTACCTCACCCCACCAAACTATGAAGACATAATTCATCTTAATCTGTGGTTCAACACAGGGAGTCACTGTATGTTGTGTGCGTCTTCTCAACGGTTAGTTTTACTGTTTGCTGTGTTAGAAGTTGTTTGCCTCTACTTTCCTGTAACTTCTACAATGTTAGTATATTTATGTTAAAAAAACACACAGAAAGAACATGAAAGGAAACGTGAATATGTATCTTTTAGGACCTGAGTTTGTAAACTGGACCTGCCAAAGGTTCTTGGGATGGAACACATTTTCCCCATGAAAGAGGGTTTTTGGTGAGACAATTTTGGGCTATAAACACAATAAATTTGACTTGCTTTATGACCCGCTTTAACCGCTGTAGCATTTTTTGCAATCCCTCAATTCCTGTAATATAATAAAAACAGTAAACACTTCACTTTTCACAGTAATTTACATTGTACATTATACTCAAGGGTAATTTCTTCTGGAGGAACCCAGATACACAGAAGGAGAACATAAATATGAATGTTTGTGTCACAACAAACAAGTTTATAGTGCTGATTAAATAAAATACACTTTTCTGTGCATGTGCGTTGTGCATCCAGTGTGTTTAAAACTGCTGTTTCTGTGACATTTCTCAGATGTCTGCTACATTACAGTGAATGTCACCTTATTCTTAAGTGTTAAGTAGCTGTGCATGGAGGGGGCTTCATCACTCACTCCTATACTGATGATATTCCAGTGGACGAGTATGTATTCATCGATCTAATGTCAACACTTTATACCTTTCATTTGGAGTGACGAAAATGGCGAATGGCGTGTATTTTACCATCTTAATGGACAAAGCACAATTGCTCACAATAAGATAAAAAACAATAGCCTTAGTTGGAGCCACAGTTGGTACATTTGATAACAGAATAAAAAAGACCAGAACATTCGAGGAAAAATAATCCCGTGCTGGTGATTCTAAGTCATCATTTCCCTCCGACTTGTTTTATGGTCCCTGTGATGATAAGTTGAGCGTCATTCAATCTCTTCCCAACTCCCCATGTTACAACCCATGACTCATATCCTCGTTGGTTTCCATGGCTACGCCTGTGTCTATCTCACCAGCTGGAGGGTACAAAACATCAATAAACTAATGATTGTCTCTTACCCCGTTCTCTCCATCTCCTCTTTCTGCCGATTATCTTTCCTCTTCCTCTCGTACTCCTGTCTTCAATTCTTCCTCTTTTATCTCCCTCTTCCTCTCCTCGGGTCCTCCAGCTTTCACATGAAACCTCTGACATTTATGAATGAATTAAATATGAACAAAAGGTCAACGAACAAAACAAGAGACTGCGGTGCTGCGTTGGGTTTGCATCCTGCAGGTGGAATCGTGTAGCTGAAGTCTTCACACACCGTCACCCTCTGATGATTTGGCTGCTTGATCTCATGGTCCAACTTAATTCTTGTTTGAAGATACGTCACCTTAGAGTAATCGTCTTTGATGCTTTTTACACATCGCCATAATTACTTCTCTTTTCTTGTTAGCAGTGCAGTCCGCCATTTCTGCACTGGATTGAAATTGCCTTCACACATTTGAGGGATTCAAATGAAGCCTGCATGTGATCCAGTTTCATCTAATATCAAACAGCCTCACTGTTTACTGCTCACTCTCCTAAAGAGCTGTAATGAGTTACTACTGAACCGCTTCTTCACACCAAAAGCATTGAAAAAGCAAAGACATGAGTGGCTTGTCGGTGAAGTTCATGTCAACTACGTTCTCTAAGTGGTTTTGTTCCCTAAACCTGACTTCCTGTAGAGACGATGCATATAACCAACGTATTGAATGCGTCTCCATGCCGAGGGTCAGTGACCAAGCGTCGATATTTGACGAGTTGGGAGTGAGAATGAGTGGTAAAATGGCATTTCCTCTCATTGATAAATCCCAAATCTAGTTTGCTCATTTAAATAATTGAACTGCTTGACACTTGATGTCTCTTATCGGTAAAGGTCCATTCTCAGTGCATGTGTTTCCACATCACACTTGTGTAGATTTAACGTTGGACCACAATTGGATCCAAACTCGTCACAAAATGCTGCTTGTACGTAGACAATGTGAAACCAGTCTTCTGGTGTCAGACTATGTTTTGCAGGCGAGCTATATTTTTCATATTCTCTTTATTGAAGCTCCTGTTCTTGTTGTGTCCAGAGTTTATGTCGGTGCTATTTGTTCTTTATTCAGAGATATGGGTTCCTATTTAATCCTCGGTGGTATTCACATGTATTCATTATATTGTGTTTGAGTTTTTTTTCAGGTAAGTTTTTATTCCTAGTTCCACCTCCTACGTATCTCATTGTCTCTCCTGCATTTGCCTTCACCAACTTCTCCTCTTTTCTATGTTTGTCTTTTCTGTCTTGCCCTTTTCTTCAACCCTCTCCTCCCCCAGCTCCTCTATTCCTTTTTACATCCCTCAACGCGCAGTGTAATGTGCCAAAAAAGTGTGAAAAACAACCAGAATGCCAGTTGATGAAAAAACGACAGGTGGGAGACAGAATAGACATTATGTGAAAGAATAACCTCTCTACCTTTCTGTAAAACCTGAGGAACCCGAATCCATCCTAGACTACCCTCAATTTATTGTGTTACCTTTTCAAAAATCCCTAAAGCAAATTGAAATTCCGCTTTGCAGATCTTGAACTCGTTGACAGTGTCATGGTTACCCTCGCTTTGCTATCGCCTCTGCTCAACTGTTACCTCGGCGCACGTCTCCATGAAAAATGTCTCCACTCTTCAATTAAAAAGCCTAATTAAAACCAGAGGGATGATCTTCCTCTGAGTCCCGTCTGCCCACTCGAGGCGGGAGAGGGAGGGGAGATGCAGCTCTTTAACCTCTTTAAATCCTAACAAACTCATGAACTACTTCATGTGGAAAACATCTCCTGCAGAAGACAGAATGAATCATGCCCAGAGGCCAGCTGCGGCCCCTTGCTTTTCGTAGGATATCATACAAAACCTTTGTATGAGGATACGTTGGCCTACTACATCTGGTCTCTGCCAGCTTTTGATATAAAGGAGCATTTATTGGTACGAATGACAGTTGTAAACCCTGAAATGAAGGACATTATTAATCTGTTTTAAACAGGTTCAGTTGTCAGATCAACACTAAAATATGTATTCTGCATTTCTAATGTCATGGAAAGTATCTTACTTCCTGATCCTGCTTTCTGAAATGACCTCTTTTAATGCAACAATGCAACAGAGATCATAAAAGTGTTTTTAATTCCCATGATTTAATCAAAAGTTTCATCTCAGATAAAACATAAAACGTGTCGTTGCAACGTCTCTCAGCAAAGACTGGGGACATTTTCATACTTTCTCAGTGGTACTGCCAGGAAGCTGAATCCCACATAATCCTAACATGCTAAAAATCCACGTGTAATACCTGACAGCTTTAATTTAAAGCAATTTCAAAAAGCATTTTAAAATCACTTCAAACTGTTAAACTTGGCTTTAGACTTAAGTGAGAACTAAAGTCTTCTTCATTACCTTTTCTTTTATGTCCCTCTGAACAGAGAACCAACTGATTCTTCACCATCAACAGGATTTTATTTTGAAATGTTCCAATTTGCATGAAAGTAATTTGAAGTGGAAACTTTGATCCGTTACAAAGCAGGTTATTGCCATGATGTTATTGCTGCCGTTTGTTTTGCGAATGCTGGAAGTGTCACATCTGTTCACCAATAATTCTGCAGGGACGTCTATGAAAACCGCCTTCATCTACACCGGTTCAGATGAGCAGGAAAAAGATTTTGATTAAAGATCAGCAGTGTCAGAAGAAAAGACAGATGAGCTTATCATTATATTAATATTATATTATCTTTCATGCAAAGTTAACATGTAGATTTACTGCTAGATTAAGCTTTCTTATAGCAGGCGTGTGTGTGTGTGTGTGTGCACTCATCAATAAAAGGAGTCAGCATCCTTCGGGGATTATTATCCTCATCTCAGCAATTTGGCTGCGTAGATGATTAGAAGAGACTCCCTGAAGCTGCTTCCTGGAACACATTAAGTCTCTTTGTGTTTGTGTGAACACACATCTTCTGTAAAGGGTTGTTGTATGTGCCAGGAAACACGACTTCAATCAGGAGAGACAAGTCAGATGAAGAAAAGATAATTGTTTATTATTAACGGATGATATGTGATGATAAAGTCTTGACACAGCCTTTGGCGCTTGGACTACAGGGAGATTTGTAATCGAGCAGCTGCCCTGAGCAGCGGCAAGATAAATCCCCCCCGTTGAGTCCAGACACTGGTGGTGATGGTGGCTGATGATGAGGCTGATAGAATGATGAGTTGATGAAGATGATGAATCTGTGAAGACTGGGCAGTGATGGGGAGGCGGAGGGGTGCGTAACAGCAGCATGGACGTAGAGACAGCAGCAAGCTGATAGGCTGACGATGTAATTGTTTCATCGTGCTATTGGAAAGAGGACACCAGCTGATCTAAACAGCTGATGTCATGATTGACAACCCTGAGCAATGATAGCAAGGAAATAATGAGTCAGCGTGCAAGAGGATAGTCTTCCTGACTGAGCTTACGCTCGAGCTTCATTAGAGCTCAGTGAAACATCATCTCTCGCTTTTCCATTCTGCATTAGTGCTCCAGCAATTCATCGTTTCAGCCCCTCAAAATGTCTGTGCACGTCCCTTCTCTCTTCTGCCTGTCATTGTATTCTCTGAGAGCTTGCTCCTTTTTTCATTTTTCCTCTCTATACTCTTGTCCCTCAGACGCCACTGTTGTTTTTCTTGAACAAAATGACTGCTGACATCTGTAGCTGATGGCTTCGACCTGTAATCGAACCCGAATCCCACGATGGTGAAAAAGCCTCTCCCGCCGAGGACAAACCCTGCATCATGTTCAGCCAACACATTTCAAAACTGAAGAACAAAGGCCTTTACTATCTCATGTTGTTTTGTGTTTTATTTATTTATCTGCAGGACTGAATGTTAAAAAGGATCAGAGAAGAGAATACTGGTATATATCTGTATTTGCATGCTCGTTCTTTATCTGTCATGTATTTACCATGTGTCTCAAATAAATGAATCATAACAGAATGTTTAACAAAACATTGCCATTATCATCCTATACAGTTGATATGGTGACCGTGTTACCAACAGTTATTTTAACGTTGTAAGAATCCACACAGTCTCAGTATCTGTGTGCAAATGCTCCATCATTCAGCTGTCATCATTAAAGTATTCAAAACAACCACACGGATACATATGAAAGACTGAACGAGGGTAGTTTGTAAGAAGTCCTGTGTGTTTCTACATTAGATATGGTACTGGATGTCATGGTCACATGGTATTTGACCAGGAAGAGAATTAACATGCTGAAAATAAAGAAAAGTGGGCAAAATAGTGACAGTGAGTTTAAATCGAATTTGACATTTGCTACCTCGTGGAAATATAACAAGGCTTTCCATCAGGCTTTCTATCTCTCACAACAGACTGTTGACACATGTTGACAGGACGGAGAAAATGAGATGTGGTGTTGGCAGCCGCTTTCCTTTCGGGTTTGAAGGACAATGCTATCTGGGAATGTGTGTGTGCTGCTGCTGCTGCTGCTGTGTGCGTGTGTGTGGAGTTTGTTTGAAAAAAAAACAACCCCATGACTTGCGCGCACACAACTAAAAGATGGCCGGAAATTGACCTCATATTTGTAAAATGAGTGGAGTTGCCGAGATTGCCGAGATTGTTGTTTCCATGGATACACAAGCATACAATTCAACAGGATGACCTACGTTGGCATGTGTCATTATCTGGAGGGTTGTGGGTTCACAGAGTGGTAACCAGTATTATCATTACAGGAATGGATGTTGAGCCACATTCAAGAACTGCCGGGAATGTAGGATTAAATAAAAATGTACACAGAGAAGAGAAGTTAAATCTCGGTGGGAGTCAAACGACATGGAGCCAAGCCAACCTGGCCTTAAAGGACCTATGTTTGTGAAGGTGTTAAGAGTGGAGCGGATTTTGCACACACGTCAAAATAAAGTATGCAGGCGAACAGTCATGTACGTGTTCAGATTTGTCGTCATATGTACATTTAGTGTTTCTTCGATGTAATGCAGATGTATTATGTGCAGAGAAGCTACTTACCACATGTGTCCTTGTGGATTGTTTCTTTCTCTTATCTCCTGCCAGTGATTAAATAACTATTAACATCCTTTAATTAAAGCAGCTTTAATCAATATCTTTGTAATAGCAATTATACAATGTAAATATGAAGTTAGCATCGCCAGTGGGATTTCTCCATTGGATTCTAATAATAATAATTGCAGTAAATATATATTTTTTTAGTCACTTGTTAGCAACCGTCTTTTTTAAGACAGCAAAAACTTCCAGAAATCACGAGAGGGTTATCTACTGACATATTTAATGTTGCCGAAAGAAAAACATTGACTTCAAGATGATGGAACCGGAAGTGCAAAAATACTGACTTAGATTGAAAGTGTTCATTATGTACCTACCTTGAATTATCTGAATCTGCAGCTCCCCTTGGCTTTACGGAGCTTTATTGTAATTGTTCCAGCAACCAAACAGCAGTCAGACACAGTTAGAGACGAGCTGGAGAACATAGTGGAGCATTTAGCATCTAACAGACAGATGTTTCCCTCAGGAGTTGATCGAGACTAGAAGGAGAGAGGGGGACTGCAAATGAATGATGATGTTGCTCTGTAACTGCTGCATGGTAATGGTTTGCTAACACACCAGTCAAATTTTATGAGGCGATAATATGTCAATGTTTTGTTCACGGCTTGTTCAAAAATCGAAGTTTCAGTAAAAGCAACAACACCATGTACAAAAACTTCAGATTCAGGCACCCATTCTCTGAAAATGGTTCTTGCAATGCTGCAGAATATAATTGAAGGACAATTAAAGAATTATATTAAGGTCAATTTGTTAAAAAAAAGAAGAGAGAACAACAAAACATTTTGGCACAGCTGAATTGCCAGTGTGTCTGTGCTTAAAAGGGTACTCTGAATATGATACATATAATATAATACATAATTTCTTTCTGACAGGGTAAACAATCCGGTCTGCTTTCTGAGATTAATGTGGAAACACTGATAGATTTATTAGAAACGGAGGTGTTTTCGGGCAAACGGAATAAAGACAGCTGAGATTAAGTGTTCAAACAAAGCACAGTTCAGTTTGCAGAAGATTTATGTTTCCTGAAGTGTTGACCATCAACTTGTCACCTATTTGTTTCCTGTGTTGCTCTGTGAGACTGTGTTTCTGTAGAGCACATCCAAACTCCTTGCAGGACTGAGTTTATATTGTTCTTCATGCACTTGACCCTCCTGCACACACTAAAGTAGTGACACAGGACATGCAATTTCACACTGATAATTGCATTGTGGAGGTTAGAATTATTATAATCAGCTTTTTTGATTTTATTTACATAATGACCATGAGAGGGGGCTGGAATCAGCCTTCAAGTCTATTAGATGAAGGTTATTTAACCAACACACTACATCACTGAGCCACGTCATACGACAGGAAACAGCAGAGATGTAGTTTGGGCCAGCATAGCTCGACCAAACTCAAGTCTAATCAGCCAAAATAACTAAACACACCTGTTGGACTTTACCACGACACTATTTACCTAACAGCCAAACCCAACCCAACTTTAAAGTCTTAACCCTGAACTGTAATGCTTAACCTTGGTTCACTGGCTTTTTGTCCAAACAATAGTCTTGTACAAGAGCTGAAGTATGCTGAAAGCGAACAGGAAGCATGTTTTATTGTTGCCTTCACTGCCTGACATTTGTCTCTGGCTATATAATCAGAATGATATGCACAAAGTGCACAGTAGCACTACCGGTATATCTTTTGGGGCTTTTATTGTCTCTATAAGTGTAGCTGATTGACAAGAAAGGGACGGCAAGAGAAATGAATTCATCTGTTCCTGAAAGCAAAAGTCAAAACTGACTTGAGCCCTTTGTGAAAAAAACACATTGATCTGTCAAACATGACTTCCTTTATCGTATTCATTGTCTCCCTGGTGCCTTCAACCACCTGCAGTGTTTTAATGGAGGGCTGTTTTCTGGCTGAATCCCTGAATTTCTTACTGTGACAAGTCAAAATGCATTCATTCAGTAATTAACAATCTTGAACTAAATGTGCTCAAGAATTCACATAAATAATAAAAACGTACTTCAATCAAAGCATAACTAGTTACTGTATAACCACGCCCAATCACGGCACATCAGGTTGAGAAAAACATGTTTTGTCACCAAAAGCAGCTAATGTTCCCTCAGATGCAGTGGCACAAAATGGATCCGTTTGTGAAATGAGTAAGTGATGGAGGAGACATCCCTGCGTCAGTAAAAGCTCCAACGCTTGTAGTGGGAAAATCTGACCCAGAACACATTCAATTTGGATTCATATTGGCAGCAGTGATGGGTGAGGGGAAGCAGAATATTGGTCATTACAGCTGAGAGCATAACACATTCTTACAGCCCAGTTGTTGGTTTCTTCTCTTTTTTTGTCACGTTATATGTTTTCTCATTCATCCTGGGAGTTTTTTTTAAACATGCACAAGTTAGAAAAAGTTGAGAACCTCTGTGAATTGTGTGTCTGAATATTCTCATTGGACAAGTGAAGAACTTTATTCAAGTGAATGTACTTATTTCCAAAGTGTCTCAGATGCCAACGCGATCTTAACCTTTTTTAAATTTTATTTTGTCTTTACCATGATCCTCCTTTAACCTTAGCCGTCAGAAATGATGCATGGAAGCTTTAAACGTTGTCACAGTAAAAGCAGGACATCGTTTGTCCAGCTACACTTGGGGGAGTGTGTCTGCCGGCTGTAAAGGCCTTCTTCTATAGGCTTGATAATGAAGGCTCATTTAAAAATCACCACCACACACCTGATTGTTGTTGTGAATAATAATCTGATTATCCTGTGCAAAGATAATGGCTGCCAAGCTGCTTGTCTGCCACTCAGTCCCATTATCGTATTGGACCAGATGGATGTGCCAGTTAGCCTGTGACAAATCGTCACATCGGAGGCTTTTTATTTTTGCCTGGCTTCCTCCTTGTGCCACCTCGAGCTGTTCAAATCTGTTCTGGGAGATTCTGAGTATATTTAACTGTCATGATTAATTTATTATTTCAAATCTGCAACTTCAATTTTTTTGGAGAGGCAGAAAATTGGAAAGAGTCTGCGAAAGCTGTTGAGTACCAGAATATAAACAAGGGGATGAGACCAGACCTGAAGGGCTGATCTGGAATTCTGGTTTTCTAAAACGTAAGCCTGTTTGGCCCAAACTGAAGTCCCTCGAGTCCGTGTCATGTGGTCATTGTCCACCAATGCCTGATGACAGCCTCAACATTAA
Organism: Melanostigma gelatinosum; assembly: GCF_949748355.1. NCBI lineage: Eukaryota > Metazoa > Chordata > Actinopteri > Perciformes > Zoarcidae > Melanostigma > Melanostigma gelatinosum. The sequence continues at coordinate 7,293,899 of NC_136645.1, forward strand.
ACTGAATTATATAATGAACGCTTATGAAATGTCGAGTGCATAATTAGTTGATATTATTTCACAGCATCCTTCCTGTCCAGAGCGTCATGTCTGGGAGGACGACACAACCTCTATTAAAGGTTATTAATTAAAACTCATTAAGTGGCATCGAACTGTAAAAACTGATGAGATACAAGATGCATGCTGAGCTCAGTGTGCATGAGCGTGTGTGTATATGTGTGTGTGTGTGTGTGTGTGTGTATAGAGTCAAGGGGAATTCAGACAGGATACTAAGAACTGTCACGTTATAAGTGTGACAAAATGGACACGGATGCCAGATCTGTCTGTAACACTGATGCTAAACAGATATTTTCCATCTTAAAGAATAATATAAATACATCACGGATTATAGAAACAGTGAAAGGACAATGACCGCACGGCTGCACGGAGAATATTAAATTACAGACATCGGCTTAAGGTCTAAAGGGGGGCTTGCAAATTCTTTCCTTCAAGTTAACTCGTCTGCACTGCGTTCTCATTGCCAGGGCGTCAAATATCGACGCTTTGTCACCGATAAAGAATTTAAAAAATAAAGTTCTGATATGAGTAGAGCCGTGTTTTCTGTTTAAGTTCCAGTCTGCAGTTCTGTGACAGTCAAACAAGAGACAAGGCCAAATGTAGAGCTTGATTATTTTAGTCATCTTCATCTTGAAGCGGGGGAAGACATGATTTGTTGTTGGAGAAGTTTAATGATGCTTTCAAATGTGTCCCATTGAATCAAGCAGAATGCAATGTAGTCCTCCAGCGAGAGGGTTCACCGCGTCATGGAGTGCTGAGTCAGGCTGAGTGCTCCTCTAACAGTGAGTAAAGTCCCCTCATATTTGTCTTTTTGCTGGTGTGGAGATCCTTGTACTTCCTTTTGTTCTCCTTTTGGCTTCACTGGAGTGTCTGGACACAAAATGACGAGAAGCACAGAGAGAATACTGAAAAGCACAAAACTCCCTCCATGCATCTTGTGAATGACTTTGAAGGCTTCAATACAAGTCCATCAAAATTGAAAAACATTACTTTGCCAGCACACATATGCTTTACTCACAAAACCTTTTTGGAGTTCTGTTGCCTTCAACAGATTGGTGATTTTGGCTGTTTTTACTTTCCAGTCCATTTATAAATCATCACCTGCCAAGAAGCTTTAACAAAACAACCTTTTCATCATCCCAAATACCATGTTTGCTCTTAGTGGACACATTTTTTCTCGAGAGAAATGTTAAAACACAAAATATAAAACATTACAACCATCTATTCAGAATATTCTCCATAATATATTCTTTGTCTTAAATCTCCTCCCATTAGTGGCAAAATAACACCACAACGCAACAAAGTCCATGTTCTTTCAACCTAATTTTGTTAAAACACAGCAAATTCAAATGTCACCCATCTGTTAATATTCATAACTCATTTCAAATCAAATAAGAGCTCGACCTTGACACAAACTAAATGTGTTGAATAAAACGTGTTTTAGTGGCTAGGAAATGATAATGAAAGATAGTGACAGTAAACAGTTTGAAGGTACATTCCGTCTGAACATTCTTTCATTTGTAGAAAACCGCGGTGTTGAATAAATAAGTTGTTGTTGAACGTAATCTCTGCAGACATGGTTGTGTCTTCATTCATTTATATCGCTGCGCTTCAAAAACGTGACCATAAAATATTCAAAAATAGTACAGTCAACCTTCACATTCTTAACTCTCACTCTGCATACCAAGACTGCTGTGTTGTGATGATTTCATATCCTCTTATGTATGGACAGAGGGGAGCATGTGCCGTCAGACAAGAGCTGAACCAAGAATTGATTGCTCGGTCGCTGCACAGGGGAGGATAATGTGGACAGACTGACAGATGTGGGCTTCTAGCCAACAGCAGCACTGGTGATGCTCAACCATAACTTAGAGCTCAATCAATAATCGTGTTGAAGGCTGCATTGATATCGTAAATAATTTCAAAAACTTCAAAAATGAGTCATTCTAATCCTGCCATCACGTTGTCTACCTTGAGGCCACCGTACAGCCGACTCGCTGGTGAAACTGATTCGGACAGATTCTCTTGCAACAAAGGACACATTTGTGGAATAAAATGCACAATCACACAAAATAGCTGCTTGTGTCTGACCTCCACGGCGCATGTCGAAACAGAGTAATGATGTTATGTTGTGTTGTTCTCTGGAGAGGCAGCAGCAGTCCGATATGAGCAAACAGACACAACGCTGCTCTTGCTTCATTTTCCATTTAGTTTCTCACATTTTACTGAGAAAAGCTGAAGGCTGTGGATGTTTCACAGAATTAAATTGATTACATTTTTCAAGTAAACAGCGAGGTCGCTGTTACGTCAAAGAGGGAGAGATGCAGCACAATGACATTTACTATAAATGCAGTTTGATGAAAAAGGGAACCACAAGTCATAATAATTGACGTCGAGGTGGCCACTTTTCCCTGCAGTCTAAATAAATCACAGTCTTTTTTTGCTGCAAAGAGAAGACGAATCTCACGCTCAACAATTCAGTGCTCCATAGGTAACTTTAAAGTGCACCTTTAAAGTTATCTGTCATCAAAAAAAAGTAAAAAAGTATCCCTATAATAAAGAAAGAGAATATCACTCGTATGTCCGAGATTAAAACACATTAAACTGCTAAATCAAGAACTATATCTGTTTTCACTGACAGCCTGATCTCCTAAAAATTGCGTTCCAATACAACAAAACGTCATTGTTTATTATATTTCAAGGAGTAATGTCTCCTGGAATGTTTTTGACGTATCGCAACGATGTTTCTAATCCGAGTCTATGGAAGTCAATTTAGGGTGGAGGTCAGGGTGGACGGGTGGGTCAAAACACAAGACTTTCACCTAGACTGCTGCTGGTTTCCCTTGTGTAAATAACATCGGAAACATATTTATTTTAAGCCACTCTGATGTTTTTACTGAACCTAACCACGTCGTTTTATTGTGTTTTGTTTTGTTTCAATACACAACATTAATTACATGTTTAAAAATGTGACCGTGACCTGGGAGGAACTACGTTTCCCCTTGAAATGTTGTTGATAATGTAATTTAGTTGAATGGTACCTAATTGTGTAGCAGACAGGGTTGACGCTGACACCTGTTAGAAATATGGTCGAAGTATTACTTTGGGTCGCTATTTCCATTTACAACTGAAAACTGCTTTAATTTACGTTTTTTGGCCTCTTGAGGGAAGCGTAAAAAGCTGCAAGCACAGCATAATGTTTTGCAGACATGTAACCCACAACATTTTTCCATTCTAACATCAAACAGATATGGAGTAATATTCTCATTTATTTGTAGTCGTGTTTCTGGCCACCTGACGAACACAAGTCCTATATTCACTCTTCTTATAGCTCAGTTTTTGGTCTCCACCAACTCCTATTCTTTGTTTTTCAGGAACTAAATTGCATTGAAATGAGGTAAACTGAAATTACAAATGAATGGAATTGTATGAAAAGTGAAAAACTGAATAAATGTAAAGTGCATTAGATGAATAGGAGTGAACAGGAAACAAGTGAAGAATGCCTTCTTGCTTCATTTTGCTGGAGCGCTACACTGATGGAAAGGGGAGGAAGAGCACCATGTGGCCCCCGCGTCTCCGGCAATCCTGGCTTTGTTTGACAACATTCATACCACAGAAAGACCAAGACAGTGTACAGGCCGATGTAGGCGGCTTCATCGGAACAAATAAGTAACTTCAAGTCACTTGTTTACACTAACTGGAAGCATTGCAGAGGTGGTATTCCCACATATGACATGAACATAATCCATCACCACAGGAAATGCAGGAGGATTACGTAATCGTTTCAAGTGGTACAAAGTGTCTTGAGAGTGGTGGTACACCGAGGTAGGCCTGCACAGAGGTAGCTGCTAGCAGCAGGGCTTTAAGGGCAATGTCCGTCTGTTGGTCAGTCAGTTGTATAAATATATTCTGTGTGAATGGTGTGAAAAACGAATAAAAAGTTCACCAAAAACTGACTTCATTTTGATGCAATTTAATGATACTTGCAAACTTATTGAAATGTAAAGCCAATATTTTTGTCACATTCAAGTATTCAGTTTTTATTTTCCTCTTTGTTTGGTTCTTTTGGTTGAATAAGCCTCTGATTCATTCATGCTGGTTGGTCAACTTATGACCATTGTTCCTCTGTGTCAGTGCTTTTTGTCTGGGTTTGTCAGACACGAGATTTCCGGCTGTTGACCTACTAAATAAATCAGCAGTGTTGTTGACGAATGTACCCACAGTGTGGGTGAAGATGAGCGTTCTGTTGCGCTCAGATACCAAGCGCTGTGCTGCTTGCCAGACTTTTATATAGCTGACAAAAGCTACCAATTGTCTTAAGAGTTGTTAGTGTTTCTGTTAGTTTTTTTCTTTGTCTTCTCATTGCTTGTGTCCTCCATTGTCAACCCTGTTCCTGACGTAAAAGTAAAGTCATCAATTGCAGTGCTTTGTACTTGCTTACATCAAACACATTTCATTTGAGTCTTTGTTCTCAAAGCAAAGTACGAGTCCCTTGAGATAACATTTCAATGATTCATGACTTAGGACGGTTGCTTGTATAAACTTCCCCAGATGAAACATATTTCATCAAATCCAATGTGACAAATGTTTGTAACCAGCTGGATGGAATGAATATTTGTCTTTCATGAATAGATGTGAATCTCAATATTGTCAGAAGATCTCTGACGAAACCCTGCGAGGCTGTTGGGAGAAGACTTCTGGTAAAGCGGTGATGCACGAGTCGGTTTCCGTGTTCGGTAACAGAAAACAGTCACAGGACGACGGCTGTGCCTCACTGAATATTTTCCAATACTGTTCCCAGTTTTAGTCATTTGTTGCTTGATTTTCAAACACAATTGTCCTCAGGTCGGTTTCAGGTTGCTTTTATGACCAGGTCTGAAAACGTTTATACCGGTACTCAAGTTCTGGTAGGTTTTTTATAGGTCCGATTCAGGTTTGATCCAAAATTCTAGACCTGTGAAGACCCCTTTAGTTCCGACTAAAAGTCTTAACTCTTTAGCCCCTTTCCCACTGGACAAAAAACCCACTAACAGCCACTAACATCTGTCTTTTTTCTTCAGTGGGAAAGGTTACGATCTGCATAACTCCGTGGGACAAAGTACTCTGCATTAGTGAAAGGTATTTATCATCTCCAGCTCCAATCGGCAGTCATTTTCCAGGGCTTTCTTTGTCATTTCTGCCGCAAATTTCATGCGTTACCATCCAAGCAGACCTCGAACATTGTACTAAATTAGTCGGCAATGCGTTTAAAGAGTGCCTGAACGAGTAACAGATATTAAGGAGAAGTTTTCGCTGACCTCCATGCTGCTTTCTATTGTTTACTAAACCTTTTTTTTTGTCAAACGTGACTCCAGAAAAAAATGAATTGCATACTTGTTTACTCGATAATTGTAGCGTGTTTTCACGCATTTAAAAAAAACCTGCATTTACATATTATTTGGTGGAAAAAGGACATTTGTCTACACTCATAGTCGATGCACTGAAAACACAGAGTAAGCCAACAACATGCACCAGCTTTGTGCATGTGTGTGTATAGAGTGTCTGTCGATGATTTCAAAACTGAGCATGAAGTGTTCATGTTATTTTCCACCACACAGGAAATGAGAGACGAGAGAGATGGAGAACATCAAAACATAAAGGTCCCTATGGAAAAACACCACGCGAATCATGGTCGTCGTCTGTACCTTCTTGGAGTGTTGAATCTGATGCCTTGGGTGTGAATTTTCACTCCAATGTTTCACTGAAATGTGTTAAACTTGTGTAGGTGACTGAAGGAAACATAAGCTTAAATAAAATAGATATGTAAAATGCTGTGGTGGTTGTCTCTTACAGTAGTTTATTCAATCAGTAGTCCTTGTCTGTTAAATATGTTTGCAGGATGAGTGTCAACAGCTACTCTGTAACAAAGACACACACACAAACAAGCACACACAACTCACATGTGGAGCCCCGTGAAGATATTGCTTCTGTCAAATGTAATGTTCATCCTCAACATGGCGACAGGACGAAGCCCCTATCCATCATCAGCTGCTCTCTTTAAATCGCTTCGTCGAGCATCACTGTGGGAATGAGTGCGTAAATAACGGTTTGTTCCTAAGGCTAGGAGGAAATCATTTTTGTAATTTATACCACTTATTTTAGAAAGGGTATTATCTTATGTGTCTTAAAACAATACTCACATTCCCACATGTACATTAAAATAGTCATTGGTTGCTGTACTCATCTTTATAGTGTCTCTGAAGCGGTGCTGTTATTATTTTGGATTTTTCATTTTCATTGTTAATTGTTGTGTTGTTGTTATTTTCTGTAAGTTTCACTTAAATGCAACCAGTTCCTCTAAAATCAACACAACTAACAAAATAATAAATTATGCAATTTTAATACCGATATTTGTATCTTCTTATCTATAAGAAGATACAAATATATATATATTTTTTACTTTTAATACATTTCATCAATAATGAAGATTGCACATTAGTCTTTTAACATCCTCAAGAGCATCCCTCCCCCACATTTTACTGCACATATTGAAGATATGACTATGTGGCAAATACATCTTTGAATGTTTTCCAAAGCTGTTGTTTTTCCTTTGTTGATAACATAATTCTTTATTGGGGACGTAGTGTTTGCATTCATTTCCCAACACGTCAAGGCCCTCTTCACACTGCTCAGAATTAAATTCTGGTGGAGAAATGTTTGGTCGGAAAGTAACTTTTAGCCTAGAAATTATATGTTACAGGATGTAAACCGCCCTCCAGTTTGATAAAACCCTCAAATTCCCAGAAACACAACTGAAGACAGGACCTTATGTGTCCTAAACAGCGACTGCAACCCTGCTATTAAGCGTCTCCTTCTTATCTAATAAGCAAAGAGAAATCCAGAGGAACACATGATCTAAAGCTGACATGAGCCCTCAGCAGTCAGATTATTAAGATATGACTTGACAGATCTGAACTTATCCTTGATTTCGAACAACCATCTGTGCCTTGTTTGTGTTAATATGGACTTTAGTGCCTCTTGGTCTCACATTGTTGAATCATGTTATCAGCACAAAACACATCAGCACAGCTGAATGTTGACCTTACTCAAAAGAGTGCATGAAACAGCCACAGAGGTAAATAGTTGGTAAAACGTCAAGCTCAGAACTGAAAGGTGACATTTCTTCATGTGAAAACCGAACAGTGGAGCAGCAGCGGCAAAGCAATCTCACATCCCAACTAAATGAAATGCTGTTGGTTGTTTGAAAACATCGCCGTGCATTTAAAGTGATCAGCATCAAGAAAGCTCCGTCCCTGCTGCTCCTCGGCTTTTATCAGCTCACTCACTAATACAATTAGCTTTTTTGTTGTTGTGTGGATTTTGTTGATTAAAGCGACTGTAAAAACAAACTTGCAATAATGACTTTATGCTCATGTTGAACAGTTTAACTCCAAACAGGCCTCCAGCACGTTTAGTAAATGATCTTTGCCCATTCCGTGCCGCTCTGAAACTGTAATGAGACAAGCAGGGACATTATCTTGATTAAAATCAATCCCTACTGGATTACACTGCGCTGCATTCCCTCGCTCGGCTGCACTGATTAGAATACAGCACAGAAAACAGAAATCAGGAGTGAGGAGACTCATCAAAGCGCTACACGTATGCATGGATAACTTGACAGATAATCCCTGGACTCCTCCTCACCGTCCATTACTGTCCTTATTCAGGATGCTGCTGCAGTGTGTTTTATTATTCAACACGTTTTACAGTCTCTTGTACTAATGCGATGGTGTTGGTTGTTTCACTGAATATAAACGATGTACAGGACATTGCCAATCAATGAAGAATATGATGGTACCATGTATCTGATGTTCAAATGTATATTTTATTATAATTTAATTTAGGTTCAGATGGCATATCTCTGTGTGTGTGTATGTGTGTGAATGTGTACGTGTATGTGTGTGTGTGTGTGTGTGTGTGTGTTTGTGTGTGTGTGTGTGACGTACTATTAATGTAAAGCACTTTGAAAAACTGTCCTTTCAAAAAAACAGGACAGGAGGAACAAGGAAAGAAGGAAAGGAACAAGGGAGATTTGAAAAAGAAAGAGGATGAGAAAAGGAAGGATGAGAAAAACAAAATATCAAATGAAGGCTTAAAACAAATGTGAGCAAAAGGAAGGTAAGGAGGTATAGGAAACGAGAAGGAGAAAAAAAGAAAAGAAGAGAGGAAGGAACCGAGGAAGGAATGAAGGGAGCGAACTCTCATTTTCACGTCGTCGCTTCTGTTGTGCAGGCTCGCTGTGCGGCATGAGGGTCGTTTAGTAAACGGAGACTCGCGCAGGCTCGTGCTCGACCTCATCGCACGCGGCTACATTCTTCAACACAGTGAGATTTAACGTTACGAAACGCAGCGCTTCACAGACAAGCACCCGGGCACCGAGTCCGCCGACAGGCAACCCGAGCAGACGCGAGCAGCACCCACCGCGCAAAAACCGAACGAGGACCATGGAGAGCGCAAGCAACTTGTCGGATAACCGGAGCCAGCTCCCCGTGCTCTCCGGCAACAGCAGTTTCTGTGGGAACTTCACCGACAGCAACATCAACAACACGAGCTTCGCGGAGGCGCGATGCCACGGGGATCGCGGACTGACCGGCATCCCGGACGACGACACCAACCCGGTTATCATAGCGATCGTTATCACCGCTCTCTACTCCATAGTGTGCGTGGTGGGGCTGGTTGGAAACGTGCTGGTCATGTATATCATCGTCAGGTAAGACAGCAAAGTACTTACAAAACACTGTGATAGGCCTTTTGCACTTTTTAAACAGATCCTTCTTCAACATGACTGTACGCGAGAAAGGACTCTATGGCAACCTGTTGCAGTATTAATTAACCATACTGTAGCTACATAAAAGAGGGTGTGTGCGTGTGTGTGTGTGTGTGTGCCCGTGCGCGTGTGTGTGAGACCATGTGAATGCTGTGTTGACAAGGCTGCCAGCTCAGCTTGCCGTTCGTGCGTAAAATGCCTCCAGCCTCGCAGCAAGTTGCTCCAGCGCGCAAAAAGCCAGCCGCGCGAGGGGACGGTGAGGAAATGCGTTTTGCGCAACAGCAGCTACAACAGAGGAATAATTCATGTTCCCTCTGTCTGTTTCATCCACAATACCATTACGAAACTGGAAAATGGCACCGATGTGCCAACATGCAGCACATCAGTCCCTTGTGAGGGCTAAACAACGGCATGCACCATGAATCCAGTCAGATTCTGCTTGTCTTCACTGTTGCTTCAGTGTCTTGTGTTCCCTTGTTTGTAGCTTTGCTTATTCTACTTCCATGTAAATTAGATGAGTGGTTAGAGAATGGTTTTGGAAATGCAACTGATGTGCTGAAAGTTAACCCAATGTCTTGCTTTAGACTCAACTCCAGCATTTTGTACAAAAGGCAAGTAAATTGGTGAGTATTATCCCTAAAACTTATCACAACAATAAAAGACTTAAACTACGTGTTCCAATATGTCTCTCATTCCTCCCCCTTCTTAAATCTAGGCCACTTTCAAGCCGAATCTGTTCGCTCAGCTTACACGTCGACATCTCATTGATATTTAAAACTGTTTCAAACAAATGTCAAGTTGTCAAGATCTCATTACGAGGAGCTTTTATTCTCTTGAATAACCTGTCATGAGAAGTCGGAGATATTACATGATGAGTGGTGCACAAATGAGAAATGTCACTGGCCACTTGTTCTTTTCTTTCTTCTGCAGTCATTTTACACACTAAATTAACCTTTTTATACTTGGAGAAACAAATGGACTAAAAACTCATGGAAATAACTCATTAGGAAGGTATATCCATTTAAAAGTCTCACATAAGCTGAAATCTCCCACACTGCTCTTAAAAATGGAATGAATAACTTAAATATAGTTTTGTGTTAACTTAAGACACCTATTGTGCCACTGCGGTGGATTTCACAGGTGGTGCCTTTAATTACACATGAAAATCTGACATTTATATTCACTCGGTGCTCCCCAGCGGAAGCTATGTGATTGTAGACGAGCCTCTTCAGGTAATACAAGTCGCTTGGAGGAGGAGGAGAAGGAGGGCAGAAAAGGTGAGAGATGGACTTAGAAAATAGCCGCATGAGTGGAGGCTTGAGGGGAGAGAGATTGATGGTGAGCAATGAGGGAGCCGAGGAGGATGGAGATGAAAGTGAGAGCGGTCCACCTTGTGATTACCCTCTTTGTAGGTCTGGTAGAATCAGTGAAGAGGCTGACTGAAGGGTTTGCTGTGCTGAACCCGTCAGACAGGTGCTTCAATGGCTTTGGAATTTAAACGAGACCACTTAATTGTATAAATTAGAGAGTTAAAAGGAGAGAAGACGTCTCTATTTGTATTTACTTCTCTATCACTGCTATAACATATCATCATTACTTTGTTACACCTATTATTCTCACTTCTCCACTATTTCCAGAGCACATGAAGCATCAAGCAAATGCTCATTTGCCAGACTGCACACATCATCCCTTTCAGTCTGAGTGCTTCCCCAAATAGTTCTGTTTTGCTGAAGAATGCAGGCCGAATGTTTTCTACCCAGAATTACTGACAGCAGATCTGATGGAAAGTATTGGGATACATTACATAGAGTAAAAGCGCTGTTAATTTAAATACATTTTACTGACGTAAAAGTAAAATTGCTGGTGTAAAAATGTACTCAGATGACAGTAGAAAAGTAGGTCTGTTGAAATGTTACCATTTTTTGAAGGAAGGGAATATGATGATGATGTTATATAGAACAATAAATTATAGAATAGTTTAAGGCTATAATATAAAATGCATTAACATGTCAAAGTATACAGACTAGTGGGACTACATCAAGTTTGAACAGCACCACAGAGCCCTACTATACGACTACATACTATTCTGTAGACGGACATTTGCAGCCTGTGAATACAACTGATTATTAATTATAAATGTACAACCACCTTCCTCATTGTAGCCTCAGTAGAATTAGCCATAAATTAGGATAACAATCAATAAAATTCGGCCAGCAGCAGAGCTTCCATTGACTGCAGTAAAATTTGAGTTTTTCTTCTTAAAGGGACTCTGGTGCTCAAAAACACTACTCCTGTTGTCCACAGGGGCCGCCAAAATCAAACACAAAATTAAAGTATCTTTATCTTTAAATAACAAACACTACATTGGTAGAAAGCACACGTTCTTTGTGATTATAATTGATGTTCAATTTCTCTGCTCATTCATTCTCAAAACAATAATATAACCGGTCCACCCAGCCTCTCTGTCCCACTGCTCTTCGAGATTTGAGGCTGAATTGGCGCTCGTCAGTCACAACTTTGACAGGAATTGTTGTCAAAACAGCAGAAGGGCCTCAGACACTTCACTGAAGGTAACGCTTCCGAAGTGAATGTAGAAGTTGATGCTCTGGTGCTCTGGTGCTCTGCCCTTTGGTATAAAAAACGACAGCTTTCTGCAGCTCTTACTTTGTAATGGATGACATTTGAAATGTAGTGAAGTACAATACTTGAGATAAAAAATACTTCTGTACAAGTAAAGTCACAGATTTGTAAAAACAATACGAACTAAAAGTGCAAAAATAAAAACAACAACTTTGTTATAGTTTCGGGGGTAAATGTTCATTACTTCCACCACTGCCACGTCCACACCAACAAAATGAAGTGGACAACAAAGGGAGAGCACCGAGCACACAGACGTGAAATCACCTTTTGAAGCATAACTTATGTGCCAGCATCATTTAAGGATGGGATTTATGTCTGCAGCTGTCTGGCAAGGGTACGAGAGTGGTTATAATGTATGAGTTGGTATACAAGCTTGCATTATGTATTCCGAAGTAGTTTGTCTACAAAGCGGATGATAGATGTGAGGGATACTTGAGCTTGAGCTCTCTCATCCGTGGATGTTTCGTGGGAACAGATTTAGAGCGACATACCCGCCCCTTGCCTACTCTCGGCGGTGATGGAATGGTACTGACTCAACCAGCATGTGTGTGGACGTGTGCAGGCATTCATGAAATGTTTTGTGGATTTCGACTGAATGAGACTTTTCGGGAATAGACCTTTGCTGAGCCCCGCGCCCCGCTGCTACTCCGTCAAACTGTCAGAGCTACCATGGAGCCCACACTGTCACTAACTGCACCCCCTGCATAATTATAATACTGTTTTTTTTTTAATTGTGATTTCAGAGTGACTCAGACAGAAGGTTTTATGCGTTTGAAGGATATATATTCAGGATGTCAAACCGATTCAGCTGTGAAAACTGTTGAATAAAAAGAAATGAATGAAATACAGAAACAACACTGTTCCTGTGAAGCCGGGTAGGTCTATACGCGTTTACAATCATTAAAAAGCAAAAGCAGCATGTGTATACATTAAGTATACGCTAGTTAATGATGCTAATATTAGCGCCACAGGTTTTTATGTCGAAATATAACGTTTTAGAAACGTATATATCTCCTTCCAACCTCTCCAGATAACGAGTGTCACATTTACACAATCTTTAATCCTGACTCGCTCGAAATTCACAAAACCAGCCAAAAAATGAGGAAAATCTGAAGCTGTTGCATCAGAGCCTGGAGCAGAGCCGGTTAATTGTCGGAGCTGGCTGATTCCTCTCTATGTTTGGCCAGTCTGCCTTTGAAAAGGGTCAATTGGGAGGAAGGTAAATAATGTGTCTCATTCTTCTGAGAACCACAACCCATCAGGTTCTTTAACCTCTTTGTCTTTCTCTCTTTTCTCTGCCCGTATTTTGATTTTTTTCCTCTGTCGGTAGATAGAGAGTCAACAACCATTCAGATAATGACACGGTGACTATTTACTGTTAAATGGAAACGTAGTCTTGAACTCTTCCTGCCACTCTACAGTCATGGCCTTGAATGCATTCTTGCGAGATTAAGTGGAGACATCGGTGGACGAGGGATGTTGTTTCCCCCCCTCACTGTCAGAGCACTGACCTAACACTAACCTTAAAGCCATAAAACATTTCTCCCTCGCTCTTTATCTCTCTGTCCTTTTGCTGTCTCCCTGTCCCGTGTCTGGTTACCCTGCACTCACATCCGTAAACTTCTTGGGAGCAAACAAACACAAGCAGAGATCTGCATGCTCAATTGGAAAAAATCAATTGCGGCTGAAAAGCAAACTGCTGGGTTCCACACGAATATGCTGCCAGTTCAGAGTGCTTCCTGTGCTACCATGGAAACAACTGGGAGGCGTTTTGAGTATGATGAATGCAAAAGGACTTCACCCCCCCCGCTCCAACCCCCTGCTTCCATCCACCATCCAGCTAGATGAGCAGCTTTACCTGGTTGGTCACATTCAGCGGCCGAAGCAAACTTTGGGTGTTTTAAGAGGCTTTTGAACATCTGCACTCGCACTGCAGCAGCACAACAACTGTGACCGTGTAAGATTCTGTTACCTCTTCACAAATTGTTCCATGACCCTGCTCTGGGATGTCAGAGTAACTTCTAAACATGTGTCCCAAACTCAGTCACATGAAATACGATGTTATGATGAGCGTCAACACACTCTGCTTCACTAGACTAATGTCACAGATCCCCACTAATGTTTCCCTCTAATGGCTTTCTGGCGGCTCCCGCGTCCCGACATGAGAAATGGTCCCAGGCTGAGTTGCAAACAACAAACCTGCAGTCTTTTGATGTGCTGTCGACAGTCAGGTTAATGTCCTGCAAAAATAAATGATCTTAAAATCATCAAGTGCTTGTACTGAATGTAAGAACACAAAAACATCTTCAATCTAAAGGATAGGCTCACATTCTTTCACGGTCCGTGAAATCCTTTAAATCAGCCACACTTGCACACTATAATTGTCAAATACAATTCACAGGACGTTTGTGGCATTAAAGAGAATGGCTTCTCCCTCATTAACACACATTAGTCCATGGTTACGCTTGATATGTTTTCCCATTGCATACAAATCAACGCTCTGGATCACTGCCTGTATTTTAAAGCGTCTTTTTGATGACAGGCTGTTGAAAAGATCCTGGTTGCTTGAAAAGTGTGGATGCCTTTCGTTTGTTTTCAAGTACATCCTCATGCGTGACAGACGCGTGTTCTTGTCACGTGACTGTGAAGACATAGACAACGTAGGAGCAACCAGCCCATGGATTTCCTTTTGGTAAATACAAAAGAGGTGTGAAGATAAACAGACTGAACCGACAGCAGCCGTTTGTGGCTCCAGCAGCTCTGAGCCTCTTTCAGAGTTGCATTCCTTTGTGTGTTTTTGTGCGCAGTGCTTGGCACATCCTTCTCTTTCCTCTTCATAAGCTGTAAACATTTGAGGCTGGCCACTCTGACCTCAGTTTTACAACATCTGCACAGCGCTGAACACGCAGCCGTTGTGGTATATGGCCTTGATTTCTGTTGTCAATAGCAAGCGGGCAGCTCGATAATTGCTGTGGATTTAATGCTGTAATTACTTTGTTTGCTTGAGAGTACTGACAAACTCACCTGGCACAAGTAAGTCGAGAAAAATGTATTCAGGATTCAACCTCCACCCCCGGGTATAATATAACTGTCAGATAATGAAGATGAATTGCTTGACACGAGACGATTTAGAGCCTTAATTTGTTGTTGGGAGACAATTATAAGTAGACAGTGCAGAGAGGCAATTAGTCTGTCCTTCCTGTGTGTGTGTGTGTGTGTGTGTGTGTGTGTGTGTGTGTGTGTGTGTGTGTGTGTGTGTGTGTGTGTGTTTGAGTAATGAGTTTCTCTTGACACCACTGGACACTGCTGGAGTCTGGAGTCAACAGGAGGTCTCTGTTGAATCCAGGAAAAAGGAACAAAGGACAGCGAGACCTAGAAAGAGAACATGACTCATTCATGACCTGTTTCATAAGGGAGTAAAACCTTCACAATTTGCCACTGCTCTGCTCTCGAGGAAGTTATAGACAGAAAGAAGGAACGATGATTAACCAAAGTCGAGGGAACAAAAGACAGATTTAGTCTCTTTCTCTACTTGATCATTTATGGGTGCTCACGGCTCTTTTGTCCATCTGTCAATTACAGAGTGACTCACACACCTACCCCCATGCTGCTCTTTATGCTATATGACAGGTATGGTTAAACATGTCCTTCTTCATGAAGGCTGGCCTTTCAAAGGAGCAGAGGGTGACGTAGATTTGTTCTCCAAATCACTTTGATGGTGTTGTTACACCCCCCTACTAACTGTCTAAAGTCTTCTGTGTGTCTACATAACAAGAAGGGCTTACTGGTGCCAACGTGCCATGGGTGAGCAAACCAAACAACATCCAAAGACGTGAACTGATGACCTCCGCCACAGTGAAAGTTGTTGCTTGCAAAATAAACTGTGTACAACAGTCGCACTTATTAAATGTTCGTTCAAGACCGGGGCCAAGGGCACGAAGAGACCATTTGTAGAAGGCCTTCAGCACATTAACAAAAGTGTTCCTAAGCAACAAGCTGATGAACTCTTCTTGAGGGCACCGCTTTCATAACCAGCATCACAGGTGGTCTGTCTTTAGCCTAAATTAGTTTTGCTTTGATAGAAAACCATAATTATAGAATCACAACGAAGTGGGCAGCGCTTTCAAACTCAGGAGCAGAACACAATGCAGTGATTGTTCAATACATGTGCTGTGTATGATTTATGCCATTGTTAGAAATGTTTCCATTTGGAGGCTGTTTGAAGTGTTTTGCATGCTGGACTCAAGCATCGCTCAACGAGGCCAAGTTTGGGTTGATGTGGTTTTCATTGCGAGACAAATGTGTCCTGAAAAAGCCATTTACAGGTCCTTTTTGAGCATTAACACCTCATAACATGAAATCATTTCCAGACCAACAACGTTTCAACAGCAGCCCCTCAAAACGTCTGTGCATGTCCCTGAAAATAATTATTATGAAATGAAGAGTAGTGAGTAGTTTGCTTGTATGCATTTATCTTTGTATATGTTGCAACCAGTGCAACATGTTGCCACTTTAAAAATACTCTTTCCTGTCGCTTCAGTATTTCTGGCTCCACATATGGCACCCTCGTATTTTTATTTCTCTTCAGCCAAACTTTCTGCACGTACTGTATTCCGGGTACTGGAATGAAAATAGCAGGTGTGCTTGGTTACTCTTGTTATCAAAGAGATTTGAGAAATGTCATTGGATGTTTCGATACATTTAACGCATATATTCTTTCTTATTTCTCTGCACATAAAGCTGCGAAAAGCAACTTTTGACCCCAGACGACAGGATGACTAAAACAAACTCATAGCAATTGGAACATTTCGTTTATTAACTTGTTATGGCTAACGGGCTAGCAACTGCCAACTCTTTGACCAGGAACTGCTTCAACTGCAAGTAGAATCATGAATCGCAGCCGCCAAGCCGTCGCAGCCTAAAGAATGCCTCGCCACCCCAGCTGCCGCCCCCAGTTTTTGGGGGCAATCCAATAAAATAAACATACATGAAGACATGTGGATGGAGATTTACAAAACTCTGATGTCTGACTGAAAAGTACCAACGTCTCTGAAACTGCTAATTCTGCAGACGTCAACGTTTTGGACCAGTGCAACATAAAAAAAGGCCCAGTTTGTGATGCACCAGAAGCACTTGCTCCAAGCCCCAAACTAAATGCCACACCAGTCAGCAATGCAGAGATTCATTCAAACCTGAGAGTCAAATTCAGCACATTAATGTAGATTTAATAAAAAAATAATAATAACACGTTTATTAACACAAATAATTTAATGGTATGTTATGGCAATATTTTCAGGCTAAGTTCGTCTTATTTTATGTTTGTCAGGACATTTCTGAAGAGGCCCATTTGGCAAGAAAACAATGTGTTGATTTATAATGCCACCTTTTGCCATTTCTATTCAATGCGTCACTCATGTGGCAAAAATGTTTGGAGCTAAAATATCTACTTTGAGGCTTTTTACCAAACAAATATTGATAAATGTGATTGTCTGCTATTTTATCAGAATATATTTAGATTTCTGCCACTCCTTAAAGTCTCTAAAAAATACTGCCTTTAATTATTAACTGCTTTTTCTCTTTTGAGTGGATTTCTATGGAAGTGTCTGCCCTTTGAAGCTTTCCTTGAGAGGTTTAAGTGGCATCATGCTACATTTAAAACGTCTCTAAGAGTTATTTTATACTTATATCAGTGTCAGAGTAAAAGGGCCATCTCAACCCGTCTGCAATGGACACTGACAATGTGTGTGTGTGGAGGAGCCATTCACCGCCATTAAAGGCCGCAGCATCTTCCCAGTGGTGCTCTTTCTAATGACTTCCATTTAATGAGATGATTTCCAAGAAGAAAACAACACAATAATTCAGCTACTACCATAAGGTACAAGCTATGCCTTTGATATCTCTGGGTGAATGAGGTCATCGTGGGTTATGTTGCAAATCAATAAGCAGGACTTGTTCAAGGTAATATTGGATTTTACATGATCACCGATGTCATAGAGAACCTTGATTTGCATAGATGCAGTAAAAACAGAAATCCTAGAAACACATGCGCAGCAATCAGACATACACGCATTCACATCCATCATGCTCCCCACAGAGTTAATGGTCGCGCCAGAGGCCTACAGATGTGTGTTCACATGAGCAGCCTCTGTTGCTGCGCTCAGGCATCAATGGTTTATCTGCACCCAGCAGGAGCCCATGAATCATACGCAGAGCCGTACCTACACCGGCGAGCATCGCAGACCGATGATGAATTATCTTTATCTTGCCGGGTAAGAAGGGCCATGAAAACGAATCAGCTGCTGTTCCAAACTGTTGACCGCAAGTGTGTGGGTTTCTTCTTGATATTTGTTGAAACATAGTGACTACAAGTTTCTCCCAAATATAGATAAACAAAGCTCCCACTGGTGTTTATGGGGTAGCTTTACATGTCCCGCCATGTTACTCGTCTCTTAATATCTGTTGGCATTCCAAAATTATTAAATTGACACAATAAACACAGCGCCAGACAACATCCACTAACGATGAGCAGGTCATTAGCTGTGATGTATAACAAATCCTGATGCAGTGTTTTTTTCTATCTCATTCAACACAAATGAATAGCCTCGGCTCTTTTTTTCCTAATCACTTTGCTTTCATGTTTTATTACTGGGCGGTTAACTAAATCAAGCTAAAACTGAATTATGTTTTTAAAGGTTTAACATTCTCCTTTAGGGGCCGTGGCCCCTGAGTCATGTGTGGAGTGGAGGTGATGTACAGAGGCTGATGTTGAACCCATTAGACGGCATCAGACAGTGGGCGTGAAGTGAACATATGAACACTGAAGAACATCCAAATGCTCGAGCAAACCTTCAGCACAACACATACATGCAACAATGGGCTCAAACAATTATGATAGCATAATATAGCAATATGTAATACAAATGTAATCAAAACGGAAAGAAAAGAAAAGACCAAAGAGTTAACTTTTGTATGTGAATATATACATACAAGCAGTATACACACATTACACTGACTGTTATCATAAATATATCCAGATGGACAGTACTGAGGATTTTGTTCAGGTGGTCATTCAGATTCCCAATTAAGTGTTCGCATGTTCTTGAAGCTAAAAGTCCAAGATCAATATGTATTTCCTTTTGAACTTATCTTAAGGGTCTGTGCCGAGTAAACATATCTCGGGAGAAAATTGAACATCAAAGTGGAAACACAACAATATTACACTAATTGCACAGGTCTGAAAGGGTTGTAACACAAAGCAAGACCGCAACAAATTAAATCAATCGCTCTTCTGCTTCTTACAGCGCCAACACCAAAAATCACATCTCAGAGTTCATTCCCGGGTGTGTCATCTTCTTTAGATGGTTTGGGCAGGCTCAAAAATATCAAGATAAATAGTGGATGGTAAATCATATATGTACTTGTAGATGATTACATTAGACTTGATGAACCATCATCAAAAGGTCACTTTTCTAATTCCTTCAGTCCCCATCAATTAAAATGTAGGCTAATTGTCTCGCCTGAATATTAATGTTCATTAGTATTCTGTTATATTATTTAAAAAGCATGTAATTGAATACAAGATAAAAGATTGAATTAAACCGGACAGTTCGAATATCATTATCATTAGTCTCCCAGGAAACAAAAATACCTTGTGACTCACCACCTCATTATTTCGGTCTTGTTATTGATCAGAAAGCCACTTTGAAGATGTAGGTTTCATTTCAAATAAGGGAGGGGGATTATGAACATCAATCATTTCATTTCCTGCATTCTGGGGAATTGTTTTTGCGTCAATTTATGGTGGAAATGTCATTATTTATGTAAAGGAAAACAATATTCAGGGAGCAGGTGACAATTGAAAATATAAAGGTAAATCCTTCCTTCTCCTTGCTGAGTCACAAAACATTTCCTCCTCTTTTGTTTGGGGAAGTAACATCTTCTCACCTCAATGATACATTGAAAGCAAAACTAATGCGAAACACTTCTGATTAACCGTGAATGTTAGTTCCACAATTTTGAACTTCATCATCTCCAATAAAGCGCAGCTCCAAGCTGCTTCCCCACACTTTTAAGAAGTAAACACAGCGACAGAGCTCCATAGAAAACGTTCAGATAAAAGCATGATGGTGGTAAAAGAAATTCTATTCTAATGTTAAAAAAGAACACCTCAATGCCCCCTTTTCAAAGACATTGCTGCAGGACCCCTTGACGTTATCTGACCTGACGTACCGGCAACGTGAAGAAATGCTACCCTAAACGTATCGCCATAGAAAATTCCATTCTGATCAACATCGCTCGAGGGCCCAAAACTGGAAAGAAAATCTCATTTTGAATAATAACGACCATCTACGCTGTTTCTGTGTTTCCACATTACAGTTTGAGCAACAGATGAGGCTCATTGGGGAGCCAGGCTCGAGGTAAATGTAATTTTCTTTTCAATAATTTGTCATAAAGTGTCCACGGAAGATATTTTTTGGGTTTTCAATCAGGGTAGGGGTAAAAGTTTTTTCTCATAATTACATTTTTTGCCAAATTGGCCTCTTGAATTTGCGCACATTAAAACAACCAATTCTCAACTGCCCTACTTTTTACAGTTCAAATTAGGAAATGAACACTGTTTTCAAATGATTTGTATGAATAATGCATCGGAGCAGCCTAGATTAGGCGGATGTTTCTGTCTCTCTCGGCTGGGAGCACTCATGATGAGTTTGTAAAACCAGTTTCCTATCAGTCTTTCCACAGGGATAATTTACTGTCATTATCAAATACTTTTTTTTTTTTTGTTCATTTAAGCAGAAATAAAGATGAATGAGCAACAGAGGCAATGATAAGGCATCTAACTCCCCCAGGTGGGAATCACGGCTAATGGGTTGATGGAAGGCTATGAATTATACATGATTTCACTGAGAGGACTGTTTTGGGTGGTTTTAAGGTCCATTACTGCACATCTATCTGCCACCTCTGTGCTTCAGTGGTCCAGGAAACCGTCAAAAATCAAGATCGTTTGGAGGCAGATTGAGCAATTTCTGTTTGCATTGTATCAGTTATCCTTATCAACCTCTATTCCTTTCGTCAAATGTAGAATCTGTAGCGAACGGAACAGGATTTTAGCAGAGAAAGCAATCTGGTTTCCATTTGTAGTCTATGTAGTGACTAATCACGTTCGAGCAGGCTTTGGTTGAATGCAGGTAAACAGTCCGTGTGGACAGCAAAATAAACAGTTACCTATGGTTTCAAGAAGATTTCGCTTTCTATTGGTTGAAAATTAGATTGTAGAGCACCTACTTGGGAAACAATCCTGTTGTACGCATTGTCTCTCATCTCCAACTCCATTCTCCCATCTCAAGTTGCTCAGTGGACTGTAAACAATGAGCAGCGCTCAGCCAAGGAAGTCTTGGCCCAGATATACTCCGGCTACACCGGAACTCCAGAAATATATCCCTTTACCCCCGCGGCTTATCTGTCGTCAGAACTACAAGATGAGGCCATTAAATGTTGATAGGCGTAAGCCTCAGACAGGCACAGGAGAAACACAAGCTATTGTATCATCGGAAATGACCTCCGCCACCGGCACACTACTCAGTGTAGGGTGACAGCTTTCACTGCATCACAAGGTGTCTCGGTCCCCGTTCAAATAAAGCCTGAAATAACAAACACACTAATCTGTCAGTGTTAAAGTTAATCAAAATGTAATGAACTCACTGTCATCTGCGGTTAAGAGGATTTGGGATTATTGAGGAGAGTGCTGCAACAAAATAGCAGTAAATTACCTCTCAGAAGAATGACAGTCGTGGTTCAATAAAGTAGTGGTTCAATAAAGCAAAGGCAAGTGGGTGTTATGTATCACTGTCACTCTGTGTTTCCAGATGAATTTAACAACATTATAGCAGGGATATCTGTATAAGTAGTCTTTATGTGGAATAGGGCACCGGCAATGTTAATTGTTGAGCTTCAGAGGTTCTGGTTGGTTGATTTTGTTACGATTTAAAAGAGCCAGGCTAACTGTTCTAGTTTCAAGTTTCTTTTAAGCTAAACTAGCTGCTCGTTGTAGCTTCATATTCAATGAACAGATAGAAGAATGGTATTAATCATCTCATCTAACTGTCCCGTACATGGGAAAACATCAAACATCCCAAAGTAATTTCTTTGTGATATCTTCTCAAACCTCAAGGAATCTGGGACTTTACTCCTGTGGAGGGCAGCGTCTTTTAAAACTGAGTCATTAGAACTGATTCAACTCGACGGTTGCTATTTCAAAATGAGCTGATCGCTGAGGCAAGAGGCCTGAATTATTCACAAAAACATCCCGGGGATACGTACGCTGGGTTCAGCCCAGCTCATGAGGCACATTCTGCTCTGATTGCAACATACCTGGAGTAACAGGGGCATTTCAGCTGTGTATTCAAGTTCTGCTAACATTGCTTGAAAGGAAGGTGTTGCATGGTTGAGGCTGTTCTTGTGCAGAAACATTTCAATCATTTCTTGGCACGATACTTGTGTCCTTGTATTCCCATCTGCTGTATGAACAACTTTATTGCTGCTTTCTGGATAGTTTCCAGATCGATGTCTCTGCCGGGTGTCTCACAATGAATCCATGGTTTCTGTGCAGATACACGAAAATGAAGACCGCCACCAACATCTACATCTTCAACCTGGCTCTGGCCGACGCCTTGGTCACCAGCACGCTACCGTTCCAGAGCGTCAACTACCTGATGGGGACCTGGCCGTTTGGAGACATGCTGTGCAAGATGGTGATGTCCATCGACTACTACAACATGTTCACCTCGATCTTCACACTCACCACCATGAGCATTGACCGCTACGTCGCTGTGTGCCATCCGGTCAAAGCGCTGGACTTCAGGACGCCGCGTAACGCCAAGATTGTCAACGTCTGCAACTGGATTCTCTCCTCGGCCATCGGGTTGCCTGTAATGTTCATGGCCTCCACCGCTGTCACTCGTAAGCATGTGCACACGTCGGTTTCAGTCAGTTGCTGCTCAAAAGCCAATGTGGTAAACTGCTGGCTGTTGCTAGAGAACTGACCGCCCCTCCGACGGTGTTTGTTGTTTGTGAGCGAGGAGGAGTTGGTTCTGAAAGGGAACGGAGGTGCAGCTGCCGCAAAAAGGACTCTTTTAAAAGTCAGTGAAGTACCGCCGGAAAACGAGTAATCCTTTTCATCTCGCCTCCTTTTCTCGTTTGGCACACATTTTGTCACTCCTTTTTTTTCTCTCTCCATCTGTTCTCTTCCTCCTCCTTTCACTGATTTTGATCTCACTCCTTCTTTCCTCCCCTCTGTGGAAAATGTAATGGTTTCCTGGGCTCAGAACGAGACATTCTTTCACTGTGAACAATAACAACAAGAGTAAGAGCCACTTCATATAACTCCCTCACTAACTGGGTATTCTGTGTGTGTGTGCGTGCGTGTGCGTGTGTACGTGTGTGCGTGCGTGCGTGCGTGTGTGCGCGCCACACTTGAAAAGTGCTTGATCTGTTAAAACCAGGTACTGCAGATTGGTAAAGCCAAGTGGGTGAGCGCCTCGTTTGTTATCATCAAAGTCTGCTTATTCAGTACTTAAAAACAACCGACGTGAACAAGATCTCACACATACACACACACACACCTCTGCAAACTGAGGTGCTCAAGATGAAATTAGCTTCTAGGAAATTGTCTTGACGCTAATCCCAACATTTTTATGGCAAATAACAGAAAAAAGTCGAATGGAGAAAGTGATCAGCTAAAAACGTTGCATCCAACCCTCAAGTAGCAACCATACATAACAGTGCTTGTTTATTTTTTTAGTCCTTGGTAGACGACGAGTTCTACAAGGTCTCGCTAAAAAAATAGAAGCGCAAAACAGGAAAAAAAACACATTGAGATTATTCATTAAAAACAAGAACCTTTCACAACATATTCCTTACAAGAGAGAATGAGTGCTATGTTTTGTGTATGTCATTTGATGTATCTATCTATCTATCTATCTATCTATCTATCTATCTATCTATCTATCTATATTTTCACTGCATTCCAGCTTTAAAAAGCAATGATGTACTCCAGCAGGCTCTATAAAAGCAGACAACCCAAAAGAGTTGCTTAAGGTTTTCTGTAGTTGCACAAAGCAGCAATTAAATGCTATATGCCTCGCTGGTGACGAATATAACCGTCTGCATAGTCAAGAGGCTACCTGTGGAGCCAGGCTTCACCTCTGTAATAATTGACTCCTCAAAAATGAAAAATATTAGTTGCAACCCTAAATACATTGTGTACAACCACATTAAGGAAACACATTTTAGAGGAAGGAATCACAGATGTTTCAAAAGAGCTAGACAAGTGAAAATAAGAGTTGATACCAACAACTAATTGAGAAATTTCTCAAGTGGAAGTAATGACTGTTTGCATCTGTATTCATCTGTGATTCTATGTCTCCTCGCCCTGCACAGCCTCCAGCATTGTTGACTGCAAGCTAATATTCCCCCACCCCTCCTGGTACTGGGACACCCTGCTGAAGATCTGCGTGTTCATCTTTGCCTTCATCATGCCCGTGTTCATCATCACCGTCTGCTACGGCCTCATGATCCTCCGGCTGAAGAGTGTGCGCATGCTGTCGGGCTCCCAGGTGAAGCAAAATCTCTTTTTCGTTAACACACTTGAGCCAATAAAAGTGAATACAATGAGTAATTCTGTATAGGCTTTTAATTAGATCCAAATGGAGATTTTAGAATGCAAGCTATAGTGATCATTTTGAGAAATCTTAACCGTTTGGGTGTGCCAACTACATGGCCTGCGCTATTTACACAATAACTAATTGATTTATCTTTCAGAGTAATGAAGCAAAATACAAAGCTGCCCAGAGCTTGCATGCAAATACGGTGCACTCATTGCTCTCAGGAGAAAGCAATTAGTGAAAAAGAACTTAAGCCTGAGGTTGTGGCTCAGCTTTAATTCATTGCAGTAATAAACGAAAAGACCCAACAATATTTTGAGACAATGTACCAAAGGCTTTTTGTATTCTAATGAAGGTGAATTATTTTCCGTTGATACAAATGGAAAATCTAAGTGGTAGCAGATATGATTTGTTCCTACTCATGTCTCTTCAGCCACGTTTTTTGACCACTGTCCTTCCTTTCCATCATCCCTTTACATTTCTCTGTGCCTTTTGATCCTCTCCCCTTTACTTATCCTCTCATCCCCCTCTAACCATCTTCTCTCCCATCATTTCTCTCATCCTCCACTCTCCTCTGTCCCTCCTCGGTCGCTATATCTTCCCCACCTCGCCTTTTCTGCTCATCTCATCTCACTCATCTTGTAAACTAAAATCACTAAACCGTCTACCTCCTTCACATACACATACACACACACACACACACACACAGGAGAAGGACAGGAACCTGCGTCGAATCACCCGCATGGTGCTGGTGGTGGTTGCCGTCTTCATCGTATGCTGGACCCCTATCCACATCTTTGTCATCATCACAGCTCTGATCAATATCCCCAGCTCCACGCTGCAGACTATCACCTGGCACTTCTGCATTGCCCTTGGATACACCAACAGGTTCGCTCGACGCATCAGCCTTAGACAAATATATTCACTGTCATATTGAAACAATTGGTCCAAAAATGTCAGGAGATACATTCTTAAAGCTTGGTTGAGGGTTGATGACAGAATGCTCTTTACACGTAAAAAAATTTGTAAAATTTTGTAGAATTTTTGATAATGCACATTTGTTGGTGCATGGTTTCATACAATGATTTAAGTTGACTTGTGGTTTACACACCCCACATTATACTGTAAATAATGGGAACATTACATTGCAGATTTTTTAGAGTTAAACTGTAAACTTGTTTTTGTCTCGTACAGCAGTCTGAACCCGGTTCTTTATGGCTACCTGGATGAGAACTTCAAGCGCTGTTTCCGTGAGTTCTGCACCCCGAGTCCCTCAGTGTTGGAGATACAGAACTCGTCTCGGACCGGAGTCACTAGCCGCAAGCTCCCGCAGCGCGAACACAACAGTGCCAACACAGGAGATAGGTCCAATCAACAGGTAGATGTTGTCTGTGTGTATACCAGTACATCCATCTGGGAATGAATTGATCAACACGTTTGGATAGACGCTTATTTGCTTTCTTAAATGAGAGGATCAACTCTCTTGTCTGTACAGTAAATATGATGCTTCAACCAACAACTGTGCTTAGCTTAGCATAAGTCTTGTCGTTACCATGAGGTTGCGAGATTGCCAGACTGCAAAGTTGTCACTTTGCCTGGCCGAGAAATAGTCAAGCACATAGCCTCCCATAAAACCACACATTGTTTCTTTGTGAGCATGTAAGCAGACTTTTGGACGAAGCAAAGCTAGTTGTTTCCCCCCAGTTTCCGGTCCGCGTGCTAAGCTAAGACTTAGCTTCAAATTTACCATTCAGGCATCAGAGTGGTATCAATCTTCATTTTAGGTGAATGGCGTTGAACAGACATTCATGTAAGGGTAAATATAAATATACTGCATATAAGGTAACAGAAACAAACTGTCTCTCTTCTCTGCAGGTATGACTAGCCTTGGAGGGGTCGTCGGTGGATTCTCGCTGTTGTGGCGGCAATGCCAACGACGATCTCAACTCAGAGGTCACGCAGGTCACCACGGGGCTCTGAGCACACAAACACAAATGACACGTACATACAAACGATCCAGGACATGACTGAGACTCGATAGCACAGAGCATTTAAACAATGGTTTTCCATCTTAACTGCAGCGCTCATCAGTGTTACTGTTGCTGACTGCATGGCTTTTACTCTGAAACAGATACAGAAACGGGTCAGGACTCAAACAGAAAACCAAGACTCCTCCTGAAGGAAGAAGCTTTTGGCACAAAATTGTGCATTGACGCTATTACAACTTTTAGTTTTCATTATTATTATTACGATAACAATAAAGAGTGCAGTAAACCAAGACAGGTGTATAGACAGATCTATAAAAGACACTCGAACACTTTTATGATGCTGTTTTGCTGCCACATTGATCGAAGCCTAGTCATCCGAAATTATCTTGGTTGTAAAATAATGAATCAATTAATTGTCTCATTTGCAGAGTTTATATGACTTCCCTCCAATATGTCACTTTTCCACCAGAAATTTTCGTTTTGAATTGTTCATACGTGTGTGTGAGAGGACAGTGTAAGTCGTCAGGACATTTATGTTCATGGATGTTACTGCACGGTCAAGGATCTAATTGGATTTTGGACTTGTGTTACCGAATGGCCAAAGGCTCTGTGGCTCTCCCACCACATGAAAACATCACTGGACAGGAAGTGTAATTCAAAGTATTTTACAGCTCCAACTGTGCTTCTGATCCGACTTCTGCATGGATTCCACCCTGTTAACACCGCTCTCCGTATATTGATCTGCACAGCGCCATGCTGGCTTTGGTCACTACAGGAAGACTGACTGTGTTGACCTACGCCTGCGCTCTCTCCTCTCAACCCACCTAACCGTTTGTTGTTATTGACTGCCCCTTCGGCCTTCATTATTTTCTGTTCTTTCATGTTGTCTCTCTAAAAAGTGTTGACCCTTTCACTGGACTGATCATTGTGTCGACAAACAGTAGAGCACTATGTGTCCTCTCTGCTGAATTTGATAAACTTCTGAATGTACAGAAGGAAAGCCAGCTGTGTTTGTCACACTGGATCCTTGTGCTGAACTGTGGATCCTCTGAAACAGCAAAGACGGTGCATTAACCTGTTTGCACGGCCCAAAGAGCATGTTATTGTGGCATATAGTGCGACATGTGGTCCTACAAGTGTATGATTAACTACAGCTTAACAGCCATTACACCAGGTGTGGTTTTTAATGGAGTCACTTCTCCTCTTAAACAAGTGAGCCGAGCAGGACTGTAAATCTGTTGTAACCTTTAGTATTGCTTGTGCTTACGTGTTGTGCTGTGTGCTATACTTGCCAGTTGCCTTTACAGAAGCTCTACTCGATATTCTGTGTCCCAGTATTTTTTGTATGATGCGTGAAGATGAACATGATTGTATAAATCTCCCATGTAAAATAGTGTAAGTATTCTGTTGCTTTTTTTTTATGAATATGAAATCATGACTTTGCCAGAAAATGATTTCTGACGTTATCGTGCTTTTAAATATAACTTTTGTCATATTGAATCTGCCTTGTTAACTGAAGAGATGTGTATTCATCAGAATGCTACGTGTAAAATCTTAAATTGCTTTTGCTTTGCAAGAGTTACATTTTGACTGTTTCATTTATTTTTTTGTACATACAAGGCTATTTGTATCCGTTTATATTTGGTATCGCTGCTTTATGTCAATTTTGAAAGAATATTTATTATTTTCAGTCTTTCAAGTAGCCAGCTGCCACAACAGAAAACTGTGTGTAAACATGTGGCCAAATTGTCTAAGATTGAAATATTACCAAAACAGCAGCTGAGTTTGTCTCGTATGCGGCATTGAGTGTCACATGCTGTATTGCAATTCACCTTTTTATGCCGTGTAATGCATTTCAGGGCAAAATGAAGACAAATTAAATCAGCAGAATTCTATGCTTCGAAACGCTGCTAGCTAGCAAACGTTTGGCTGTGAGTAAGTGCTACTTAGTCCTAGAACAATGCTTTTTTGTCATCATCAACTGGTGAGGATACAGATTTTCTGCCCAGGAGAAATGCAGCTTTAGCCTCAGTCTTTCATGTAGCTGGCCATGAAGTTCACATCTCCATTTACAAGATTCCCCTTTTTACGAGTCGGCTGGTGAAAACATTAAAAAGCAGGAGAAGGTGTTTCCAAACAACTTGTGGAACTAAAAATACCTTCATTGTCTAGCTAACTACAGCTGATAACATCTAAAATGTGAGAAGCCTGCTTTTATCTACATTTGTTTGAAATTGAGCACAAGCTTGACGGGCTTAGCAACAGTCATTTTATTATTAATAAATTATATTTGTTCACAATGAGATGATAAGAAATTAACAAACATTTTCTTGAACAAAAAGAGCCAATTGGCACTGAGAGACATTTTGCAGCAGGCAACACACAGAATATACTCTTGAAGCGAAATGTATTGTATGATGTCCATGATCCGTACACATGCACCATTGAATTTTTCCTACTTTTCATTTGCTTGCTTTCATGACTTGTGACACAATCATGTCTTGTAAATGGCATTTACTGTAATCTAAAGACAATAATTTCTACTTTATGAACAGTCTGTAACAAAATGCGTATACAAATTGTACTGTTAATCATTGTTAATGGAATAAAATGTACTTCTGAATCTCAAGGAATGCCTTTTTTTTTTTTGCATCTGAATAAAATATCACCTGCATGCGGTGTGTCCTGTCTTCACGTACAAGTATGTCTTGTAACGATAGCTGTGGTTCAATTCATCTGTCACAGTGTGGCATACCAGAGAGCCAGCATGCACAACACCAGCTGCCTGGATCTACACCAAGACACAAACCTACACCAGTGTTTGACAAGATAAACGTCCTCCATGTCATGCTTTTTAAATGTAGGCCTGGTAGTTTTTCCTCGACACTCTCCCACATAGGAAATCCTTTGAGAATGCCGAAGACTGAAGTGACTCTTCGAGAGCTGAGAGAACAATTATGTACATTCAATGGGCTTATTTATAATCTTTCATCTTTTTTCTGCACAATGCGTGATGGAATATGAAGTAATATACTATATCATCTTTTAGTAATAGGCCCTTTTCACAGCAGTCATTTTGACATAGCAGGGTAGACACAGGTCTTATGAATTAATGATTGGCCCATTCTGTCCAGTGTGTCATGCAGTGAGTAGCTATAGATAGATAGATATGTACTTTATTCATCCCCAGGGGGAAATTTGTTTGTAGCACGCACAATACCAGGGCCCTGGCTCACCTAAATGGAAGAAGGCCATAATTCATGTTTATGATAGAGCGGTGCATGGATGACGTATTTTTGCAAGCCAAACCCAGAAGTTAGAGACGCACTGGTTCCCTCGACAAGAAGCCAATGGGATTTTTCAATTGGATTTTAGTTTAATGCATACATATGCTCTCTGGCAAACAAGACTTTATGATAATTATACGTTTTGTTCTGCAAGATAAGCTTCAGAAATAAAGACCACTTTTATGATTTTTGAAGCTTGAATGCAATTGGCAGAATTAGCTAACGTTAGGCTATAAACGAACCACGCCATGATCGCATGAGTACACGCAACAAGGCCACCTTTTTAAAGACCATTACAAGCTTCAACATATTTCATGTTAAATGTTAAAATCTCTACGATTTAGACCTTATTTCAGGCATCTGAACAAAAACCCATTCAAGAAAACCCATTAACTTTGAGACGAGTAAAATGGAAGTGCAAAAGCGCTAACTCATTTCTGGGATTCAGGACTCATTCCTGCAGCACCTCATTACACATGTGGTTACCATGCAATGACATTTTAAAATGACTGCTGTGAAAAGGGCCTATTCTCTGTTTCCCTCTTCGAATTTTCATGCCATAGACTTGAAACGGAAGTGAGTCATCTGCCATCTTTTACTCCTCCCTATTCTCAGGATATTAAATCAAGTGTGACCCTGCCCCCTAACTCAGCAAGTGGCCACGTGCTTGACATATGGTGCCTACGTGTTACCAAGTGTTGAGGGGAAGTGAAAGAGGGCATGAAACGGACTGAAACCTGTTTCCACACCATTTCCATATTCCACACTGGGCTGCCTATATTGCAAGTCAGCTTTGATTCTGTGATCAATAAAAAAATTAAAAAAAGAGTGATTTCCGAATATGAGAAAAGTTTGAGTCGTCGTCGCAGAATTTAACTTCAGATATCAGCTAAAATAGAAATGTGCTTGTAGACATTATTAACCCAGACAATCTGTGAGGTCGCCGGGGATTCAATGTGCACTGTGCACGAGGTGCTGTGTGAGAAAACGTCCCCAGCTCGGTGTCAGGAGGGCGTGGGCGCATCGCTGCACGTATGTCTGCGTACATGCCTTCAACGCCATCCTGCCGGGAAGCCAGGCAATATGTTATTGGAGTTGGCAGCATCATTGCTCCTGTCATAGCGATTATTATCAAGTGGCGTTGAATGTCCCCTCTTTCTGCAGAGACAATGCTCTCGTTCAGACGTGACGTTGGGAAGCTGCCCTTGTCTGTTCGGAAAGCTAATCAACCAAACCGTAGCTAATCAACCACACCAACGTTAGATTCCCTCATATTTCAAAGCCTTTGTTTGTATCAGAAGATCAAAAAACATTTCGTTTTGTTTTTTTTATCCGACAGAAATGTGATACTATGGCTCATTTATTTACTCTGCTGTTTGCATACTGGAAACAACTGAGAACTTGCTTACAAATGCACACATTCTGTTACTGTTTTATTTAAAAAAAAATTCATATTTGATCAGGTTAATCATCTCATTACGATTCTGCACATGTTTACTGTGTAAATATTTTTGATCGGACATTATTGATTAAAAGTGCATGTTTTGTACATCCTGTCATGTTTTTAAATGGTTTGAGTGTCATATAGTCTGTAGAATATCACAGAATGGGCAACTGGCATGGGCTAAATAATGAGATTCAGCGCTGCATCTCTCCTGACAGGAAATGCGATTCCTATTCATTTGAGAAAGTCACGCACTGCTCCGAAGGCTCCAGGGGAGAAGCCAAAGGCCAGAAAGAGTTGTGGTTTATCTTTGCACCCTGCTTGTGGATTTTCTCAGGTCACAACCAAAGCCTTGAGTGAACCGGCTCTTGACTGAGCGTGGCACGGGACCAATGGACAAAATAATGAGTTTTTCAACAGGCGATAGACATGAAACCCAAGAAGGAGTGAGATTGTATGTTCAGAACTGTGTCAAATCCAATTGAAGTCTCCCCCAGCGTTGATACCCCTGGAACTCAGCGCTGTCATAGAGCAGCAGTGTCCTCAGGCTATTTCACACCGAGATGAATGGCTAACCGGATGCCATCATCTGACCAAGAGGAACATTGCATTTTGCCAGTGTGGTTCACAGCGGATCAGGAGGCTGAGAAGTGGATGCGGTAGAGAGAATCTCAGGTGTGGTGGGGAAATGAAAGTCCTGCATTGTCCCGAGAAAACAGACAGGAAACAAGCCAGAAAAACAAACCGGTCAGTTGGTCGAGATAATGTACCAGGAAGCAAATGACCACTGAGTCCTTTAAAGCTGCCATTCACCTCATTACTTCGTCTGCCAAATGAACCAGCCACCCAGCAAAAGCCGGCGGTTTGAAAGCTGACCACTGAACCTCCTCAGTTTGTCCTTCGACTAAGCAGCCATCGCTGTAACAACCCTACAGGGTGTAGTTTGTTTTTACTTCTCCTCTCTACCTACCTCTGACGCCTAGAACTTGAGAATGGCTCCATTTTAGGCAGTTTGTTTAAATCACTGGAAATATTGCTGACTCCATTTTTTTTGAAGCCATTATTCGGGAGGACTGTGGGGCACCGGAGCCATCCAGTCAGGCAGTATTCCCATCCATCTGATTTCATTACCTTTTCCTCCAGCTCGTGCTTTGCAGCTCCCAAGTCTCACTAAAAGGCTGGCTATCAACGTTTGATTATGCCCCTGTGACTATTACTTTACCATAGATGTATCTGGCAAGAGTACAAAAACAAAGGACTACAAAACAAGTTACACTGAATATACTATATGTCTCGGGCAAGGAATTAACAAATTATGGGAATAAAATGGAAAAATTTGTATTTTTTTGCTCAGGCTGTATTTAACATGTCACATTGAGATAGATAAAAACATTTTTACCATTTCATAATCCCATTATTTGTCAAATAAATATATTGATTAGTCAAATACATACGTCCAGTGTGCCATGCGGTGAGTTAGCTAGTTGATCAATGGAGAAAGATACTTTGATGATGTTGATAATTCATAATCTGAAAACATGAATGATAATTTGTAAAAGAAATGTTTTACAACAAAGAATGAATGAAATAGATTCATTAAAACCAAATTAACGGGCGTAATCAAACTAAATCCCAAATGGTAACAATTAGCTATCGCAAAAAATGAGCAGATTGTATTAACAAGTTATGAACTGTGTACTTGTCTTCCGGCTACTAACTGCTGGTTGACTGAAATATTGTAAAAGATACAAAATATTCTCACTTCAGTAATATAATCAAAACTCACATGAAAGCATATCGTCCTTTGGCTCAGACAGTGTTGGCAGTAGTGTGGCTGCCCATGTGATGGGAGCATGCACTGTGCATTTTCCCTCACTGAAAAACTGCAGCAGTGACTTCTTGGACGTTCCGTTCGTACTTTCAACACCACAGCAAGACATATAATTTGTCCAATATTCTCAAAAAGGCAGCAAAATCACAATCACAGCCATGATAGTGGCTAGCGGCTGTGACGGCACCCGTCTGTCACTCAAAGCAGCCATGCCCTAATTATGCCTTACTTTAAGCCCTAATATCATTTAAATGGGTGAGTTATATAAGATTTTCACCCCAGTACAGTTGTCATGAACAGGGATATTAGCTATCGAGACCAGACCTGTTTGTAGCAGGCTGTAAACATGTTTATTTTAACCTCGGGGTCTACAGGGATTGACTCACTTTTGGAGCCAGCTTCATTGATGAACTACAGTTTTGAGACACAATGCATGAGCTTCATTTTTAAGCCCTGAAGGTTGCCGCTTGGTCTCCACGAGTGATCCTTCATACACAACATACTGTGCTTTTCTGCCGGAGCATCTTTCAGGCGTTGGAGCAGTTAGGTATACCTTCCTATAAAAGGCTCTTCATTGTACAGAGTAGCTCTAATACCATCTACGAAGACACACTCCACACCTGGTTCACCATAACATCCCACTTTCCATTGAAAAGGTCTTTTGAAGCTCTGCTTGAAAGGTTCTGTACTGTAAGTGGGGCTGGCGGTTTGGACTACTCTTACTTTAACACTTTAATATTTCCCAGGTCTCCATTTTCCCAATAATGAGAACCAAATAACATTGGCCTCAATAATAATCCTGTTAAGCACAATGGAACTGCACATCTCATTCAACCCCCCTTCAATGTAATTTCTCCTCCTTCAAGTAGATTTCAGAAGACTAACGGCACACATATAACTGTGTCTTTATTCTCAGTTAGATGCGAATCCCACATCTTTTCCTGTCTGCTGCCCTCATTGTGCATTTAGCTTCTCTTATGCCAAGGGACTGGAGATACACTCTGGTTTTATCCCTCAAACCACATTGAACTCCTATTTTACCCATAAAGACGCTCCATGGTGCAGTGTGATAAATGGACCTTCCTTTCTTATCACTGTTATCCTTCATACCGAATTACTATCCTTGGGTATTTTTCTCCAGAGCGGGTGAGCTATACAGACAATCAATATGAGCAGCAGTCCTTATGGGACCTAACTGAATAGAGTATGCTGTAATCACACATGAAAGTGAACCTCCGTGATGTGATTGTATTATGATGGGAGATTTTTCTGTGTCTAAACTTCTTCCAACGACTTGAATGCATAGCTTTTCGCATGTCAGTGGAAATTAACCCCTGACAGCATCGTTGTACCTTACTTTGCTTTTAATATTGATCCATTATCAGGGCAAACTTTGTTGATTCTTTCTGGATTTTTAGTTATTTCTATTAATCGCTGACTGGACACATAAAAAAACAACAAACAGTGCCGCCAACATCTATGAACAATACCTTTCCCCCGTGCGCCATAACTTGTAAATGTTCAGGCAGATATCCTCCTTGTGGGAACAGAAGCCAGAGTCAATTTTCCATGTGCATATTGCCACAATGAGAGCTAGGGGGAAGAAAGCTGTAAATCTTTCACCATGGCTCTAGTGGGAACAAAAGCAGTAATGTTCCTGGGTAAAGGCAGCAAAATGTTAAACTGTTTTAATGTATGAGGGGTTTATGTCCCATATCTTGTTATGGTAGTCTGACCCAGTGGATGTTATCTGCTGAGGACACTACTACCGCTACCCATTACTAGGAATATTGCATTTTTCTTCGTCTTGGTCTCCCTCCACTGCTGTTTGTAATGAGAAATAACACATTTATTTGAAAAATAAATAAATAAAAGAACCTGTGCAAGAGTCAGGTAATTGTCCAAAGTGGTCCCATCAGGTGACTGAGTTGGGAATTAGCTTTGCTAGAATAAAACATACCAGATAACCTTAACAAAAATGTGCAACTTTCTTGTCTTTAAAGCTTCAGGGATGAGCGCACTCTATAAGTACTCTGTAATTAAGATGAACAACAACTCTGGCCATAGTTACAGCACCAATAGAAATATGACAATGTAGTCGTTAACTTAAGAAAAACAAAACACAAGACACAGCTTTGTGTTTATTGCAAAATAGGAAACAATAGCATGCTTAAAGCAAGATGAACATGATAAACAGTATACCTGCTAGAAAAACTTGCATGTGGGGGGGAAATGGACATTGTCATATCAACAGCAAAACAGCATTTCTGGTGTGTGTTAAAAATCTGTTATTTTAAGGTTATCTTTTTTCCTCTGTGGTTCTCACCATTGCGTTATCTCTCTTATCTCTTATTATTAAACCATGTACAACATGGTTAGGCAACACTGTACTTAACCGTCATGGCCATTAAAGCACATTTTGTTAGGAATTGGGGAAGAGGAACTACAGAGTCATAGGCGTTGTTTCTCCCCGGTTCGTTGTAAACGGGAAACCAACCGGAAGTCATCGTTTCATTGCGACGAACCCCGAACGCACCGAAAGATTATTTACATCTTCAGCCTTCGCTCTAAACGCCTCACATTCTATCAAGTAAGTCTATTATTTTGCATTTGAAAGCTACATGCTCACTCAGAAACACACATGTAACGATAGCTAAAAGAGCAGTTTTAAGTGCCGGTTCGAGGATACTTTTATTTAGCTAGCATTGCCATTAGCTAACTCCACGTTACTGTTAGCCAGAAAGCCATTGAAAGCAACGTTAGCATGCTAACGGAAGCAAGGGAGCAATTGTATTTATATTTTATGGTTGTATTAAGCAAGTAACTATGTCAAACACATAGAGAGTAGTTCACGTTATAGTGACTGAGCTGTCTTGTTATGCTAACGTAACAGTATTAATAATAGTATAACGTTTAACATTAATGTGATATGGCTCAAAGCGAGGGAGTTTTCTACTTTAATTTGAGCACGTAGCGCAAACGCACAAAGTGGTTAATGTTACAAAAACTTGAGCCAGATGTAAAGTTAGCCTTTACAGTAGCTTACAATGCTAACATTCAATCAGTTTGCCTCAGCATGAATTTATAAACTGATATTGCATCTGACTTTTGTCTAGAGCCTCTGGGACCCTCATCTCAGCGAGAATGACCGATAGATACAACATCCACAGTCAACTGGAGCATCTTCAGTCTAAGTACATCGGTACAGGACACGCTGACACGAGCAAGTGGGAATGGCTGGTCAACCAGCACAGAGACTCTTACTGCTCCTACATGGGACATTTTGACCTGCTCAACTACTTCTCTGTCGCTGAGAACGAGAGCAAAGCCAGAGTCCGCTTCAACCTGATGGAGAAGATGCTCCAACCATGTGGACCCCCATTAGACAAACCTGATGATGCATAGATTACACTGGAGTGAGCTGTGGAGGTTTTTACACGATGTTTGTGCTTTTGTTTTGTTTTACTACAAATGTTAAAGTAAGAAAAGGCTTCAAGATCTAAACAATTTTTAGAAGAGATGATGGAAAAGACATTGGTGTACTTTCATCTGTTGAATATTGTATTAACTGATGGAGCTGTATTCTGTGTTGAAATTTCTGTTTTGATTTAATTAAAATTCACGTGTTACCTTTTAAAATGTAGTCATTTCTACATACAAATATGTGACACGGGTACGTTTCTGTCATGCAATAGAAGAGATGAACACTATTCTTCTAAGATACCTTCCCTCAGTTGGAATATATGGTGGTGGTGCAGCACACATGTTTTCCATGTTCAGTTAGGTTGATTCACAACATCTTCATACTCATTAAGTTGCTCAGTAACCACTCAGGCATTTACATTTCTCTCACTCACCGTACTCAAATGTTTCATTTAATTCACCATCTATCTGCCATTAGGAGAACAAATTGTGTAAATTATATTGTATACATTCAATATTGGATTTATTCCATCCCACAGATGAAGGAAAGGACATAAAATAACTTATTAAATGAAGCTTCAACATGTGCATAAGCTTGAACTGAATAGAAATGGGGAAACATTTGGTTACAATTGATATCGGTATAAACATATATATATATATATATATATGTAAGTGTGTGCAAGTGCAGAGTACTCAAAGTTAATTTGAAATAGGACTTAAGTCTCAGACTGGGACTAGAAAACAATTTCTTGTTTTGAAGCTCAAGAGCAGTGCAAAATTGTATCGATAAAAGGTAATTTGATATATGCACTAAAATATGAAGTTGAATTTTTGCATCGACATCTATATTTTACAACAAACTTGATTTCAGTTTGGAAAATATAAACTGCAGGCTAGAACATTAACAACCTCTAACACGGGTGAAGCGTATCAGCTGCATGTGTGTATACTGCACAGAGGTATGTTTCAGCAGTGAATTTCCCTTGTTTGGCCTCGCGGATTCAACGAACTGTTGTCCAGCCAGTCTCGCGCGTATGCACCACATTTATGCGCACGCACACAAACGTACCCAATCATCCACCCACACATTTGAGTGCACACAGATCAGCTGTGCATGACTTACCCATCCTTACATCCTGACCACGCTGTGTGTCGTTACGACTGATTGCCGAGTAAAGTTAGACATTGCTACGTTTTTTATAACGTGTACTGACTATTTAATGGAAAACAGTTTATCCTTCAAGTTAAGGGGGGGGAAAAATCAAAGAACTTAACTTGAAGAGGTGGCTGATGTTCATGTATGATTTTTGTGCTTAATGAAGCTACTAATTGCGTTGTCTGGTTTATTTTCATTTGCACACCTGAAAAGCAAGTGATAGCAATTCGATTTCAAAGTGCAAATGTACTTCTCAAGCAGCGGCAACGGCAAGGCAAGTTTATTTGTATAGCACATTTCAACAACAAGGTAATTCAAAGTGCTTCACATAAAACCATTAAAAGCATCAAAACATAAGGCAAAAGAAAAGGAGATTTAAAAACAATTAAAGAAACAGTGTAAGAAATAAAATACAGTAGTAAAATGCAGAAATGCAGGAAATTGATTAATATATTAATTGAATGTGGTTCAATTAAAGGCAGCAGCAACGGCCTAGAAACTGCCATGAAACACAGCAGACAATGAAGGAAATTATTCCTGTGTTGACTTTGAATCAGTGCCTTAGGAGTCTCTGTTTAATATGCCACCAGCCATGAGAAAATGATGTCACAATGCAAATCGCCTCAGGATGTCTGATGTAGAGTAGATGCTTGAAGTTGCAGTCGGTACAATTAAGGCTTTTGTTGGCAGCAGGCAAAGTGAGACGTGACTGGAAACGAGCAGCAGGCACCGAGGTTTGACTTGCTGACTTCAGGTGATTTATCAAAGCACGCTGCCAGCCAAAATCACACAAATACAGACACTTGGTGGGAGAGGATGCATGACTCATTGTTGGATTGAGAGACATCAGTGGGTTCCAAGGAAGTTCTTGTGTTGCACATCACGTCCGACTGTGTGTGTGTGGGTGTGTTGGAGGGTTACTTCGTGGGGTAAGTCCTTGCCATCTGTCCTCACTGTGAGAATCGTGAAGACGGCGCTGCCAAGTCAGGCATGAAAGCCACGTGAGGTCTGTCGGTGTACCATCACGCACGCACACGTACACACGCATACACATAAAACATTCGCATGAAATGCTTGACTTGTTTGCTCTGAGCACATAAATAGACGTCTGCTCCACAGTTTCCAGCTACATTAGTGGAGATGGACTTTTTAATGGGAATAAGACTTGCAGGTGGATGTACTTTGATCATAGACTCTCAAATGCAGCTTCCATACCCACGTTGTAGGTAAAACACTGAGAGAGACCTCCTCTGCACAGCTTTTTTAATTTACAATGTTTTCGCTGAAGAAGAAAGTGAAAATACTGTGTTAATCTACTGAGAAAATCCCCAGCAGACAGGAGAAATTATGAAATGGGCTGATCAGGATGACTTTTATATCTCCCCACACCTCCATTTTTCACCTTGAAAAAAGTTTAATCATCACAACATTTTTTCAGTATGTGAAATAATACTGTGCTAATATAAGAAATGTTCTATGAAGTTTTTTCATTCAGCAAAGGGAAAGAGCAGTGTATGTAAAACATCTTGTTTTTTCCTTCTGGAGACCTTCACAATGACTAGAAATACTGTGTCCTGCCTGCCAACAAACACACTATAAAGACTTTTACAGTACAATGACATTCATAATACACATGTTACATTTGCAGGAAAAACTGATCACATATGAGGGAATAAAGGTATTGAATACCCCACTAAGGCCCCAAGCTGATGGAGAGACCCTGATATTTGTGTGAGAAAAATTGTTTTTCTCTTAATGCATGCTAGAAATATTGAATTAACTCCCATGTTGTTTAATTTCATACCATCTGGTTTTGAG
The DNA here is from genome assembly GCF_949748355.1 of Melanostigma gelatinosum. Lineage (NCBI taxonomy): Eukaryota > Metazoa > Chordata > Actinopteri > Perciformes > Zoarcidae > Melanostigma > Melanostigma gelatinosum. The sequence continues at coordinate 7,333,014 of NC_136645.1, forward strand.
GTTGTTAATCTCCAAAACACAAAAACATTTAACTCAAAGAAAAGCACAGCAGCTGAGCTTTATTATATTCTGAGACCAAACTGGAACCACCTAAATTTGGCTTAGCACACACACAAACAATTGTCTTCTTTGTATATTTTCAACTTAGTGCTTGCAGGGCAATGACCCAAATAAAGAAGTAGGTGTGATAATTGATCCCCTTTTGCATCATTTAGGATTTTGTGTCACTTCGGTCCAGATTGATTGAACACAACTATCGGATAAATTGCCCTGAAATCTTGTACAGTCGTTCATGGTCGCCAGAGGATGAATCCTAATGGTAATCCCCTGACTTTTCCCCAGCACCACCATGAGGTTGACATTTGTGACTATGTCTGAAATAACTCAAAGACTATTGTCATTTAATCTGGTATATTTTTAAATGAATAATCATTTTGGATATGCAGAACTTTTCCCTCACCCATACTGTTTTCCTAATTTCCAGAGGTACTCAAGCTGAAACCAGAGAGATGAAGTTCAGCTCCACTTGAAGCAGTTTAACTGGCGATTAATTGTGTTCCCACAGGTCCTTCTTTGAAAGCTAGACTGGAAAGTTCAATGACATCATTGCATGTTTGCCTTTTTAAAAGGTGCCTAATACAGTGAGTGACATCTTCCACTCGCCCTATATGTGTTCACGCTGATGTGAGCGTCACTTTTGGCTCTCTGATTACACGGGACCTCAGTCAGGAGATGAAAAGGTCAAGGAAGCATATTCACCCTCGTCAAATATGAATGCACAATCCAATTATCTTTGCCCTTCTCTTCCAGTCTCCTGTTCTCCTCCACTCTCTTCTTCCTTACCGCTCACACCCCCTCCTTCAAACATCACCCCCTCCTCCTTTTCTTCCACTTTCTCTCTCCATCTCTACTACTCAGATAGGCTTACCAGTGGAGTGGCAACATCCAAGATAAAACACACGGATAAAGACTCTTCAGCGGGGGAGAGAACATGAATATTTTCTGTGAAGAATGCTGGAGAGCGTGCCTGGCGTGGTCTTCTCTTATTAAATGCAAACAGAGATGGAATAACGGCCCTCAGAAGACGTAAGCGTATGTATGCTGTGTCTTTATGATGAAATACTTTGTTTCCTCTGTGCAGTCTCAGAAGCAGTTTTGCGCAATGAGAAATCCTGTTTCACTGTTTAGAATACAGGTTGTCACCCGCACTTCTTACAGAACAATTACCTTTTCATGACAGTTCTGAGCAAAGGGAATTAAAAGCAAACTTAGTTTTGGTTTTTTTTGTAAAAAAAAACGTGAATGTTTAAGATTAAGCTGAGGATTTACGGAGTGGATGAGGTGAGGTGAGAGAAGTGTCTGTCTGTGAGAGAGCAGGAGGTTCATGATCACTGTGGTCCAGGAGGACATCTTCCAGGTATAAGCACCAGCTGCTCCAGTTATCGAGCTCTCCTAGCTGTCCTGCTTCGCTCTATAAAATCGATTATCACCACTGTCTATTGTGCAGGGGAGCAGCAAAGTCGACAAGAGGCCGTACATCACAAGCAAATTTAAGACTTTAATTCACACCTTTCCTGTCACTGAGGTCAGGCTGTTGCACATATGTTCTGTAAAATCAATTCCAAAGGCAGCAGGTTATCAGAGAAGGCAATTCAAGTTGAAGATTATTCACACCTCTGACTGTCTCTCATTTCCTACCGTCACTGTCTCTGCAATCTAAATATCCGAATCTCCTCGTCCCTCGTCTCCTTCACTCTCCGGCTTTCATTTCCTTGTCCTCTTCTTCAGAATCACTCCATTACAGCCACATCCTCTTTAAAAGGCAGGCTCGTACTCTGGATGAGGTTGAATAGAATGAATGGGCTGGTGCTTTGATACTTTAATGGTGGTTCACATAGAGATCCTCCCATATACACCAAAAACCCACACGAGCTCAAAGCTTCAGGGATGCTGGCAACTGCATGCATTACGATGCCATGCACTCTGAGACCATAACATCTATTTGGCAAAATGTAGTTTTAATGGCACGGCAGAGTAAAGCGGTTTGACTCAGAGTCCTCTTTGTCACATTGTGTTTGCAAATTGGCGGCTGAAGATGCATTCATATATCCCTGTTTGGGGAGCAGCTATTCGAGTGACTGGAACCGCTCTTATTTTAACTTCAGTATACAGTGATACATGACTTTAATCACATCAATGTGGATTCGACGGAAATAGAGAAAGACATGAACACAAGTGTCTGCAGCAGCTCTGTGAGGCTTTAAGATCAACGCTAACATATGCTCACAATGAGAATGCCAACATGCCGATGTTCAGCTGATTCAAAATGTTCATAGCTTCATGCCAACGTTTGCTAATTTGCACTTGACACAAAGCACAGCTGAGGTTGATGGGAATGTCATTAGTTTTAAAGGTATTTAGCAATAAATTAAGCAATCGAATAAAAAAATGGATGTGATGGTGAATGTTGTTACAATTCATCATGAGCGGGCATGAATGTCCAAATTTCATAGCAATCCATCGAATAGTTGAGACATCTCACTCAAAACTACAAATGTAGATGCCGCGATGGCACAGGAAAAAAGTTCAGAGGATCACTGAAGTCATTAGGATTCATTCTCTGGGCACAATGAACGTTTATACATGTATGTATTTGGGGCGACCGTGGCTCATGGGTAGCGAGGCGGTTCGATCCGAAGTGTGCCGAAGTGTAGCTGAGCAAGACACTGAACCTCTACCTGCTCCTCGGGCGCCTGTCATGGGCAGCCCACTGCTCCCTAGGGATGGGTCAAATGCAGAGACAAATTTCCCCCTTACCTTACCGGGATGAATATTGTATAATAAAATCCATCCAACAGTTGTGAAGATATTTCAGTCCGGACCACTTTTAGCAGATTAGTTTGGCCTTTTGTAACCCAGAATCTCAGTGAGAGCCAGAAAGCATAGCGAGGTTCAATACATATTCAGTAAAGTGTTATTACGCTGTCATCCTCGACAATTATTCAAATTGAGGGCACACGGAAGGTGAAGAGACGAGCTGCATTAAAAGGCTTTCTTCATTTAACAGAAGAAGAATATCTTTGAAAGGCTTAATTGCCCCACGTATAAATGTCCAGATAGGCTGTAGATTTCTCTCACACCCGTCCTTGTGTGAAATTAGTGTGAATAAAAAAAAATAAGAAATTGGTGCAGCTTTTAATTCTTTCAGGAGATCTGAAAGGAATAATGTAATGTATTTAAAAATGTTTTTTTTTCTTACAGGCTTGTATCACAAGACTCAGGACTCTACCTGTGTATACACATGTGTATATGTATACGTCCCAGTCGGGGATCAAACTGTTGACCTTGCGGTTGCCAGACAACCCTCTTAACCCAGTGAGCCACGGTCACCCCAATATAAATATATATATGTGTACGTGTGTATATGTATATATGTATACGTATGTATATGTGTATCGGTGTATATGTGTATACGTATGTTATGAAAGTATTTACTGATCATATGACGAGAAAAAACAAGATGACAAATAGAGGTTTTCCCATGATTCTTTATATACAAAAACAATGTACAGTTTGGACGTAACAGTAGCTGTTTTGGGGGATATATGACATCATCCTATGACTTCAAAGATCAATACAAAAAAAGAAAAAAAGATCAATGCATTTAGAGCTGGAGGGTTTATATTGTGACTGACACTTGTGATCCCTATCATGATACCTTACTGAATTTCACATGATAAAAGATTACATGTTGAAGAATAAAGGCTTTAGGGTCACCAGCAGCAGTAGTCTGATTATGGCTTTTTGATTGTATTTGGTGAGGGGGGGTTGATTTGAAGTGATAAAGGAAGCCTCAAGCACCACTACAACAACAGACCACCTCCAATGTAAACATTTTCATTTCCACGGTGGAAGCCTCCAATGCTGCCAATTAACAGCAGCAGCCGGGAAAAACGAGTGTCAACGTGTCCGTGAATGCTTTAGAGATTTTTTCAAAATAAATATAATGGCAGGAATTGTATGTTTAATACTTCAACGATGCAAAGAAATGAGTGTTCGGTTATCATAACTTTTCTTTGGGTTTATTGTGTTTATTTCACAGCTCAATAGCAGATGAGCTGACACAGACTGCAGCCGTAAAGGTTTTTACAGGACTCGCTCCTTGTGATTAATACTGTCTGGTCATAATTTAACACCTACACCTCATTCTGGACTACAACATGGATTTATGCATCAGTGTTGCATGGAAAAAAACAAAACAAGATATAGATGTGATGACAGTCCAGACCAGGACTCCCTGAAGTAGTTTCAGTGTTAGAAAGTCAGCTGTGTGTTAAAATAGACAACAAGCTCTAACCCTGGTTTTACACAATCAGTGTAATCTTATTCGGTAACGCTTTTATTCTCACCACTTATTTATTTATAAGCAGTATATTAACACTTCATAAAAGAACTACCTGTAATGTAGTTCGAAGCAAATATAAAGACATTTTTAAGTGTATTCATGTACTTTGTCACAAATTCTAACTTCTATGATTTCGCATCATAATTGTTGCATAAACAGCTAATGAATGATTGACAGCACAGTATTTCATGGCTGTTTACCAATGAGCTATTCACACATTTAAAATCAGTCAGACAAGTTTAAATCAATTCATAAATGTGTTGAATACTTCAAGTCAACTAGACATCATTATATACGATAACGAATAGGTTATAATATTTGACATATTAACTTTTCAGTTGATATGGCAAACATGGACTTATTTACAAATTCAGCAGTTACGGAGTAACATCATCCTTCATTTGGAGTCATGTTTGAGCCCAACAGGCAAATATAAATCTAATATTCACTCTCTTTTAGCTCTGTTTTTGGTCTCCACCAACTCCTGAAGGAAATAGCTGTGTCTCTTTAGCTGCTAAATGCTCCACTACGTTCACCAGCTCGTCACTTACTGTGTCTGTCTGCGGGTTGTTGCTGAGCAGGTAGTATATAGTGGCTTTTCAAAGCTGTTTCTCTGAAAACAGCTTCCTGTTGTGGCAGAAATGACACCATGAGAGCAGTGGGAGCCAAAACAGTAACGTTGTGCTGGACTCACTTATTTGGTTATAGCTGCTTTAAATGTCTTTTTATCGGCTTAAACATATATATAAACATTTACTCATCAACTATATACTGCTTATAAATGCTAAATAGGCTCGGTTCAAATAAATGTTACTTGTCTTTAAGATGAACTTGTCTTTTCTACAGAGATGCAAGCAGCATGTGTGATCAAAGCTGTTCCACCAACACTTTATATTTGTGCATCTAAAATGTTTATTACAGTCTTTGATGCATTATGTCGACATTTATAGACCGAAACCTGTTTGCTCACTTATAAAATGCATCTGGATTATATCCTGTGCCTGAACCAAATACAATTTCAAGTCACATCTTGTTTTTTCGTTTTATAGTTTGTGCAAGGTGACCTACGTTCATCTGAAGAAATAAATCAAAAGTGAAGTCCAGAAAGGTTTATAAATTGCTTTTAAACGGAGTCTCCATCCATGAAATATCTACTGCATTGTACCCGACTTCAGCTTAAGTGAAAGTGGACCAGAATACAAAATAAGATATTGATTGATAACTTCCTGTATACTGGCTTGTCCGCGGCCTGTTTATGTAACAGATTGGTTTGGTTAAGACGTGGCAGTTATTCAACATACGGTTTTTAACATGCTGCCTAGAAACAGCACTGACACGTGTTCTGAACTCTGCATCTCTTTCCTATTGTCTGGGGCAAACAAGACAACTAAAAGTACGAGTTTAAAACATTCTATTGGGGCATATTTGTAGCAAAATTAAATTCAATGTATGCACATGCTCGATATACATGTATGTGTACAAAATAATCAATATATATAGCATGATAGACATTCGCATGAATGAATACTCTTGGCTCTTTTCCATCACTGTACATCATTTCATGTTACAAGCTCATTCACATTCAGAAGCAGAAAGAATAAATCAATCTTTTTCAGTTCTTATTTGTAAGAATGACGAGCGTTGTCGAGGTTGGACGTCTATTATGAGAACACAAGCCTTTGGATGTCAGCAAGCTTAATTTGTCAACCACTTGTCAGCCAACATCTCCGCTATCGTCCAAATGTGCAGGGATGAAAAACATGTTTTTGTGAAATTCTTATATGAACGTTTTTGCTTAATTCTCAGTTGAACATCTTGGCCAAGTATTGGTTCATTTCTGTCCCGGCTTCGTATATCAGTTGTATTATATAGTTGAGAGCAAGTTATAAGTTCCGGTCCTCTGTCTGCAAATCTGTCCTTCCACATTTCGCCTCTTGACTTTTCTGTTTCTGATATCTCAGCAAGACATTCTGGCATCCACACAAAAACAAAGCATGATTAATTGATCCCCTTTATGTTTGCAATAACATACATCTTGAGTATTGGAGCACTTCAAAGAAGAAAATGCTCCGAAGGTGAACACTAGAGATCCATAAAACTAAACCACCTCAGCCACGTTGCTGAGAAACCATAAATCTAAAGTCCAACCATATTTCCAAGAAATACATTGTGCTGCTTCATACCCGCCCTTGTGTCTGCTTAGATTACTATAACACATATCAATATATTACTTTTGCTTTACATGCCTTACATAAATCAAACTGTGTGTTGATGAAAACAGATCTTTACCACTGGATTTAAGGTGCATGTTAGGGCAAAATGTATAAGGACCACTTGTCAGCAGGTCTCTCCTTGCGTATCTATCATGGGCTGACAGATTCAATCACAAAAGCACGTTCAAGGAAAATGGAAAATAAAGTACTTCTCGACTTTTTCAAGAGGACTGTTGATCGCTTCAGTGGGGAAACTCTCAGTGCCTGTTCGCCATTTATCATAGGAAGTCCGCCACACAAAAGACCAACATAGAATCAAATATCAGCTTTTTCTTTGGCACCAAATTAGAGCTTCAGCCTAAAATGAGAAAACTGAAGTCAAAGCTTTAAAAGTAGATCCTATAAACAGCAAGTCCCGCTCTTTGTGAACAGAGGTTTGCACTTAATAACCCAACATAAGACATAGTATATGATGGTACATGGTCATCGTGTATCATCGGGAGTGCCGAGGGATTAGAATTGTCTGGAATTGGAGTGATTCCGAGTGCACTTCACTGTTAACAGCCTCGGGTGCCCACCGATCCCGAGGCTCCAGCAGTTATAAATACAACACTTGCAGATTATTCTTCATCTACATTCACATCTTCATCCTCACAGACTATAACTCTAATGTCATAATGCCCTCTAGTGGCAATATACTTTAAATATGTCTAAAACTGAACTGCAGTATTTCAACTCCGAGAGGCACATCGGAGCAGAACAAGCTGCCTCTCCTCCCCTCTGATCTATGACATAGCACTGACACAGCACGCAACCATCCAATCGCTGCCATTTCCTGTTCTAGGAGGATGCCCATATATGGACATTTGGCAGTTAGTAACAAGGCATACCTTGACAAGTACACAAACTCTTTAGTACAGCTGAGCCACGTTCACGATACTGAGAAGGTACATTTTCCAAATCTTTCCCTCCCTGGAGCCTCTCTTTGATGAATTGAACCAAAACAACAACAAAAAGCATCACATACCAGCATGTTCTGGCCATCTGCATTAAATAATCGAATCGGAGCGCTATGCACACCAATGTTCTGACGATAGATATGTGCAAATGTTTCACTGGTGTCCATGGATGGCCATGGCCTTAAGACACACCTGTTACTGTCACTATAGACAGGAATGTATATCATCAGTTGCAGGAGGATCCCAAAGCAAAATGAACTGAGCTGTGTACTGAGGGTCTGAGGGTCTGGAGGGCCGGGGGGACTGCTGGGAGCTGTGGACCGGAGAGCTTGTGGTGCTGACGTCCAGCCGGCAGTGAGAGCGCTTAGGGCCGATGGAATCTGGAAACACAAACACACAAGTGTGAAAATGCAACACACACATGCACAATATAAAGCATTCATGCAATGTAGTTTAGGGTTACATTGCAGTGGGTTGTTGGTGCTCATTTGTTCCAACTTGATTTTTTTTGTTAGAGTGACACAGCTAAACCACATACAAAAATGATGTGCATTCGATCATCTACTGCTGCCCAGTTTTGATCCAAAATGGATCTTCACCAGGCACAAAAACACTCAAACGTCATCCTAAAAAAATGAATTCATAGACGCCTTGAGCTGCAGCCAATTGCTTTTAGAGAATGAAAATCGTCTGGTGTAGTGAAGTTTTTGGAGTGTTTTTGTGCTGACGATTTATGACTGATCGAAACACTGCAGCAAGGATAAAGTTGCTTTTAGTGTGAATTATGACGGAATACAAAAAGATAAAACTATCCAGAGGGAAATTGCTGTGTAGCAGTTGCAATTAAGTGCAAACATAAAACGTGCATATATAAAAGTCTCGGATAACAATCAGGTGCAAATCCAAAATATACACAACATATACAATATATACAATGCCAAAATCAGGTTAACAGTATGGGTCATAAGAATATAAACAGGTAAACGATTCACGGTTAATCGTGTTCAGATTTCACTTCTTTCTCAAATTGCAATATAAATTGACATTTTCATCTGATATCAGTGAAACATTACATTATTACATATTTTAATTAAATGTGTATTATGTTCTACGGGTGGAGTTGATCTCTCTGCGCGCTGTACAGCGATACAATATGAAACCAAGTCACGCAGATCTCGGCTCAGGAACTGGAGTCGACCCAGGTGCTTAGATCGTGGCTTTATGACCTGGCTTTGTAAACATGACATGTGACATGTGGTGTTCCCCAAGGTTCAATACTGGGGCCTCTTCTGTTCAACATCTACATGCTTCCACTAGCTCAGATTATGGAAAACAACAAAGTGTGTTATCATAATTATGCAGACGACACACAAATCTACATAACTATGTCACCAGGGGACTATAATCCCATACAAGGGCTGGGTAACTGCATTGAACAAACCAACAACTGGATGTGCCAGAATTTTCTTCAATTAAACAAAGATAAAACAGAAGTAATTGTTTTTGGTACCAATGACGAACAATTGAAAATCACCGCTCAGCTTCAGTCACTGATGTTAAAACCCACAAACCAAGCCAGAAATCTAGGTGTAGTTATGGATTCAGACCTCAACCTGAAAAGCCATATCAAGACAATTACAAAATCAGCCTACTATCACCTGAAGAATATATCAAGGATTAGAGGATTTATGTCTCAACAGGATTTGGAAAAACTTGTCCACGCATTTATCTTCAGCAGACTGGACTACTGTAACGGTGTGTTTACAGGTCTCTGTAAAAAGTCCGTCAGAAAGCTGCAGCTGATTCAGAACGCTGCAGCTCGAGTCCTCACTAAGACCAGGAGGGTGGATCACATCACTCCAGTTCTGATGTCTTTGCACTGGCTTCCTGTCCAACAAAGAATTGACTTTAAAATCCTGCTGTTGGTTTACAAAGCACTGAATGGTTTAGGGCCAAAATACATCTCTGATCTGCTGCTACCTTATGAACCATCCCGACCCCTCAGGTCGTCTGGGACCGGTCTACTTTCTGTTCCCAGAGTCAGAACTAAACATGGAGAAGCAGCGTTCAGTTGTTCTGCTCCACATATCTGGAACAAAGTCCCAGAAAGCTGCAGGTCTGCTGAGACCCTCAGCTCATTTAAATCAAGATTGAAGACTTTTCTGTTTGCTGCTGCCTTTAATTGAACCACATTCAATTAATATATGAATCAATTTCCTGCATTTCTGCATTTTACTACTGCATTTTATTTCTTACACTGTTCTTAATTGCTGTTAAATCTCCTTTTCTTTTGCCTTATGTTTTGATGCTTTTAATGGTTTTAAAAGGACTGCACAATATATCGCCATTTCCTCCGGGGCCGAGTTCGTGCAAGGCGTACACTATAAAACGCAGATCGGCAGAGATATTTTCCAGACGTGGTTTGTGTGCGAGTAATTGCAGTGTATGGTTGATTGCGTGCAGCGTAATGTCTCAGGGAGACATCGATTATTGTTTCAATGTATGTTTTAAATCTCCTTTACTTTTGCCTTTATGCTTTTAATGGTTTCATGTGAAGCACTTTGAATTACCTTGTTGTTGAACTGTGCTATACAAATAAACTTGCCTTGCCTTTAGTTAATGCTAGTGGAAATGGCTCTGGAGGATCAGAGTAATACAAATATTGATCGATGTGAACTCGTAAACTGCAGGATTCATGGGGATGAATCACTAATGAAGTGTGAGTTATCGTCCGGGTCGACTAAATAGTAGTCATCGACCGCTCGAGTACCTGGTGAACTGTTTGCTGTCTTCATGAACCTCCATCTCTCGGCTCTTAAACTCATTCAGCTCCTTACGGATAGCAGCCTGAGGGGCAGAACACACACACACACACACACACACACACACACACACACACACACACACACACACACACACACACACACACACACACACACACACACACACACACACACACACACACACACACACACACACACACACACACACACACACACACACACACACACACACACACACAAATCTCGTAAAAATGCAACTAGCAGGACAAGTCCACCTGTTCCCCAAACACACATACAACATCAAAACACAGTTATTACACAGCTGTGTTTTCTACTCTAATCCCATTGGACTTTTTGAGCTATTTGTGAGTACTTTACATGAATATGTAGCTGCAGACTACCCACAACTACCCACAATTCATAATGTAATGCTGTAATGTGCTGGCAAGGACAATGTACACATGAACAATGTACACAGCAGCAAACATGTGCAGTGTTCTTTGTTCCCTGGGGATTATGTTGATATATCTTTTTGACTGCTGTTGTCAAACAACATAAAAATGATATAAGATTATTGTTCATGCCGATATAAAACTTAATGTTACAAATTTATAAAGTATGTAAACCAACTAGCTACAGCTGCATAATTGATGACTTAACAAAATAAAGAAAAATAGTCAAACAATAAGAAACAAATAGTCAAGATTTTACAATGCGGCGTATTAGCTGTAGCACCTTATCAGCGGGAGTAAGCCGTGTCCAGGGTTTGTCTGCCCGCCGGTCATAGTCTTTGGCGTCCGTTACCTCCACGTACTCGTTAAAACACAGAATCCTGCGCTCGACGAGCTCTGCCACCGTAGGCCTCACACTCAGCTACACACACACACACACACACACACACACACACACACACACACACAAACACAAACACACACACACACAGGAAGAAAGAGAGAAATTAGACTATAAACATCAAAGTTCAAGAATGGTCCTTTTTAGTCTTAAGTTATAAGTCTAACATATGGCGATATGCATAATTTTGTTATTGCACCCTCTATTTATTATTTGAAAGGTTTCTTGGCAGCAAATGTTTTCTTTAATCACAAGAACTAGAGACTGAAAGTCTCAGTTCCATCTGTGTCCACTAGATGGGCTGATATCTCCAACAAAGCATCTTGTCTTCCTCCTAATGTGAATCATAAGGTGGAGCAAAACATATTAGCAGCTAAATATAGACTCACTGTGTCCTGTCCGCTCTTCTCTGTGTGTGTGTGTGTGTGTGTGTGGTTGGTGTTTACAGTACCTTTCTGGAGAGTCTCCTTTTTAACTCTTGCTTAGCTTCTTGCTCCTCTGCTTCATTCTTTTCTGCATGCAAAAAGCCAACAGAGTCATTTCACAACTACCGTGTCTGCAACAAGCTTCTGCTTCTATTTATAAACAGCAAGATTTGATTTGCCACATTAAAATGTGTCCATGGCTGTGAAGCAGTGGGATCGCCTTAACATAAACAGAACCTATATCCTTTGATTTCTTCTGGACAAAGAATGTAACATGTGAGTTGAATATGTAATGCATTCTCTCTTCTGGCGTCTTTATGGATGTGTAATATATGTAGCACACTCACTCACTCAATGCATTTGGGCATGTAGACTAATCAAGCATCAGAATGGGGAAGAAATTTGATTCAAGTGACTTTGAACTTGGCATGGTTGTTGCCAGACGACCTGCTTTGTGATTTTAAACACATAAACGTATCTTGGGTTGACAGAGAATGGTCCAAATAAAAAAAAAAAAACATCCAGTGAGCTGGAGATCTCTGGTGAAGAGGCCTTGTTGATGGCAGAGGAGAATGGCCCGAGTGGTTTGAGCGGATAGAAAGGCAACAGTAAAAATCACTTGTTACAACCGAGGTGTGCAGACGATGGTGGTGGTGGGACAGGAGGTTTGCATCATGGATGTGCAGCCGACAAATCTGCAACAACTGAATGATTTTATCACGTCAATATGGACCTAAATCCCTGAGGAATGTTGTTCCCCTGCTGGAGCTCCATGAATGAATCCATGCCATGAAGAATTAAAGATGCACCTAATAAAGTGGCCGGAGTGTGTGTATAGTATCAGAGACTGATGGGAACAAGTGAGCAGAACTGCTTTTTGCTTTCGGTGTTTCTTCCTAAATTAAAAGTTACGCAATAAATACCCGTCATCTTGTTCTTCATGCTGGACACATCGGAGGAACGCAGGCTACTGTAAACCGCGACACTTACAAGCAACAACACCTCCAGATGGACGCCAAGCACTGAAGTTGCGAACCAACTGGTTGCACAGTCCGGGTACAAAAGGTAAACACGTGCCTTTCAGCCCCCTTTGCGTCGGCAGATCTGTAGCACTACACCAGCCAGCCGTGAAGCCGAAGGTTCATCCTGGCAGTTCAACAGCTGTTGTATGTTTCAAAGTATTTTATGGAACAACTGTATTAACAAATGAATGAACTTGATCAGAAATACTGTTCAGATATCTTTACGTTTCTTTGTGGTCATGTTAAACTGTTCTTCTGAGTTTTGAATTTGACTTTCCTGTGTTAAGTTATTTTACACTGAGCATTAAACATATTTACTTAGCTTTTAGACGGAGAAAAAGCAGTTTGAAACTGGTTTTGTTAGACCATCCAGCAGATGATTTCAGGCCTGCTTTGTAGCATGACACACAAATAATATTTAATATTTATGTGTCGTCATATTGTACCTGGCATATTGTACCTGGCAACACCTGGTTCAACCTGGAACATCCATTTTCTTGCTCAGATATATATGTGAGACAGTTCATTTCAAGTTGCAAAGCATCACCGCTCAGTTTAATCGATATTTCATGAACTTACGCTTGAGGATGTTTCTCTGCTCCAGCTCCTCTGTGGAGGGTCTTTGGCTCAGGCGCCTGAAGAGACAAAACTGGGTTCACATCCTTCTTCTACGAGGAGCACACGAGACTGAACAACATTACACTGACTTAAGAAAAACATTTGTGATTTTCTTTTTTCTTATAACTTTGTATCCCGAAAATATTATATATATTTTTGGACAAGTAGTGTATGACTTTTTTGTATTTTTTAATCTAGTAGTTTTCATTTTTTCCCAACAACCTCTTCGGTATTGTATTTAACATGTAGGCGTTAACACAAATTCTGGCCTATTGCTAAGATGAACTTGGCTGTATTCCCGACAATTCTTTTTCTTTTTTGGCAAATAATATATTTTATATATTTACTAATGTACTTCTACTTTTCTACATTTTAATGTTTTTTTTCTACATCTAGTAGTTTCTAGGATATTGTTTTTTGTGATGTATAATATATATTTGATTTGATGTTATATTTAATATATATTTATTTATTGGTTTATTTGAACGGGACAGTGCACATTAATAAAAACATTTCTGCAAATGTGCCAGTTAGCCAAAAGGCTATTTTTCATCTGTAGTCCCAGTATATGCTTATTCAATATTGATCTTAATGTTTCTATTTGTTCAACTTGCGTGTAGACTGACTCTCAATCATGCAGATCACAATCACCTGAGTAATGAACGTATTTGTGTCTACATACTGCTCGTTGATGGGGACCTTTTTAATATCGAAGATCTCCGTTACATCGAAACGTGGCACATTTTAAATACATATCTTTTTTATACATTGCATTGTTTGTTTGAAACTATTTTACGAACTAACTAATCCAAAGGCTGTTTGTCACCAGCCGTTCTGCCTCAGCTGGTAGAAAAAGCCAAACTAAACTTAAGGACAGATTTTTAAAGTGCATCATTTGTACCTGCACACCGCCCACGACTACACAACAAATGAAACAGTCTCTGTTGTTTCCCTGCTGATCTACTATGAAAATTCACAGCTTACTACATTTTCACAGCATGCTGTGTGTAGGCGTGTGTGTGTGTGTGTGTGTGTGTACCTGACTAGTTTGGAGCCTATCTTTTGGCGTTGCTCATGTCTCTCCGTCTCAGAGCTCTTCGGCAGAATATTTTTCTCCTCCAGCTCTCTCTTGCTGGGACGGTTCCCTAGCTTGATGTTCAGGGTGTCTCGTCGGCGGATCTTCATGGCCAGAGCGCCTGGAACAAAGACACAACAGTGAGAACGAGTCACAGGCTTCTGAACCACCTGCATGGACAACTGAGATGCCACCGCAGTAATGGCGGCTTGTTTGTGTCCACCGACGGTCCAAAGATCGGCCTATAGCTAACGATGTCAGCCATTTGGGTTATTCTAGAGCTGACATGCTTAGCATCAACTATGACACCCTTTAAGTCATTATGGTCTGTTTTTTCTTTTCCTAAGCTCAACTGAACCCTAAGTGACACAGACAGTGTGAAACTACAAGAGTAAGCTAATGAACTGGTGACTCAATGTACTCTGAGGAACATGCATCTCTGTGTCAAATGTAAATAAAAACCTCGAGCTGCTTGTTCCTTCCGGCATTTTTAACAGTGTTTACAAAATAAATAGAATATCCTGAATGAAACCTCACACAAGGCCTCGTACGAAACACCAACACGTCAAAGTTAACGATGTGTGGCTCACGAGGAGCTTCTCTGAAATGTCCGTACGAGTTCTAGGACTACACAATTAATCCCGTACTGGTTGTGTACTCGTCTTCCTCCTCGTCTTCCTCCTCCTCTCGGTACAGGATTGGTCCGTCAGAGTCAGAGTCGCTGGTCTGGCTGTATCTCGGCCTATCGGGGATCACCGTCACCATGGCCCGCTCCGTGTTCACGCTGAGGCCCTGTGGCCTCTCAGCGTGGGCCTCTGCAGACCTGCAGGAAACAATAACAAGACAGCGTGAGCTCACTGTAATTATTACTCCCCCTCTCTTTTTTTTCCCTCTTCCTCTTCATCTCTATTCTCTTTCTCCACCTCACACCTCCAATTGCTCCTCTACACCACACACACACACTCACAGGAACCTTACACAACAGACTGCACTGCAGCATCGCTAACACACACACACACACACACACACACACACACACACACACACACACACGCCACAAAATCGAACTTTCATTATTTGTCTGTTTATTTTTGTTGAGTTTGTTGTGCCCTGTCATTTTTATCCCGTCATGTCTCCAAATGTAAATGCTGTCTGGTCTATTGTCACCCATCACGTCTCGCTTCAATAAATGAATACAAATTGAATAAAAGCTCACATATTTGTTGAAATGGGACAAATCCTGAGATCTGTCAATGTCAATATTTTATTGAACTCAATGAATTAAAAATATAGATATATTGTCAGCCATCCTTTTTTTAGCACGTATCATGTGACGACAGGAAGACTACTGTGTAGAGATGTTCTCTGGAAGTATAAGAAACATGAGGAATGTTTCACCAACTCTCGTGTCCTTACTACATTTTTACCTCGGGCTGTTCTCCGCAGCAGACTCCGTTTCTCCTTTCTTCTTCTCTTCTTCTCCACCCTCCCTTCCCGTTCTCCCCCGTTTCTCCCCCTGTGAGCCGCTGCCCGTCTCTCCCACTGTGAAGGAAGTGTCCTCTGTCGCGGTGTTGATATGGAGAGACTGGATGGCGGGTCCAGGACCCGTACCCTTGTGGGTCTCCTCCCCGGCAATGGAGGCATTGGGAGCAGATTTAGGCTCTGGAGCAGGTTGAGAAGCAGCATGAGTTCCCTCTGTCTCATTGCCTGAGGCTTTAGATGAGGTGTTTGAAGAAAGGCGAGAGGATTTGAACTCCCCTAGCTGGCTCGGAGTCTCTGCGGGGGCCTTTGTGTGAGTGTTTGATTTCCGGGTCGTCCTTGCATCGGTTGCCTCCGTCTGTGCTAAAGCATCCTTAGATGCACGGAAACGAGGGGTGGAAGTGGAGGTGGAGGTATTTTTTGCTGTGAATCCTGTCTTCTTTGGATGGGAGGCTTTGGCTGAGGAGAAACAGGAACAAGGGAAAGATAGAAGAGAAATATTAGACTTTTTCTTTCCTCGAGATGCTCCAATTTCCTCCCACAGAAGACACAAAGGCTACAGAAACAAAAACGCTCAATCTTCTGTCGGTGTGAATCCTGTCCTATCTATACAGATTATTTGTCTTATACTAGCATATAGTCCAACTTAGATTTAGGAATCTTTTTTTGCAGTAAAAAATATTTTCATATTATTTTGAAAAAAGGTAGAAAAAAAAGGACTATGGGGGAAATATAGCAAATGCTCCTTTTTGTCCCAGCTGACTGGGGCAGAAGCAGTATTGAAGAGTGAGGACCACACCAATATCTATTCAATAAAAAAGCACAAAGGCCATACTATTTCAGGATTAGAATAACCATTTCTAATCATGATCAACCATTAAACATGCCTGAAATATGGAATACATAAAGTCATATTAAATGAAATAGTCCTTTCATTGTCTTTGAAGTGACTTTGTGTGCTGGTAAAAGCAGCCTGAGGAAAGGAAAGTACTGAACATGTTATTAAAACACGAAGAAAACAACTTTTGTCCCACTTTGCCAACAACTTAAAATAAACACAGAGGCCTCCAGAAAAAACTGCATGAACATCACATGTTCCACCATGCTGTAAGTTAATGGAGTACACACACACACACACACACACACGCACACTGGATGTAGGGATAAAGGGAGATGATCATGCCCTTGCATCATGCTATCAACCAAAACCACATGAGATTGTTGGACCTCAGTCACACTCATGTGCTCTCGCACACACACACACACACACACACACAAATAAATGTGCGCACACACACAGTTGTATTGGGCGTTTACAGAGCTGAGAAAATAGATTTTCACTTCTGCATTCTCAGAAACAGATATCACAAACAGTTACTCACAACACTGGAAATCTCTTCTAATTAGGAAAGGACGCAATCAAGAGGGAGCGACAGCTACTTGACAGAAGCTTGACTCGACGACGGTAACTCTTCCAGAACATGACGCCACGGTTTACAGGTGCAGACAGCTTCATAGCGAGTCTTCATTTCCTTCAAACAAGGATGCAAGCACATTTTCCATGCAGGGAGGCAGGCAGGAAGACTGAGAACACTGACAGGCAAACTGGCTTCAGTCCCAACACGCTGAACTTACCAATCCCGCGACTAGTGTTGTTAGTGCTCCGTGGGTTAGCTTTAGCTTGAGTGGATGAGCCTGTCTTGCCTGTGGTTTTGGCAGTCTTTTTAGTCCCCGAAGCACCGTCCCTTTGCTTAGTTGTGGCTGCAGTGCCGGCCGCCGGTTTGGAAGAGGAGGGCAGAGTGGCGCTCTGCTGTTTTTTAGCTGGAACGTCCCGGGGTCGCGCCTGCTTTGCCCGGGCGAGCGGCTTAGTATCGCACCTTTCTGAGCAGATGCACATTTGTGCGAACAGATGCACAAAATGGACATGAGAGAAAAGCAAAGAAAGACATTCTGATAGATAAGAGGTGAGTTGGACAGAGATGCTGCTGATGAGAGCTGACGTTCGATCTGTTAGTCTTGGGCAGGTTTTATTTAGATTGTATCAACATGAATGATGTGTATGGCTTGGGATATGACGGATTAAAAAACCCATTAACCTTCCCCATCCTCCGATGTGAAGGCATGTGTGTTCTGCTGCTGTATTTGTTTGTTGCGTGTGCCTCTCTGATTATTGACAAATGAAGGAACAAATGGCTCTAAGTTCAATGCTAACAGGGTTGAGATGAGAACAGCACAACACTTAGGCAGCATCAGACAGAAGAACGGCGGCCGGTCTCCTGAGGGCGAGGGAGGCATTAGGAGGCGGCTGCTGCTCTGTTCAGACTGTGAACGCCTGCTGCAGGCCGGTACAATGGGGATATCTATCTGAACACATTAGACCCCGTCAGAGATCCCACAGAGGATTTAATGCCAGCCAGAAAACTGCAGCCGGTACAAAGACTTCAAAGCAACACACATCTAAAAGAAGCTGTGTTAGTTCGAGCATATAAATTATTATCTTTGTTCTCTACTGGACACATTGATACCACTGTGGATGCAGAATATCTCCACTTTCCAAGAAACAAATTTGACACTTGGACCATAAAATATTTCTTTCTGCTTGAAGCGTAACACAAATCATGGTTATTCATGATGAAACTGGAGAGAAAGAACCTCTTCTGTTCTTATTTTTTTTTTCCTTCTGAGTGTACAATTGTCGCACGTACACATAGATTGGCACATAAAATTGTGTGCCAATCTCATTATTTCTTTTGTGGCTTTCAAATTGTATAATTTACGCTCAAGCCAAAGTGTTGTCACTGTGATAATTGAGCTTAACAGTAACAATTAGCCACTTCTAATTTTGAAAATGGAAGTTTGTCAAATTCAAGAAAAAGACAAACGCCTCAATACAGTTAATTATCATTTCAGCGATACTATACAAGTGAGAAACTACTATTCCAGGGCTGAAGTGTCAACGAGTACAGAGATCAGAAAGTTAAGGACACCAACTAGCCCTGGTGTGGCAAAAGCTCATGTTAGATGCAGTGACTCATCCAAAAGTTACCTGTTTTGTCCTCGGTGCTGTCGGGCCCGGTGGCCTGCTCCTCCAGCGCTGTTTCTGGAGACTCAATGTCAACTTTGACCTCCTCTGATGTCACACTAGATGTGGCGTGCCCATTCAGATTCTCACTGCTGATCGTTTCATCTAAAAGGAGATAAACAATCGTCACCAGCGTAACGAAATCCTCTGCTTTCCAGAGGTGTTCAGTTGCTCGGAAGCAGAGGTCAGACTTTTGGGTTTTGCTTTTACTGGCAACAGGCAAATGTCATCCCGTTTGAAGGAGCTGAACTTCAAGTGTAAATGACGAAGAAACATGTGAAAGAATGATCAGACAGACCTTGGTCAAGGATGAGAACTCCTTTCTTGATGAGCTCCTCCCTCGTTTGTCTGGTGGAGATTTTTCTCTCCAGAACTGAAAGATCAATAAGATGAAGGCCTTCATCTTGTCTTTTTAGCGACAGCAAACGATTTATACAGATTTCTACAAACGCATTGCACAACAGCCACTTTCCTCTTCTTTTTGCTAAATGGCACGCGTCAGCGCCACGTATATAGAGTCAGAGATGAGGAACTAAGTCACAACTGCTGCTGTTTTCACTAGAAAGCGAGGTTTTGGACACTCCATAAAACAGAAAGACTGAACAAGCCAGACAATTGCGGCTCCAAAACAACGTTGGATTTCAATTTCAATGTCCATGTTTGTTTTCACTTCCAAGTAAATGGTTTAAATAACTGGGTTCACGCATTTTAATATGTACATAGACCTGGCAGCCATGAAGAAAAAGAGCTTTGAGCTACAACCAAACCCGTTCACTCTTTTCCTTTTAAAGCTCCTCTCGGAGCATCATTGCTCCTGTTCACAATTAATGTTCAGCACAAGTCCAAAAATGCAAGACATGACGTTGTATAGACACTTGACTGATGAGAGCGAATCCTCACTCAACACACACACACGCACACACACACACACACACACAAGACGTCCTACCTTTGGAGAGATCCTGGAACTTGTCGCTGGTCTTCTTCTTCCTCCACTTCCAGGGTTTGAACAGTTTCCCGATTGACGACAGCTTGCCTCGTTGCTGCCGTGTTGGAGGTGCATTCTGGGTATTGGTGGCGCTGTCCACCACCACGTCACAGCTGGCCAGCGATGATGATTTCTCCAACCCATCCACTACAAGGCACACGTGCAGAAATACAAAAACAGAACATCAGCACCATGAAACAAACGCAAGCGTGCGCCACAGTTCTCTACATGCACCAGGTGAAGCTTTATGCGACGCATTGAGATAATACATCACGTCATTCAAACAAACTATGTGATCTGTTCACGGCTAATGCTGGACTTGAATGTGTTCTGGAAAACTAGATCCAGATTAACTTCAAGCAAACAAAGTCCTATTTTCTCTTGTTCCTGTTGCAAAACACCGACTGGTTTCATTATGATCCCTGTTATGGTGTGAAATAAAGGATGTGGTTGAAATCACACGCTAACTCATGACACATTGGATATCTTGCCCACATTAAAATGTTAGAAGGGCACATTGCAACTTAAGTCCCTACGTGTCTAAAATGTACTGTACTGAAGTGGTTACCTAACAACAAGCTGGGATACAATAAGTACAATCATTTTTCTGACTTTTTTTTCACTGTAAAGATTTATCTATTTATGCCTGTTAAAAGAAACTCAACCGAAGCAATCTGCATCGGTAAAGACACCTCTTTTGTTGGTCTCAATCAATGTTTTTAGTTGCTTTTTTTTTTTACTAATGTCATGGACCATTTCTGCATTAATATCTTGTTTCTGTCAGTGTTCAACGGCTGAGCAGGAATATCATTCCTGACTCTATATTCGTACAGTACTTGCAGTGTGTGTGTGTGTGTGTGTGTGTGTGTGTGTGTGTGTGTGTCTTGGTTAGATCCCTGTCCTTCCACAAGTCCTCCTCTTCCTGTTGAAAGATAAGTCCTGTGAACCCTCTGGAAGACTTCAGGCAGCGTGCAGATGGTGTGTGTGTGTGTGTGTGTATGTGCGTCATACCGGAACCTTACAGAGGAAAGAGAGGTGGTGTGTGATTCCTCAGATTCAAGGAGAGGAAGGTTTTTGTTTTTTCAGTTCTGCTGACTCGCTCTAGGGAGCCCAGCAGGGATCAAAAGGTTATTATCTCTGCTAACACACTTTACGTCATTTTTCCCTGAACATCATAATTTGTACCTTCAAATTACTAAATGAATTCCCTCAAAGGAACGTCAAGTTATTGTAGCAGCTAGGAGCTGAGGTTTGAGTCTGAGGCTGGTCAGGACAGTTAGGGAGAGTTTACAGCATGTTAGCAGTTGTTTTAGGGTATTTAATTTGTTTAAAAAAAAAAAAGAAAAAAAAAAAAAAAGAGTACACCACCGATTTAGCATTACACAATGGCATTGTTGGACAGCAGCGGAACCAGATATTTTTTTATTTTATTTCCGCTGATCAATCAAAAAAACTCTTGTCATTGCCATGTCTCTTCCTGCTCCTTATGTTTACTTTTATTTTAACATTCCATTATTTCCTGTTTTATTCTGTATTACTCTCCTCTCGTTTCAAATACTTCTCTTCCCGCCCTTGTGTATTTTCCCGCCCATATGATTGTCTCCCCCGCCCTCCGATTGGATTCACCTGTGCCTAATCATCCTCACCTCCTCTGTGTTTCCCAGTCTCTGTGCCAGTTCGTCTTTGTTCAGTCAGTTGAGTCATGTTATTTCCCTGTGGGTTTAGCAGTCGTGGCAGTTTCTACTGTACCACACTGCACTGACTGGATCCTTATGTCTCTTGTGTGCTCATTAAGTTTGAACAAGTACTGTGGAATTAATTAAAATACTGGAGGAAAATGTAATCGTTACGCCTGTTAGAATAACATCAATGTCGAGGATATGGTGTTTGTTTGCGTGTTATTATCTACTCATCTCTTCAACAAACACATTTTTATTATCCGTGACAATATCAGAGAGCGAGATGGTAGGAGGGATTTAACCTTTGGCTGTTAAGAAATGGGAGCACACAGAGAAATGAGACTGAATCAGATGTTTGCTGCTGATGGGTAAAGATGCAAAGACCAACTCCTCTCAGCTCGTGTCCTCAGTTACTGACAGAACCATAACAAGGGTTGTTTGAAAAGGCAAAAGTGCAGAGTTTTCTCAAATCCCTTTAAGAAGCTTATGCAGCAAAATGGTCAGCAGAAAAACAGCTGAACACACACTCGGCAACATTTAGAAAGAATTACTGCTGTTGCCCAACAGCACAGAGCCAGCGTTTGAGAGGTAAATCAAAAGAATGCGGTTGAAGTCCAGGAAATGGAAAAACACATTTCTTTGAACTTGTCTGTAATATTTCCTCATCTGATGGAGCTAATCCGTATCCTGGTCTTCAGGTCAATAGAAAACAATCTGTAGCCTGTTAATTGGTTGGCTCTCAGCAGCGCTGACAGACTGCTGATGCCAGATGTTGTTGGTCATCTGGTGCTCAGTTCGCCTCACTGATGGCTGAAAGTGATCAGAATAAACCGTCTCTGGATGCTGCTTACTGGTGATGGGAGATTAATGCAGAGCAGCCTATATTACAACAAATGTGAAGGTGCGGCTTCAGGTATTTGGCCGTCTGCAGGAGAGTTACGTCATCAAGAAACAAATGTTAATCAGCCTAAATTATAAAGTAGGGCTGAACAATTTCGAAAAAATGTCTCATTGCGATTACTTTTGACTGATTGCAAATTCGATAAGATTTGCGGCAATTAATCATTATTTTCATTTTCAGTCAAAATAATATTCAAATGATTAAGGTGAGATTTTTGCCAGGATGTGAACCAAACACGTCTTTCTTAAGTCTGTAGAATATGAAGTGTAGACCAGGACATCTGTGCAGCACAATATTTCATTTAAAAACGGTATTTTGACATACTTTTCGCCTTTAATAACATTTACATTCACAAACAGGGCAATTAAAAGCACAAAAACCACGAGCAAAGACATGGAAAAGTGCAGTGCAGAGGCCAGTACACGCTCTCCCCAGACACCAATTTAACTCTCCCTCTCGCACACACACGTATACAGACACACACACACACACACACATATACAGACACACACACACACACACACACACGTATACAGACACACACACACACACATACACGTATACATCCACACACGCACTCATTTCCTGTTCCTGTGTTGATATCAAATCGCAACAATGGGTGCATTTCAGCAGCTGCTTTGTGCAGCTAATGATGGGAAAATCAGCAACAGAGATTATCATCACCATTAGCCCACCGATGAAACCTCGAGTGGGAACCGAACATGGACGATGGACAGACGTATTACTCGCAGAGAGAAAGAGAAAGAAGAGAAAGGAAAAGAGAAATAGAAAGATGAACGTTGACTCAGAGAACAGAGAAGAGAAAATAGATCGTGAACTGACAGCCTTTTGCAGAAAGTCATCTTCATCAACAGACATCTTTATTTTCTAAACAAATCCTGATTTCGTTTATTAGAGCGGTTGAAGCCAGGATCCAGACGGATCACATTTTTGAGATCTGAATCTGATATGCGTCACGTTGCAACACAGGAAATTGATATTTTCATACGCCTACAGTTCTGTGTTAATCTTCAAAGAAATCTCAATGGAGAGCAACTTGACACTAAATCATCCCGTTATTCAAATGTCCACTTACACAACTTAAAAGACATTTGTTATTTTGAAAGAAAATTAAGAAAATGCCAAGTGGCATACCGAATCAAATGAATTGTTTGAGATAAATACAATTGAGAACGTGCCTGTATTCATTCTGTTCTTTGGGACCCACTGCTCTAGACCCCCACGAAACGAAGCTGTCACCACAACAACGGCAGCATTAGTCGTTTCAGGAAGTTCCCCAAAATGACAGACGTTTAGTTTCAAGTGACACAACTCGTACATTCGGAGCAAAGGAGGAAGTCAGGTGATGTTATTTTTGAGCGAGGACGCCCTCAAACGTTCCCTAATCTTATTGTAACAATGACGACAAAGGTTGCCTCACCTTGCTCAGTACTTATTTTAACCCTGATCTTTCCCGAAGTCAAACCAAAGCTCGACCACAGCATGAATCAACTGTCAGCAGAATACTACCGTTAGGATTATGCAAACGTGAGTCGGTTATGAAAGTTAAAGTCCATTCATTACACACGACAACTGCAAACAATCACAGTTTTACAGCATTTCAGGCAAGACGGATGCGGCCAAGACAAAGCAAAATGATACTGACTGCAGCTTTTACAATCACAGCATCGTGGCTCCAATCCACCTCAAGTCAACTCAGGGACGTTATTACACTTTACAGCCGCTGCTGACTCGACTCCGTGGTGATTCCACACTGGATTTCACAGGGAGGCCTTTTTTTACTTTGGTACGGATGACTCGCGATGTCACGCTGAAGGGGTGAGTCAGGGTTTGGATATAAAGCAGCTGTGGGAATGAGCGAGATAATCAGAAACACAACACGACAGACGCCTCAATGAAGTAATCACGCAGGGGCCAGTGAGCTGTTTAGCATCAGATAAATAACTGTAAAACCAATAAATAAAAGCAATGTTAAGGTTAAAGTGGCGATGTTTTGTAACAAAGCCAGTGTGAGCGCCCCTCTGTGTCTGCGCTGTCTTTCTCCAGGGCTGCAGACCTGATTGAGGACTAATCAGTGGCATTGGACACACCTGGGCCCCGTGTGGCCCTCATGCATGAAAGCTTGAGCAGCAGAAGCTGTTTGTTGGTGGATCTCCTCTCACCTGAAACCTTTGTTTGGTTACTTTTCTGTGTTCTTGCAACACAACAGATTCCTCCCATCTGTTTGTCCGACTTGTATTGACTTCATCAGCTGAGTATAACCGTGTGTCTCCCATTTCTGTCACTCTGTTTAAGAGCTGGGCTGTGACAGCCAGCGGGGTTTTTTTGTTTGTTTCAGACGTTATGGCAGGAACATGTGTTGAGGAGGAAGAGGAGGGGGGAAAAGGGAGAGGCTTCCTTCCTTCGCTGCAAGTCACCGGGGACGTCACGAACGGAGAGAGCGAGAGAGAGAGCGATGGGGCAAAAATAAAATGTGGGGAGGAGGAGGAGGAGGGGGGCAGAAACTTGCAGGGAAAGAAGAAGAAGAAAATATGGCAAAAAAAAAGGTGTTTGAGGAGGGAGGGGCGACGCTGGGCATGAGCTGATGTTTTAACACTTGGGTCATTTCTTCCAAACTTTTCTCCAATGTAGGCCAGAGAAGCACAGGCCTGTTAAACTCATGACACTCAGAGGGCCTGCTGGATTACAGTCAGGAGTAACAGACCCAAAATAAATCAGAGGAGAGACTGCAGCTTCCCAGCGTTTTAACGCACAGTCGTAAGTCGTTAAGGCTGAGAGGTTATCAGTTTTATATTAATGATCTTTCAATAAGACCCTGACAGATCATTTCCCCCTCCTGCTATTAGTACTGTCGATTCAGCATTTAAAAGCACAGCACAGCATCATAATGTAACGCATACCGCTGAGCCTATATAGATCACTATTATGGCCTCAGGATCCTATGCATGTTGGTTTAAGTGTGCTACAAAACAGCCTGAGTCTTTACTTTTAAATGCTGACAGCGTCATAAAAAAGGTCCAGTTTCGTTTTCATCCGGAGTTCTTCGTCTCTTCCTCTTCGTCGCTGCCTTAAAGCGTTCCCATAAAACATGTGAGCAAATGGGAAATGTTTACTTTCATGGCTCACGGACAGACAAAGGACTACGGTGGACAAAGAAAAGACGATTTGTAAGTGTGGAGGTACAGCACGTTCTCACACGCTCCTGTGCTCATGTAGTCTCATATTTGATCTTTTGAGGCTTTAAGTGACTCTGCTTCAAGATCATGATGCATCCGTCCAGTGGTTTATCTTCAGTTACAGGCTGGACGACCTTTTCATGTGTATGACAACCGGGCAACTCACTTTGTTTAAGGAAGACTACGAACGGCAACGGAGCAGAATTATGATTTAAATATCAGGTCTCAACCCACCTGAGATTTTGGAGCCACACTTTAGACCGCCCTCCCTACCACCATCATCATCAAAACACCAAAATTAGGGGAAATCTTGTGAAATAACAGTGTAAATCTCTCTGGGACCTGGAGAATCTAAGCCGAGGCGTATTGGAGCCGACTCGTGTTGGTTTTACCTCCGACAATCTCTAAAACTATACAGTGATTCATATTCATGTGACGCTTATTGAATTGGTTTTCTTTTGCGTCAGGTGGGAAATTGCAGTCAGTGGCATTCACTTTCTACTGCGGGTGTGAAACAGCCCTCGACATCGGCAGTGAGAATGAAACCTGCATGGCCGTCGGTCACAGGAACCGAGATAAATATATTAATAAAAGGATGTAACAGTTTTTTGTTGAAGTGGTTTGTTTTGGGAGTGTTATGAGTAAAACATGGAAGGAATATCCAAAATAGAGATCAACAAATAAATAATTAGACATTTCATGGTCCAAGTGAGGGCTTGCTGCTTTTCCTTTCTATCACGTGACAATAAACTGAACTTTTATGTCATTTTTCAGGAAACAAGTGTGTGGTCCCAGCCCTTCAAGTGTCATTTCATACTGAACATTTGGGCGGTTTTTTAAGTGTTGGATGGACAAGAACAGGCAATTTGATAAGGGTTACATTTTGATGGGCATTTTAATAGACCAAACACACAATGAGTGCATAAAACATGAAAATGACCATTAGCTGTAGCCCTGGTATTTCTTGTGAAGCCTGAACAATGATAATAAGGTCCATATCATTAAATGTAAGTCCACCTGGATTGCACTGAGCCCTCAGAGAGATCTCTGGGCTCTTGTATGGAAACAAACCGAGCTGTTCAAACCGGTTGCAAAACACAAAGTCCTATTAACTGAACAGAGCACTTCATTATCCAGCGGCGGCAGCGATGCAACTCTTCGGTTGCACAACAGCCCGCCCTCTGCCAGTGAAGTCCGCTTCACCAACAGGTTGGGCAACGCAACCAGCGACACAACTAGCAACCGAGAGGATGCGAGCGCGTCTCAAGGAGCTAACTTCCTATTAGCACGAACCCCGTTTAGCGCCTTGTTTCTGTGTTGGAACCGTGAGGAGGTTTCCGTGAATTATCCGACAGAAATGTTGCAAAGCAAGAGGAGCAGAAATGCGCAAACACCCTCAGTAAAGATAGCGGAATGCGTGTGTGTGTGTGTGTGTGTGAGAGACAACAGGGAGGCACGTAACGTTACATATGTGCACACACACTCACCGCTCGCAGGCTGAGACACAGCAGACACAGCGGTCTGACCCATATTCAGCTTCTCCGGACCGACACCGCCCCACCCACCTCCTCCAAAAGAAACACACCCAGGTCAGGGGCTTCTATCGCCGCTGAAATCCCCTCCGCGGCCGCCGAGTGAGTTCATTTTTTAAAAAAAGTTTCAGACCATGATGGCTGAGTCGCTGGAAACTTGGTTCACTGACTGAGTGAGAGCCGCTACTACGTCGTAACTCCCCCTCCTCCTCCTCCTCCTCCTCCTGTGAGCAGCTGAAGAATGCCTCTCATTCCTCGCTGCGGATTAGCGGCGCTGCTGGGGTCAAAGAGTGAAGAGGTCCGACGCCTTCAGCCACTAGTTTACACTGTGATGGAGGAAAGTTTTACAATGTTCAACACAACAATGTATAAATAAGTCAAAGTGCAGCATTCAAAAGTACAAGTTTGAGGAGCTACTTTTTACTTCTACTCTGCAAAAGGGAGATATTGTTCTTTTATTTGACGAATTGTTGACATGTCAAGTCAATATGATGATGCTATGAAATGAAACCATTTGGCTTGTGACCCCTTACAAAAGCTGAACTGTGTGGGACCCTTTGCCAGGTTTCATATATATACCGTACACACCCAGAGTGATTAACCCCTTTCAACTTCTCAGATGGTTTCATTTAAATAACACTTTGAGGCCCCAAAAAAGGTCAAATCGGCCATTATTTATATTTAAAAAAAGCAAAGATAAGAGAATATTTAAAATAATTGTTGGAGCAGAGCTTTGTTTTTCTTCTTTGCTTCTCCCATTAATCATCTCACGACCCCTCAAATGTATATGGTGACCTTTAGGAGGGACTGAACCCTGGGTTACAAACCACCGGACGAAATGACCTAACTGTAAATAAAGTGGATAAAGCTCCATTTCAGCCAGCAACAAAGTTAAAGGGCTGCTTGCACATTGATGTTTGAGGATATGGAAGCTAAGATATAGTCATGCCATTTTAAAGAACTGAAAAGAAAGAATGAAAGAGGAACTTTTTGGTTTCAGTGTCACTTTGTCTAACTGTTGGTATAACATATCAGTGACAGCAGACATTTTTCAGCAAACAATACACGTTTTGCTGATAACTCCTGTATTTTAACTTAAGTAGGATTTTTAATTACAATGAAGTATTTTTACATTGTTCTATTGCTACTTATACATCAGCTAAGGATGTGAGTACTTTCTTTCACCCTTACAAATTAATTTAATAGCTTTTAAAGAGCAAATAGAAGTTTGTGTGTGTGCAGATAGACTGTACAGCTTGTGGTGCAGACCTGCAAATGTCTGGATATCAAATATACACACAAATAGACCTCAATCCTCATCCCTTCAAGCTGGGACAGATACGAAGGGATGGTGAGATGATAGTTGTTCGTAAAAAGGTATGACGTAATGCTGAAACAATTCAATATTTAGTCAATTAATCGTTTGGTTGACATATTTTCAGTACAAGGTGAAATGTGCCCGTCACCAATTCCTAAAGGCCAAGATGATGACGTCAAATTGCCTAAGAGTAGTTAATTATCATATATACGACCAATGAAAGCAGCTTTTTTTTAATTCCTGATCCATGTTTTGTTGAAGGATACTTTATATTTAATTTCTCTTTTCAAACCCTATATCTATGTGACTTTTTTGTATTGTCACGTGATTCTTTGATGTAATGTCCCAAAGCCTTTTTATGGGTAAAGAAGAAGACGAAGAAGAAGAGGGAAATGTAGAAGACGAAGAGAGAAATTAAGAATAAATGTATTTGTTTTAGCTTCAGTGCCACTGTGGTAACTGTAGCTTCATAGACAGAAAACAATAGGCTTTAAAATAGTGTCAGTTGAGGTCCTTCAGAACCCAGCTTGACTAAATTGGGCGGTCAGACATCAATGCACAAACACACACACTTATACACACGCAGTTGGGTTTTCATAGCTTCTGGGGACATTTCATTGACTTGCATTCATTTCCTGAGGAGTTACCCTTCCCCAAATAAAACCATAACTTAGACCTAACCCACATTAACCTTAAACTTAACCCAACCTTACCTTAAATCATGTCATCGCACATAAATGTAATGATTTACATATTGGGACTTGCATTTTGTCCTCACAAGGAAGGCAAGTCCCCACAATGTGACTGTGTCAGGCTTATGTCCCCACAAGAAAGGTAAAACACGCACACACACACACACACACAATGTAAGGACAAGACTGCCATCTAGCGTTTCAACACAACTCAAACGACTAAAGATGATTTGCCATTAACTCTTTGCTTCTCCATGTCTCTGTTGGACACCCCTCCGTTTCTCCCCTCAGTCATTAAAGCGTAAGAAGCCACGAACAGAGTTGGCGTGTAAATAATCACATACAGTGAGCGAGAACATTCTTGCTGTGGATTGCTGCAACAGGACAAATAAAACCACAAGCGAACTCTAAACAAAACCAATTTGGGAAATTCACAGGAGGAAAATGAGGGAGATCAAAACGAAGCAGTGCATTTGACTCCTGCAGCAGCGTGTGCAGACCAAAGTTGGTAAAGTACTTGCACATTCTCGTTCACCACCTCTTACGCAATATGTTCACCTGGCTCATCTGCTCATCGATAGATTGGCTGATTCAAATCTTCTCATCTTGAAGTGATTCACAAAGTCCTACACCTGACACTGACATCATTAAATATAAATACCTTGAGTACAGGCTAATGTACTGGAATCACGATATCTGACAGCAGCTTGAGAGCCTTTGCAAATGCTTCACATCCACGTTTGTTTGTATTCAATAATCCATATACCGGTACACATTCACACCTGGCAGCTGCCATGACGGCCGCAGTCTTACCGGACTGTTGTTAGCAAATAAGATGGAAGTCAGTGACGAGGTGGAGGATGGAAGTTCTGAGTAAAGTTCACAGGAGGAAAGTGACTGCATTAGTATTGAATGGGAGGTAATGTCATTAACTTGAGGTAGCATTGGAGATCTTTGGGGAAATACTCAAAGTCAAGAGGACACCCGCTTTAAGGATTGGAATTTGTTTGTCAAAGTGACACTTTTTAGAAGCCGAGTCCTGTTCGTCCTGACACTAAATAACAGAGATCAACTGAGGAGGGCTGACCTTTTCAATGACCGGAACAGCAAAAGCAAAGACAGGAGAGGAGGAGGAGGAGGAGGAGGAGGGCCAGAAGAAAGGAAAGGAGTCATCAAATATTAAGTAGTAGCCTCAGCGGAACAAGGGGGTAATAATTGTTTAAGTGCTACTCTCTCCCGTCCCCTTGATGTATTCATTAAACTGAGGTACTGCCAGTCTCATAGTATTGTCAAAGCCAAAAGGACAGAGGAGCTACGCGCATGTATGCGTGTCATTGTCATTTGGGGCCAATTTGCAAAAGTGTTTTTTGCATTCATGACCGTTCAGTGATTGTCTAAAAAAGAAAGGAGCACTTTCATAACAAGTTGCCTATCGTACGGGTGCACATTTCCCTTACGTGCATGAATCCATGCCTCTTGTAGACTTTGGTTGCAGCGATACAGTAGTGGCTACTGTCATTTCTCTTCCTCTTCATGTATGCCAGCCAGCTCGTCTGAAACCTGATCTCCTGTTTGTTGCATTCTGTTCGGCACAACCCATAAGCCGCCATCATTGCTAAAATGTTGCCTCTATGAATCAATAGTTGACATCCTGCCAGACAGGCAGCCAGAGAGCTGAAGATAAAGCGAGCTCCAGAGAGACAGAGAAAGAGACAGGGACAGAACGAGATGGATGAAAGATTGATGCTGTAGTGTGGGGTCTTTAATAATAACCAAAGAATAATGGCCGCAGCAGAGAGAAAATACAATCGCAACATCAGATCACAGACACTATTTTATTATAAATAAGCCAAGGCTCTGCTTTAGAAGTGTGTGACTCGAGGCCATAAGAGGACAGTGAGCGGGGAGCGTAAACAAACAGCAGTCTAAATCCATCGATACAGATTTATCTGTCCGGATACACTGGAGTCACATCGGAAAAAACAGCTGTGCTAAGAACGCCAGTGAAGTTTGCCTGGCTGTGACGTGTGGCTGTTAGTCAGGACATTGTGACTCTTATGGAGACTCCACATGGCTTTTAAAGTGGACCACCGCTGGTTGATAGTGTTGCTGCTGCTTTGGGAAACGTCCGGCTAGCTTTTACTGACTGAGGTCGGAGGCCCAAGAGGTCTGAGGCAGCAGGTTTTTCACACATTCATCCCATGTTTACAACTGTAAACAAGAACCACCAATAGAAGATTTACCATCCGAGATAAAATGATACAACATGCCATTTAGCCATTTCAGTAAATCAATATGTTCACATGAGGATATCTGAGTGAGTCATACAGACCTACCTGTCAAACAAGGAGATCCATGTGCTCGGCCAGAAGTATGTTGTTGCACCAGGGCAAGTCTCACATGAAATTAGATGAGTATGTGTGAGAGAGCTCAAATGACATATCTGTCAAATGCAGTGACAAACTGACACAGCATTTGTTCCTCCAACTCAAGTTAGGTGTATCCTTTATTTTCCTTCAGGGTGAATTCAGTCGCCCGGGAGGTGGTTGTGCAGAGAGTTGAGGACTGTATTCATGACAAAAGTGTCCAGTGTCTCCAGTTAGTGCAGACTGCAATTGTAAATAAAGCACATGGGAAAAGTTTGCCTTCAGAGTTTTCTGCCGGAAGTGTTTCACCCAAACCATGATATTTTCCTAAACCTAACCAAGTTGGCTAGTTATCTAAACCTAATGGGATCCCTGAAGGCGGACTTCTCAAAAGTGCCGAAATAACTTAAGTCAAATATCCACATGCAAATACATTGTCTACTGAACACACACTCACACAAAATGTGCCACGATCAACAGTGAGCTGAGAAAATAGAGTGAAGAGTATTATGATCAACCACACACACGCACACACACACAAATCACAGTACAGGCATATGCAAGTGTGCACACTCACAGATGCTGCTTTGCCTTGCAAAATGCTGTTTCACAAACACACAACAGCAATAATTAGTCACGTAACCATTCAGCTCCCAGGACGACAGACAAACACACCCACACACACACACACACACACACACACACACACACACACACAAAGGAGCGCGGATTAAAGTGGATGTATTGCTGTAAAACTTACCCAAGACAACAACAGAGAATAACAACAACAACTGGAATCTAAACATTGTCTCTGCCCTACATTTCTGTCTTTCTTGAATAAGAAATAGAAGCTGTGATGTGACAACCTCTGCAAACTGTAATTAAACTATATTAGATAACATAGGCCCGATATAGCCTGCCTCCTCCAGCGGAGTATGACACCAACCAATGCACCAACGTATCATTGTCATTTCGTCGAATAGTCTCATGCACCCAAGATGGCTACCAGTTAAGCCGTCCTGGAATCTGCCTTTTCGTTCCTCTCCAGAAATATTAACAATAAACTTACTGCCACTGCTTGTTCTTTGTCATATAAGAAACTACAATGTTATAACGCAACTGTGGGGCTGACTTACAAAAAAAACAAATTGCTTTTAAAGTTACGCGTAAGTGTTCATCACCATATCAGCAGCAAAACTGGCCCTCACGGCACACCAGAAGCCTGGTTCAGTGACGATATAGCCAACCTTAAGGTTATTAAGTGTTCTACTTGCAGCATTAGCTTCTTATTAATATTGCACACAGTGTTATCACTATAGTGCCTTTAAAGTAGTGTTCCTGTACATTATGCATGACCCTGTTGTTGTTGTCATTGATATATGGAACAGATTTATTTCAGATTCATGATTTAAGACAAAGAAGCAACCCGACAAACAAATGATCTCTGACAAAAGTCAGATACTCATTTTCATACAGTCAAAGCTAGCAACACTGACTGACTGACGCTGAAATGCTGCCTTTTTATTTTAACGAGTGGACTTTATGAAGCAAACTTCAAATTAAACACGGTAGGCAGGCTGCTTCACAACTCACATAATACAGGCTGAGAATTTATAGTGTGTGTGTGTGTGTGTGTACACCTAAAGCAATCTCCAGCTAACAGGTGACAAACCAATAAGGACAGTGTGGGAAGTGAAGAGCAAGTGGTGGAAATAATGTCTCTGTGTCCATAACGCCGTGTGTTACATTAAACAGACACAGAAAGTCAACGCATGCAGAAAGAAAACGATCCAGCTGATTATTTGAGAAGAAAAACTCACCGTCATGTTCCATGACTTGACCCAGGGAATATTATCAGCAGTGTGAATTGATCCTTGCCTCTTCCGGACACACCACCACTCTGCCTCCCTCCCTCCCCCGACTGACTCCCCCTCCTCCCTTTCTCACAGTCTCCCTTCTTCTCCTATTCTCTCTCCCCTCGCTGTCTAGTTCCTCTCTCTCTCCACTGTCTGCTCCTCACTCGCCCCTCCTCCCTCCATCACTCCCTCCTGCCTCCCCTCTCTCTAATAAAGAGCATTCAAAGTTAATGTTTGTTTCCATCTCAGTTCCTCATTCTCCCTTTCCAATATGTGTGTCTCCTCCTGCGTTTATCTCCATCTCCCTGCTCGTCAAGTTTTTCCTCCTTCCTCTGGCTGCTGTCTGGCTCCAGTCTCACTCATTTCTCTTTTTTTTTCGCTCTCCCTCCTCTGTTGATGTCCCACAGTGATGTAGGAAATAAGGAGAGTAGGGGAGAGGACAGGAGAGAAAGAGAGAAGGACAATAGAAGGGAGATGCATCAAATACACAGCATGCTGTATGTTTAGTGTGTTTACTTTTCAATGCTGCACTTTCACGTTTATATTTTTCGTGCAGTTAGCAGATATGAGCAGACTTCACACTATCAAGACGATATAAAGGAGTAAACAGAAGACATGTTTGTTATATGGAAGTCCAAAGTACAGATTCACTGGCTGTGACACGGCCGCCTACAGTGATTTTTTTGAATGTTACAGCTTCTTGCTGTAAACTACTCAACATGAATTCATTTTAAGTTCGTTTTAACCTTATTTCAAACAAAAAAACCTCACACAAAACGTCCAAAAACCAAAAAAATGAAAATGTAAGATGATATGAACTGACTTATCACTTTTTCTGACCAATTGATTCAGCATATCATGAAAAATTGTGCACATACATTTCGGTGTCTAGAGCAGGGGTCTTCAATGTTTTTCAGGCCAAGGACCCCCAAACTGATAGAGAGATGGAGCAGGGACCCCCTGCTATATATATTGTATACAATTGTGTTTTATATTAAATGGGCCTAGTGGCATGTATAAACATACCTCTTTATTGTGCATTCAATACTAAGCTATTCAAATAATACACAGGTTCATATATTCATGTTTTTATTTAAAACATGTGCAAGGTACAGTGAGTCGGGAGGCCGTGCCACTGCCATTTATAAACATACCTTGTCAGCTGATACCAATGCCAACATCAAATACCGTGTTTTTTTTTATATTAAAGCATGTTCTAATGGAAGCACAAAACACAAACATGAACCTGAAAATGTGCACAATATCTCCCCTTTCATTTATTTTTGCATACTGGAATAGAAGAATCGACTGTAAACAATTCATTTAAAATCAGAAATGAAAACAGTAATATATCAGCTGTTTTCTTTCACCGTAACTCCTGAAAACTGTTAAAAATATAACTATTTATACAATCAGCTTCTTACATGACTTTCTCTAGGCTCTTGTTTCTGGTTTGAAGTGTGCTGTGCTGTCTTGATGAAGCACATTAGTTTGGCTTTTGAGTCTATAAAATAATGTTTTTAACACAACATTCAATATTGAGGAGAAATAATTAAGATGTAAAGCCATGTTTTTCAGGGTCTTTAAATACAAACTGCTGAATGGAGAACACACCTGAAGACCATGGTGCCACAGTGACTGTGCCATGATAAAAAGATATTAAACCCTTGGATCATAAAAACCCAGCATCAGCAGCAATCACACGCTAAATAAATCAATATAAACTCTAAGATAGACAGGAGAGCTATAAAGAAATCACAGATGGTCATTGTCGTTGTGTTTTTATATCACACACTGTAAATATGTCTGTATGCCAGTAACTGTTTGACGCTGGCTCGCGCTATAGCACCAGGTTGCTATTTGTAATGTGTATCAAGCACAGTTGATTTTGTTCCCCCTGTTCTTTATTCAAGACATTATGTCTACACAACCATGATGTTCTTGAGTACATAAGAGCAGCTGCTGTCATTATCATTGTTGTACTGTAGATGTTTTAGTTTTCCTGTGTTATTCCTTTCCACTTGAACTCATCCTCTCCACGACTGTCTTATGTATAAAAATCCAAAAGCCTGCAAACTTATGTTTCCTGCTTTGGTCCATCATGTCTCTCGGTTTCACTGACTTTGTTGATAATTAACCCAGCAGTGGTAGCGTTAATTAAATTTCCATTACGCACATACACTTACTGTATGTGCTAAGCCTTGAACTCGATGAATATGTGTCAACGTTACGCTGCACAGCCTCAAACAACGCTGTGTAAGTAACTGAGTTACTGACAGACAGATGGAGGGAGAGAAAGTGAGAGAAAGTGAGAGAAAGTTTCGCTGCGGTCCAACAAAACTGCTCACAGCGAGCGAGAAGAAAAACAACTGGCTCATCAACTCCAGCAACACCCACCCACGCACACATGATCGCACACAAAAGAAATGAAGTAGATGGGGGAAAAAAACCTCACAAGGTATTGAAAAAAGACCCTTATTTCTCACCGTTAAATGTGAGAACAACACGTGCAGTCCACCCAAAGAACGGGCAGAGACCATCACACCGAGAGTGTGATAAGAAGAGAGAGAAATAAAAGAAAGAAAGTCTGTTTTGTTGAAATATCGGCCTACACTGAAGGGAGCCCAGACGACACAAATTAAGACACAGCTGTGTCTCATCATGCAATCACCTTAATTGTAATTAATGTCTCACAATCACCTGTTGTCTGCTGCCAGTGTAATCATGTGGTGTCGCTTCAGGGCAACAGGCGCTCCAAATGAGATCATAGAACCAGTTTGTAATTGGTGTTCAGAAGAACCGTTACACATCACTGTTGAAAAGGAAACACATCTTTAGGACTCGACACCACTGTGGTTCAGGGTCGGTTAAGTTCAGTCACAAACACCTGCTCTGATAGGGTTAGTGCTAGGGCACCAGGGTCGACAACCACATGGTTAAGGTCAGGGGACGGCAATGTTGGCGATTAAAATAAAGCTTTGTTAAATGTCAGTTGGAAACAGGAAACTCACTACGGTTTCACATGTTCGAGTCTGTTGTTTCGTCGAGCCATCAATCCACCTCGACCTCCTGCTGCTGAAGCCTGTGTGTGTAATCGGCCAAACTAAAGAGGCTAAAGGCAGTTATGTGGGAGAATTATTCGAGATGTGATTTTGAACCTTCAAATAAGGTAAATAACGTAAAGGTTGTTTACGTGTTCATTTGCTCCTCAGGATGATTTGTAATACCTTTGGTAATCCCTTAACTTTTCTAGCTCCATCATCAGGCCAACATTTAAACATCATCCAATGCTTTGCTTTTTTGACCAAATACAGACTAATGACATTCCCATAAGCCTCAGCTGTACTTAGTGCTAATAAGGAAAAGGTTACAAACATTGTACCTGCTAAACATCAAGACATGAGCATCGTCATACTGAGCATATTATCCTACTGATGTTAGCATTAAGGTGTAGTCGAACCTCACAGAGCCGGTAGCATCGCTGAAGAGTCTTGATCTTGTTTCGATACCCGTTGGAATCTTAAATTGTGTTATTCCTTTGCTGTGTATGAATTTAAAAACGTTTTCAATCATTCAGATGACAAGCCGAGTTAGTTACATAGAACGTCCACGCACAGGTTTGTTTATCTCGAGCTTTTGCAAACGAGGCCATTTGCAAATTTCACATGAAAAACAGTTTACTTCAACAGTTACACCTTAACCAAAGCTTTTTGTGTTTGCCGGTGGCTGTTACAGCAGCTACAACAGTGGCTGAGGATGGACTGTGTGTGGGCAGTGAAGGGGGAAGGGCCGCTCTCTGCATCACAGTTAACTGGTAGTTATTGCAGACTAAAAGGGTCTGTAATCAATGTTATTTTGAGGAGAGTACCCGCAGAGTGTACCAGCAAGCTGGCACTCCTCTGCTGTCCTCTTCTTCTGTTCAGCCTTTCATCTATCCTCTCCTCCTCCTCAATCATCCTGTCCTTGCAACCCTTTTTGCCTCCTCTTCTCCATAAAACCTGCTTCCTGTAATTCCTCTTTGACTCTCTTCCCTCTTCTCTTTTTGTCCCTTATTGTTCTCTTTTGTATTAATAGATCAATAGGCCATCCTTCCAGTTTCTGCTCTTCCCCACCCTCTATTGTCTTCATCCCTCTCTTCTCTTCTTCTTGTCTCTGCCTGTGTAATTACAAGAGCGATACAGCGCCCATCCGGAGGACAGCATGCTATTTACAACAGATAGCAAAGAGCATCTCAGCCTACACATTATCCCAAATTGATTTTTTTTTCCTCACAAACACATACACAAATGCATGCGTGTGAGTGCTCGAGTTTATATGGAGACACACATTAAGGTATCATATTCTTATATTAGAAAAGCGATAGAAAAAAGCATTAAAAATTGCTGCTAGAAGTGGGCTTATTGGTTTACGTCAATGCGCAAGCTTTAAAAGGTCAAAGTTAATCTGTGAATTGAGTTCAAGTCCTTCATATCCCTGAGAAGAAATTATTGGACATAAACAAATAACACATACTGTTGATTTGTTATCAAGCCTGTGGGCTGCAATCATTTTTAGTCTCATGTTTTCTGAATATAAATAAATGACATGGACATGAAAAAGACACCCCCTCCCTTCAGCTATTAATGCTGGACATGTTTCCCACAGGGGCATTTTTCTTTGGGCATGAGAAATATCCCATCACACTCCACCCCTTTAAGTTTAAAAAATAGTGCTGTAAGTCACATACTATTTTTTCAGGGAGAAATACTGTTTGTTATATTTGTAGCTTAGCGTGTAGCAGGATTACGTGCTCTCACTCTCTCCCCATTTGGCTGCGTTTGAAGCTTCACCCTGTGGGATGGATGTGAAAAATGCAGGTTACACGTTACACATGTGTGAGGTGCCATTTTAATGCACATGGTGAATTAGCTCCCCCTGTTGCTTGATTTACAAACAATACAGCACAATGTGTACATTTGTGTAAATAGATTGTTTTTTTAATGAATGAATTTAAATTGTGAAATCTAAAATTGTCGTTTCAATTCATACATAGAACTATAATAAAAATGGATAGCATGAGGATTGTACATGAAGCACCTCACAATCCATAGAGTGTTTCATGTGCAGGTTTAGCTAAGTTACTCTTCGACAGTTTGAACCATGAAGCTCAAAGATCCAAACGGACAACAGGCATAAACAACTTCTAATTTCCTGACTGCTCCACTCATGAGCATTTCCTGTAATTACAACTTTAACCACAAACACATAACACTTCCTGTGGCAGCTGAAGACCAGCAAGATAACTGCAACTTCTAATATCACCGAAATGTTATAATAAACTAAATCAGACTGCAGGGCAAGGCGGCCCTGATGGAAAAGCAGTACATTAATAAACTTCATGCCCGCAGTAGAAGTCAGAGTCGGCGTGTTAGTCGGGTGGAGAATGCAGGCTGAGTTTGAGGCTTTAAACGCTGAAGACGTGCTGATAGGAAGCTGTTCTAACCACTGAAACTATACAACAAGGCCTCATGCAGCAAAACTGTGACAATGACATTTAAGTAAGACGCTGAGGATGCATAACACCGTGGCCAAAGTCTTACAATACCTGTGAAAGGGTTATTTTAACAACATTTTGACCGACAGAAAAAAACCTTAACGTTAGAGTTAAAACTAATTCACACACACACTGACGTGTAAATTGTATGTACACTTTGATTTTACATCAGAACTTTTCAATAACCTTGGATTTGTTTGAAACATTCCTCCGCCTTTATTGATATTCACAAACCAGTGGATGGATATGCCAGTATTGTAAATCCACCTGTCACACCTCCTCCATTCAACCCATTGTGGGACTTGTGCGGCGCCTGGTGATTTAGGTAGGTGTGTCACAATAGAAGAGTCAATATTTATGCAATAATTAATTGATTATTGCTTTTTGTGATGATGCACTTCAATATTAAAGTCTCCTTTGAAGGAAAAAGAGCTCACTGCATGATATTCAGTGTTGTTAAAGAATTAATCATGAAACAAAAGAGATAACTGTACATTTTGAGTGAAGAAAGACATTTTGTGTGACAAAATGTGAGAGGAAGAGGACGTGTCTCTGTGTAGGAGAGCAGGAAGCCACA
Organism: Melanostigma gelatinosum; assembly: GCF_949748355.1. NCBI lineage: Eukaryota > Metazoa > Chordata > Actinopteri > Perciformes > Zoarcidae > Melanostigma > Melanostigma gelatinosum. The sequence goes on from NC_136645.1 coordinate 7,372,566, forward strand.
GATGTTTTATTAGAGATGCTGTCTGGCCAAGAACAACTAGTACAACTTGCTGCACCAAAAGTAATCAGAGACATTTTATATTGGCAAGGAAAGACAGGTGGTTCAGTTCTGATATCTCAGCTGAAAAGGAATTTGAATTTAAAGGAACACAACATCAGCATCAGGTTACAGGTTGGACTCGTCGTTTGTTTTTGTTGTTTATCCTACCTGAGCGGGATCCCCGGAGCCTGAACAGCATTCTGGAGCGAAATCCGGAGGTGTCACTGAGGGAGCGGTGCCTGGGGAGAGGCCACAGCAGAGAAAAGTGCTTCATCGCCGGGTGGGAGTCCCCCTCCTCTTCCATCTTCACCTCCTCTATCAGCCCGCAGATGCACAGTGTCAAGAAGACATGGGGGGGGGAAACCCTCATGTGACCCTCATTAACATCAGCAGCAGTCTGCCTGTCACTCCTCCCGCTCAATCTGTTCTTCTGCAGCAGACAAAAAGTGTGTGTGTGTGTGTGTGTGTGTGTGTTTGTTACCGCCCATCGTCCCTGAAAGACAGGTTGACTTTGAAATGTGATCTGACGACAAAGTCAGGACTTGTGAAAGGTATTGGTGGCTGCATGCTCATTGTATGACCCAGGCACACATTAGATACTGTATGTCTAATGTGGCATATGTATATTGTTGCTAAACCTGAAGTAGTTTTGTTGCCTAAACCTAACCAAACTGTGACTGAAAACTGAAAATAATAATAAAGTATTATTAGTTATTAATATTAATATTAATACTTATTCTATTAATAATGATTAGAAAGGTTTTTCATTAATGTCATGGCATTATCTTCAGGAACTCCTCAGCTGTTCCCCAATAAAAACAAAGTATTTATTTAAGCCTCTGGATGCAGTGCTTACATTCTCTGTAGGAAATAAAAACAGACAGAGCAACAGCAGTAGTAACGAGATGATCTTGACATCATGTAGATCGACACGAAAAAGTTTGCTTCCTTGAAGTGATACTTCCTTAGTTAAAAATGAATGTTACGCAATGACAAAACGCCCACGTGCGATTGAAAATAGACAGACCTGCAGCTGCAGCTTTGAAACGCTAGATGTCGCTAAACACCACTATCCGGTGCAGACATGCTGCTCTGATGCTTCAGACTTTACACCTACAGTAGAGGTGATTCAAAGGAAGAAGCTCTCACTCCTATCTCCTTTTCCGGGCACCAGAAAGAGTTAGAACAATTAAGGAACATATGTTAACATCCAGAGCTTTTTTTTCTGTTATTTATCATGATTGTTGTTGTTTTTTAATACAGGCCAACAGGCCTGAATCCAAACTTAATACTAGGCTTGTGTCATGTGGCTTTAAACCACATTGATGCATCACACATGCTGGCAGTTATCGGTACTGCTTCGTGCTAAAGTACTATTTGTGAGTCTTTTATGTTAAGTATTTTTTAACAATGTGGCTCAGTTGCTGTTTGTATGGATTGATCTGTAATCGACTGTTGTTTCAGCTAATGGAGCTGAACTAGGCAGTCGACTCTATGTTGGAAGGAAAAAAAAGCAGAAAAATGTCCAAAACATTTCCGCAGCATAATCCATATTGAGCATCCTTGAACAATATCTTCCACACAATCATGTTTCCAGTTGCAGAACTGACAATAAATATATATATTTTTTTCTTTAAAAGGTGTAGCCTATGTATACTTTTATGCATCACTGCCCTTTAGCAGCAGATTTTGTTTTGTTTGCACTTGGCCTATTGTAAAAAATTAAGATAAGATAAGAGAGACTTTATTGTCCATGTGTCCCATGTGTATGCAACGCAGTACAATACATAGAGGAATGACAGTGTGTGCAAAACAAAAAGAACGAATGATGCATTTAACTTTGCACTACTGTTTAGCTAGTTCATTTAATATTATTATATTTCATTGTATATATTGTGCATTTCATATTTTTTACTCTGTTATTTTTATTGTATATACTGTGCATTTTTATAATCAATATTTTTTACTCTTATTCTTTTGGATTCATAAATCTATCTGTCTGTCTTGTCTGAACTACTAACAACCACGTTTTGTTTTTTCACTACAGAGGGATCATCTTCATTATATACAATCTTTGCTCCACCCACACTCACCAGCAGCAGCAGCAGCAGCAGCTCCTGGATCAGTGGAGATGGGCTGAGGCAGAGAGGACAGACCCAGCAACACCCATTGAGAGTAGCCGTTACAGACTCGGGTAAGGTCACCCCGTAACGTTTAACAAGAGTTCGTAAAGCGCTCTTGTTGCTAGCAGGTTCAACAATACACCAGTGGCCGTTTTTAGGTGGTTACATTAAGTTCAATGTTTTGTGTGAATCGTTTTATTATAAGTTAGTGGTGTGAAGTAGCTGCTAATAGCAGGCTAACCTGAGCCCGTATCTGCCAGTTATAGCTTCAGGCCAGAGTCGCTGATGCCGCTAACTGAAATGTTGTCAGCGGGTCGTGGTGATCTGACGTTAGCTAGCTAGCTGGAACGTTAGCCGTTTGTGAATCGCAAAAGTAACACGTTGTTTTAACGTTATCCCGCGTGTAATTTTGTAGCTCGTCGGTTAAGTAGTTTGTTTTTTAGTAACCCGAGACACACGCTCAGTGTCACTAGTTATCATTAACCTAGTGAGCATCTACATTCGTGTCCTGCTCTGCAAATACTAAAACCCTCACTAGCATATCGCTGTGGTGAACGGGACCCTGCCTGAGTAACTGTGAAGGCCAAAGCCTGTCAACCCCGCTGGCCGTATGTGCAAGATTCTGACCAGAAATGACTATTTTCAGCTGAACCTGAATGACCTGTCCCACCTTTGACCTGCAGGGAGCCAATTAGTTTAGTCCCTAAAATTGCTTCAGGTTCACTTCCAATGGTTTTTCTCAAAAAGGATTTTCTTTTGCCTAACTACTGTAGTGCACAATGCAATCTGATCTCAACGCCTAGATTAGTGATTTGTTAGGTACGTTAGGACATTTAAACAAGATCTAGGCTTTCTGCTCCACAGGTATTCACAGCTGTTGTGTGGCTTTTCAATGACACAGCAAGTAGTCCAAATCGTGGTAAAGAGAATATTGATCCTGTGGCCTATCCAGCTGCTCCGTACTGTTGTTTTATGACTTGTCCTCATGTGTGACCAGTTGGCCGCCATCTGATGTGGACAAAGCCTTGTGGCGAATGTAAAGAGTGAGTTTACCGTGGGAACGTTTGACCCAGGAGGAAGTCGACTTCGACGAAGTCAGAGTTAGACCTCATATTTGCTTGTCTTTGCATGTTCTCATTTATTTTGTTGGCTCTGTAACCCAGTCATGAGCAGCCTTTGTACTAGTATCCTGGCAATGATCTGTTTTTAGTTTCCTGGTTATGTATTTGAGCATTTTAGACAATCATATCCTGGCTTCAGAAACCCAGATGTGCTACCTAGACTACTCAAACAGAGGCTGTACTGTGTGTATTTGTCCTCGACACAATGGACCGGTTACACAAGTAATGAGACTGTAATCTAATGGTAATATATGCGTTAAAATAAATGCAAAAGTTGTGCAAATAAACAGTATAGTCAGATAAGATTGCAATACATTTTATTGTCAATTTCTTATTTAATTTCGAGTCAAAGCCAACCCTGTGGTACATACAGTCATGTCCATCAGCCAGACAACAATGTTCACCTTCGATTAGGAACTAGTTGAGTTAAAAACATCCACGTCATGTTTATGGGTGAGCGCTATATATATATATATATATATATATATATATATATATATATATATATATATATATATATATATATATATATATATAGCCGTACAGAATATGTCTGGATGATCAACTTCCAAGCTGATGCAGTGAACCTGTTCGCGAACAGTTGATTATTTACACATCCAGCTGTTACTGAGTAACATTATCATTCATTTGGACTCGTACTTCTGGCCACCTGTCGAATGTAAGTCCTGTATTTAAAGCTCTGTTCTTGGTCTCCTGAGGGAAATATCTGTCTCTTCAGCTGATAAACGCTCCACGATGTTAAACAGCTCGTCGCTAATGGCCGTTTGGTGCTGAGCGGATAGTGTACAGGGGTTTATTTTTCGTGCTTTTTTTTACGATAAACAGCAGAGTTATAAAACCAAAATAGTAAAGTTGCGGGTCGGACAGCTAAACATGAGCTGAAACTCACATAAGCTCATTAAAATAGGGAATCTGTTTATTCAGGTCGTAATTCTCTGTACGTTCATCAATGTGTGCGACCTATTTCACATCGTCACAATGTTTTCATATTGTTATAAAAATATAGATTTTAGCCACTTAAAATGTTCCCCGTGATCCTTTTTAAAAATGTTTCTTAATGTTCTGTGTTTATGTGAAAAATGAATATTGGCCGATATATTTCCACCAGATTTGATATAATATCAGTATTGCTATCAACCTCAAAAGTCCAGTATGGGTCTTACTATAGTTAGTATACTTATTGTTCCACACGAATGAAAACTAAAAGTCTCAGCAGCGTACACGGTTGCCTGACTGTTCACCTTGTTGGGATGCTGGTTTGCATTATTTCTGACATCTGTTCTGCATCACTGAAATGCAGATGAACTTGTGCGCATCACCTCTTTTTTCCAGGATCACTAAACTCAACAGAGACGTCTCTCTCTCTCCCTCATAACAATCCCTATTTGTGTCGTGCTCAGACAGTCTCCTCTGACAGTGTTGCTCCTTTTTCTCGTGCCTGTGATGACTCGGGTGGATGCAGGGGGGCTAACTGAGACGCTCTCAGCTCAGAGTCCATGCCCAACAAGCAGGCCTTTTGTCCCCGCGTGGCCCTCGAGCCACCCACACAGCGCTCATAATGTCCCGGAGAAAGAGCGTCTTTATCTTTTGCTTTCCAAAGACTCATCTCAATCACATATTTCAGGCTCCGTCCAAAAGGACAGCGGCTTAAACAGACTAATGCGACAATATGCCTACAGTAATGCTGCCGCCACCCACACAGGCGTTTGACATTGACATGCGAGCATTCACACTCGTATAGGACTAAACGGATGCACCGTAATCATTTACTTATTTTGTTGCATGCAGGTTTTCAGGGTTGTGTGGAACCTCAGCAGGTTAAACATTGCACATTCTCTCCCGCGCAGCTCCGAAGGGCGTTTGTGTTGTTCCTTTGTGTGGAACATGGCCGAGCTCTGTGGCGTGTTTTTTTTAAATTTCTTTTTGACCATGCACAAGTGGGTGCTCAGCTGTGGACGGAGGGAGGGAATAGAAGGGGTTGGCCAGAGGCTTGCCAAATTGGATGAGAGAGAGAGCGAGAGAGAGCAGTTGGGAGGCGATAGCACACAGAGAGAGAGAGAGGAGAGGACTGCAAACGAAGAGGGAGAAAAGAGAGCACTCCAGGGTGGGTGAGGAAGAGAGAGTGACGGTGGGTAGCGCGAGAAAAAGAGGGACTCGGGGGGGGGGGGGGGAGAGAGTGGGTGAGGCTGACATAAAAGGATAAAGGCGGGGTTGTGGTTAGTGTCACATGATCTCCCTGGCAGGCTGTAGCCTACTGAGCTCCAGGTGGCAGAGAGACCAGCGATACAGTCGAGTGAGAGAGAGCGGGCCACGCTAGCAAGGCTCCACCACAAAGACATTTACTTCCTCCCTCCAAACACTTCGCTCTCTTTTTTTTTTTTCTCTCTCCTTCAGGATTTTTTTTTTCTCCCCCGGTTCCCGCTTTTCCCCTTTCTCCTCTCCACTCCCGGCCCCAGCAGGCCAGGGAATGTCCCGGCGGCGAGATGCCTTACGTGGACCGACAGAACCGCAACTGTGGCTTCCTGGACATAGAGGAGAACGAGAGCAGTGGCAAGTTCCTGCGTCGTTACTTCATTCTGGACACGCAGCAGGGAAGCTTGGTGTGGTTCATGGACAACCCACAGGTAAATGACACAGTGTTAGCTTAGCTCTTAGCTTTGTTTTCTAGAACAGATCCCACCAGGTAACTGCACGGGCTAATGTTTAATGTGTTGACGGAAAAATGTGACAATTTACAGGCATGCCAACTAACCGTAGTTAGCGAACAGTGTGAATGATCAGCTCTCATGCAACGGCAGAGTAACTGCAGGCCACTTCTAGCTAAGCTGTCATCATTCATTATGGACACCAAACTAAGTACAGGCTAAATGTTTCCATCGCCAGACATGCGAGGATGGGAGAACGTGTATTATGTAATTCTAGCTGAAGGCAGTCAGGCCCATATTAAGGGCTGATGGTTGGGTACGTATTTTAGGTACCGGCAGACATTTGAATGAACTCGGAGTTAAACTCTAATCCTGGGATTATGTTTTTTTTTTTAAATCTTCCAGTGGTCTAGATAATCCCGTGTGGTGAGCGCTCATATTTGCTTTTGACCACAGTGGCCATGATTTTGTGCTCCGTGACCCTTGGTGTCACAGTTATTACCGTCTCCTCTTAGTTTGTTCATCGTGCTGGTTTGGAGTTGCTGCATTTTCAAGTGCACTGTTACATGAACTATTCATACATCGTGTAGTGCAGGAGAAATTTTTAATAATTCAGTAAGTCTCTTTCTTTTTATAGATTGAAAAAGCTTAAATTTTAATGATGTTAAATCTGGATCCCGTAGTTTCAGAAGCAGAGCAGCTATCATGGAGTGCACAACGCTATGTCCTAACTGTGTAATATTGACTTCACTCTCCCACCGCATTTTACTCTGTCGTTAATCCACAGCTATGGCTCCCGCCTTATTAATATGGTTCATGGTTGCCTGCATACAATATTCTTCTTCTTCTCTCACAGAACCTGCCGGTTGGTACAGACTGCGTGGGCTCCCTCAAGCTCACCTACATCTCTATGGTGAGAAGAACCACCGACGCTTGTCTTGACACTAAACGATTCTGCATCAATAGAAACCACTTACAGTGTTCGCTTGAACTGGGAAGCTGACAATTGTGAGCTTTGTCCTCCTTTAGGTCAGCGACGCCACCAAGCTGAGGCCTAAGGCGGAATTCTGCTTCGGTAAGAAAACGAGGATCGTCACAGACGAGCTATCGACTTGAAATGTCTCCGCATTAGAATACTAGTTTGATCGTTTACTGGAGGAGTGAGAAAATAAATATTTCAGGGATTCCTCAAACCTTTTTACCGTTTAAATCATTTGTTTTATTCTGGCATGGAGTAGCTGTGTGTTGAATAGTATTGACGGTATGAATCATATGAAACGATAACCAAACTTGTCAAATAAGCGTACATCATGTTCGAGTATAGAACTCGCCTGCAGTGCTTTGCAAACATCAGCAGTGACGGTGTGCTTAATCACATGTTGACTAAGCTGAGTACACTTCGTGTAACCTCCGGGAGGAATGTTTGCTGTCCTGCTCTGCCCTTTACACCTGGTCAAGCGTTGCTCTCCACATACGTTCTCCGCCATTGACCCGGCGGGCCTTCTTCAAGACTGTCTGTTTAGCCAACTCGCAAAGATGCAGGCGACCACGGCGGTTGATGGTCTGAGTTTCTGTTTGTCAAGTTGCATTTCAAGCATGTCGAGCGCGTTCCCCACCCCACAAGTTTGAAACTTTCCTTGTTTACATCAGCTTGTGTTCTTCTTCTGCTACAGTGGTGCATCAACTAATGTCGAAACACATGTGCTCTGTAACATGCTGAACCTTAGGGTCGGGTTTCGCTTGTAAAGAAGTAGTCTGTGTCGGTTTAGCCCCATCTGGCCATGACCCATGTCCTACTCGTGGATATTTAGAAACAAAGATATTGTTTGATCTCGACATTTTGTCCTTGTCGTTTCTCCCTATGCGGTCAAGACGGTAAAGAAAAATTGTTGTGAGTAAATAGGAACCATCATCAGGTTATTTGGTAGTAAACCTCCATTCCCTGTTATTGTGTACTAGCCCCCTCTCCATCCTCTTCAATAGCAGGAAATACTAGCGTGTCGACTACCGTGACTGAGTGTGTCGGACTGTGTGGGCGCACCAGTTGCCTTGTTGAGGTTTTCGACAGGATGCCTGCATCCTAATCGGAACCTGATTCAGAGATGCAGGGAGTTATTTTTAAACTACCGTTTGTGTGCCACATGTTCTTGCGAATATCTACGAATCCTCCTGCATCTAGCAACGAGAAACATCGGGTGATGAAGTTAGGCAAATCGGCGTCGCACTACAGATCTTTTTACAGTAAGACAGTGGATGCTTGTCTGTGATTGGATGGTGGGTACGGGGCGGTTCCTTGTGCGTGTCTGGGTTGGGGAAAGAGATCAAGAGCGGTGTGTTCGTGTGAACTTTGGTGCTTGGATGCATAAATTGTTCTATGATGTGTAGCTATGAGTCAGATCTGATACTCCGCCTCTTGTCTTCCCAGTGCCCACCAGAGACCACCACCAAGCAGGTTACCAAACACACAGTGGACACATCTGAAGATTAAATGAGACCAGACGGGCAGATTTATTTACAGAAAAGTGGAAGAAAAACAGGGAAAGCGAGGTATTGCGTGTGTCTTAAGAGCCGGACCAAACTAGGAAGAATGACCGTCATTGTGACACAGACTTTGAGCTCCCAGTGGCTTTTACGGCTCGCCCCCGCCAGATTCACCAGCTTTAATGTAATTCATTCCCATGGTGTCAAAAGGAAACACATGAGACACAGGGATGGTTTGAGCTGCATAATTGAAGGATTAGAGAGAGAGAGAGAGAGAGAGAGAGAGAGATTCTTTCAGCTCCTAAATCCTGATCCATAGCTAATCAGCATTTGACACAACATTTTCTTTGTGATTGGGGGAAAAATGGGGTTTGCGCATGTTCACATGGGCGGGCAATATTTAGTGGTTCGTAGCCCATGGGCCGCTGTCATGGTGAGAAGTGGGTAGGTGGTGGCAGACTGAGGCAGCTGGGTCATCCTCCACATGCCGAGGGAATGCTGCCGGGAGAGTCTCTTTCACTTCCAGAGAAATCTGTGGCAGCGGTTCCGTTCTGCTGACACTCGGCCATGTCTTCTATTCAAGACGGACCAAAAGTCCAATTAGTCAACACCCACCTCATAGTGCTTCCTTAGTTCTAGTGCTTTTTTGCGTGCGACTCGTGTGGAACACAGGATGAATCGGATGATGTAGTGTAGCGAATACAGTGGTGTCTGAAAATACTTTCACCCATTGAACTGTTCCCACTGCTCTCTTTTTAATCAACCATTAGTCATCAATGCTGGGATGAGGAAGTTCTTCCTGCAGGCCAATGATCAGCAGGACCTGGTGGACTGGGTCAACGCTCTCAATAAAGCCACCAAGATCACCGTAAGACACGCGCACACACACACACACACACACACACCATCCCTGAGTCATCCGTACTAATCTGTTCTTTTCGGCTGATGTTTGATCGCTTTTATTTCTTCCTTTTCTGTAGAAGTGAATGACTGGTCTGCCAAGACACTAGATAGGAGTGAGTCAGAGCCTGACTAACAGGATGCTGTATTGAGTCCTGGGATAAAGGACTGTTTCCATTGTTCTCCATGAGGCCTTAATTATCCAAAAAGAAAATTATATTAAATGTGTTAAAGGTTACAGACTTGATTATATCTATTGAGAAAAGGAGTATTTACCATCCTAAAGCGCTATTCCACAAAATGTGTATGTCTGTTTATTATTTGTGTGTTTAATAAAGAATTGTCTGGTGTGTGTGGTTTTTCCTAAGGTGCCAAAGTTGTCTGATGGGCAGCAGAATGCAGAGAACCAGAAGGCTTTACCGGATGTCGTAGGGCCCAAGAAACAAGTCTCCTATAAGACAGAGATCATTGGAGGAGTCCCCATCGTCACCCAGACCCAGGTACACACACACACACACACACGTACTGCACGACGTACTGTGTTTACATGCGTGCACATAACTGCTAAATGCATGTTATTTAGAAAAACGTAACTTAAGCTATGAATACTCCCACAGTACTTCTTTAGTACTTTCAGTTTTTCATCTATAGTAATATTTTCCCAAACTACTTTTGCTTTAACTAACAATTCTACCCGACATGGATTGTGGCGGACATATTTTTGTAATAATATTTCCGGCTTCCTTTACCCTCCAGCATGACGATGGTGCAGGCAGAATGGAGCGTGAGGCCATGCATCGGTCCCACAGCCAGCTGCCCTACTTCCTGGGCAGGCCGAGTCAGGAGCACACCGTCATCAAGTCGGGCTACTGCGTCAAGCAGGGAGCTGTGGTGGGAACCGGCCGCTGTGTGGGGGCGGGTACCGGCCGCTGTGTGGGGGCGGGTACCGGCCGCTGTGTGGGGGCGGCTACCGGCCGCTGTGTGGGGGCGGGTACCGGCCGCTGTGTGGGGGCGGGTACCGGCCGCTGTGTGGGGGCGGGTACCGGCCGCTGTGTGGGGGCGGGTTGAAAGTTCATCAACACGGAAGGAATTGCGATTCTTAAAATGCAATTCAGTGTGTGTTCAATTCTGTTTAGAGATTCCCAAGGATAATTAACTTCCCCCTCAAAAAAAAAAACATACATACACACACACACACATTTGACAAAAGGTCTGAACATCTTTTCCCTTTTTCCTCTCCAGATGAGGAACTGGAAACGGCGATATTTTCTTCTGGAGGAAAACTCAATGAGCTACTTCAAGTCAGATTTGGTAATTCACTTAAATTAAGTTATGTGAAGCCTTTTATGTTTGTTTTTTAATTTTTTTAAATGTATTGATGATGTGTGTGGACTGGATTCACCCCCCACAGTCTGAGGCAGAGTAACAACACACACACACTGTCCCGAGTTCTAACATGCTTTATCTCCCGTCTTGTGGAATTCTATGCTTTCACTTCACACGTCCTGGCATGCCTTGTTCCCCCCCTGGCCTTCCTTACACACACGCAGGCGCACACACACACACACTGTCCTCAGGATAATTCTGCACGTCTCATACCCTGTCCTTGTCCGTGTCTGCCCTTATGTGACAGCTCTATCTGTCTATTTGGCTATCAACAGGCCCCAAGGACACAGACTCTCTGTCTGCTGTATCAAATGGCCGGGTCAAGAAAGTTCTAACTACCACAGTTTTAGTTTGCAGTCTGCTACTTGTGACTGAAGTTCTGTCTCTACGAAACTGAAAAACTCTGCAAGACGGCATCTTTTTTTAGACATACATACATACGGAAACATTTATCTTGTGTGTTTCGGTTGTTAAGTTTGGGCTTCTTTAAGTGTTCGCTGTTGTTTTCCTTAACTTTTAGGAGAAAGAGCCGCTGAGAATGATCCCGCTGAAGGAAGTTCACAAAGTCCATGGGTGCAAACAGAGGTATTTAACGTGTCCCAGCATTTTCACATTCCACAAAAACAAAAACATCTTTAGTCCAGGAGGATTGTGTTTATCTCTCCTGATATAGGTGAGATAAATACGATCTGACTTCTTTTCCACTCTTGTTGTAGTGACATCATGATGAGAGATAATCTGTTTGAAGTCGTCACCACATCCAGGACCTTCTACATACAGGTAGGGTCCTTCACAAACCCTGTGATGGCTCTCTCGCTCGTCTCCATGTCTACCAACCGTCTCACTCTCTTGTCTTTTGTCCTTTTACGTTTGTCTCCACTAGGCGGACAGCCAAGAGGAGATGCACAGCTGGATTAAAGCCGTCTCCGGGGCCATTGTGGCCCAGCGGGGGCCTGGGAGGTCTGCTGCCACAGTATGTATATTACACTACAGTGTCGCCATAGTATGGATTCAAGTCATAAGTAGACTTGAATCTGACTGGAGACCTCAAATGTACCTGTGAACAAGGGAAATGACTGGAGACTTACTGACTGAGTACCATCAGGTGGTGAGAGGAGACTGTTCCCTTTTGACTTCATCTCAAGCAGATGCAGAGTAGCAGAAACGCTAGTTTGAAGGTAGGTTGATGAAGCTAAATCCTACTTTGTGTACTCTGCACCAATAGTTGCGAACTCCCAACCCGTGGACCGGCACCGGGCCTGAGGACATTTCCTACCAGGCCGCAAGGAAATGATTATATGGATTATTCTAACTCTACAGCCTGTATTTACATAGAACTTGGCACAGCCTGTTCTGCATTTTCCTCATTCCTCCTCGTCACCACCCAGCAGCAAAACACGGATTTGTTTTGTTGTTGACCATGTCATGCTTTTTATTCGGGAATCAACAGATGACAGGAAATGAGGGGACGGGGGGGGGGGGGGACAAATGTCCCCAGCTGGATGCAAACTGGGGACATTGTGGGTTTTTTGTTTAGCGCCTTAACGCCCTGAGCCGCCGGGCTCCCTTACACAGATTTATAACTAAAGTAGGACGTCAGTACATAAGTCATCATTTAGCTCGTGATGACGGACTGGTGTACTCGCACAGACCAACACATCTGTGTGAGAAGATTAAGATTAGAACCGCTTGATTCGGCCAAATCCGCAGCCTGCATGCACAGAGACAGGCAGCCAGACTGGAGCAGGTGAGACGTAAACCAGCTCCATAGTCCCGACTGCAGAGGAGAGAGGGTCCTCTGACGCAGTCGGCCCCTTCTGGTTGGACTGGAATTATCCTCAACACCACTGCGCTGTCGGTTTCTCTACAGTTCCCTCCTCTCCTCCCCCCTGTGTCTTTCTCTCTGTGTAGCTTGTTTCCCCCCCCCTTTCCTCTTCTGTGACCCTTCTCTCTCTCCTCTATTTTCCTTTCTTTGTCACATTCTCTCCACCTCCTCCTCCTCCCTGTGGGCCGACAGCCCATCTGCTCTAATACTGCTTTGCACTGTGTTGTTGCAGATGCGGCAGGCCAGACGGCTGTCGAACCCTTGTATACAGAGGTATACGTCTCGAATCGGGGAGTGCAGCAGCACGTATGTCAGCTCCTCTAAATCCCCCCTTTTAAACTATAAGTTCACCTTTTTTTTGTACTACTGTTTTCCACTCACTGGCTGGCCCTCTGTGGTTGTAGACCTTTTGAGAGCAGATCGGATCTTCCGGCATATCTGATGCTTCTTTATTTCCTCAGAACCAACCACCATGTATGGCTGTGATAACCCAACACGCGCTCCTCCCCTTCATGACCTCGTCCTCGCTGCTTCCCTCATCCACTTCTCCTCCTCCATTTTCCTTTCCTTTTCTTTCTTGCTGCGCTGTCACTTTTAAACTTCATTCGGTGCGCTCAGACGGTGCTGAAGACTTGAGGTGTGCTTGATTTTAGCTTCTCTCGCATGTGATGACCGTCGCCCACGGGGCACGGCAGCCGAAAACAAGAACACCTCAAGTTGTACAAATGCTAATTAGTAATATTTCTATACAGAATGACTCCCTCCCTCCCTTATAGCTTCACCTGCAGAGCTTCCACCTGTCCTCACCATTATTTATGATGCTTCAGTGTAATGCATTTGATGTAGAATCCATGCACATACATGAGCAGCTGAGCTGTGAGTACCGTGAGCCTGTTTCTATCTTGTCTGTATTACTGCGTACATGTGTCTTTCACACCTTCTGTTTCTCTTCCCTTCGTGCTCCGTTATCTCTGCAGTCTGCTGCAGCTGTGTACCTGTCTTAGATGTGTGACATCCTGCTTGTCTCTCCTCTTCCCTCCTGTTCGCTGCCTGTATGTTTTTGTTTTTTCTCTCTTCCTGATGATACACACAATAATAAGATACTTGTTTCCATGTTGACTACCGATACCGTTTTCTGTGCTAAACGGCTTTGAATTGAGGACTCGCCAACGCTGAAATCCACATGTCCAGAGTCACAAACCTTTTAGTTTTCAAAGCAGTGTGTTGGTTTGCATATGAATATTTTGGTTTGTCAGAGCTAATCAAGTATACAAGGGGCTAAGAGGATGTCTTCAGCGTTTTGTATTATTTCTCCCTATAACAGCCCCTAAAACTCAGCATGAGCTTGATTTTGGAGCTTTGGATTCAGCATAAAGCATCTGTTGATACGTGTGTGTGGCTCCTTCTGGGACTTTTAGACATGTTTGTGTTAGGAAACTGCTTCTTAAACCTTGTTCAGCCTACGTGGATCTACAGATCAGAATTTGAACAGGCCTGCAAAGTCACAGGGTGTCATTGTGCTTCTGTGGCACAAACTGTGTCCAGATACAGTATCTTGGAAGTCGAGGCAGTTATTAGTTATTAGTTATTAGTCTTTTCTTTATAGTTGGGATGTTTCTCTCAAGCAACATTTCACCGACTGCTCAGCGGCAAACCCCTCGTTGCTTTCACTTTCTCTGCTGCGTGTTTTTTCTTTCTTTTCCATTCGTCTGTTTTGTGTTTCAGAGATTGAAATCTGACAATGAAAAGCTGTGAAATAATGAGCAACAACCAACCACTGCTTCCTAAGGCACTCTGCTCCTCCACTGCAACCTGTTGAGACTACCAAAACTAAAACCTGCTGACACTACTACCACTCCTCCCTCTACTGCTACTACCATCTCCCCTCTTTAGCAATGCTACATTCTTCCGCACCTTCAACCTTCAGTACCTACTCTGCATACGGCTCCACACGCTGGTGCTAATACCAAGTCTGTAACTCTCACTTTTGGTCCCCTTCAAATACGCTGCACACGTCAGGGTTTCACTTTGCTTACTAACAGCCACTCTCGTCGTCTCGCTCTTCTCTCTTTGTGTCCTCTCCCTCTGTTTTTCTGCTGCAGGACCGCGGCGACCGCTCCACTTTCTACCGCAGCCCCGCGGGCCCCCCCGCCCCTCGCTCGCCCATATCTGCCATGCCACCATGCTACCCAGAGTGGGGGGCTGCTGTCACGTGCGGTACACGCCCGCAGCCTGGCGTGGGACAGCGAGCACTTCATGAGCCTGCTGCCACGGCCCAGTCACAGCCGCACGCCAGCACGCCTGTCCCTGCAGGAGACGACGCGCCTGGCAAAGTGACCCGCGACCCGCCCGGGACCACCATCGATAACGCCGAGGAGTCCCCGTGGCGAAGACGGAGCAGCTTTGAGCCCCACATGCCCGAACCCCCCGTGGACCTGGATGACGCCGACCTGCCAGTGAGCGAGGTCTGAGCCGTTGAACTGGACATTTAGAACATTAACGGGGATTTAAAGAGGAAGCCGTGCGCGTGATGTGATGGTGTTGAAAAAACCGGGGCAGCTATTTGTTTTCATACCAAAGCTGTTGGCAGAAGACAATATATGCAACTCGAGTTTTGAGCTCCTCCGTCAGTGTGCTAAAGATAAAAGTTGGGTCACCGCCACTGAACTGCACTCGTGTGCCAAAGACGACCCGGTCTTCACCCCCCCCCCCCCCCTCCCCTCCGCCTGCTGTCGCATTTACAATGATGTATTTATTTACTAAGAGTTGATGTTGTCAAACAAAACTACAAAATTCTAGTGAAGTTGTGCTGATTAGAGTTCAGTGCCAGAGCTTTGTTTTAACCTGCACAGGCACAACGAGGTGACGGAGGATTTTTGTAAACCACTTTGTGCCAAGAAGGTAAGGGGACTTTAAAGGTTGCAAACATTTCCTTTTGTCTGAGAGTTCAAACTGAGGACTGGCTTTTCATCACCGCACTTATCTGCTAATTTACCTGTGTGGGCCGTTCGCACACTCACTATTGTTCGCCTGGATTTGTCTGCTGTTGTTGGCCAGCGATAGAGATGTGGGGCAAGCCGAGTCTGAGATCATATTTTGACTCATGCAAATTGTAATTCAAAGATCCAGGACTGTTCAATTCAAAACATTTGTATGTGACCCAATGTGTATAATAATGCAAGAACAAATGTATTGCAGCCCTTTTCTCGTTATTTTTAATAGATCGGAGGGTTAAATAAAATAAAGCATCCTCAGTGTGATGTCAGTTGACTGAAGTTCACTACTAGTAGCTTACATGTACATCTACAATGAATAGTATTTAAATATTCACAGTTGCTGGTAAAGCGTCCCTTCACATCCTAAATTTGCTTATTTTTCGTGCTATATTTCAACATACCAGACTCTGTGCACTCACTGTTGTGACTGGATGACGTGGGAAGTAAACAAGGAGTACGCTTGTGTGCATTTTGTAATTCACAGTAATAAAACTTCAACAATAGTGCTCTGTCAGGTATAGATGAGCTTCATGTGCTGATAGATTTGGGTAATAACTGGCTCAGATGAGTTAACGAAACCTGCAGATCATTGTTTAGAGTACTGTATGAATCATCGTTTAACAAAAGAAAACAATCTGTGAACATTTAAGCTCAGACACTTCCGTTGCATGTTAACATTTTAATGATTCCTCAGATTGTCTTTCTGTTTTTAGTTTTTATCTATGGCCTCTGTGTTTGCAGAATAGAGCAGCAGCGTTATCTTTTACCGGTATATGCTTTTAGATGTTTGATTCTGTGTACCTGTGTAGCCGACCCAGCAGCAGGCAGCTGCCTCATGGTTTTATTTAAAAATGTCTGTAGTCCTGATAAATAATACACTAATGTTTTTTTTAAGTGCCTGCTTCCTTTCAGCCCAACCAAGTCGAGCAATTTCACCCCTTTTCAGTCCGGTGTAATTGGTTTGAATTGTCTATTTATTATGTGGATGACTTGAAAGAAATAAACACTGAAAATGTGCACAATTAGTCTGAGCTTTAGTCTCACTGGAGGAAAGGTTTGATTATTTGGTATAAATGCCGGTCCGCTCATCACGGCTGCCTCTGCCCTCTGGTGGTGAGAGGGAAACACTTCACTCTGCTTCACTTCCATTGACGTGCTGCACAAGTCAAGCATTCATCAACGATACAATGATTTAGTTATCAGAATGGAAATAAATTCTACTGGTTCAAACCATCTACTAGAATGAGAGCAGAGTGACCGATGAACAGAAATACATGATCTCATTTACTGTAAGCAATAAGCATGCAAAACAATTAGTGTTGTTGGACACTCGTTTAAAAACATTCAAAAATAAATTAGACTGTCCTGCTGTACTCGACATTTACATCTTTACAACACATTAAAGGGCCAGTGTGTAGCATTTCGGGGGATCTATTAGCAGAAATGGAATATATTATTCATAACTGTTTTCATTAGTGTGTGACCTGAAACTAAGAATAGTTGTGTTGTTGTCCTCTTCACGGACTCCACCATGTTTCTACAGTAGCTCATAATGGACAAACTATACACTGGCTCTCGAGAGGGCGCAAACAAAGTAAAATAAATCTGTCACTGTAATTGCGGCTAGGGCACAACATGAATGAATCAAAAAACACAGGACATGATGTTTGTCTGTCCTTTGTGCCAAGGTGGTGAGCACTTCCAGGAAGTTAACCTTGTTTTGAGTGGTTGACGATCGACAAGTGTGGGTTTTCCAGCTTGGGGTGTATCTTGGTTTGGTTTAGGTTGTCGAATTTTGTGACAGTTGGGCCCAGAACACATCATCAGTAATGTTCCCATGTGTCATTGGGTGTTTCGGCCTTTCAACACTATACACCCTCCCCAAGGGCGGCCAGCTGCAGGATGACCAACCCTCAGCGTGTGTGCCGTGCCCAACTGTCTCAAACTTGACAACATTGAGAACGGTAGACGCTTGAATGGTTAACAGGTGGGGATTCTTAAAGTGACTCATGCTGACATATTTGGAGCCCAGCACGGGTCATTCCGCTTGATCCAAATCCACTGGCTGCTTCTTTCAGCCGCCTCTGAGACTGCCTTGATGGTCTGCCGCAGAGCCTGACCGTGGCTTCCCAGCTCTTTCAGCAGTCTGATGGTCGAAGAAGCCACAGGTCCTCTGCATCCCACTTCCACTGGACATTTTATTTTCTTCAGTGAAGGGGACCAGAGTACCAGGTCTGGCCTGAGGTTGGTGGCAGCAATCTCTGGAGGAAAGATCAATTGCTGGCCGACGTCGACCAGAGAGTCGCTGGAGTTGGGCAGAGGGCACAGGTTGGGTCTTCGCCATCCCACTGATGGAGATTCTTTGGTGATGGAAGCACGTCATAAGTAGCTCTGATGATAAAGCTAATTTTTGTTGCTTCCATTTCCCATAGTTCCCTCCAGCTGATCTTTCTTCTCTCCACACCTTCCCACCGCATCCATTGTCCCTGTTTCACGAGAGAGACAGCCTTCGTACTTCTTGCGACCTCCTCCTCTCGGCGCACCTCCTCGACCACCAATTTTCTCCATTCTGATGTTGTGGCCTTTCGCCAAGTTGGTTCACTTGCCGTCCTCTTCCTTTCTGAACTTGCCCCACGATGTCTTTGTGCCTCAGGGTTGATGTTGCTTGCTGCACAGCATTGGATGGTTTCCACTTCCGCCCAGTTGCTAGGGGCAGTGCAGCATTACTGATAATCTTGTCTCAGATCCCTCAAATCTGTTACTGTAATTGCGGCTCGGGCACAATATGTATTATGATCAGGCAAAAGTCTACAAAACCACAAATAACACAATGAAACAGATGTTTGATTCATTTAACTGTTTCAACTTCAACAACTCAATTAGTTGGTTTTCAGTTGAAATGTGCTTGAAATAATTTTCTGTATGATCAAATAATCAGGATGTGAATACACTGACAGCTCAAAGCGTCGCCTCGCTGCCCCACCAGTGTTGATTCTGCCGGTCCCGCATGTGCAGCCTTTGGCTTTGTGCAGAATGTTGAGATGGATTAACAGAGTGAGCTCATGCAGCAACACTGAATATGTAAAGGCCTCTTTAATCAGTCAGATAACCCGCCGTGACACATGCTGGGCTCGGTCTTCGTGTGTGCAGTACACTCTGGATCCCGCATGTATAAGGATGAAGGTTCATCTGAGCTCCTTATTGGAGGATGTAAGACTTTGGTTGTGGCTGCAGACGTGGAAATGAAGCCCCATTTGGAATCTCCAGGGCTTCGCTCACAGCCAGAGCAGACCGGGGTGGAGAGATCACACAGACCTCAGGGCAGTCCATCCTCGGTTAAACTCACTGGCCTTGTTTGGAGAATGGGTGTTCCTTATCGATGAGGTTGTTTTCATGTGTGGATTTTCCCACCGTTTCTCGCCTACGTCCTTGAGCTCTACGAGGTTTGCCATATATGATGATGATGTTACGGTCTCACTACTGCTGTATGAGTTTCATCCATTTGTACAGCAGTCGACGGTGTGTGTGTTGTTATGCATCAAAATGACATGGTGCTCTCATTGATAAACTGATCAGCCAAACTTGAATTCAGGGTTACAGGTCTCACTGTTTCCTGTGCGACACAAGGCAGTCCGATCTTTGAGAGCATACATGACCTCCATCCCTTTATGCCCCTGCCTAATTGCCTTTTGGATACAGAGGCTTGTGTTACCCCGAGAGCTGGCGCACCGCAGGAACCCTCGTCCCACAATCCACTCTGTTCCCAAGCAGCAGTGGTGCCCCCCTGCGTCCAGCCACACCATTTAAACCAAGAGCCATTAATAACCCCGTTCCCATAATCAATCAAATTATATTGAGGAGTTTTATTACGCTGATTCATTGCCTCAGTGTTTACTGCATTCTTTTACAGCTCACCCAAGACATGTAAACCGAACAGAGATGTGTTGTTCGCCAACATTAACATTTGGTCCATTGATACTTAAAACGTGTTTTTTCAACAGATTATCAATTTAAAGGTTCGATTTCCGGAGAGATTTAGTTTTCTCGGAGAACTGTATGCGGCAAAAATGGAAAGACTTGTTTAGATTACTCTTTGATTGATTTACATTTGAACTTTATCTGGACGTCCCCATTAGATAATGTTTATTTCCCTGCTAGCTGGGTGCTTATACAGCTGGGATAAGATCATAAATGATGCTGACTTGCAATTTTCCAATTAGAACAAATTTGGCTGTTTGTAAAGTGTTGCATTAACTCCACAAATCCCACAATCCACCCAACTTTTTCCACCACGGATTTTCATAATTAGCCACAGGGCTTGTGTGGATGCCAGGAGCAATTTATTCATAAAGGGAGTAGTAAAAAAACAAACATCTGGACTGCTGTACCGTGGCTCTTTCCACCACTCGGTTTTTCATTTTCTATTTTTATTTGTTTGTAAATAACTAAATCAGGTTCAATGCCAATATCAGCCAAAGGTGTTCTGAAATGAGCTTTCTGAGGGTTCCATGACCTTGGCCTTCTCAATTCCCCTTGGAGGGAATCAAGAGAAAAGGGAATTTAACCTCAACTTCATTGCCCTTTTTGCGATGCCGTTTCTTGAAGAATATTTAGCTTACTGTCACAGCGCTGAGATAATTGTACATCAGTTCCTATGCAGGTTTATTTTCTGCTCTTTCCTCTGTTTTTGTTTATCCTCACACTGCTGGAGAAACACCGCAGCTCTTCCGTTCAGTACGTCATGTAAACGCACCAATCACCAGGCTTGTTGAGATTATCTAGAAAGTTTGTTGCGTAGATGTTGTGGTGCCAGCAAAAAAAAAAGTAAAGTGGTGTAAATGGTTGCGCAGTGGAGATTCTGTTAACTGCCTCTCCAGCTGAAGTGACTCCCCTCTCATTACTACTGAGCTCTCTCATCCCATTACACTGCAAGCAGAGAGCGAGCTTTTGGAACTCTTTTACACTTTCTATTTTAACTTTTAAAACTTGTTTTAGTTTAGTTTTGAGAATCATGCGTTGGACACTGTTGTGCGTAATCGTAGCCTTTGCGTCCGCGCCGGCAGATGCGCAAATCTCAAGCCGCTATGTTATCGGATGTCCCGCTCGGTGTGACAAGTCGATGTGTCCCCGGATATCAGCCGACTGCCCGGCGGGACAAAGCCTCGACGCCTGCCATTGCTGCCGGGTGTGCGCGTCCAGCGAGGGCGAAGCCTGCGGCGGCTTGGGGAAGCTCGGGGACCCGGTGTGCGGAGAGGGGCTAGAGTGCTCGGTCTCCGCCGGGGTTGCGTACACTATCACGGTGAGGAGGAGAAGCAAGACCGGGACTTGCGTATGCAAAGCCACCGACCCGGTTTGTGGAAGCGATGGGGTGTCCTACCGGAATATCTGCGAGCTGAAGAGGGTCAGCCGCCGGGCGCAGAAGCTGCAGCAGCCACCTGTTATTTTCATTCAGCGGGGAGCCTGCGGGAAAGGTAACGCTCAGGTTGTTTAGATCACAACACAAACTGATATATTGAAGATCTGGCAGAAAGTAGGATGGTTATGATTGTGGTGCCATTAACAGTAATTATTTGGAACACTTTGTGCTGAAATAAACTTGTGAAAGGAACATCTCCCTTTAAGATCCACTGGACTGTTTGCCTTTCTCAAACATACACATTTATGTTCATTCACAACTTGTCCAGGTTGGCTCAAGTACATCTGTAAATTGTCTTTATTGTGTGTCACATTCGCTCTTCACAACTCGCTCTTTGAACGTGTGACCCCTCATGTGTTTCGGATAACAAGAGCCCCCATTCAACTGCCTTTCCCTCTTGTTCCTGCATTCTAATTCGACTCGATCAGAGAGCTGTCTTTTACTTTTGCCCGGTTGAATGAAGTCACAAGCTTTCTCCTGATGTAAAGCTTGACGTGAGCAGCAGTCACACGGCTGTAATCCCTCCGATTGTTTTAAACAATACAGCTGATGCCAGTGAAGCCTGCATGAGCTAAACAAAAAGGTATTTCCAAAGCCTGATAAGTCAGATACACTGTAGCCATTATGAAACAGCACTGAAGTGATACATTTGTAATAACTGTGTAGTGTTTCTGTATGGACCTGCACTTTATCAGAGTGTCATGCGAACCGTATTTCACCCATTCAGTAATGTGAAAACACACAAGGCTGCAGGTGGTAAAGGCATTGTATCAGTTTTTGGAGTATCTGTTTTACACATATCCAGCTGACGTTTCTGCCACATCTGCAGTAGAAAAGTTCTGAATGAAGAGCTTCAACACCTGTTGCCTCAAAGACCTATAACTTAGCTCAAAGCTTGGAAAACGTACCTCGCCCCTCCTCCCACAACCACCCAGCTCCTTCCTCTCGCTTCTTTTTCTCTCTCCGTGTCTCTCTCTTCCTCTCTGTCTCTCTGTTGTCGCTCATAAATCACACTTCACAGTCACATAAAGGAATGCCTGGCGCTGATGCAAAGCCATAATTCCTCCTCCGTTGAAGACAGTTTAAAACAGGCCGGAGACACCGAAGGAAAACACAAAATTAGCAACCTATATTTTTGGGAAAGGTTTCCATATACATTAAAAACCGTGTGGGTGTAGTGTGAGGGCAGACTGTATCGCCACATTTGATTGTCAGTCGTGTAAGCAACTTACATAGTTAAGTCATGGCCAGGCAGCTGACCATGTCTGAAACAGAGCAAGACTGTGGTGAGTGCTATTGATGTTCCCCAGTGCACATTTCCACAGCTGCAACAAAACGAGTCATTTGATGAATCAGATGTCCACGCTGTTGGAGAATCATGCTGCCTTTAGTAGCATCTCTCCTGCTTGATTTTTTTGACATTTATCATAAGATGTAATCAAGCCTGCAGAATTCGAAGAGCAGGAGTTGACACTGAAAAGAAACCCGACCCCCTCTGAGTGCCTTTAACTACCCTGCAACATGGCCCCATGTTAAGAAAACATGCAAGTACACTTTGCATGATGTCATTTCGAGTCTGGACGGTAAATACGTTGATTATTCAAGCTGTTCGTTTTGCCAAAGACAATTAGGTAATATATTTCTGTGACCATGGGGCCATATTTCATTAAGTTTACCCACTTTTTATGTTTTTGGCATTTTAAAGTCTTTATTGACAGTGGTAATGGAGAGACTGACAGGAAAAAATGTTATCCTTATGCCTCAAATAGCCTGTTATTTACACAGAACTGCATACGGTGGACGCTGAAACAACCTACAAAATGTTAGAAGCTGATCTAGCCGAATAAAGATCATGGTGCGGCCATGCAGATCATCTGTTTGGATTTTAATCCAATTGTCAACCCGATACAATTCGTAGCTGCCGGGTAACTGCTGCTACAGCAGAATGCACTCTGTGACTCCGGCTAGGGACATGTGCTGAATATGCACATTCCTCCTCGACTTGTCTCAGCCACTCATAATATCAAACGATCATCTCTGTGCATGTGTCTTTCCCTTTTTTTAATGTTGTTCTATCAGTCTGTCTGGGCCCCTGTTTCTGCATGTCTCCCTGTCTGGTTTTCTCATCTATCTTCCTTCCTGTTCACGATGCCTGTAATTCTCTTTCTCATTATTTCTCTGTGCTCGACCATCTTTGCTGCAGCTTCTTTTACAGACATCCTTCGCTCTTATGCTCTAATGTATCTCAAAACGATGTACAACACAAACAAACCTATGACTTCCCAAGCCCACTATACCTCGCGTCTGCCCTCTCTGCCAGTAGAGTCACTGTTGGACAATGATAAATCAGCATTTATTTCTGTACATTTGACAGTAGGTCTGTGTATCTCCCTATCCTGAGCCTAATGCACAACTTATTACCTCACTGTTACCATGCTGCTAAAACTGCCCCCTTATTTATTTAGATGTGTGTGTGTGTGTGTGTGTGTGTGTGTGTGTGTGTGTGTGTGTGTTTCTGGCTGTATTCTGTGCTGCCAACCTTGGGTGAAGTCCCTAATAAAGCAAAAAAAACGTTTTATTTAGAATTTAATTAAAATGCAACAATTTAAACAAAATTAGAAATGGAAAAATGTGGTTATTTGCACAGTGGGTCACGAAATGTTGCCAATGAGTCATTGTAATGTTATAAACAGCAGCAAAGCTTGACTGTATATCTTCTTAACTGCAGAAAATCAGAGCCACATCCAAACTAAATAAGTCACAATGTTACACTTAACAGCTAGAAGCAAGTCGACCTTATCTGTTCACTTTTACTGGAAATATTTCTAAACTGACCAACAGCTACATTATCTGAGGTATCTCCCTTTTTCTATATATGATATCCATATTTAAATACTTGGTTTTTTTTGCACACAGTGGAAAATCAATTATGTGTTACCTGATGCCTGCAATTACAGCGCTTATCTAGAGTGAGCCTCTGGCAACGTTTCAGGAGATGGAGAAATGTTACAAAAGCAGTTCCGTGGATCACAACGCTCTAAAAGCTTGACATGCTGACCTTTTTCTCCACACATCAGTGCCTTTCATGACTTCGAAGTTAAAGATGAATGACACATTTTTGGCATCTAAGGAGACATCTGCTCGTAAATCAACTTAATTCTATGACAGTAAAGCCTTTCTAAGCTCAGTTCAGCAGTGAAATAATCCCACACGGTGTATAAATCATGCAACAATAGCTTGGCCGGCCTCTGAACTGTGCATCTGATTTATGATTCCCCAACAAAATCGTCACAAATGGGCCTATAATTCTACTCTCATCACATGGCGTTGCAGTTGAAGCAGTGTGTCTCTGGAAGTACATCTCCCCGTGTGTGTGAGAAGGCAGCGCTCATGGTAACATGGTGAAGTGGAAGAGACTGTATGGATGCTCCAGAGACAACAGGTTCTGGACACTGGGCCTGCTCTCTCTTATAATAATCCCATCAGAGCCGACCACGAACCCCCCTGGGTGTGAATCTAGCATGGGGGAAATTACTCCAGTCGCTCTCTTAATGTGGTGGGAAACCTGCGTGATTCATCAGATTTAATGCTTGATTTGTAGCTTTAAAGTTCAACTGGGAAAATAAATGTGGAGGTTTGGAGAACCAGTCCAACACTTCTGCACAGACCAAAATATCTCAACAACCTACAGATGTTATGACTTTTTGTACAGATGTTCATGCTCCCCAGATGATGAAACCTACTGACTTTGCTGTTCCCCTGACTTTTCCTGCCACCACGAGGTTTACAGATTGAGCTGAAATGTTTTCACAACGATTGGATGAAATTTGATACAGATATCTAGAGCAGTTGTTCTCAAACTTTTCGAGTCGCGACCCCCCAGAATAACTCGACTCTCTTTTGTTTTGTTTGAATAGATAGCATCTTGTTGTTGCTCAATGTGCTCCAGGCTCTGTGGATTTTTTTAATACGTTCTGTGACTTTTTCTCTACCACTTATCTGCTGGAAATGCCCCATCATACACTCACATGCATGCTCACTTTGACTCTCACAGACACTCGACACATCTACTGTGAGGCAAATTATACCACTGCTGTAGGCGAAGTAATAGAATTCCTCAGTCAAAAATATGTTGTTTTATTTTTAATACTAACTAGCCAACCCCAAGTTTGAGAACCACTGATCGAGAGGCTGAGACCAATGACTTTGATTCGCGCTGACTTTTTCTCTCGCGCCAAGT
The DNA here is from genome assembly GCF_949748355.1 of Melanostigma gelatinosum. NCBI lineage: Eukaryota > Metazoa > Chordata > Actinopteri > Perciformes > Zoarcidae > Melanostigma > Melanostigma gelatinosum. The sequence continues at coordinate 7,397,759 of NC_136645.1, forward strand.
TAGAGACAACATAAGTTTGCAGCTGTCCTGTGAAATATCTCAACATTATATACAGATGTTCATGGTACCCAGAGGATGTACCCTACTGACTTTGGTGATCCCATGACGTTTTCTCTCGTGCCACCAGGAGGTTTTACATTTGTGGTTTTGAGTAAAATGTCTCAATAACTATTGGAAGGATGGTCATGGAATCGGATCATAGACATTTATAGACATCCATGTCCCCCTCAGGATGAACTCGAAGCACTTTGATGATCCACTGACTTTTTATCTGCTGCCATCTTTGGATCAAAGTTTTCAATACGTCGGTTTTTGAGTTAATACCTGCAAAACTAATGAGATTTCCATCAGTCTCAGTTGTACTTGTGTTGAACACAAAACGTATTGGTGAACATGATCACATCAGCATGGCAGCATTCAAACCACCGCTTTGCCAAACGTTCAGGCTCACATAGCTGTAGACTAGTTTCACAGATAGACAGACAGACAGAGTTGAGTTAAATGATCATATAACACCAGAATGTTCCCCCTGCGGGTTGACAAATGTTTTTATACTCTATAATTTAGTGGCATTCAGTTCGGCAAGATGGTGCTCATTCCATGCTCCTGTTAGCTTAAATGCACCTCAAGTGGAAAGACTCTTTCTCTTTCCTTAACCCTTCACTGCAATCAATGATATCCCAGGGCTTATGGCTGCCTTTGTCTTTTGTATATTGTGTTCTCTAGGAGAATGCAATGGCTGAGGCTCGTGGCAAAATAAGGAGCTACGCATTGGCTGGATGAAGAGCTCAGAGGGAAAGGTTTAGGGAGTTTTGATTCATAGCTTTGCTTAAACTGTCTTCTGGGCAGACCTTAATTACCAGGTAAATCAGGCAACATTTGCTGACTTGCCTTGGAGAGATGGTGGAATGGGTGATTCAGTGAATTTGGCAGTCCTCATACATACAGTGTCAGACAGTGTGTGTGCCTGTGAGTCTGAGTGGTAATGTACTTGTGAGGACCAGTTTGGTCTTGACAAAAGATCTGTTGATGGTTCAAGAATTTAGAGTCAATGCATACGATCAACAATGAAGTAAGAGGGGTAAAGGTCAAGGTTGAGTCTTCATTTGAGAGTTTTAAGGTCAGGGTTAAGAGTTTGTGAATGAGTGTGTGTGTGCATGTGTGTGAGGCCTGACCTAGACAGTCTCCACCACAGACGAACTGTCGTCTTTTCTTTTCCGCTCTGTGTTATGATAAAGGACAGTTTTATTTGTTGGTTTTCTATTCTCACACAGCTCTTACATCATGCAGTATTTCGGTGCACCTTTTGTTTGCTTTTACTCGTCTGACATCCTGACCTGTGTGTGTGTGTGTGTGTGTGTGTGTGTGTGTGTGTGTGTGTGTGTGTGTGCGTGTGTGTTGTATTTCCAGCTCAGGACAACCCAGACAGCCCAAGACACAAATACAACTTCATCGCCGACGTGGTGGAGAAAATTGCTCCGTCTGTTGTTCACATTGAACTTTTCCGCACGTAAGAGCCGTGCACCTGTGTGTGTGTGTGTGTGTGTGTGTGTGGGACAGACTGAAACACACAATCATTTACAGCCCATTTGTGTACTTAACCAGACCACACTAGTTGGTAGAGCACCTCATTCTCCACTTCAGTCTTTCAGCGTCTTTTCTTTTCATCCTCTCATAGCTTTCATGCTCTTTGATCTCGTCCTCCTTTGACACCTCAATTCTTTGTCTGCGTCGTCTCCGTCGCGTCTGTCACTGTAGCTTGTAAAGTGGTTCTTTCAACGTCTGCAGCTCTCTGATTTCCACGTTTCCATCTTTCCCTCACTCAGATCTGTCTCTTGTCTTTTTCCTCGCTCCTCCGCCGTCGCTGCCTCGGGTTGACTTGAAAGCTGTTCTTCATTGAGGTTGTGCTGTATTCAAAGTCTTCAGTCCGTATTTGTTTCTTCCTCTTCCTGTTTTTATGTGTACTTTATCTCTCCAGCTCACCTTTGAATACTTACCCGCCTACTCAAGTGCTTTAAACTTTGTTTGCTTTTCACGTTTGGAGTGCGTTGGTTTTGCTGTCTTCTCAGTTTGTTTTTCTAGAAGAGGAGACCTGTTGAAAGAGTGAAGTGAAGGGAAACACTCTAATCCCCTCCTCCTTTCTCCCACCATCCTCTCCTTCCCCACACAGGATGACCTATTCCAAGCGAGAGGTGGCGGTGGCCAGTGGTTCTGGCTTTATCGTGGCAGAAGATGGTCAGATTGTGACCAATGCCCACGTCGTGGCCAATAAGCACCGAGTGAAAGTGGAGCTGAAGAGCGGCGGCTCCTACGATGCCAAAATCAAAGACGTGGACGAGAAATCGGACATCGCCCTCCTCAAGATCGACGTGCCGGTCAGTCAGAAGGCCAAAACAACTGGCAGATATTACGAAACTCACTGTCACAAACCTGTGGCCAGTGTTGATAATCTTTCGACCCTTTGCTGCACAGGACATATGTCTTCTGCATTTTCTCTCCACGTCCCTGTCTGTGTTTATTTCTCCGTCTACTGGACCAGAGGGATCCACGTTAGCGTGGCAGAGGTCCAGCGCCTGTTGACTGGGAGTCATAGTCATTTTCGAAGTCTGAAAAGAGGTCGAAACATTCCGGTTTTTGTTCAGCCGGCAATGGGAGCAAAGAGTGCGGAAAAGAGCAGTGAAAGACGCTTTGTTTTTGTTCATCCTTCAATGAAAGATGTTCCGTCTTTTGATGGCAAGCTGATCATCATCAGGGGGATTTGTTTGGATCACGTGTTGCAAACAAATCACACGTGTTGCAGATGGCTGCAGATTCAAGAATGGCTGTTACTTCGTGTTGTGGAAGCGTGAAAAATAACTCGTGCTGGCCACCAAAAATGTGTATGTGTGTGGGTGTGTGTGTGTGTGTGTGTAGGTGTGTGTCTGTGTAACTAATACAGGGCGAAATTAGAGGATGAGTAAGATCTAAGGAGAGGGTGGGAGGGCGAGGAGCCTTGTCATTTGGATGACATTTAAAAGGGAAAGTATATAGTCATCCAAACCTCTAGCTACAGGGTATTTCATTTCAGTACCCAAGAGTCATAACTGTGAATTCCAGCTTTGAAATATTCTTCCTTTATTCAAGGCCAGTGAACTAAACGTTTAGATGACGGAGTGAATGATGCAGCATATATGAATGATAGCAACAAACAACTATTTGCTGTGTGAAGATATAGTGGAGTCATGGCTACCTGAGCAGAGAATGAAGTCGCTCTCCCTCTGTGTGTGTTGTTGCCACAGCTTCTCTGTGATTGTTGACACAGCCGGGCCGGCCAAGTGTCAAGTCTCAATTCCACATCTCTGGTAGCTGACCTGATGTAACAGCGATGCAACAGAGCAACAAACGAGAAAGATATCCCTAAATTCTTACTGCACGCTGGATCCATAGAGAATGAAAAAGAAAGGGAAGTTGTAGAGTTAAAAGCATTACAACAGTACGATGCTAAACAAACAATAAATGAGCCCACAAATGTATCTTTAGTTGAAGAAGCTTGACAGATCAGTTATTTATTTGTGAGTTAAATTCATACCCTGACAGGGGCTGCAAATATATCTTTAATCATCCATCCTCCTCTCCCTCATCCCTCATGCCTTCACCCTCTGCTCCTTTTCCTCATAGCGTCCTCTCTGTTCGATTAAAAAGCTGAATTCTGTCAAAGTCAGCACTCCAGAAGCAGCCACAGATAATCAATAAACAATTGCACCAGTTTATGAGTGAGAAAGTATCGAGTTAGGTTTTCCCTGAGCGTAAAGACTCGCTTCTGTCTTCTTTCTCTCCGTGAAATTGGAGTTTATTGGAAGCCAGACCCAGTCCGTTCTCGGGGCTGTGGTCTACCCCTCAGCTCTGGGGAATACATTAGTCCGTCTACAGCAGATGGAACTTCAGAGGGGAAGGGAAGGGGGGAAGCGTTGTACTCACTTGTTCCTGTGTAGAAAGGATGGGGGGGGGGAAAGAGAAAACTAGAGGGACAGAGAAAGACCGAGCGATGTGGTCAAGGCCTGGAAAATGGATCCATATGTCTGGAGGACTCTGTGAGCTAATAGGCTAATGAGTGCATTGTGTGATGTGGCAACGGCGCAATAATGATAGAACTCATTGTGCTTCAGCTTATAAAAGGCCTCTCGTTAACCTCATTCTTTCACTCAGAACTTGGACACTGCCACATTCACTTGGAAGCGCTTACAATGACTTGGACGCATTCAGATTTACCGGCTTTCACTCTGACTTGAAAGCTCGCTGGCTTGGAGGGACATTTATTTCATCATATTGACCCTTGGAAGGACTTGAAAACACTCAAATGTAGCGTGCAGGGAATTTTCCATATCATTCCAGATCATTTCCCTGCATGGCCTGTGCCGTCATTAACCTTGCTGAATCCGGTGGATGCATTGATCCTTGGCTTTGTTCTGACTGACTGAAGCTCAAAACCTATGGTTCGGAGGCACAGCAGGCCTGTCAAGCTTTTGGACTTTTAGATCAAACCCAAAACATAAAGAGTTATGATTTGAATCTGCATATATATGCCATACTAGAATGGAAAGCTCCCTATTCCTCTTTTAGACACCAGAGGCGGTGTAATGATAAGTTGCCTCAAAAAGAAGTAATTACTATGAATGAATGAGCCATTAACTTAACCCTCATGCTAAAACATTTTTTATGAGATGTTGCAGTGTGGCAGTTTTTCTTATGGTGCTCTGGAACAACAGCCCTGTCTGTCTCTGTGTTACCCATCCCGAGCAAGAGTCTCAAACCCCTCTCTCTGGGACGTTTGCCTGGTGCTGGTTTGGACTCGGCTATTATTGGAACATGCATGAGTTTGTGTCTGTGTTTATGTGCAGAGAGGAAAGAGAAGGAATGTGCCTCTCTGTACCGCATTTATCTATTCATCAGTAACATTGGGTAAATGTTTACCCAGGAAGTAAGATATGTGTACATTTCCCTAGATTAACAGTACTGACAGACAAAATGCAAGCTTGCAGTCAATTATTCAAATCTGTTTGTGTGTGTGTGTGTCACACGGATGGGTTTAAGTGCAGGGACGAGGAGGACGCGCTCCATTGCCAGTGGAAAGACACTGCATGGTGTCCTTCACAGACACGCAGAGGGGAAATGAATCAACATCCTCCCCCTGAGCCAACCTCTCCCCTTCATCTCTTGTCCCTGTGACCAAAATGGTTCCCATTAAGGATGAAGTCGGGTGGGATCAGAGCCAAGAAAAACACACACACACACACACACACACACACCACACACACACACACTCTTTTGGCCCGCTGGGTCTTGATGCACTTTCTCTTTTTGGGTGCGTAATTGTTTTCCAACCCCAGCAGCTGAAAACTGTTTCGCGTTACCACTCAATGACATCACTGTATGTGTGCGTATGAAGCATTTCAAATGAACCACAGCTTTGATCAGATTGTTGATAACGAACAGTGTATTTTTTTTACCAAAATGTTCTGTTTGTTTGTTTTGTTTGCTCCTCTGTCTTTCTTTCCTTTTTCTTTCTGTTTGTTTGTTTGTTCTGTTTCTCTCTGCCATGTAAAGCGTCTTTGGGTATTTTGAAAAGCGCTATAAAAATTTGATGTGTTATTATTATTAGTATTATATTTCAGCCATTCACTTTTTAAAATTGCATTTTTGTTCGAAATAGATACAAAGCTGTGGTGTATTCTGGTGTGTTCACAACACCCATTTAATTAGGGCCATCGATCCGCTGACCCTGCCTTTAAGGGTTGGTTCACCCAAATTAGGAAGAAATTGCAGCATTGGCATTTAAGAAGATCCAGCAGCGACATTTCAAACAAGTTTACTCTGCCCTCACTCTCACAGTGAATGGTTTTCAATGGCACTGCTGAAGAAATTGCCCCTTAACTGTTGTCAGTGTTCTCCTGATTATCCAGAGATAAAAGTACATGTTGCTTTAATGCTGCTGGAAATAAAAACACTTTCTGCACTTTAGAGGGAAATGAGAAAATATGTGTTCTTGTAATTTAGCCAGCGACTTTTATTATCTGCGAACTCATTTATTGCAAGTGTCTTACTCCACCGTTTGGGTGTCGGCTTGAGGCGAGTGCAACACATACAGGCAGGGCCATAACCCTCTGCTTTTTAGACTGCGATCCAGTGACCCACTGACTTGCTTGAGCAGATTCCAGTGTGTTCCCCCAGCCATATAAAGAAGAGTCTGGACTACAATACAGCTGCTTTGGACATATAAAAGCTATATGACGGCCATAGTTTTCACTCTTGTCACCATTATATCTGTGTTGGCAGTTAAATGTCCATTCATTTTCTAAAACCAGCACACCAGTGTAAGTGCTGAAAAGGTTGCAAATCATCCCAGAGCACAAATAAACTTTTCCATATAAATAAAAGTATGACTCAGGATACTTGAGAGTTGTGGTTCACATACTTCAGGCAATTATCCTGAAACAAATAAAGACCTCATCTCCTCTCATCATTGTGTTTGTGCAGTTCAACGTTTTTGTGGTGTCTGGCCAGAGCCGAGACGCCCTCAAGCGCTCTGAGCTCTCGTGCAAAGCTGCACAGAGTGGAACATACACAAGGAAGTCACCGACATATGTTTGCTCTTATAGAAAAACCTTCCCAGCAACATATGGAAACCATAGTGGTTTGCCGTACTCGTGTCGGCAAGGATGTGGCTCAGCCAGTGTGATTTGAACATGTTGATGTTACTGACAGTGTGAGGAAATGCTCAGCGGAGCGAAGACCCACTTCAATGCGTCGACGATTGCTTTGTGTGTGAAATTCATGGTTACATTCACCGACATATTTTGTCGGTCTACCAAACACGCACAAACAGGGACTCACGCACAATTAAATGAGTCACGTACACGCCAGACAAGCAGACAAACTCACACACACACACACGCGGTGTCCCCTCAGCCTGATCTTCCGTTCCTCTGACTTGATGTTATGTATGAGCGTGCTGAATCCTGCCCCATTTTTTATCTGCATTAGCACGACCCCCGAGGGCACACGTACGACCCTAAACCTTTGTGTATTTATGCATGTTGCAAGGTGGAACTTATCAAAGTCAGTTCCCTGCTTTGAAGTCACCTGTATGAAAAGAACAGGAAAGCGTGACGTGACTGCAGTTTAGCTTCCATAGGCTACGGTTTGGGCCACGCTCTGACTCCAAAGCAGCGTCCTAGTCCGAATGTGTGTGTGTGTGTGTGTTTTTTAACTCGCTGTATATCCAAGCAGTGCCAGGTGTGTGTGTTTTAATTGACAGAGTTTGTGAGGGTTCATGCCCTGGCAACCTACTCCCTCTTTCTGTGTGCTCATATGTGTGTGTGTGTGTGTGTGTGTGTGTGCATATATACATACACATGTGTCTCAGAGACTAGTAAGCCACAGTCCATCTGGGCTTGACTGGGATGGTATGCACCTGGTTCCTCGGGTCATAAAGCGGCCGTGAGTGTAACGAGCGAGGTTGTAACGTTACACAATGACACATCTCTACGGCAACTCTGCTGCTGTTTTCAAAGCGGGCTGTTTGCTTGTCTTGCCAGCTTATCTGTCCGACTGTCCCTTCGCCATGTCGTCCCAAGAATCTGTCTGTGTGCAGGAGGCTGAATCAAAATCCCAGCTCAGCGACAGAAGACGGAAAACGACACGAGCCGCTTTAAACCGTACTTCTTTGGTCAAAGTTGTTTAGTCCTCCCGCCTTTAATCTGATGTTCCACTTTTCTCTCTTATCTAAACACTCAAGAACTTTGTGACAGTTTTCCCTTTCAGGAAGTAGCTATCCTTGTAGACTTTTTCAAAAACTCTGAAGCACGTATGTTTTATTTTTGTTGACCATCAAACTGCTGCTTTTCTGAGTCTTTAGACCAAAAATATTTCTTTGGTCACAAACCGGTCTCGGCCAACGCGCGCTGCATGCATCACATCATATCAAAGTCGACTGCGTTTGACTCATTCGTCTCACATTCTCAGACTGTCCTTCCAGCGGTGTGTGGTGTTTGTTGTTTCCCTGCTTCACCTTGCCTCCTTCCTTTAAGTGTGGCTATAGCGTCTTTGGGTGAAGTACGAGTGCAGTCGTAACCTTCTTCTAAAATAGTAGGGTGAGTCACTTGGGTGGTCAGGAGAGGCAGAGATTTTCCACAACTCATTCCAGATTGCTGACGAGTCACGATGAGTAAGCGATATGTAAGCTAGGGGTCTTTCAAAAAGTTGGGCAGTCATGTTCAGCGTTTGTTCTGCCCTCTCACCTCAGCGCTGTTTGGCTGTCAGCGTACTCTTTTGACATGATTTATTTTGAATGCATTGTGATTTTGTGTGTGTCTGAACTCTGTATTACTCACGTTCATTAAACTCTTTCAGAAGACATTAGGATTAACTGCAGTCGAGCTGAGAACAAAGCCGTTCCTCAGAGTTGTCGTTTTGAAGAGACAAGGTTTTCGCCAGATAGCAACAGTCGCTATGACACCGGCAGTATCACCAACCGTTATCATTATCGTGGTGACCGGCAGAGTCCTGAATGTCTTGGCAGCGTCCACCTGACGTCCTCTCTCTCTCTCAGCTGTGTGTGTTTCTCTTGCTTCCTCTCTCCATCTGGTTATACTCTTGTCTCACATGGGAGTGTGAAGGGGGGGGGGGATTATACAGCATGCTACTCCTGGGTCAGGTGCCTGTTCGTTTGTGTGTGTGTGTGTGTGTCATGTACATACTTCTGCAGCCTGCGTGTGTGTGCCGTGTTTACTTTAAACATCCCTACAATGTTCACGCAAACCCACAGGATTCACGAACACGGCCTCAGACACGAGTGTTTTTTGTATTTGTGTATCTGTGTGTGTGGGGTAAGGTGGAAAGTAGGGTTGAAAGGTCCTCTTCCTCAGTTGCTGGCTGTCACTATCTTTGTCATCTTCTAATAATAACTTCACCTTAAGGGTCGAGATTGTTTACGGCAATGTCTAAAATGCCGGCGACTGAATCAAAAGTGTCTTAAATGTTTTCCCACAATCCTATCTCTAGTTTATGAATCATATGTCTGCTGTCAGTTGATGTTCCATAAACAGAGAGGAAAATGTATGCATGCGTTGGCAGCAAGGAGTCATGTTTTATGACTGAGAATAGGATTTGTGATTCAGCGTGCGACGTCTGAGTGTTCGACTGGGTGTGCATATTTCACTTTCATTCTTTTGTCTGTGTGTGCCAACTTGTGCTGCTGTCTCAGTTACCTTACCGCCTCCTCCGGCTCCTATTTATAACCCTGAGTAAACAAAATGGATACATAGGAGGATCACTCGGGACAGCTCCTTTAGTGTAAGATAGTGCTCGCCTGCCTTCAGGCCGTCGGGTCAACGTGATGTGGTGGTGCGTGGGCTTCGACTGCAGGCTGCCCAGCAGAGATGATTCCATTCAGAGGAGGAAACTGTGACTGTGGATGAATAGATATATCTTCTCTGCCTTGTAGAGGCCAGCTCTCTGTCGCCTGGTTTCCACTGCCCAGTGTAACAGGGCCAACCGGAGCTCAAGGTTCTCATTATTTACCGTATATCAGTCAATGTTCCAGCATCTGTGGCCTGTTGGCACACACTCACCTTTAGGAATGATTTAACAGCGGGGCCACACTCTCAGTTAGATGCTTTTGGTCTTGATTGTTAGCATTTTGAGTTGCGTTGTTTGGGCTAAATGTCACTTCTTACTGCGGTGGAAAAGAAGTAATTGGGTTTTTTTGGGGAGCATTTCAATGCAGCATTGAGTGGGTTGTGTTTAGAAGATTGTTTGTGGTTTTGTTGTAAATATTTTCCTGCTGTCCACTCATAAAACAAATGATTGCGAAAAGCCCTTAAAGCTCAGTAGATAATTGCACTTGAAGCAACACTGAGTGTGAGATTTTCTTTTAGAGCCGTAATATGTAGAACACATGTTGCATTACATTCTCTTTTGTGACGTCGGTCTATTAGTCACCAAAACACATGAATACTATGAAACAGATTTATTCATCAGACCAGCTTCCAATAGCAGGCCATGCTTTCATGTCATTTTAATTTATAAATTGTTCATTTCATGTTTGTTTCTACTTCCTGGTCTCCATTAGTTGAGTTCATTGTTTTGGCCTCCAGTGATGTGAACATGTCGTCCCTCTGTGTCTTCTCACTCGCAGACAAAGCTCCCTGTGCTGCTGCTGGGCCGATCATCAGACCTGAGACCGGGGGAGTTTGTGGTCGCTATCGGCAGCCCGTTTTCCCTCCAGAACACCGTCACTACGGGAATCGTTAGCACCACTCAGCGAGGCGGCAAAGAGCTGGGCCTCCTCAACTCCGACATGGAGTACATCCAGACAGATGCCATCATAAATGTAGGCGAATGAAGATGCATGGCTACGCTTTATTTTTCTAGCAAACACAAATATTAAGTGATGCATCGTTTTGATTCACAGTACGGCAACTCAGGAGGGCCTCTGCTAAATCTGGTAAGCCATTTTTACATTCCCGTGAAATGTTGAAATCCATACAACAATGGTTTTGTCACCAAAGACTAAACTGGGCTTTGCTGTTTTTAGGATGGCGAGGTGATTGGGATCAACACGTTGAAAGTGACTGCCGGCATCTCCTTTGCCATACCCTCAGACAAAATACGAGAGTTCCTGGCAGAGTCCTATGACAGGCTGTCCAGAGGTATGAGCTATCACTGACAAAACCTATCATGTGTTCATTTTGTCACTTCTATTCAATCTCCAAGACAAACTGCAGGAGGAAAATTCTTAGAATTGGCCGCAAGAGTTGAAGAGATGTGCACAGTTAAGGAGCATACACTCATTCTGCATGCCATTTCTTTGGTTGATATTTTTCATCTCTCTGCTCTCTTGAGATATATTACCTACATTTCTAGCATTATGAATCCTTGCCCAGCATTACCCAACAATATTTTGACATTGCAAATAAACTACTAAGAAGAAAAAGCCAGCACATGTCAGGTTGATCTTTTATTGTATTGCTTTTCCTCGGTTACCTCACGTAGCGTTATGGAACAACACACGCGTATATTTAATATGTGACTGCCAGCTTGGCGTCTTGATTTGATTTGTCTGAACGATGAAACAACATTTTAAAAAACAAGATGATGAAACACGTGCACACTGTCCTGCGAGACATGTGCAAGATAATCTGTGATCCACTGCCCAATCTAAAGTAATATGTCTATCACTCACATACAGAATAAAAATACCCTGGGGGATTTTTATTGTTTCGGAGCTCAAAACAAACGCCCTCATAAAACTAAGAACCCAGACTGTTGCAGGCGAGAGGTTGAATGATTGTATCTGCACTGTGTTGTTGTCCATCTCTAGGGAGAGCGGCTGCTAAGAAGAAGTACATCGGTGTGAGGATGATGACTCTCACTCCATCGTAAGTTGCACACTTTATATATGACCGTCGCCAGTGAAATGGCAGCAGTGCAGCCTTCATTATGGGATATTGCAACATATACATTCCTTGTTTTTTTGGCTTTATAAAACTGGCGGTTGATTGCTAAACTCTCTGCCCCGTTTTCTACCTCCAGGCTGACCAAAGAGCTGAAGACTCGACACCGTGACTTCCCTGACGTCACCTCTGGAGCTTACGTCATGGAGGTCATCGCGAAAACACCGGCTGCAACGTGAGGAAGATGTTTTGCCCACATGGCATCCATTAGAGTGGGCTCAGTTTGAATTCACTTGATTGTAACATCTTGGCTTTCAGTGAGGCACAAATGCAACTCGCCTTTGATTGTTTCTCAGCTATGTGATGTTGTCGTTACACGTGTGCTCTTAATTCGCTGTCATCACTCTCCGTGTAGCTCTTGCTCCCCTCTCGCATTGCAAACAGACCGATTTAATTTCCTTCCTTCGCTTCATTTCCCTCCTCTGACTGTCAAGTGTGCATAGACGCACACTCAAAGACACACAAAGCCTCCGACACAACTGTCGTAATGGGACGCAGATTCATGGCTCACTCCTGCGTGCCTGGAGTGCCTGGCCCTCTAAAATATCCCCCTCCTCCCACAATCGCAGCCCACTCCAATCAGCCGCCACCACAACTCCAGCAGAGTGGGGCTCGGAAGACGCTGAGGTCAGCTATTTCCTTCAAACCTCATGCAGGGAGGTTACTGGCTGCGCTGTGGTTTTCCTGTGCCTGTTCACCCAGCCCATTCCAGAGCGGGGTCCCCTACAGGGCCTCGTCAGTTTACTTGCTGCATAAATCACCCTGCTTTCTGAATAATTGCATTTCTGTGGCTCCTTTTATTCACGCTTTTGATCTCGCTCTGTTTTGTGCTGCTTTGTGGCCTTTAAAAAAAATCTTGACCCTGCTGCAGAGAACCATCGGTTTGCTGTGTTGGAGGTGTTAGAGCAGCTGAGTGTAATGAGCGGAGCACCGAGCTGCACTTCTATTTATGGATGCTGTGGAAAGTGAAGGTGTGGAGGTCCGTGTTTGCGTGTGGCTGTGATTAAGCAGCCGCATTTAGAGTACTCTTTTGATATCAACACTGTTGCTCCCCTGGTCTGCGCGTGGTTTTAGATTTACTGGGTTGTTTGTTTTTTCAGTACGGGTGTACGTTTGGCCAACATGTTTTTATCTGCAAGGCGCTCTCACCTCGCTGTGCTACCATTCCCATCATCATCGTTCTCACTGTTAGAGTTCTTACAACAGATGTTACGTGGATTCGGATTGTGCTCACGGGCCTGCAAACCAAACCTCACCAAAGTACAAGTTAGATTTGTTTGAATAAAGACGATACATACAGTCGGATAACTTGATGATAACTTGATTTATTGTGTAACTGACTTACTTACTAAGACCACATGCAGAACAGCATTGGCCTTTTGTGTTGTTATTTCTGTGGCATCTTTGCATTTATTCGATACTACAAAGGGTAGAGCTGACTGGAAATGAGGATAGCGAGTGATGGGGGTGACATGCAGCTGTTGTTAAACTGACGTTGTGATGACATGCTCAGCATCTTAAACCAAGAGGAAGCCCTCATCACTGGCCAGTGTTACCTTTCAGTCCCATATACCTCTTTAGTGGCTAAAACTGTGCAGGAATATCATGTCACTACTAAGATAATCGTCCCCAGATTACTAAAATGTATATTATTACGGCTGTTACTCACACATAAAACGCTTGCCATTCATGAAGCCCTTGCTCAGTGTTGATCTTCTTCTTTCCTCCAGTGCTGGACTCAAAGAGCACGATGTCATCATCTCTGTCAACGGCCAGAGGATCTCATCAGCGACTGACGTCAGTGCCGCCGTCAAGCGGGACGTCACCTTGAGCATAGTTGTGCGGCGTGGAAACGAGGACGCTATCCTCACGGTTGTTCCCATGGAGATCGACCCTTGACCCTCCACAAATCACACCACAGGAGCTGGAGCTAGGTTTGACTTATCACCAGTGGACCTTATATTGGAGAGGGGCTTCTACTGATACCCCCTCGTCCTGTGGCCAAACGCTAGTGGCGCCACACATCCAGGAATATTCTGGCTTTGCCTTGAAAGGAATGACTGTACAGATGCTCAGTCCTGTACTTTGTTCTCACTTTTAGTATTTAATGCTTTGACCAATGTTGGTTATTGGCATCTTGTTTGTATCTGCTCTCTCTTGTTTTGTGTCTTTTTTAACATGGACTTATGCTCAGCCATGCCTTCCACTGCAGTTTCAAGCTATTTAGAGACTCGCTGGGCAAATCCGATTTGTATGATTGTTGTTTTCTAAAATTATTTTTTAAAGTACTGTAGAATGTTTTTTGTTTGTTGGTCATGTAATGTATACTGAGAAGAAAATAAAGGGTTTATGTCAAAATTGATTTTATTGCCTTCATATGGGCCTTATAGTGGTCTGGTGTTATTGTTGGACAGGGGCTCTGCAGTCTGACCTCAGAGGCAGGAGTGCGAGCCAAACAGAGATCCGACCCACGATGCAGTGGCTCGCATGAATACACTTAGTGTTTTGGGAGAGATTTTTGTTCACCGCATACAATTTGGATGACGATGATAAGTCGACCTCATGAGAACTATGCAGAAACCATGCACACACGACAAAAAGCTTCACGGTTTACAAGACGGCCTTTCACTAAACGTGAAATCTGCTGTGGAAAAACTGTGCAGCAGCTTTTGTTTTTTCGATTGTAACCCACCATTAATCAAATGAAAGGTCTGCTATGCCGTCTACAGCAAGAAGTAACCAAACTTCAACAGCTTTAAAAGTATGCTTTACAGACAGAGGAACATTTTGTCATTTAGCAGTGTGGCTACCATTTGAATTTAAGACCATACCTCTAATAACCAGTGGATGTTTATCCTTCACACCCCATTTTCCAAAATTTCTAACAAACAAACAAATAAAACAAATCCCTGAGACAGAAGCGTGACAGAAAGTGTTGCTGCCATCTCATGGTTCTGTATCAGTGTTGCAGTCTCTCCTCTTAATATACCCCTCCGAATATATTTATATACAGGCGTTACACACAACACTGAAGTTCTATGTTTTTATTTCACTTGGCAATAGCACAGATGCCTGACTCATTTATTCCAAGACTGCAACACATTCAGAGAGATTACAAAATGGTTTGGACGTAGCTGTAAAGTTTGTTTGTTGAAAGAACTGCCAAACTGCCAGGACTAGCTCAAAACCATCGGTCACCCGGGGCATGGCTGTTTATGGCCTCTATTACCTCACCACCTCTGAGCCTTGATGTGGAGTGACAGTCTCTCAGAAGCCAAAAAAAAAGAAAATCTGTATGTTTAACACTGATTGAATATGGAGGGTGATTTTATACTCTTTATCCAAATGTTGCATAACGATGATGGAACCTGAAGATTTGATCATTTAGTTAATTGTGATGTAAGACAGGACTCATATGAAAAACTAAGAAATGTGTTCATGGATTTGTCACTTAACATCATGCATTACAGGAGAACAGCTGTGACCCCATTGCAGTAAGAGTTATTTTATTTACTTTGGGTCAGATGGCTAAATAAAATGAAAAATACCTTTCAAATGCCTCCCTTGAGAAATTAGTAGGCTATCCCTCTGTTTCTGAGCTGAGACCAGCCATTTCAGAGCTGACCCCATGCCGCATCTTTAAAAGACTTTCATGCTTTGAAGGAGATGTTGTGATGTCTGTCTGGGCTGAGTAATGCTTCAGAGTTACAGTTGGGACCAATTTGCCCTGCAGACCCGGGCTGTTTCTAACCCACTATTCATTCATTGGACACCATCTGCGCCCCAGACAAGTGCCAGTGTTGGTGATCTGTATGTCTTCTGTTTTTCAGCATGCTGCAGGTGTAGTGAAGTGAACACGCAATGATCCGACTTCCCTGTAAAGAATTGTTTTCTATTGATTGTATAAGATACGTTATTATACTGTGTTGTGACCACATGTAGGGACTTTATTAAAGAAGTACACTTCATTTTTTAATACATTTTTTACTTACTTAAACCCCTAATGATGCAATTAAATTGGCATGAGCATGAAATAACTAAAGTAACTTAACAACATATTTTTCCCCCCTTGGCAGACCAATTCGACCCCTAAATGCTGCTCATGTCCATTAGTGGTTTAACGGGTTTATTCACTCAAATGACAGAAAAAACGACAACAATAAAACAAACATATTTCTCTAGTGGTACAGCCATGCACCTCTGAAAACTGGAAATTTGAGTGAATTGAACCTTTTAAAATACAAATGATTTGTTATTTGGGGTTGCTTATCTGTGACTTATCTTATTGCTTATCTAGCGACTATATACATACATATACGTATATATTTTTTACAATATATAGTCAATAATCAATAATCCAAATTGTTAATGGTGACAATAGTGATGACAATGACTCTGTCAATATTTCCTCATAGGATAAAATTCCTATATTTTCCAATTCAGGTCTTTTTCAAAGTTGTTCCAGTAAGTAACAACATAGTCCACTCTGAAATACACTACGTATTTTAAAAACAAAAGAGTTTGAGAGAAATGCTCATTTCAGGCACGTCTTTAAGTTTAAAACATCAACTAAAGTGGACCTCCAGCGTCCCCTATCGTTTGTTATGGTTTTAGTTGTTAACCAATCAAAAGCACGTTTGTTGACAGAGTCGCGAAGCACAGGACAACCTCCCCTCCGCTGATTGGCTATCGCCCTTCTTGCGGCGTACTACTTTTCGGGTCTTGCCAGGGATCGAGGAGGGAGGGGATATTTTAATGGCCGTCAGTAGCACTACATGATGCAAAAAGTCCGGATTATCCACTATATTTAGGCTATACTAGATACGAGTGTGTTTTGGTCGCTTTTCTTTGATAACGAGCATTACTCTTGGTACATATTGCGGTTGGAGTTGTGTTTTTAGTGTTGTTTAAACGGACTTTACCCGCTTGATCTGTGAGCGAGTGGAGATCAGGCCTAGCCGGCTGGCTAACAAACAAGCGGACGTTAAGCTAGTCGTCGGAGTTGGAAGGTAACAGTGTGTGCTGCTATTCTTTTGTACTCGCCACGATTTTTTAACTTCAATCTCTGCATTAAAATGTATGCTTTTAATTACTTAATCATATTCAAAACACAACATTTCCCACATTTGATGCAGTCAAGTGTGAAGTGTAAACAGGGGACTAACGTTAGCATAGTTTAGCAGTGGTGAAGCTAACGGCTAACTTTATAGTAACTTTACAAGCAGGAGCGGGCCGAGCTAGGGGTAACATATGTAGTTAAATTAACTGTCCTGTCAGTGTGACGCTAGTTCATGTAATTGACTCAAAGTTTTACTAAAGTTCATCCAAGTCGCTCGAGCTCATTCTCGTATTGCAGACGAACGGTAATGTTATTTGCAAGCTATGCTGCTCGAGCTAGCTGGCTAACTTAGCCATGCGAACTTGGTGTGCTGTCAACCGATAGTTTATACATAACTTTCGAGCATACGCCAAGTTAATGAATCCAACCATGCCAGTGTGATGGTGGATGATTGCATGTTTTAAAACGTGGTCCAACGCCGCGTGTCGAGCGTGATATTTAACATTTACTTAACCAGTCAGACACACATTGGTCGAGCTGTGCGCTGCCTGACGTTTGCACCGTTTACTTGACGCTTTTGAGTGATATTTAAAATGTTGAATCATCTCTGTCTTCTGTTTACAGGGAATATGTAACATAAAGCAACCAACATGACATCCAGATTCGGTAAAACATACAACCGCAAGGGAGGGGAGGCTAACTCTAAATTTGACGAAGTCTTCTCCAATAAAAAGCCCACGCTGACCACCAAATGGGGGGAGACCACCTACAAGGCTCAGTTGGGGGCCAAAAGGCCTACTTTAAAACCGGAAGTTTCTGAGCTTTCTAAAAGGCCAAGGCTTGATGACTGCGACAGTGACGAAGACCCATTTGGGTTCGACAGTGATGATGAGTCCAAGACTCCTCACAGTGTGTCCCAGGCGGGAGTCAATGAAGGGGCATCGACTAAGACCACTGCAGTGCAGAGCGGTGGGACAGCCACTGTTGTTACTTCTGCACAGGGCTCTGCAAACTCAACAGCCAAGTTCACAAGTAAGTCATCAATCCATCAACATACCAAACAACACCCTTGATAGTCTTGCCAGTGATTTGTGTACTGACATTTTGTTTTTCATCTCCATTAGTTTATTTAATTGATAGTCTGCAAGCAATGTTGTGGCAGCTGTTTCATGTAACCATCTCTCATTCTTTCTCTCCATTCACAGCCAAGCAAACATCTGAAGAGAGTGCTGTTAAAAATAACCAGCCCAGGTACAAAAGTACATCAGATAACCAAAAACCTGCATGCAAGGCCTCCTTGTCAAACACAGTCCCCTCTGGTGAACATAACTTCTCAGTGCCCCAGAGGCCAATCTCCTCTGCTCCTAACATAGTCACCTCCCTTAAACTGTCCATTGATGCACCAGGCGGCAGCAGAGACTTCCAGACCTCTTCCTCTTATGATGAATTGCCATCGGAAAATAAGAAAAGTGCAGAGTTGGAGCCTCCCAAAGAGGCAGTGGACAGCCTTCCCCCTTCTCCATTCACCCTAAGGGCCTCAAACTGCAAGAAATACCTGCGACCCAACCAGTCTAAGAAAGCATCCTTTGGACCTGCCGAAAAAAGCAACAAGCCCACTGAAACAGCGAGTGCCCACGATAAACCCAACAGTGCCCTTTCTGCAAGCGCAAGTAGTACCGCTGCCAATGCTAAACCAGCTGCCAATGCGAAACCAGCAGCCAAGCCCACGGGCAGGGGAGGCGGGAGGGTACGGGACTACACGGTTCTGCACCCTTCCTGTCTCTCCGTGTGCAACGTCACCATCCAGGACTCGATTGAGCGGAGCATTGACGAACTCGTCACCCCAGTTATCCCTGGTGACCTCGGAGAAGCAAGCCAGATGAAGAAGAAGTCGGAAGCTCCCGCATCCAAATCTACCAGGTAAGTCATTTCAATTTCTGTGCAACTCAACAGCCTGCGTTGTGAAGAACATTACTTTAAGAGTTTAAAAAATCCTTTCATCAAAGATGGTGATCTAGCAATCTTAATTGTGGGAATGGGTGATACGGAGTAATATTATCGCCTGCATTTTCTAACACACACACACACACACACACACACACACACACAATAACAGTGTGGCTTTGATCATCCTGTCTTCAACTTCCCTGGATCCACCATTAGGATTGAATGTTATAAAATATAATTTGTTCAGGTCTTGAGGAGCAGTATAGGCCTTAATATTGATGTTTGAAAGGAAATGTTATCAAGCATTTCATTGTCATACATTCTTGGCAGTGACTGAGTGAAGTTGAAGTGGTATTCAAGTAGTAT
This sequence comes from Melanostigma gelatinosum, assembly GCF_949748355.1. NCBI lineage: Eukaryota > Metazoa > Chordata > Actinopteri > Perciformes > Zoarcidae > Melanostigma > Melanostigma gelatinosum. The sequence goes on from NC_136645.1 coordinate 7,416,623, forward strand.
AGACTCTGCTGCAAGGCTTTTATTCATAAGGCATGTCATGTACATGGAAGTGTTACTCGCTGCCACAGTTTGTCGTTGTCTTGTGATAGTTTGAAATTAAATGCAGATCTGTGCTGGATATATTTTCAGATTGGATGAAGCATAGCAGGCTGATCATATTGGTAAACTATAGTGATGAATTTATAGTTTTCACGTTGACTGTCGAGGTCGGCTCTTTGGCGTTACTGCCATTAGTGTATGTGTGGTCTGTTATAGTTCTATAATGCATCATATTTCAGTGGTTTCTAAACAGTCTCATTGTGTTGCCTTCACTGAGAATAGTTGTCTGACTTGTTTTGTATTCATTGAGTTGTGCAAAAGTTTGGACTCTACTCTGTTTTCTTATTATTTATTTAGCTTCAATGGCTGCTTTTTGTTTTGCTTGTCCTGCTCCACCGTCCCCCTCTTTCTCTCCCAGTCTCAGCCAATAAATAACAATGATACAAACAAACAAGAAATGCATCCGCTCCCTGTATCTTCCCAGGTTCAGACCCACCCAGACAAAGACCAAGAAGACCAAGACTGAGACCAAGCTAGCGTTTTTTGGCTTTGAGGACAAGGAGGACCATGGGGGCGAGGAGGGTCCAGAAGGGGGCATGGCGGGCATGAGTAACTACAAGATCAAGTACTTTGGCTTCGACGACCTGAGCGAGAGTGACAGCGATGAGGAGAGCTCCCAGGCCAAAGAGAAGAAGGCCAAGAAGGCGGCTGCAGCCTTAGCTGCTCTGAGCTCCGGTGTGGACAGCCCTCACACCAGTGACTCTCAGGACAGCCAGGCCAGCAGCAATACAGGTGAGCGGATCCTTAATGTATAGACACATGGTTATCTAGTTGCTCTTCATTAACGTATGTGCAGTTTGGGTGATATTGTGATCAAGGTATTTGTAGCCTTGTAAACCATACCAGTCCATTCACACACCGATGCTTGTCTCCCACCATCAATAATCTGGTTTATCCGACAGATACACTTGACTTCGCTGATGACTCCAATCTTGGCGGTGCTGAGGGGCAGAGAGGACGCTCGGGAAAGTCAGGTGACAAATCCAAGGACACTAGTAGTGGATTCAAAAAGATCTTCAGCGGACCCAAAAAGGTTTGTGAGCATGCTAGAAACATTCGTCTTTCTCTGCCTTACTAAAAAGTAATTTTGTCATCTAACCTGCCTCCTGGCCAGAGTTGATCTCAGCTCTGGGACTGCTTGGCTTTAAACAGGCCTTCCTTTAATGTTATTCATATTTAAATGACATTCACATAACAATAATGGCTAGCGTGTCTAAAAATAGATGGAGATAGTGGGAGAGAGGAGAGTGCCAGAGGAAAATTGAGCAAGGGGTCTAGAATGAAGCTAAACTTCAAGTAAAATTTTGTAGTTTTGTAGTCGTTCAATGTTATGGATTTTTAATTTTTATTCAGCTATAATGTGTGCTAGAACTACAGTCTCATATGAATGGGTTAAATGTGTGTTCAGCAGCGTTGACCCCTATGCTGGGGTTTGAATATTACTTCTTGGTCGGGCTCATATTTGTCTGAACTCTGCTTTGATTTGTGTGTACTGGCCGTATATGCTCTGCTTATCTAGATCATGTTTTGCAGTGGCTTCGGGTTATTTGTGGTCTGTCTTCCTACTTCTGTGTTTTTTACTGATTCCACATCATCGACAGAACCCCCCACACTGTCTTTGCGATATATAATTGAGTCGCACTCGTGTCATTTTCAGGAAATATTTTGTGCTGCTTTGGGACTGTTGTGCGCTACATTGAGGCTGCTGTTGTCTCGGTCTATTATCATGCTTGCAGGATGCAATATTTGTGTGTGCAGTTGTGCTAATTCACAATAATGACTTGAGCTCTGTCCTGGAATGTTTGCTGGAAGTTGTGATGACTGTTGTCCATCAGTGAATGAATAAATCAGGTGTTACGCTTTGTCTCTGTTCAGATAACTAACCAGTTCTTGAATCCTTTCTTGGTTCCAGTCCCCTGCTAAAGCTGTGTACAATGCTCGCCACTGGAACCAACCGGAGCCTGAAGAGAAACCGGTGCCTCCACTTTCACGAGCTCAAACCGCTCCGGTAAGATGCCGCTCCCCGATTGGTTTTTGATGTTGAGTTTTGCTTTATTGCGTTTTATTTAAGCACAATTAATGTGTGTTTAAAGGTCTAATGTATGCATTCATCTTGTGCACAAAGCAGGCAAACAATATTACAGGGTGTGAGCGAATGCTCACAACTAGTATTATTTGTATCCAGAAGTTCCCATTCCCTGCTGTCCACACAGGATATAGTTTATTGGTCTCTTAGTAGTCAACAGTTTTGTTTAATTGCTCAAATTAGTCTTTCTTTTCACACGGTTGAATCTGGGTTTATTTGTATATTCTATGTTGAATTCCCCCCGATGGAAATAAATGTTTGTTCAGAGACAGGCCATTAGGAGATAGGATTTAAAAGCAATTTTTAACTCATCTGACATATGTTAACAACACCCCTTAAAGACTTGTGTGTGTTTACCCGACTATTCGGCTGTGGTACATCGCGGGTTATGTCGTTAAACAGATTTTGTTCCTTTGGTTTGAGCCCCATTTCGCCGCCTCTTCTCTTCCTCAGGCCGTTTTATCGAGCAGCAGCAAGGACAGCAACTCTCATAAAGATGACGGCTTGTTCAAAGCCCCTCCACCGCCGCCCAAAGTCATCAAGTCAGAGACCCTCCCCACGCGACTCAACCAGGACATCGTCACCGCGCTCAAATGCAGGAAGGAACACAAGGAGGTGAGTCCGGAGCACACAAAGGTTTTAGATGTCTACTGAGGAACGCAGCTTAATGCTTATTTGTGTTCAGTTTTTAATCCATTTGTTTGCATGCTCCTATGATTTGAATCTTATTTTCATACTCGGCGAAGCTTCTGTTACCCATTAATGCAGGTTATACATTGGATCCATGTCAAGCTCAGTGGTTGTTTGATACCCTTTGTGGATTGGAGGTAGCACTGAGGACTGTAGCTGTTAATTAAAAATCTCCTCCAGCTTTTACAGCATTTACAGATGAGCCTTCTGGGCCCCAGATCAGGCTGTTAGCCACAGACCCCCTGAGGTAAAATGGCTCCAGCTAAGCTGTCACCGCACACTGGTGCTATCTTAAACCCGGGTCCTCCCTCCTGCGTCGTGCTGTGCACACACACACACACACACACACACACACACACACAGCATGACTGTTGACTCTGGTAAATATACAGTCAACTGCTGATCTGGCCCCAACTCCACATGCTGATCTTTTATTGATGATGGTTGCATTAGCACAGTCAGCTATTTCTGGTAATTTAACCGATAAAGAGGATTTTTAACAATGAGAGCGATCCTCTCATAGCGGTGGTGTGTCTGTCCCTGTTTGAGTGGCTTGTGATTCTGGGCAGATGTGCGGTTTCCCAATTCGCTGTAATTAACCCCATTCCCCTTTCACCAGCTGTACACGGTGGTGCAGCATGTGAAACACTTCAACGATGTCGTGGAGTTCGGAGAGAATCAGGAGTTCACAGATGATTTTGAGTACCTGGAGACGGGGCTGAAGAGCAGCCAGCCACTCAACACGCGATGCCTTAGGTAAGTGGAATGAAACACTTGGTGCCGCCCTTCTTTTCTTTTCTTTTTACCAAATGCCTCACTAAGTTGATTGAATGGTACAAGCACCTGTCACCTAACATTTATTCATGCATCAGACCGGCCTATTTATAAAAGCAATTACATGAACAGCTGCTTCAGTTGATCAAAGCTTGACATTTTATACTTCATTAAATAGAACAAAAAAAAGATAGTTATTCTAAGAGAGAGCAACAGGAGGTAGTCATACAAAGTATATATCTTTAAATGTCTTGTTTACATGCAACATACCAACAGGCTTTGCACTTGTGATAGTTTTTATGGCAGCATGTGTGTCCCTATATTTTGCAGTCCTCTGCTCTTTTCTTTTTCTGTGCATCTCACTGTTATTTTCACCCTCTTTTGGGGTAATGTGCTGCGATAAAGCTCGTGTTTTTCTGTAGTCTGGTAAAGTACACAGCTGCCCTGTTGTGAGAATGAAATCCATTCAGGAGAGACAACCTTGACTTCAGAGAACGCTGCATGGAGTCCGGCCTCCTTTAGTGCTGCACTATTTATTTTTTGACACATGCAGCGAGAAGAGGGGGAAAAGAACAAAACAAAACAATGGTTTGTTTTGGAACTGGGTTATGCACCATTCTGACTCATTAATTTCAGTAATCCTCTGCTCCTCTTCCTCAGTATAATCAGCCTGGCCACACGGTGCGCCATGCCTGGTTTCAGGATGCACCTGCGTGCCAGAGGGAAAGTGGCGCAGGTCTTCAAAATGATCAGTGATTCTCCTCAACACCCGGTCAGTAGAAGTCTCCTCTGTCACCTCTTTCTTCAATTTCACGTTGTCATCGTCTGTCCTGTGGACGTTGTTGCTTAATGATCAGGATTTTAACGGGCATAAGTAGCAACAGCATTGTGTTCATGAGAAGCTTTATAAAAGTGTTAGTATCTTGTTCAACACCTCCGCAATACTTGCTAATGAAGTGGATGTTTCGTATCTACATGCCTGCAGTTATTTGAAAGTCATGATTCAGTTTTTAATTATTACATTCATGTCAAAGCACCGAGCGCTTTAGTACAGTTTCAGTTATCCTGGAAGTGCAACATTTTCTCTGTGTGCATTATTTCTAGTGCTAATTCTTCTTGGCTGCACATGTGCATGCACAACTATGTGGAACCCTCCGAGCTAAATTTCCTCTAACTTAGAGAACACTGCAGTGACAGTGGAGAGCTGTTCCAGCTCCTCCAGGGCGCTCAAACCGCTGAACACAATGTCTCCCCTCTGCACGCCACTTTGTAATCCTCTTTCTCCCTCGTTCCATCAGAACCTTGCTCTGTGCACGGCTGCGCTGATGTACATCCTGAGTCGGGATCGGCTCAACATGGATCTGGACAGGGCCTGTCTGGAACTTATGATCAAGCTGCTGGAGATGGACCAGGACTGCTCAGCCGACCAGGAGCAGCTCACCGCCAAGGAGGTGGAAAAGGTCAAGGAGAAGATCCGGAAGCTGTGTGAGACGGTGCACAACAAGCACCTCGACCTGGAAAACATCACGGTGGGTTAAATACTGAAATAATAAAGCTTCAGCCTTTGGATGTACTTAGTTCAGCTTCAACAACCTTCTCTGGGTTCAGTGATTCTTTAACAAGCAGAACTTCATAAATACTTGAATGGCTTCATTGGAGATGTTTTAGTAAAAACCTAATCTGTCAAATTGAGCATAAAATGTCTAATTTGTTTTTAATGCACCGCGCTCGTTTCTATTCTATTGTTCCTTATGAAACACTAAGCACCCGTTTGTGTGTATTGTGTTATATTTAAAGGAATATTTATACCGGCGGTTGTTGTGAATAAATCACAGGTAGTCCCATGAAGATTAGTCTGTTGAACTGCACTGATGTTCTTAGATCCAATAAAAGCATCTTTTGGTGCCCTTCTTACTGTTCACATTAGCTCCTTTATGTTCATTATCAGCAGGCTCAAATTGATATGGGAGCTAGATCACATTTGATGTGGAGATGCCAATTAAAGAGTCAAATTATAAGGCAGGCATCCATGACAATATTGTCAAATAATTGTTAAAAAATGTGTTCATGTGTGTCCGATTTCTGGTTTGATAAGATGGGCGATCGGTGTCATATTTCAGATTTCACATGTTGTATCTGTTGTAGACGGGCCACCTAGCCATGGAGACATTACTCTCTCTCACCTCCAAGAGAGCAGGAGATTGGTTCAAAGAAGAGCTGCGACTCCTGGGTGGCTTGGACCACATTGTAGACAAAGGTAGGATGAGTACAACGCAGAGTGGCACTTTGCCCGTCTCTATACCAGATGTTCAAAGATTTGCTTTCCCAGATCAAGTGTCACAGCTGTTGACTTTGATGTATTTTGTGTTTCCACAGTTAAAGAGTATGTGGAGAACCTGAGCCAAGAGGACGACAAGGAGAACCTGGTGGCGTCTTTGTGGGGGGCTGAGAGGTGTCTGAGAGTACTTGAGAGTGTAAGTACTGCGAGTCGGGTTTCCTCATTCACCAAAAGTCGCACAGAGTGAAACTCGAGAGTATTTGAGTACTGTGAAGTGGATGGTTACTTTTAATGTTACCTTTTCATGAAAGGCTGTTTAAAATATGTTTCTTATCAACTATCTCTCTGATCAAAGTCTCTGCGAAAGTGTCTCCCGTCATTTTTCTGTTTCTTGATTCATTTTGGAGCCGTTCAGTCTTCTTTCCCCTCTATTGACTTAATTTCTCTTTCATCCTCTGCTAACAGGTGACAGTGCAGAACCCAGAGAACCAGGGTTACTTGATTGCCTACAAAGACTCACAACTCATCGTGTCCTCTGCCAGGTGAGCACAGCTTGAAGCTATTATTGACTGGACACGAACACACACTGAGGCACTGTCTAGTATAACAACAGTTCATTCAGTTTACCGCCCTACTTTTTGTAACACCATTGTACCTCGGGGGTGTTCGAGGTCTTTCTACCTATCTGTCAATGCAATAATACACAGTAACATAACGACCAGATAAAGCTTGGATTTATTTTTCTGTTTTGTTAAACACAGAATAGCATTCAGTGTTTTGTCATATAAAGGGAATCTGTGGTTTTTTTATCCTCTTAATCTCGTCCTCCTCAGTCCGCCATCCTTTTGCTTGTTTTCTTCAAAATGTACGTAATCTCTGCCGTATCTCTTTGTTCCTCAGTTCCTCTCATCAGTGTGTGTTTTCCTTGTGTTCACCAGAGCTTTGCGGTACTGCGAGGATATGATTCAGCGCTACAGCAGGGCGTTGAACAACAGCTCTCTGTCATTGTCGGGGGCGGCGCTGCCCCACTGCAGCTTCAGCAACGTGGGCAAGGCTGTGGAGGACTGCATGAGGGCCATCATAGGAGTGCTGCTCAACCTTACCCACGACAATGGTATTCTCATCCACCACGTTATACGCTTTGCTTTTCTGTTTCTGTTGCTTTTCTCTGGCATTTAGGAGCTGGACATGACTCAGTATGATGTCTTATTGTTTGTCTGAAGTGTTGCATAAACAGTTTTGGACTATATTCTTGTTAATGTGCTCAAACAGACTTGGACCGTATCACTCAGGCTTCAGGTACTTCGCACGGTATTGACTAGTATGAGCAGAGTTTCTTAGTGTTGTTGCTTTTATCTGCAGAGTGGGGGAGCACGAAGACAGGTGAGCAGGAACAGCTGACCGTAACTGCTCTAAATTGCATCCTCCGAGTTCCCCGCTACATCCCCCAGGAGCAGCGCTTTGACGTGCGAGTACTGGTAAGATTGTCTCGAGCAAAACAAAACGCCACATAATTGTGAAAAAAACATTTCTTCCAACCCGTGTTGTCTCTGTGTAAGTCTGTCCCCGTATGAACGTGTGTCTCAGTTGTGCGTTTTGTTGTGTTCACCAGGGTCTGGGTCTACTGATCAACCTTGTGGAGTACAGCTCCAGAAACCGCCACTGTCTGGTGGACATGGAGTACATAGTCGATGACACCTCTCTGGAAGACAGCCTGATGCAGCCTGCTGACCCAACACCGTCCGACACGGCGGCAGCACTGCCGAGCACAGCTGAGACTCAGGGAGAAGCGGCTGTCAGGCCCAAGCCCTCCGGTGCTCTGGCTGCTCTGGTGCAGGTAGGATTTGTGCCAGGACTCATTAATGCATATTTCAGCATTTATCCGTTTGGGGGTTGTTTTTTTTTCCTCTTGGCGATAGTTTGTTTTTCTCTCCATGATTTCCTTTTAAAGTAAGGATGTGAGCAGAAACTGTTAGTGATGAGCAGTCATGAGGGAAAATAGTAAAGGCTCAAGTTTCCTACATTTGGCAGAACACTAAATAATGAGCACGTGTAAATCGATGCGCACCAATTTGTGGATTTCAATTTCAAGATAGAAATTTTATTTTATTAATATTCTGCTTTATAATTGATTGCTTTACCAATCGCCTTGCCTAACTGACTTATTAGTGCAAAGTTTTGTGAAAGCCTGAGAGGAACCTTTGAGAGTAAACTAATGATTAACTTTCACTGTCACGGGAGTTTTGGTACACCAAGTGTCTTTCTGACCTCGCCATGAAGAAATACCATGGCTATCATGATTAACTGCTATCCCTTTTTAAATTATTAAAATATCTGCTTGGCTCCAATTAAAAGAAGTTTGTGTTTGGAGTTCACATCCGTTTATTCCTCTCCAAACTGCAGCTCTTCCTGGAGAGGGAGCGCGCTGCCATCCTGGCTGAGGCGAAAACTGACGACCTCATCTGCGAGGCGCCCAAACCGGCACTGGACCAAAGCGGCGAGTGGCAGGAGACGTCGGGAGAGATCCAGTGGGTGGCAGCCGAACCCAACGACAGCCAAACTGAGAAGAAAGAGGAGGAGAAGAAAGAGGAGGATGAAGAGTTGGATCTAAATAAAGGTAGACGTTTGTATCCGTGTGCGTGTGAGACGAGCTGTTTTTAGCATAATCCAGATACATGTGTTTAATGTTGCTGTGCTGATTACGACTTCATTACGTTTATTTTTTCCCTTTTAACTCATTTAGATTGGAGCAATTGGCTTCCTTTCTCTTCCACAAAACTGCATTACAAAGTCTTCAAACTGTAAACACTTACTCGAGCTGAAGCGGTTAATCTATTGATGTTGGACTGAAGTTCCACTTTCTCAGCTGGCATTCTTCCACCATTGTCTGATACTGTAAAGACATCGGAAAAAACCATTAGTCACAGCACCGGCAGCCATGTTATGTCCCTGCTATTGAGCGGCTCTATAGAAAATTGAGCAGACACAAGTGGCGTCACTTCAATTGCAACACCTGAATGTGCCTCTGAACAGCATATCAGTGTTTGTGTGGTTGATTCTCAAATGGAGGAATGCAAACCTGTTCAGATTGTTGCTGTTCCGTTCGATATGGTCATTAATCAGCAGTCAAACACGTATTCATTCAAACTTTATTTGAACTCTGGAAATACATTGAGGTAGAAAAGCAACAAACGGTAGGCACCAAGAAAAAACATAAAGATGAAACTTGATAATAAATAAAGCAGTTATAGTTTAAGGCCGATTCATCAACTAAAATGGAAACTAAACCAACTCAAATAGGATTAAATAACAAATTGAAATCGCCCTCAGGATTTAAGTGATGTAAGCTCTGAATTGTTCTGCGTGTTATTCCGTGCTGTGGGTGCGCAATAAGAAAAATTAGATTTTCCAAACTCTGAAGAAACAAATCCTGGCACCTGCAGTTTAATTCAACAAGAACCCAAATTCAAAGAAAACAAAGAGGCAATATAAGGGTGTAAAAATGAACAGTAAGTATTTATAAATATATAAAACCCAGCGTCTATCACACCGTACAGAGAGAGAGAGAGAGAGCGCGCCACCCAACCGTAGCGCACAATGATGAATATTGTAATTATTTCAGGGGCATCAGTGTCTCAGCTGAAGCATGCATGTTTAAAATGTCAGCATAACCCAGTACTTAGGTGTCCTCCTACAATGCAGAGGAAGTATATGTATGTATCATTGTTCTTTCTCCCGTGTGTTTGCTGCAGCTCTGCAGCATGCAGGCAAGCATATGGAGGACAGCATCGTTGCCTCTTACACCGCTCTGCTGCTGGGCTGCCTGTGCCAGGGAAGCCAGGTGAGCATATCAGACACGCATGCACAACGTCTTCCGACTCAAAAGATATTCTTCGTGCCGTTGCTCACCGACCTTTCTGTCCCCCTCAGAAAAATGTGACTACCGTGAGAGAGAATCTACCGAAAGGGGATTTCTCCATCATGACAGAAATGCTGAAGAAGTTCCTGAGTTTCATGAACCTCACTGTGAGTATGGCTGTCGAGACAAGACGAGCCTTCTTTCATCAGCAGTGCATGATGCATGATGATGACAGTGTAGTTACACGTTGAATCAGTTTCATTCCTAAAGAGAAGTGATCATCTTCACGCTGACATCAGAGCTTTGTTTTGTAAACACGCTGATGCCATCCTAGCTCCAGAGAAAATGTATTGAAGTCACAAAAGGCCCTTAAATTGTGCTCATCGAGCGAGAAGCACATGTTTGGTGGTTCCTTTTAGTTTCACATAGAACTGCAGTATTTGCTCTCTTTTTCTCTGCACCTCCAATTCGGCGACTTTCTGAGAAAACACTATAATGTAGATGAAAACGAAAGCTTCTATTTCATTAACGCAGAGATTGAGGAATGCATAATGTCTGAAACGGATGTAAAAAACAATCTCCTAAAAGCCTCTGTGATTGTCGCCCATTTAAATGTATCAATAGCTTCTTCGGCGGTCTGAAGTACAGCCTCCAGTGGCACTTTTAAAAGACTTTGTGGCAGTAATGTGCCATTACCAAACAAAATGTGACCAATACATTATCATTTCAATATGATTCTTGTGTATCCGAGCAGCACAGCTCAAGTAGTGATATGAAGGATGATTTCGGAATAAGCCGAGCATTAATAAACCGAACAGTTACACGGTCCCAGATGTGCGTTTTGTAGTGGCTTTGAAAGGGGCTCATCTTGTCAGAGCTGAAGACCGGCGCCATCTGTTTCATAAATATCGCCTTTTGAACAGGCGCTCAAAAGAAATCCTCACTGTCGGCGCCTCGAGACCTCACAAGTACAGTAGTACACGTCGGCACTCTCTCACGCTTCTTTGTTTTTGTTTGTTTCTCTCCTTCTGTCTCCGCACACAGTGTGCGATGGGCACGACGGGGCAGAAGTCCATCACGCGGGCCATCGACTACCTGGAGCACCTTTAACAGACGGGGAGAGCTCACACTCATGCACATTAACGGGATGCCAGGCTATCCCGGGGGGGGGGGGGGGGGGGGGTTGCCGGAAACTCGGCCGCATTCCTTTGACTTCACCAGATCACCCGACGCAGTGAAAAGTTTCACGCCGTCTCTGGAGCACAGACTGAACCAAAGCCCTGCTAGCTGACAGACATGCAGTTCCCACTCCATTAACGTCCCATTCATAGTCGGGTCGAGATTCGTCCTCGGGTCAGAGGCTAGGAACGTCTTAGCGTGAAGGCGGACTCTTCTTCGGACCTCTTCTTGGGACACTTCCACAGTAACGGGCCCACTGAAGTGGACTCTCCTGTCCTGCTGCCTGCTCTCGGCTCCTGCTCGCCTTAGCTGCAGTGTGAACCTCCTGAATCAAAATTGAATCGATCGTTACATTTTATTCGACACTCATCTGCATCAACGCCACGGGTGAAATCATTGATTAGCATGAAAAACGATCACTTTCATGGCTGTTAGAATGACGTCTGTGTGTAAACTCGTGTGGAATGATTTTGAACGCATACATCCATTGAACTAAATGTTTGCAGTTGGCTTGAATGTTTTTAAGGGAATTCTTAAACTTTGATTTTTATCTTCTCATTGTTTCTGTTAATTTTGTAAAGTGCGAGTTAGCAAGTTGCCTGAGCGTTATGTTTTTAGATTTTTCTTTTTTCCTTTTGGGGCGTTTTGTTCTCCCTCACCCAGATTATGAATCAGTTGAAGAGGAATCAGGACCGCGCGTCATGCTGGATTTGATAGGATGTCCGTTAGTGGCCGATAAGGACACCTGGAGATTATTGTCAACTTCAGATTTCCTTCCTCCAATTATCAACTTCCTCACATTTTACTTTAGCTTTATTTAAATTCCAATTCATTCAAGAGTATGTAAGTACAGTATGCATTGAAACTCGCAGATATAACAAATGTGATCGAAAAAATTGATGTGCTTCCTTTTGAATTTATAATGAAGTTAATTTTTTTTAGAAATGTATTTAATTTAATGTCTTCTCCTTTTGTAAATGCAAAGTCTTTACCGAGTGAGACGCCATGTTTTATGAAGATGTATCCCAGGTGTCACAGCTCAGTGTAACAGACTTGGCTGAGTTATGGTTTGAAAGCGCAAAATTGAATCAAAACTTCCCGCATTTAATAGAAAAGGTCAATTTTCTTGTCATGTTAACCGATGTGGAGTATTTCCTCACGGCTTCTAGTTTATGTACGTCCAGCCACCTTTGTGTTACTCTCGGTGCATCATGGTGTGTCTGCGTTGGAAAACGTTCATAAGCTCCCATTTATTTATTCTTTTGGTGTCATTTTACCTGTAATGATGCACATGAACCTTCAATACGCCTCTGTAATGTGCTGCTCACGTGTACGATCACTGATTTCTGTACATGCAGATTTAGTTCTGGTGTGTAGGGCTGGGTGAGCACGGTCGCAACCGTGTTTACTGTTAATTACTTTGCAAAGTTCTGGTTTGAATGAAATTTAAGAATGTAAATACTCCTGTACATAGCGGTTAATGGACGTTTAAAAACAAAAACAAAAATGCTTAGACTACTATTTTCCCTGAAGCTGATATTTTTATTTTATATGAATGAGTTGTCATTTGGAAAAACAAAAATCGACAGGAAGAGGATAAAAAAAAAAAAAGTTTGTACCCGTTTCAAGGACATTGTCTTTGGTCACATGTAAATAGTTGTATCTCCAAAAAGAAAAGAAAAAAGTTGCTACTTTCAGTACACCCCCCTCTGTTTTCTTCCTTGAGTTGTTTAAACAGGAATGGTTCTTTTTGCCGTTCGGTTGACTGTTTTGAAGCATTTAGTGCTGCAGGAGGAAACCACTCGGACAGGAGTGATGTTTAGTTTCCTTTTGGCATTCATGCATGTGGCAGCCGCCAAATGCTTAACTTTGTATTCTAGCTTGCCTCTGCCTGTAACCCTTCAAGGCTTTAAGTGAAAGTTTGTGTGGTGAGGGATCTCTCGCTCTGTGTGAGTGTGTGAGCGCAAACTCACCGTTTCAGTCTCATCCCTGACAAACTGGCAGGGGATGCAGTGAGTCTGAAGTGTGGTCGGTATACTAACAGCTCTCAGCGGTGACAGTTTGTGGACACGGCCCCTCAGCTTGACTGACTGCTGTAGAATGGAAACAAAAGATTCATGTTGCAGTCGCAGCGAAAGTCAAACTTACAAATAGCTCGGGGGAGCCTGGGGAATGCAGGGAAATACTATCTGGCAACACGCATTCCAACGCCGGCGACAGCTGTGTCAACTGTGACACAACAAGCGGGGACAAATGCAGCCTCTGAATCTGAAATGTCAGGAGTTGTCGGGTAAACAGTGTGCAAATAACATGCAATTATGTCGTTATGTCTTGTTTCACCACATGCAAATATATGATTGGACGGAGGTGCTGTTTATGTAGCTAGGAACCTCTGCCTTTCATTCACCTCTATACATTATACATGGCGGCGCTTCAGTTGTAGGACGTCAAATGCGGAGAGAGTGTTTCCTCTGATCAGTGGCGAGGAGGTGGATGAGGAAAGCAGCGCTTCCTGTAAGTTTACAAGATTGATGAGATGTCCTCCACTGAGAAAGAAAGCGAGGGCGGGATAGATCGAGGGACAAAAGGATGCAGAAGACGGGATTAACTGGTTTCCACCTGCCAATCAAAAGCCCCTCTGTGAAGCTGCACAGCCTGAGGGGGAGAACAACATGAATGTTGCAGGTTCCCCACGATTCATCCTTTCATCCCCCTTCCGTCTCTGGACGCATTTTTACCAAGCTCGACTTATTTCTCTTTTCAGCCCTGCCTCTCCCCTGTGAACGTGCTGTTTCACAACCTGTTGTTTGCTTGGCCACTGTTGAGTGAGATTTCCTTCCGCCAAAATGATCTTTTTAACTCCACGCGACTACTTTTTGGTGTTCTACCTCTTGCTTGCTTTGTTGTGAATGAGACGGTGGACTGGATGATCAGTCTACATGTTTAAGTACTGCGGTGTTAGTCTTTTCATCTTTCCTGCGGTTTAGTCTGAAGGCGAACAACGCGAGGCCTCGATGCCACTAGGTGGTGTGAGTGCTCTGACCGCAGTGCCTGAACAGCTGAAGTGAAATGAACACACATCTACTTACATTTGGCGTGCTAGCAAACAAACACACACACACACACACACACACATATTCTCATCAGTGGTGTTGCCTACTGATTCCCCCTCAAGCTGTAAGAGCTCTGCTGTGCACGAGCAGCAGAATGGTGAAACATTCATGAAGAGGCTCAATATATAGTTGATTTGCTGGTCACCAACAATCTTCAGCAAATTAATACCAAGCTGTCGCATGTCGGGAACATGTCGCCGCCTGTGTACCGGCACATGAGACGGACTGGAGATGTGAAGAAGCCTTCAAATCTTGAATCTGCAGAGCTTTTTATTTAAAAAAAGTGTGTGTGCGTGCGTGTGTGTGTGCGCGTGTGTGTGTTTCAGACGGACATTGCAGACTCCAGTTGATCCCTGTGTCAACTGCAAATTGTTTCATTTCAATGCATAGCATAAATCACGAACAAACGCATACATATTCACCAGGAAATCCCCACAGTATACCCTCGGAATACACATTGACAAATCAGCAGCTGAATATTACCTGATTTTATTTTGCTTTATACACATAGACACCTAAAAATCTATCTTGCCGTGCACAACATTGACTATTTCCCAGCTGCAAAATAGGAGTCGGTGAGGCGAAGCATGCCTGTACTTATTATTCTGACATTTTGCCAAGTTATTTCAAGGTCAATTGGGGAGATTTTTTACAGGAAACATAGTGAGAGAAAGAGGTCGATGACCTGCAACAAAGATCCTTTGCTTCGATTTGAATCACTTATCTTAGATGCAGTTATTGTATTCTATTGCTGTATTTTAGATCCCTAGTCCTCCATGGTGTCTGCCACGTGTAACAACTGAAACACCTTATTATTCACAGTAGTAATTAGTAGACAATAGGGTTCAGGTTTTCTTCAGTGGAAGATTATCTCTAATGGCTGTTGTATGTTATATTTTTAGTGTGTTTTTTTTATGAACATGTAATGCAGCTAATAGCAAGTGCAAGCAGAATTGAACATCATATAATTCAGTTAAGCCTTTAGGGGACAAGCTCTCCATGCTAGCAAGTTTGTTAGCTTAGTTGCTGATGTGGGACTAAGACATTCACAAGTGTGTTAGCTTAGATGCTTATGTGGGACTAATGCTGCGTTCACACCGGTCGCGTTGATTTTTTGACGCACTGCAAAAAAGCGTCCAACGCACTGCAAAAAAGCGTCCAACGCGCCGCCGGTCGTGTTCACACCGGTCGCTGCAAAATCTCGTAGCGCCGGAGAGGGGGCGTGGTTTATCGTCCTGGAAGCCTCGATCTGGCCGCCATTGTTTTCCGCCGTCAACCATGACAGGAATAAGGACAATTGCTGCTTTGTACGTGTTGTGGAAGTCCCTCAAACATCGGAATGCCAAACGCCGTCATGTCTGGTTCATAATATTGTTCAGAGGAGCTCCGTGGATTGTATCGAGCTGTATTCACTGTGTCTAGCAAGCCACCGGTCGCTGTTTACTACAGCTGTAGGAACACAAAATAAACTGATTTGGCTGTGATTCAACGGCAATAAACCGACAAAAAGGGACTCCGAAATAACTACGTAATGATGCCGATTTGTACTTGTCTTCTCCGACAAAAAGGGACTCCGAAATAACTACGTAATGATACCGATTTGTAGGTTACTGGTCTTCTCAATGGAGCTCTGATGGATCGGTGCTAGGCTATGCTAACATCGTAGCAGCTCCACCAGCACTCAATAACGTCACGTAGACGTAAATACGGCAGCGTCTATTTATTGTTTGTACCGTATGGTTTACACACACACATGTATACACATAGTTTGGTCCGGTCTCTGTTGATATGAGGTATCGTAGCGCTCTGGGTGAACACAGACGGCTACAGGATTTATTTCCTGATTCAACAACGGCAGGAAGCCAGTGACGACAGGGGGAGCAACTCAACGCTGATAGGCTATCGCGCCACAGCGTCACGCGATTATGTCGCTGAAGTTGAAAAATTTCAACTCGCGCGTTGGCGATTTTGCGGCGTCCACCGCGTCCACCGCGTCCACCGCACTGCAATAACGCGTCCAACGCGCCGCGGGATCGCAAAATCGAGGCGCGCCAGTCTCATCGCGTCTGTGCATAGACTTTGTATGTAATCTCGACGCGCGTCAAAAAATCAACGCGACCGAAGACATTCACAAGTGTGTTAGCGTAGATGCTTATGTGGGACTAAGACATTCACAAGTGTGTTTGCTTAGATGCTTATGTGGGACTAAGACATTCACAAGTGTGTTAGTTTAGATGCTTATGTGGGACTAAGACATTCACAAGTGTGTTAGCGTAGATGCTTATGTGGGACTAAGACATTCACAAGTGTGTTTGCTTAGATGCTTATGTGGGACTAAGACATTCACAAGTGTGTTAGTTTAGATGCTGATGTGGGACTAAGACATTCACAAGTGTGTTTGCTTAGATGCTTATGTGGGACTAAGACATTCACAAGTGTGTTAGCGTAGATGCTTATGTGGGACTAAGACATTCACAAGTGTGTTTGCTTAGATGCTTATGTGGGACTAAGACATTCACAAGTGTGTTTGCTTAGATGCTTATGTGGGACTAAGACATTCACAAGTGTGTTAGCGTAGATGCTTATGTGGGACTAAGACATTCACAAGTGTGTTTGCTTAGATGCTTATGTGGGACTAAGACATTCACAAGTGTGTTAGCTTAGATGCTTATGTGGGACTAAGACATTCACAAGTGTGTTAGCTTAGATCCTTATGTGGGACTAAGACATTCACAAGTGTGTTTGCTTAGATGCTTATGTGGGACTAAGACATTCACAAGTGTGTTAGCTTAGATGCTTATGTGGGACTAAGACATTCACAAGTGTGTTAGCTTAGATGCTTATGTGGGACTAAGACATTCACAAGTGTGTTAGCTTAGATCCTTATGTGGGACTAAGACATTCACAAGTGTGTTAGCTTAGATGCTTATATGGGACTAAGACATTCACAAGCGTGTTAGCTTAGATGCTAACAGTAAAAAAATAATTTCTTAAGCAACTAGCACGTTCGTTAGCTTAGCTGCAAACGAGGCACAAGCACAGTAGTCCCGATAGGTTCCTTTCTCTTGTCTGCAAACAGTTCCCCTTTTGTAAATGCGTTGTGTTTTCCACAATGAGATACTCCAACAGACTGGGTGACATGTTCATAGTTGCAACTATGACTGTCGGTATTCACAGGTGACGCCTCAGTTGGGTAACAAGGATAAAAAGCTGTTCGGTGCTGCTGCAATTTCCAGGGTGTCAATAAACATATCGTCAGACTGTCAGTCCTTTCAGCTATCTAGGAGGGTTTTAGAGCGACAGCGTACCTGTGAATTACAGAGAGATAGAGGGAATGTCTGCTGTTTTTCCTGCTTGTTTAGAGGACACAGGTTATTCTAAATGCAGGTATCTAAGGTCTTGAGTAGGTTGTCAATCACCTTCTTAAATGCTGCAATAGAAAAAGTCAATTTTATATATAAAAGAAAAGAAAAGCTGCAGTAGCACATCTGCACTATTTCCTCCCCTCTAGTCTCTCAACTCTGTCTGTCTCTCCCCCACTTTCCCCCGTAGTGGTCTTTCCTCTGTCTTATGTATTCCTTTCTCACTTAGCCTGGCTGTTTTGTTTTTTTGTTGTTGCTGCTGGAGATCTAAGTGATTAACTGCCATTGTGAGGCATTTTAGGGCATGCCAGCCCAACTGGAGACTCCTGTGGCTTCAGAAAAGCAAATCACAACAGCAGCAGCACAAGCCTCTAAACGGAGGTTTGAAGACCTCCTTGTTTCCGCTCTAACGGCCCCTGCGATTCTTCCCCGGAGGCTGGCGTTCACCGAGGCACAACTTCCAAAGCTGCACTAAGAGATGACAAGGCGAAAACGGCATTTTGATACTGAAGCTGCATTCGATCGCGACGGTTCGGTTGCATTATTCATACGCAGCAGATGGCAACATCTCCCAAATATCATTACCCTTACACCAAATATTTCACAAACACAGAGAGGAAGCCAGCGCACTAAAGCTGCACATGAGTTAAAAAGCAAATAGCGTGTCAGACAATGCTGCTCCAGTTGGCAGATTTTTTAATTTTTTTGTGCGTGTAAGAAGTACATCAGAGCTGAAAGACTGTATTTGCATTGTCTTGCACAATTGAATCTGAGTAATTTGGAAGGAATTAATATGAATCCTTTCCTGTGGCAGGGTGCCCTGGAAGGCTGTAGCGCCTGGGGGAGAACATAAAGACACTTAGTGGGAATAACATGCCCAGATCCTCTTCAAGTAAAAGAGTCAGCAGCACGGGGAAGGTTTCTAAACCGAGCTTTGCAAGGGTTTGATTTTAAAACCAACTTTGTGGTTAGTTATACAACGCTTTGCTCTGTAGTCTGCAGAGGACGTAAGATTTCCTGGAGGGATTTGCTGAATCCTTTCAATGTAGAAACGTGTGAAGGAAACGAGAGGGAGCTGCCATCACAGGCCTAGGGCCTAAAAACTGAAGTCTTTTCTTTTTTGGTGCATACTTTCTATTAAGATCAGCTGATAAAGCTTTACGGTAATACTTTACTTTAACCTCTATCATTTTTAAGCAGTCTTGTCACATTATAATCAAGTTGTAAACTGGTATAAGAATAGTTTCTAAATATTCATGTTTTTGTCAATAGTTATAACTTCTGTAAAAAAATGTATCACTGTTTAATGAATGATAACACAGTGATAGTTATGATAATGTTTAATGATGACACACATGACCAAATCCTTACATTTATTCACTCTTTATACACACAAAAAGTCACAGGCGGGTTTATAACTTTTTAAAACACATGTTGAGCTTGAGGGAATACAATAAATAGCTGCCACTATGATTATGTGAAATGTGTGAACATTATGAAAAGGGGAAATCGAGGTAAACCTATTGTTGGTGAACGGCAACGGTACTCCTGAGATGCGTCTTGTCGGCTACAAAGGTAGAGGAAGAATAAAGAGGAGGAAAAAAAGGAACTGTGCAACTTTTAAAAACAGTTAAGCCCCCGAGGGTGAGTAAAAGTTTGTGGTTTTGCTTTTAACAAAGGAAAGCATCGATCTGGGAGTATTTTGTCTCCTCTGTCGCGAAGTGGAATATGTTTTGCATTTTTATTGAGCTTGAATGGATTCGCTATAGGATTTTCTTAACCCTCTAAACTGAGTTTTTACTCATTTTCTTTCAGGACCCTGTTTTGGATTTTGGATTTCCCTTTAAGCTGCTGAACCTTGCACACAAGCAGTTCATTCCCTGTGAGAGTGTTAACAGTTTAGAGCGAGGCAAACTTTCGGGCCGGTTTCTCCCAAGTGTGATATTTTGCTCCTAGCCTTACTGATTACAACTTCTACTTTTCAAGTCTACAACTTATTCTGATGTTGACTGTATGTTGGGATTTCTAGCCCCACTCCTTATCGCTCCACTTCACGTCCTGCAGACAACTTGCATTCATCATCAAAATCCAAATGTCCTTCAGATGTATGATAAGGAATCCGGGGAGAAGGTGATGTATTTTTACTCGCACAAACTCGTTGTGCACGTTGAACACATATAAACTTGCCTATACAAGTAAAAGATTGGTGTGTTTACCAGAGCCTGAATGGATTGAAGAGATGATAAACACCCTCTGGGCACAGTATACTCCTCAGTTCAGCGTTGTTACCTTCCCTATCTTCAGGTGACTCATTTTCCTGTCTTCGCTGCATTGTGAGGAGCACATTATGAGGAAATTCAAAAATCCTGCGTATGCTGAAGAGAGCTCCCCCGCTATCACAATAAAGCAAGGCTCCATAATAAACAACGTCTCGTGCTTCTTTTAGGACCTTTGGTATAGCTGTAGTTCTAATTTGTTGACTTCCGTCAAGACAAAAAATGAAAGATTTATGATTTTAGTCTGTGATGTAATTTACAAAGAGACAAAATCATTCGCATTCTCAATTCATTAAATGATATTTTGAAGCCATGGTTAAATAAAAAGTGATAGAAATAGATAAATATAACATATAAAAGTACATTACCTGTTTTTGACGTTAAAATTGTTGAGACAAAAACACAGTTCATAAGCAAACAATAATACAAATGGTGCAAAATGTGTACTCAAAGGAAACATCTTCTTAGTGGTGTTAAAAACAACTAGTTTGCAGTTCTGAGTCCATTTCTACTGAACACCAGGCATTTGGTTTGCAGCTGTAGTGCTGACAAAAATGCATTTTCAGTCATCCAAAGCAACTTAATTATAGGGTTTTAGGATTCTTTAAACATTATTTTCTATTAACAGTTTGCACCAACAATAAACAATGATAGAGGGAGAGTTTTATCCATATACTTTACATCATAGCAGAAGGAGAGATGCCAACTTCCCCTCCAACAGCACCTGTAACAGACTGTGATGCAGATGAAAAGACATGCAGTGTTTGAGTAAAACATATCGTTTTCTTTTAAACGATCAATGTCCTGGCCTCGTTATGCATTACTGTATCACTCGTTCTCTCGCCACTATTACCCGCAGCTGAATTTCACACATTTTTTCCTAAAATTTGTTGGCAGTCTGAAGTACAAATGTAGCCAAGACATTTTTTGGTAAATAGGGAAAATAGTAGAGTCCATATACTATACTGAGTGAGCAGCACGCATTTGTGGCATGTGGTACTTTCTGCACACTGTCATCCTCTGCAGTGGTTGAGAGATAATTGAAATAATGTTCACACTACTCCAAAAAAAACGAAAGAGCTTTTGTGGATGGTTGAGGAAAAGGCTGTAATTTCCGATGAGTGAAAACACAAACATGGTGTGAAACTTACTTCCAGTTTTTTGGACTGCACTGAACACTGTCTTTATTGGTAACATGTGATTACGTAAAATGACCAACTGTGTTATATGTGCTGGTTGCTGTGTCCTTTTAATACTCCACCACACAGAATCAAGCTTTAACAACATCTAGGTTGGACATTTCTGTTTGACATTTGAATTGCATAGTACAGTATATTGTGGACTTGCTCGTGATTTCTACCATCACATAATTTAGTGTCACACTGAAAACATGCAGTCATGATCAGCCACAACTTTGAGCTAAATGCTAACTTCGGCATGTTAACATGCACATCATGGCAATGACATGCTGATGTTGAATACTTAGAATGTTGCCGTGTTAGTTTAGCATGTTAGCGTGCTAAATCTGAGGCTGATGGAAATGTTAATAGTTTTACTGCTATTTGGTCATGAAGCTATGATTTGTGAAGTGAGTGTTGGGCAAATTGAAAATGTGACTTAAAGGGGACATATTGCTTGTGCACATACGTTTAGGTATCTGGAGTTCCTACCAACCCACAAACTGTGAAATAAGACAACAGAGAGTTTTTTTGTGGGCTGCCAAGATCAGAAAGATTCAAAGCCTGGACCAAAGTTTTGGACCGACTAGTGCCATCACGCTGCTATTGTGGCTAAAAATTGGACTTTTCAAGAGTTTAAAAGTGACCTTTATGTGACCTTTATGCCTTCATGTCATCATGAGCCGATGAACGATCATGTTAAATAAAGATGGCCTGGTCAACCCATCACAAGAAAACCCATCCCTCTGTATTTCTAATGCGCCGCAGCGGGCAAAGAAAAACAATGTGTTTGGAAATGCTGACAAATGCTGAGAGCTAAAACACATTTGTTTTTGGTGGCTGCTGTGCAGTTTAAAACTACGGAGTGATGAACAACCAACCAGCTGCAGCGATGTAATAAACTGTCCTCTCTTTTCAAACTGTAAGGCACACGTCTTCATTTTGAATACATTTACATACTCTCTCTGTTCATTAAATCTCTTATTTTTTCCTCAAACAAATGTACCTAAAAAGAAGCCTGGGATACTGGAAGTGACTACGAATTAAGCAGAGTAGAGTTTCTATTTGCCTTACAGCAACAAATGAACATGGGGAATATGAATTTGCACTGCTCCATGGTTACATTGCTCCATACAGCCAACAGCTCTGATCGTTGCCGAACGCTTTGCTCTACCTTTTATAAGAGTCGAGGTGAGTCTGCCAGGCATGAAAACATTTTAAACTGAGGTTGCCGGTGTTAAAATGGCTTTGTTGTTTTTATCCATGCGTGACTAAAAACATCTGCATGGTAAATCCAGACAACAATGTGGGCCTCCCTTGCTCTCCCTAAGCTCCTGCTTGCACGAAGAGAGCTTGGTAGACTTTGCAAAAGTTCATTTAAAGTTTCAGCATCTCTGCTCTGATTATCCTCGCTTGTCCAGGCAGAGCTACACCTGAACCCCAAAAACTCCAAATCTGTCCTAACGAACAAGCTACGCACCAGCAGAAGAACACATTGTTGTTTTTCTCTCTCCCCCCGCCCTTCCCCTCCGCTTTCGTTTCTGACTACCTCACACATTCTTATTAATTATCACAATCACAGTGTTTGCAGTGTTTCCAAACTCTTTTCTCATATTCTGCTCTTGCTATCACTCAGACAGCACAAAGTATTGCCGTAGACGGCTGAAACAAGAAGTCACGAAACATGTTGAAGAGAGAGAACTCTTGCTTTTTGCACTCAATTGTCACCTACCGTGAATGCAATTACTTGTGCATGTGTCCCATTTGATGTGAACTCCTTTTGTTGTGTGTCATCTCTGTGTTTTCTTTGTTTTCATATGAATGTACTCTGTGTTCTTGTGTGTGTGTGTGTGTGTGTGTGTGTCGTTGGTTGCCATGGAAGCAGCTGCAGTGGTGGGTGTTAATGTAAGACAAACAAAACACCCCCTGCATGTTCCTCTCACCGACCCCTCTGACCTGTTCCTCACGAGCACAGTTTATGAACGGTTGTGTCAGTGTGTCTCAAAATGTGAAGCCTTTTGTGTGCTCTTACAGTCACATGTATTTGCACAGAGAGAAACAATGTGTCAAAGATGACATCCAGAACAAAGCTATACCATCCTGCTCTCCTTTTGACCTCCACACACACACACACACACACACACCGAGTCGTATGCACTATTAATGCTCTCATCTATTTTAATTGCCCTCTCAGCTTCAGCTCAGCAATCAGCCAGCGGAACCGTGTACTTTAGGGGGGGGGGGGGGGGGGATCAGAGGCCCAACCCCCTGCTGGGATGCTGCACTTGATTCCAGGCCTGCCGGGCTGCTCGGTTGTTTGGGCTCAGCGATGATGACTGCAGTCGAAGCACAGACTCTCACTGCAGTGAGGGTTTGGTGACAGCAATGCTGCTGACCGATGCATGATGATCAGATATCAGGGGTTCTGTCATGGTTGACGAAAAAGTATTTGGGTTGTAGCTGTGCGAGGAGCACCTGGGCAGGACATGCACGAGTCCTCTGATTCAGTGGAGCAGTCGACTCGTGAGCTCTTAACGAGACAGAAACAGAATGCACGCTGCACCGCGTGAAATCACTCATCAAACAGCTAATTTCATTACGGTCGCCTCAGGAATGCCACAATGATCCCTGTGAATTAAACAATAATTTGATCACCGATGGAATGATGTAACAGTAAATATGTAAGATGATTCGATGCTTTGCAAGGTGTCCAAAATACGATGCATGTCTCACTTTCATAGAAAAGCAACGTGAACACCAGCCTTCTTCAGTAGACCCTTGTGCATGATTAATGCGGCAGAATGCATAAACATTTCCTTTGAGAGAAACACATTTTCCTTTAAAGCTGTACTACAGGATGTTAATGCGGAGCCGCCTTAACGATCGGTGTAACGCACAACTAATTATGGGGGCGTGGAAGCAGTTTGAGACGTATCATCAGCTTGACCACACAACCGGTCGGCATTGATGCCAAGGGTTATTAAAGAAGGATAAGTCATTGTGCAAGTGTTCAAAAGTACCCAGCACTTGTAAGGATTCCGGTAAAAGGGTGATTGGGCTCAGAAGCAAGACAACAGGGAAGGTCTATGTGGTTGAAATTCAAAGCATCAACAAAGGCAGCTACATCCTAAAAGGGAGCAGGCGGGGAAACAAGAACAGAGGCCGGACCACTGTGCCTACCCTGGCAAAATAATCTGGCAAAGAGCCAGTATGTGTGAGCGGGTATGTATGCTGGGAAGCTGGGAAAGGGAATCGGGAGCAGGTTGGCAGGCATGTGGCGATGAGCTGAGTGGAATGGCTGGGGCAAGGCAGCGAATGACAAAGTCTGAAAGGAAATGTTGGAAACTGGAAGGAATAGGAAACTGAGTTATTACAATGAAGCTGTTGCTTTGACACAACTGGGAGACACCATTGTATATTCCATCAGACACGTTCAAATTCTTAAATTAGACTAAACCAAGCACCCTTTTTTAGGAGAAAAGATGGATGATCTTCCTCCCACAGTCCAAAGACTTCCAGTCCAATAAAGGTTAGGCATAAATCGGTGACTCTATTATTACCAATAAGTGTGTATGATCAAGGTCTGTGATGTAGATAACAAGTTAGACACTGTGTTAATAAACCCATTTTTTAATTCCTAACTACTTTCTCAATCAATCATTCCTAATTAGCTCTGAATCAGCTACTTAATGGCACACGAGGAATAATCAATCATGGCTTCCTTACTACGCACAAATGATTTCTATTTTCTCCTCGAATAAAGCGATGCATCATGAGCTTTCAAGGAACAGTTGTTACTTTATGGGTACCTCATCATTACGAAACATTTCTGTGCATCATCCGACCAAACTAACAAATTAGGTGCTGATTATCTTTTCTTTCTAGGGACTGCCTCAGGATTTTGTTTGCTTTATTCTTATAATGTTGCCAAACATCTCTCGCAGAGTTCAATACCATCAGGCACACAAGATGAATAGTTTGATTTGACTGCGTGATTGTTATTTTTGGCTGCATGCCTTTTCTTCTCTCATGTTTTTAATTCATTTTAAACCTCCCTATCTCCATCTTCGTCTCCTCCTGTTTTATTGCCGCGCTGTCACTCATCACACCAACGCTCAGTCTGGGCCTCACCTAAAATCATGCCGCGCTATAAGACCAAAATAGTGCTCAACCTCACAGGACCTTTTGAAATATATTGTATAATATATAAACTTGAGCTTTCATGTTGAGGCTTCAGAAGCAGTGACGATGATTTCCACCCTGCAGTAAACTGAGATTTGGTTCAGAAGAGAGATGGAAGAAAAAAAGCCCCCCGACTCACTTAATGCAGAAGTGGAGAATCAGGGTATAGGGGACACGCAGTGATCAAGAAGCTTCAGGATGTTCAATCAAACACAGACTCAACTCTGATGACTCTATCATGAAATTGACCTGGATATTTCGGATTCTTTGATGCTGAGATTGCAATGAATCGTGCATAGTCCACCCAAAGCATCTGCCTCACTGCTGTTTCAACTCATAATTTCGCTAAATGAATTAGAGGCTCACCCGCTGTGCTGTCGTTGTAATAGAATGACCAAAAGACATGAGATTGTTGTTGAAAAGAATCTGAAATGTGTTTTATTGTGAAGAGATTCTTTTCTTCCGAGATATTTATTGTATTGAATAGAATGGCCCTTAAATGCACCATGAAGCTGACGTGTCTGCTTCTGGTCTTTCTTTTCTCACTGTAATTGAGTTTCATTTTCAGATCATTTAGAAAAGCTTGTCTCTGCCCATTGATGGGAATCTGCTCCAACAATTGACCACTAATTAGTCAAATGTAAAGATAAAATGATTGATTGGTGACTGGTGATGACAGACAGTACTATCAGATATCTATTTTGTTTTTATTCCAGAATATGGTCAGCAAAGGGTTAGGGACAAAGTGGAGGTCATGTTATATTAACATTTAATTATTTACACCAATGTTTTCTTTTAATGAGGTCAGTAGATGTCTGTCACTTTAAAAAAGCATTGCATTATGGGTACATCACTCTGCTTAAGTGAGTGACATGTGTCAAACTTACTCCTGGCAAAATGTTCAAAATGCTAATAGTGACAGAACATCTTGCGATGACTGCAAACAGGTGAGTCACATACTTTATTACGGATAACTTAAAAAAAAAAGGCTTCAGGACCATTAAGCTGATTTGGCAAATGTATCTTGAACACTTTCCCACCTCCACAAACCAAAACCATCCAGAAACAACAACCAAGTAGGACACACTTGTCAACAAGGATTCTCTAAAAGGCTGAAATCTTAGTGGCTTGCTGTTTATTTGTGTCACTACATCTGAAGTTCACACGGGTGTCTTCATTTCGCCTGGCTGATTAGTTAACACCTGTGAGGTTGTAACATGAACGCGCCCTAGCTTTAAGAGATGTTAAACATGGTATGTCTGATTATCTCATGAAGAGGTTCTTATCCAACACCAGGCGTCGTGAAAGAGACAGGATGTGATGTGGAATATTTGGCCGAGTGAAATGGAGGACAGGACTTTGGCTCGCTGCCTTTTGTTTTGTTGTTTGCTTCAAAGAAACCTCTTAACTGCCTTGACTGAACTCCCCTGCAGTGCTTTTCTCAATGGGGTATTTCCTGAAACATTGGTTTGGATTTGGTTGATGATTTCTTGCTTACCTCCCAACATCCCTGTGAACCCACTTACCAATACTCCCATGCATCATTTGCAAGTATGATTCAGAGAAGGCCTGCGCTGCCTGTGTGAATTGCGAATGAATACAAAGAGAGATTTCTTGTTGAAACTCCCTGATTTCAGCTTCCCAGTTAAAATGGATATTTAGCTGTGGATGACAGTAGAGAGGATAACGTATGTTGCTCAGAGGCTGTTTGTTGTGTTCTCTGCTAATGCTGAACACACATCAAGGGGTAAGCTGCCAGCCGCATCCTCTTCTAAAACGTCTGTTTGTTTTACTTCTCATTCCAAGGCGCCGTGGCGTCGCCCCACTGCTCTCTCACCCTCGCATCCCGAGCTCCCAAAGTGAAAGCGGCACAGCAATCTCTGGGCCCATTGACTGTGGGGCCTGCGGGGCTTAGCGGTGAAAGTCTAGGCACGTATTTAGCTCTGCGATGCTGGCTGACCCAGACTGGTCCCTGGCCACATAACCACCGTCTCATGCCTACTCAAAGGGCCTCTGTGTTGGAATGTGTGGCCACGGAGCCTGGCCCCTCTGGAACAGCATCCGTGGGATATGCAGCGCTGGCACGTTGACGGGCAGGTATGTGCTCGAGGTAGCTGTCAGGCTGCCCCGCTGACTTCTCGGATCATGATCAAGAGGCCTGTGTGGGGGTTTAATTCCCCTCCGTCATTCCCTCAATCCGGTCTCATTGTTGGGCTTTTTATGTGCAAATTTCTCAATCCCATCTCTTTTTGAACAAATCTCTATCCGAGTGGAAATCTTCTTTCTGTGTCTGTCCAAATCTCCTCATCGCTGGGACTCCTTCGCTGCATGCTATTTGCTACCACTGGCTCTAGTTGCCTCAGCGTTATAATTAATTGATAAGTCCCCAGTCTTCCTGTCATCTTCCGCTGTTTTTTCCTTCCGTCTTCCCCACCTCTTTCCTGTTATTTGCTTCCTCTCTCTCTCTCTCCATTCCCCGATCAGCTCCCTCCTCCACACTTCTCCAGTATCTTCCCTCTCATCCCATCTTTCACTTGCAGTGTAGTTTCTGTTTCCTTACCTAATTAGAAATCCCCTGTAGGTTTTGGTTACAAAGCAGAATGTTTACTGTGAGCAGTTCAGCCACAGGTTTCTGGTTCACGTAAGAGTAAAGGGAGACTCGTCGGCCTGAGGTTTGAGACTTAACGTCACAAATTCTTACTAAGTAACATGAATGTGATTATATTACCCGCCTGACTGATAAAGTAGTGTAATGCATTGCAGTTCAATTTTTGGTAATCATATTTAAGCACTGAACTAGAGCGAGCGACTCGCTTTCCATATAGCATTGCTTAATTTACCTGTTGATTCATCGCACTCTGAATGTTGTTTTAATACAAAACTTAATATGTACATGCAGGCGTTGACTGTTCCCTAGCAACAGCTGCTGTAAGTGGGTGAAGACAGATGAGTGCAGGCAGGACAGACGCTGGAGTTGGCAAATTTAAGAATGACAGAGGAGGTTGGGTGCTTCCAAATGTGGCGAGACACTCATTCTTTTTGAATTGACTTCCTAGAGAGATCATTTTCTCGCTGGAAGTTGTACAACGGAAGCCATTTCCAAGTCGGGAAGTCCTGCGGTAGTTCTGTGCTGTGAGCTTTATTATACAGTGAACTGTTATTGAAATATCTGATTTGAGGTAATTGTTTGAGGCAGTTTTTGTTCTGCACAAGAGCGGCGATGAATGCATACAATTTATACTGTCTGACTTTTTACTGACTTTGCAATGATTGACTTCCTTTAAAAAAAGAAAAACTGTTATTTGTATTTTAAAGCACATAGTCATGGCTGCGCTTGCAACTTAATTCTTGACCGTGGAAATAACAGTTGATGAAACCACAAGGTCCATTTAGAAGGTGTTCTGGAATTTTCTGCTCAATTTTCATGTAAATAAATAGAACTGTTAAAATATTAGTCAGCTGAGGATACAAATCGTCACCAAGATGTTGATGAAATGAATGTTTTCAAATTATGAAAATAAAACATACAAGCTATCTGTATGAGAATGCATCAAATCATAACTCATTATAGAAAGTCATTCCAGCTGGCCTGTTGCAACCAGCAAGAGTTCCCCTGTTGGCATTCCTCATTATTCACAGTGTTTAATCAGATGACTGACAGGTGAGAGAGGTTAAGCACGGCGAATTTGAATGACGCCAAAGGAAATAAACGCTCATCTTCCCGAGGGGATCAGAGTCTGTCGTGATTGCTGAGTGATGCAATTAATGGATTCCCAGCAGAGGACTTAACTGCTGTGCTGGAGGCACTTTACAGGAACCGATTCAGGAGCAGCACCTTGAAGGAAATGGCGGATCAGAAGCAAATCATTTTTATGTTATGGATGCCTTTCTTATACCCGAAGATAGAAAATGGATGTTAAAGCCGTGCACAGTGGTTGCATGTAAGGCAAAGGCATGAAGAAAAAACACGTTCGCTGCACATTAAAGAATCAGAAGGCAGGCTCGCTCTGCTGGAACGTGTCATCTTCAAGCTCTTTGACTTGTATCTTCAATATCAACAAGTCTAATACCTTAATGAATATATGATTCTGAATCTGTTGGACGTCAGCCAGTCGAATTACAGTCACTGTCATGAGCATGTGAAGCTGCAGCTCCACATGCTCATGACAGTGACATGTTGTAGTTTACTATTGTTACTTTGCCGTGTGTGTGTGTGTGTGTGTGTGTGTGTGTGTGTGTGTGTGTGTGTGGGGAGAGAAAGAGAAAAATTATCCTCAAGCACTTGAGATGTTCAATATTGAGATCAGCTTGATGGCAGTAATGCTAAATGACAGAAATCTGCATTAACCGTAGCGCTGAGACTAACATTTCTTTTTATTGTCAATTAATCTGTCAATTATATCCATGATTGATGATTCATCTTTTCTTCTTTGGGATCTCAAACTTGCACTGTGGACCATTTCTATTGTTGCGTGTCAGCAGGTCAGCTTCAGAGCAGACTACAGCACAGCTGCTGAGGGTTAGGGTCACTTCTTAACGCAGAACTGTGAGTGAAACATTAACGCCAGGGTGTACTTAAAACAAAGTAGGACTGAAGGAGTACTGACAAACCACATGCAAGAATAAGAAGTATTAATACCTGGACCAAATGGCTGCACTCAGAGGAAGGGTGGAAATCTTGAGAGGCAATCATCGTAAAAGTGGGGATAATGACGCACAGTTTAAAGGTTCGCTGTTCCATACTCAGCACATTAATATATCTGCAAACAACTGTTATCTAAGGCATATAGTGGAGTCCACCTGAGCAGAGAATGAAGTCGCTCTCCCTCTCTGTGTGTTGGAAACCGAGCTTTGCTGTGCTTTGTTGCTCCGCTTTGGATCGGGCCCTGTGTGCCTTTTAGTGCATGTGAGCCGTGCCCCAATGGTTAGCTCATGGCTCATGGCCGCCGCTCTGCACGTTGTGGAATCGTAGCGCTCTAAAGGGGAACACCGTTGGCTTTGTCAGCACGGTTGTCGTTGTTTGCACAATTTGCTGAAAGCCGCCTGCTCAGCCATTGAGAGCCATGTGGAGGCAATAGATTGAATTTTAAATGTACCACCTTAAAGCAGTCTCTCCTCAAAGGCATTGGGGGGTGTTGCACTCGTCTTCTTTTTTTAACCCATGAAAAGTGACAGAAGTAAGTGTTTGAAGAATGAAAAACGAGAGCTTGAGGGTTTCAAAATGCTCTTCACTGACTCACCTTCGCACGCATGACTAATCACTGCATGAAGTGGCCGTCAGTGCCGGATTGTGGGGTTCAGAAAGTTACAGAAATCGTCAGACGCAAATTCAAACATCAAAGAGGTGTGAGGAGAGAGGGTTTAAGACTCTGTTTGACCACTTAACGAGCATATGATGCCTTCGGTCTTACTTTGGAGCAGTGTTTGATTTCTTGTTAACATGGCTGTGATTTATTCTGTTGTACATGCCAGATCTCATCCTTCCACATATCTACTAACAGCATGACATTGTGTTTTGATGTATACAGTATAATAGTATTCTGTCCATCAAAGCATCTTATTGATTTCCTATCGGTGTGTGAATGCTGTGAACAGTTGCACCACACTTGCTTTCACACATGAATGCCTGCCTGAAACATTGGTTGAGAAAGCAGATTTTCTTTATAGAAAGGCAGCCGGCGCTGAGGGACAGGTGTAGGTGTATCATGTCAGATGTAAACCTCATCTGTCGGAGATGGAAGGCTGTTTTCCCCAAAACCCACCGCAAACTATCTCGTGAATAATGCAGTGCGGTAGGTGGAAATACAGCCTTGGGCATTTTTATTTCCCTTTCAGTACGACTCTCCAGAGCAATTGAATTTCAGCCGGTTTGTTTTCATTGTGAGTAATACTACAAATCGGAGTACTCAAATGTGTCTCGTTAGGTGTTCTATAATGGCATCCATAGTTGTTGCTTTTAAATCACACACATTTTTTTTACATGCAGCATTAAATAGTGATTGGTGCTGAAACATTGATTGATTTTTTGAACATTGAACATTGATTTTTTTTGTTGTTGTTTTTTTTTTTTTACAAAGGCAAGAAGATTCTTTGCTCCTGTGTAGAAGGCATCAGCCCAGCCCTAAAATGGTCCAATAAGAAGTCTCACATTGAGACTGGATTCAAATCAAAGGGTCTTTAAAGTCCTCTCATCTTTTGTGCACTGGCCAGCTGAGTCTGCATCTAAAAAAAAGAAGCTTTTTCCCCCTCTCTCCTCCTCTTCTGATGCAGCAGAACATGCCTTCAGCACTTCCTCAGAATTCAGAGGAGATTTCCACTGAGTAGCTCGACCTCTCGGCCTAATCACCAGATCTAAAACTCCAGCAGAGATCCAGGCCGCACCAGGAGGGATGAAACCCCCTCTTGCTCTTGCTACCTCCGGCCCCACATGCCAGCACACAATTAATTCATACTGCTAGCAGCCTTGGCCTGTTCCAATAGTACAACTCTCATCCCTTGAGCTCATTTTCTGTCTGTATTTGCATAATATCAATTTGGTTTGTAATGGCCTATTGGGGAACACAGTCTGCATAAATAAGAGGGGAAAAAGCACACGCCTTTTTCATTCAAGTGATGTTCACGGTAGTGGAAGTGGTAAGGGAATATATGCTGAACTCGGCAAAGTGTAGACTGTCACTTGACTTGATGCAAAAGTTTGAAGCGTGTGAAGCTATGAGCTAGGAGGGTTGTGTGTCTGTCGTGTGTGTGTAGAGAAGAATGGAGCTGATGAGAGAGAGAGGTTTTGAAACCAGAACTCTGGCGTCTCTGTGCCACGCGGAGGTGTGGCAGGTGTGTGTGGATCGTGATGAAGCTGATCCCCCCCCCCCCCCCTCGGGACCGTCCCCGCAGGCGGAGTGCTGATGAAACGAGCGCTGTGACTGATGTGTGCGCCTATGCAGAAACCATTTACAAACATTACATGGTGGCGGGATGTGTTGCTGCGGTCGTGTGTTCACAACCGAAAAGGGAGAATCTGATTTTTTTTATTTGGGGTAGCATTTTTGCTTGAGAAATTACTGAAATTATGAATGAATGAATCAAAAATAGTGGTAGATGAATTTTCTGTCCATCAACTAGCTGAATAATGGACCCATTTTTTCTGTACTGACTTAGGACAGTGGGAGGTTTGGTATGATATGAATCACATTTTCTATTTTTACAAATTTGCTGAGCTACTCCACAATCTCTTCACCCATCCTCCGGTAACTGCAGACGCTCTGCCCGGGCTACAAGCCGACAGATGCACTGGATCACCTGATGACCGTCCTGGCTTCTTCCTGTTTGTTTGCAGGTGTCTAATTAAAATCGTTTTTGCAGTTAATTGACCTTAAAGTTGAATGAGTATTTACAACTTTCACTAAGATGCTAATAAGCTTCTCCATCTCCTTGTATGTTTGAAAGTGGACTCTCAATATCCTAATCAAACAGTCTTAGCAGCTTCCTAATGCAGTTAAGATCAGACGAAGGCTTTACTTGCATATTCTAATTATGCAAAGAAGAACAGCATGGTGGTGCATTTAATATGATAATTTGCCTTCGCTTATTCAATGACACAAGTGTCTACACCGGAAATACATGGAGCTGAATTCATTAAACATTTATAAACTCTCACAATCTCAGACTTATTATTTCTTGAAATATTTTATGCATTAAAAAACTTGGATGTTTTCATTTTGCTCAAAGAAGATCATCTTTATAATTTGCAGTCCAGATCAAATCTGTAGAAATCAGAACATCCCTATCTATCTCTCGCTCTCTTTTTACCTGCAGCATTGTAGGCTTTTGTTTAGAGCTCAACATTTTCATTCATATTAGTATTTAGCATGGAATGCAACATTTGGGAATGTGCTACGAACAAAGGAAACTTGAGTAAACCAATCATATATACATTCAGGGTTGCAAATTGAGAAATAATGAGTCCAAAGCTTTCAATTTCTTCGTGGAAACTTTCTTCCACTACTTTTCAAAATTCCTGCAAAACTAATGACACTCCCATCCGCCTCAGCTGTACTTTGTCGACAAAGACCTCCGAAACGGTGAGACAGTTTTAACCTCAGTGAGGCCACATCTGAGGGCAACGAGGTGAATGGAAACTGATTAAAAGGTGAGTGAACAACTTAAGTTGCATGTGAGGCTTACCAGTAGAGACAAAACGGAGTCACATGATGGCCTAATTGAGATCAGAGGAGCATCTTCATGCAGTTGTTGGAAAGCAAACGACTGTCATTCACCTCTCTACTAATACGGCAGCCATCGAATACACACCCGCACCCCCTGGTGTGTCGCTTAGCACTAACATGGCCTTTTTGATACACTACTTATTTTTGTTTTATTCCTCTAAGACATTGAACCACTTCATTTCCGATGCACTTCATGAATCCCCCACATGCTGCATTATGCATTAACCCCATACATACAGCTACACTAAGGCTGACGCATGCATACATCAGAACATATGAATTCAAGATGTGTACATCCCAGCCCCCTTTGTGTGAACATGTTTACTCCATAGATATAAAACAGTAGAAAAGACATTACGTATGGACATTACGTACGTACTAATGGACCTTTTGTCAGCTGCGCAGCGCCTAGGCTTTACCAAAAGGACCGAAGAGACCAGGGAGGCTGGTTTACTTTCCACACGCCAGTGTAAAGTAGATGAGAGATGTATTCACAGGGGCCAACTAAACCTACAAAAAGTGTCGGTGAACTTGGGAACTTTATTGTTAGCTGTCCATTACGTTACATTGCAATGAAAATGAAAGACAATTGATGAGTCCATCATGAGTTGTGCTAACTCATTTCGAGTTAGCAGGGTTCTTCAACCTCTCTTCATCATCAAAACAGACTCCATGCTGGTTGACCAGAAAGCAGAAATCTGCAAATCAAGAAGTGATTCAATTTAAAACATTAATGTATTGCATTGGGTGTTTTTCTTTCGTGTGTCTGATTGTAATTGACTGCCTGCAGGCCGTAATACTGAATCTATTTAGGATTTCTACATATAAGATATGCTTAATGAAGCGCATTAGGCATTCAGTATGCTAAAAAGATATTAACATTAGGCAAATTGGGGAAAAAAAACAATCATCGTCTGCAATATAAATGCACAATTACGAAATTATCCTTATGATTTCAAGCATTTTTGTTCTCTTGGAGCTATAATAATCAGAATTCAATCACAACCTTTATTCTAGACAGGCAGAGCGTTCTTACGACCTTATTGACGGATTGGTAGAAAAACAAGGATTATAAAGACACCCGAAGCCTCTTTCACTGTGTTCCAACGATGGCAATTTTAAAACTGGACCCAGGTAAGATGGCCAGCCGGACCTTCAGTTCGCGGTTAGCTGTAGCAGCTTGCATACAGCCAGTGCCAACCCTGTGCCGGGTTGTGAAAATAAGTTTTCCAGTATTTGCCACTTTGGATTTGATCCAATAAACAAACTACTGTACAGTCCGCAGTTCGTGGCACAGTAAACGCATTCACTCACTAATGCATGCACACATACACACGTGTGCTTGTGCAAACAAACGCATCTTGAAGTGGAGATCCGCTGTGACAGCATGGCTCTGCTTAAAAGGCCAAAGGCAGCAATGAGGGATGACGGGGGAGAACAAGGAAGTGTAGTCACACGCTTATTCTTCTCACAGTTCCACCTACCTGCACCTTCATCTTCACGATCCACTTGTTTAACCCATGAATAACCGCAGCAGCAATGCTGGGTTATTATTCACCCATGTGTATTTGAGAGATGTGTAAAAGAACAGGTATTACGGTCGATATAGTTCACAGTATCAGGATGGAGCTCCCTGAGGCTGCATTGTTAACTACACATCGGACAACAATTGGTGGATGAATTAAAGATGGAAACACAATCTTGCAATTGTTAGAGAAAAACATGTCAAATTTTGCCCAAGGTTGGCCCCGAAAGACCTGGTGTTTTAGGACATTGCCGAAACAATCGTTACAGAACAAATATCTGTAAAATGACTCATACATTAATCCTCAACTGACTCTTTGTCGTAACAGAAGTTAATTCAAAGGTCCAGAAATAGTACAAAAGAGTTTTATTACTACATTATTTTCATGCCATTCATGTGTGGAGGTAACCAGCCGGGAAGTCGGCCAACTCAGCCAGAGAGAGACTCTAATGCTTGTGCTCTATAGGCTAAGAGATGATGCCCCCCCCCCCCCCCCCCCACAGAGAAGAGCAGGTTTCTATCCCGTCAGCCACACTTTCCAATAACCTCTTTTATTTTGCCCTGAAAGGCTAATGGATACTGAGTTCATAACAATTGATATATTACTCCAAGGCTGCTGTTCGCATTAATGTAAATGTAAATGACTTACTGGCAACTCAACAATGTGGCCCGGTTCTGCAGAATATACTGTAAGCACAGCATAGGATGGCATAGCTAATGGCTCCTCTTTGTTGGACAAAAGGGGGAAATGAAGGTTATTGTCTCTGTCTCCTTTCTTTAGTTATAGCAGCAATACATGTCATGCAAGCAGATGTATAACTTCAGCACGAGTAGCTCAATAACTCTGGCTGGGCTCTGGGGAGGCATTGTCTCCACCCGGTCTTGGTTTAGGCATTATATCATGCATAGGAAAGAGGAAACGTATGCATAGTCTGGCACCCATCATTGCACTGCTTTCCCCTGTGGCAGTGTGCATCTGGCAGAGATGGATAGTGGTTTCTGGAATATACTAGTGGTCAGATCGAGGGTCAATTATTCCAATAAGCATGCTTTGCCATTCATTTATTAGTGTTGCACTTTGCTAAATTAGCAGTTTACTTTTTCAGCACCAGTATTTTTTTGTTGTTGCCACCTGCTAACCATCAATTGGCTACTGGTAAAGTCTGAGCAATAATGGTTTACGCAGGTCGATGATTTTCACTGTCCTAGATACACTGTCCTTAGATTTATATTAACTCGTGTGCAACAGCAAATATGTTTTGAGAGAAATGTAGCCGAGTTGCAAAAGGCTCATTCAAATGTATTCATTTTGTTTTCCTACAATATCTTGCAACTAAAGCATGATATGCTCATGAACTCCAAAAAGTGTTACTGTCAGACTCACCTTTAATGGCCAGGTTTGCTTACACATACAATCAATTTGACTCTGTTTACTTACACAGAAATTAGAAATGTCAGCAGCAACGACAAGAAAGCTCGACAAACAAAGGTAAAGAGTAGGTCGACCAATTTAAATCATATTATATGAAATAAATTGTTTATATACAAGTCAAGTGTTCTGTAAGTTATATTACACAAATAATGCAATAAATACATACTGAATGGACATATATGGACTGTTTGTACATGTACAGATAACGAGATATTGTATCTACAGTATGTAGCATTTATGTTGGCAGTGACAGAGGATAAGCGCATAAAAGCGCATTAAAAACTGATCAGGGGAAGATCGTGGTCTTGTATTCAAATTGAAACAGTCAACAGAAGGCTATGCATGAGACGGTACATGTATTTGTTTATTAACATTTAAGCAACACCACCATCTTTACCTAACTTTAAAGTGGCTGTCATTCATATTTTTTTAAAGCCGTTGCTAGTGGTAATGAACCTACGGAACATCACCCAAATCTGCAGGCCGTCGGCTTGACTGAGCTTTAAAGTAACTTTCAGCTCTTTCTTCAGCTGTCTGAGCCACCACTTTACTGTCTGGGTTCATTCCCGACGTTCTTGTAGTCTCGTTTTGATTGCAACAGGCGGCTGTTTTCAGGCCTGCTAACTTTTCAAGTTGAGTGAGATGGTAAAAGTACTTTTACATGGTCACTGTCGGTGTCCTCCTGTACAGGATCGAGAACTTCAGATTTTGAGAGTTTAAACATGATGACATGATATATACGATACCCGCTCAGCACCAAACAACCAACAGACACAGTTAGCGGCTAGCTGGCGAACATAGTGGAGCTTTCATCATCTTAAGAGACACTTTTCTCAGGTGGTGGAGACCAAAATCTGTGCTTAAAGAGAGTGAATATTGGATGGCCAGGGGTCTCATTTATAATCGTGTGTAAGAGCCGCATTAAATGTTTGCGTATGTACACATGAGAAAATCTAAGTATGCCAAAAAAAATTTAGATTTTTAAATATGCCTGCCAAACCCCGGTCTCCGTGTCCTCCTTAAAGAGAGATGTGACCGTTGGCTAGCAGCTCACCAAAAATAACTTTTCACCTTTGCAGCAAGCATTTTGTCTTATTAAAGTCATACGTTACACAGTCATAGGAAAGAATGTCTCTCACTGTGTCAACATCTACACCAGACTTCACTATGCTAGTTCTTTATCAATAACTGGATCATAGCCTCATCTCAACACATGTAGCTTTTTCTCGCTGTAACAGTTAATTTTGCTACATAGAAGTACAAGTGCTACTTTCCCATGGCATTGCAAAGATGATGTATTAATAGACGATTGTCGAAGATCTATCAATAGTATCCTGACTGCTGTGTCAGTCAGTTGTTGGCTTAGTTATTTTGAAACTTATTTTCAAACAGAAAAGTTGAGCCGACTGAGATGATATTTGGTCTGCTTAGATGTGTGGAAGCTCAAACTGAAAATAGATCTGGATTAAAGAATATCTCTTTTCACACGCACACACACACACACACACACACACACACACACACACGCACACACGCACACTAGTCTCAGCTAACTGCTTTCACCCTCTGTACTTACATCTTGTGGTATGGCACTTGGTATGAGTATTTTTTTAAAGATTTACAAGATTATGTAAAATCAATAAACTTGCTGCTTGGTCTGTTCGATGGTCGCACACATTTGCCAGAAAACTAACTAATTTTCTTGAGAAAACTCATTTAATTAGTGTGTTGCATTTGAAAAGATGGACGTGTCGGTGATATAACGACCCTTGTGTTACATACTGCACAAGAATTCACTCACTCAATGAAATGCGTTTTTACTGGAGGCTACATATCAGGCAGAAAGTCAATATATTCGTCCTTATGTGGTGCCGCTGGCCTAAAATATTCAACTGTGCATTTACTGCACACTGCTACGTAACCGTCCGCAGAGCGTAGCCCACTCACAGTAGCTGTTATTTGACTTTGAATGCTGACCTGCTGGCCTCACAACAGGACATTCAATGAGCCTGCGGGATCCGGCTATTCTGTCCTTTGTTTGTCCCTCGATCATACGACCGTCAGTCGGGTTAGCAAGAACGGCCGCAAACCTCAAAGTACACTGTGTCCATTTGGTCTAATTATGAATTGTGAGTGACAGTACGATGTAATGAATGCCAATGTTCTCAGATTATACCAGCGCTCTTTGGATGCGTGTGTCAGTAATTCGGGGCATAATATTTCCATGGCCATGGAGGTTGTCGTAGAGACGGTTCAACCATCTAATAGACGCCCATTAGAAGGAACAATTGGATCTAAAATGACCTGCTGGCGTGTCTGCACATGGCAGAAATGTTTTCTCCCGTTGAGAAATTTAATTCATGAACATGTTGGTCACATTTGATTAAGAAGCAGCCTAAGCCATGCAATATTGTGCAAAACAAAAACCCCAACCTTCTGCCGGGAATTGAGTAAATCTCTATGCAAATGCCACCATAATAACTGGATGAAATCCAGGTTCAATTGTCCGATGAACCCTTTATAAGATATACTGAAGACTGGACCACAGAAACATAGTCATCTTCATCAAATACCACATGGGTGAAGGCTGGAGGCGTCTCTTGTTAGCAGCAGTGGTAATAGTCAGATATCAAAGTGGCTTAATGTGAATGGGGGTGTAGCTGGCAATCGGGGAGATACGTTTAGATGTAATGGATGAAATTACTGCATGCTTCTGTTTTTAACATGGAGCTGCATCGAACTATTCTCATTGACAATCAATCTTTCGTTTATTTTCTCGATTAGTTGTTTGAAATGAGTCAGTCAGAATCCCAAAGCACAAGATGACGTCAAATGTCTTGTTTTGTCCAAAACTCAAAGATATTCAGTTTACTAGAGGAGTAAATGAACCAGAATAAATAGCTGTAATCAGAGAATTCAGATTTTGTTTTCTGAGAAAATTACTCAAACCAATAAATCAATCTTCAAAATAGTTGACGGTTGTAAATCCACTATTCTAATCATGATTTGTATCAACTGAGGGAAATATCCGATTATTTAGCTGCTAAATGCTCCTCTATGTTCACCAGTTAGTCCCTAACTATGTCTGTCTGTCCTTTGGTGCTGAGCAGGTGGTGTACAGAGGACTTCTAGAGCTTCTTCACCGAAAACAGCTGCAGCTGAAAACAACGCGATACGAGTGGTGACAGTGAACCAAAACAGCTGGCCGGCTAAACATTCAGCTGACGCTCACTGCAAAGCTCTGTAAAGCTTTAGTTTTACACCTAAACACCACTGTAGTTTTAAGCAAACATTACTGAAACAGGAGTGAATTTAAAGCAGCAGCAAGATTGTGTTTGTGGGATTGGCTCAATCCCGGTAATGAAGAAACATGTCACCCGTGGGTGACAGTGGGGATTTCAATTCCTCCATAGCCCTAGAAGACTCCTCTTTTTTTTGCCTCGTCTCCAACGCAGACTGGCCAATAATAGCGCAGCATAAAAAAAACATAGACGAGTCTTGCGAGACATATTTGTGTGTGCGCTGGTTTGTTGTGTGTGTGTGTGTGTGTGTGTGTGTGTGTGTGTGTGTGTGTGTGTGTGTGTGTGAGTCACTCACCTGAAGCATTGAGAAGAAGAGCTGTAAAAATGTCAAGAGGGAACCGACATTCCAGCCTTATAACTGTCAAAAAAAGTGTCTTAAATTAGCAGTGTGGGGGCATTTTGGATATGAAAAAAAAATGACCAGGGGAGCCAGTTACACAATTTCACCACCACAGTGTGAAAAACAGTTTTGCTGCAGATCGTTGTCTGCCAATATTCAAAAAATGTATGGAATGTGGAGATCACTATTCATGCTTTCTAGTCTTCGATCCCTAATAAAAGTACGTTGTGAACAAAAGATCGGTGTTGAAATCGGCTGAATTAATGTTTTCACAGTAATATAAAATAGATATTAGAGACGGAATTATGACCGATGTGTAACTTCCTGAAACAATAGCTCAGCAGTAAGATTTGTTTCACCAAAAATAAAATATTTCATATGATCATTAAAAATGGTTCAACAACTGAGGTTTTCAAAAAATTTGAAAGCATTTTGGGAAAATATTTGCTTTCAGTAGTATATTGGCTGAATGTGGATGAAGCAATAATTTATTACCAGAGCTGTGTAAAAGTCTTGCATTGCCTTAATCATTTATGTATAAATACTGTATGTTTAAAGCAGCTATGATCGAAATGCTGAAAATATCTACACAAATAATAGCTTATTATCTCTTGTGGGGTTGTTCAGTGCACGATTTCTCCGACTGATGAAAACCTAACCCATCGTATATATTTGAGCGGAGGATAGACTTTGTAGCATTAACAGCCCCAAGCAGCACTTCTAAGAAAACCAGTTGTCTCTCTTTATTTCAGCCATTCTTCTTCTTCCATAAAGGACCCTTCTTCAAAGGTTCAGAGTTTATTGCACAGTGTTTGATCTGCCGTAGGAAAATGATCTGAAGGAACAAAAAATGTTGACTTCATTTCCTTTGATAGTGTTTTACTAGACCTGCTTTGTGATTAGAAATATGCATATGGACAAATGCAGTCCTACATTTCCATGTGAAGTTCCTCAGTCTTGGACCGACATGTTATTTATTCCCTCTGCAGCAATGACCTCTCATTAAAAATGAGTCTTGTAATAAACCCGTTAGGCCTGTCAGTCTACCGTCTTTGGAATGATTGCCGGGGTGATGCAAACCTTCTAAACAGCATATGTTTTTGTTTTTGTGTGTACCAGAGAGAGCGGCCCTTCACTCCGGTGTCAATAATGACTGGATTCATATGAGAGAGGCGTGAAATCGAATGACTGGGTGGGGGACGAGGATTTTCACACGTACAGACGTTATAAATGAATACACTTGTTGATAATTCATGTGGTATAAGGGTTTATGCAATTATTAAAATTAGATAACCAACTAGCCCATAGGGTAGTTAATATGTATTCAAAAGGCCTCGGAGTCCTTCTACGAAGATGATATATTTCAGTCTCTCTGTGTTGGCTGCTGGTGGGGTATAACGGTTTTCCTGCACTTGACCTGCTCACTCTCACAAAAAGGGGGAAATGTATCTATATATTTTAATCCGGAACTGGTTATCTCTAATGCCTCTAAAGGTCTTGGGACTGAATCCGCCAGTCGGTTTGGGGCTGTGTGTTTCAAGTGCATATTTTATATAACTCACCCATTTAAATTACATTAACTCTTTAAGTTATAATAGAGGGCGTGGCAACTTTGGGTGACATATACCAAGTCTTAAAGCACTTTGTGTGGGTTTCTTCCGGGTGCTCCAGTTACCAACGAGGTGGCAACTTAACATTTCGGTCTGTCTGTTTGTGATAGACAAGTCCAGGTTGTGCCCTCTCTCCCAGTGTGTGATGGGAGAGGCTTCAGCCCGATTAGCAGGTGTAGACAATACATAAATGGATGAGTCTGGTGAGTCTTTCAAGCAGCAAAACGGTAGCTTCTTTAGCCAACGAGCACAAGGCTCCTCTTCTTTTTCTGCACACAAGCTGACATCCTGACATGTTCAACCTTAATCCACTGTCGAGTAGAGTTGTAGCATTTAGTCGCTGCATGTTATTGTAACCATATTTAATAAATGTCACATTTTCATACATCTCTTTTCTTTTTACACAAACAAGTCCACACACAGTGACGCACCTCTGCGCGCTGGTACACAACCACGAGAGCCAAGAGAGGTTCTCTGTTAGTGACATCCGTGGGGGTGGCAGTGCAAGTCTGTCAACTCACGCGGATCCCAGGGTGCAGGGCTGCACAGCGGAGATAGCGGAGCTCAAACACACACACACACACACACACACACACACACACACACACACACACACACACACACACACACACACACACACACACACACACACACACACACACACACACACAGAGGTCCAACAGCACGGTTGACCTCAGTTGAGTCTCTGACTAAACTTGAATCGGGTCAAAACACTGACGAGAAGTGGAGGCGTAGTTATTGGCCCTCAGAACTAAATATGAAAACTGTATTTTTCCTGCACTGAGTTTCTGTCCCCAGTTGGTCCTCCAAGTTAAGACAGTTTCGCCGGAATTTGTGCCCATAGCGGGGAAATAAATCTAAAAATGTTAAAGCCGTTTAAAATCACTGAAGTGTGGCATCTGGCGACAACTTCTGGAGGGACTAGCAGCCCCTTTGGTGGCTGTCACACTTTCATACTGCCCTTTGGAAGAAGAAAAGAAATCATACCCCCCCAACCACCTATTTACTTTTATGAACCAGTGCATGAAGCAGATTCGTTCAACTTTAGTTCTGCTCTGCATTTTCCACGGCGGTAATGTGTGCCTCTCCTGCGATGCAGAGTTTATGAAGGGGCATTTCATCACAATAAGGACTTATCACCAATCTATGAATCCTCAAAGTTGGCTTTATGTGTCAGTGGAGCAGCTGCAGATTATCTATCTCGATGGCATCAAAGAACATGCAGAGCCTTGGTTTCCTGGTTTGCTTTGGGACGAATATTAAAGGATGCGGCTTGCGGTATTCTGTATTTTTTTTATATTGTCAACAAATCCCTTGAAAAGACCAAAACCAATAAAGATGTGCTTCGCTCTCAGCCCCAAATCCATTCATGAGCAGATCTTGCTGGGAATCCCCAATGGAAGCTGGACGTGAGCGGCGCGTAAAAGCGTTCTGTCATCCAATCCGCAGAAATCTAGACATCAACAGTAACGTGTATTCAATGATTCATTGATTTTGTAAACCCCGCCCACCGTAGTGAGCGAGGACAATCTGCCTGCAGTGAAACAGGTGAGCTCACAGACGGACTCTGAGCCTTGATCAATCGATGTGTATCTGGTTAATAACTTCAAAACACATACACAGCTGGATATTTGTGTGATTTAAACAGCTGTCTGTACTATTTGTTTTGTGCTGCATCACGAAAGCCAATCAGCATTGAGATTCAACAGTATCGGAGGATTAATGTGTTGTTAGCTTCACGTGGAGCGACACGGCTCCATGGTTGGCAACGTTTGTCTGTCTCTCTGTAGGTTGGTCGGTACAATTTTTTTTCTCAAGCCTCATGAACCAATGCTCGGACATTTGGTAGATATTCAGTGCCCAGAGGATTAATCCCAATGACTTTGGTGATCCTTTGACTCGTCTGGCGCCACCAGAAACCTGTAAAATATCTAAAGTTCTCTAAATTTTCTCTATTTTTGGCTTTAAGTGCAACTATTTGATGGATTACACACATTCATGTCCCCTCAGGATGAATAAGATAACTTTGACTTTGCTCCACGATCAGCTCAAAACTGTGGTCATTGATCTGAAGTATTGGACAAATACCTAACTGATGACATTCCCATCCGCCTACTACTGGCTTTAGACTCGGTGTTGGACTGAGACTTAGTCTTGTTTATAGTCTTTAGCAATAATGGAGGTCTGTTGCACAGAGGGATAACCATCAGGGTTTACATACACAGGCAACTGTTGTCAGAAGGATCAATTCATTGTTGGTTCTGGTCTCTTCGAGGTATTTGTTGAAAATTAGGAAAACACACCATACACCTGATGTTTCAGTGTCATGCAGCATCGCTGATCACTAGCCGGCCAGTAACTCATCATTTACCCACTGCGAGTTCCATTTGTATTGCTTTTATATATCAAGGTTACATATTTGTTGTGAGCTTAGCTCGGCTGTGAAAATGTCCCCCTGGTGAAAGCCGGATCTTATGATGATAGGTTTCCTGATGCAGTCGGTTCATATAGTCTTAAATCTCAACTCCCAAGTCGCGTGTCAAGCCGCAGATGATGAAAGCGAAACGAAAACACCAAATATTTCATCCACTGACTGATGCACGCCTGACATTCAATCAAGCGCGTCATGAGGTTCACAGGATCCCTCTTCTCTGCAGGGACATTTTGGAAACTGAGGCTCTGGGCGGACGGGTTTGTCAGCCCTCGCAACCTCTGTTGCTGCTTTACTGTGTTTCCAGCATGTTGAAAGATGGTTTTTTTTCGTCATTGTTTTCAGGATGCAGGAGTTAGTTCTGAAAGTCCTAAGGCCATGGTTTCCTCCCAAACTGTCACCATAAACGACCGCTGTCCTCTTTACTCTTGCATGACCTCTCTTCTAGCTGCAGAGAATCCACATGCGACTGATGTGTGTCTGTCGACTCAGAGGAGAGCGCCCACCCTCCTCCCACCCTCCCCCTCAGCGAGTCATGTTGCATTAACCTCGTCACAGTTGGTGCCTTTACTCGATTTTAAGTCGATGCCCCTGTGTTTATTTCCAGGCCTTTATCTGTTCATCAGTGTGGGTACAGCAAGCGCAGCTCCACACACAGTAAAACCGTTGAAACTGTTGAAAAACATTTCGTTGAGTTCAGTTAACTTGAAAAATATAAAATAATG
Source organism: Melanostigma gelatinosum (assembly GCF_949748355.1). Lineage (NCBI taxonomy): Eukaryota > Metazoa > Chordata > Actinopteri > Perciformes > Zoarcidae > Melanostigma > Melanostigma gelatinosum. Next base: position 7,461,304 of record NC_136645.1, read on the forward strand.
TCAATGACATGTGACAGCCTGTGGTTAAGACATTGTTCTACAATGTCAACTATTCATCTGATGATACAGCTATCTTTACAATCACTGTCTTAATAATAGACTTTGTTTTAACAGCTATCTGTAACGCAGATCAAAAGAGAAATTTCGTACACCGACGAGTTTGACACATACAAATGCATGCTTTGGAGATAAAAATGAGTTTCATTATAATCCGTTTTCATCATGAAAATGAAAGGAAAGAGAGAAATTTCCTGGCAATTGGTCAACTGGCAATTTTGCATATTCCAATCAGCGAATATATAAAATGTATACCTTCTTAAAGATAGGATTCATTTCAAGTATTATATTAAAAATATTTGCATAATGAAATGACATACATTACAGAGGGCAAATTATCTTATCTTAAAGGGTTGTTGGTGTCAGGTGAATACAAGTTGAGGTGAAGTAGTCACAATGCTATGAGGAGGTACAGAAGATATATATATACATATATATATATATATAAATTATATATATATATAATTGATATATATATATATATATATGTATATATATATTGTATGCACAGCGTCATATGTTAATATCTGCTCTTTCTTGTGAGATGCTGGTCAAATAATGTGAGACATTTAGCGGTAAACATTTATATAAAATGGATTTATGTGTATCGATTGTCTTGCTTCTGCTCATACCTACATTAAAAGCGATTGCTGTTGGGCGAACAGAGGCACGGACAGCAGATGGTCTGCTCCATTAGTCAGGTCATGAAGCAGCAGTTATTGAAACAACAAGAGCAAGTTGCTTATTTAAGCCTTTCAAACTCACTTAGGATGAAAAGGTTAACGACCTAAATATCGAATTCCTCTGAGTAAATCCTATCCTATGAGCCTGTGGAAGATGCGGGAGGGTGTGTGTGTGTGTTGTGAGTTTACATTTCTGTGTCCGTTTTTTTGTTGACTCTAAAATGTATAGAAAGTCTGTACTTTCTGCAAAACAAAATACATTCCCAACAGCCTAAGCTGTGTTTAATTGGCAAATACTAGCATGCAACATGCTAACCAAAGACATTGAGCATGTTAAACAACAGCAAGTCCAAAATAAGACGTCACAGCAGCTGTCTTTGCATCATGATTATTACCTTCCCTTCCCTTCATTCTACTAATTACAAATACAGCGTTACTTCAATGGTTTCAACTATTGCAACGATTGATGCCTGCACACCCTTTGTGAATCCAGTAACAGCACATTTATAAAAGATTCGAAATTAAATAAAAACACACATCAAATGAACAGAAAACAATAGTTTATAAAACATGCAAGGAACGGAAATGTCTTGTGCAACAGTTTAACATTAATGTTATTTATGAAGTGGAGTTTGTTGGCTGCAGAAGGGTCTGTGGGTGTAATTACACAAGGATTAACAGCTGGTAATGCACTTATAGTCGTGTTTCCACGCTTACGCATAAGATGCGTGTGTGTGTGCATGTGTGTTAATGACATGGACGTTCTAATTTGTGTGTGTGTGTGTGTGTGTGTGCATGCCTGTTTGACACGAGCAGAACAATTACTAGCCCTCTGCGTAACCCCTGAAGCCATGAAATCCGGTTTTATGACCATCTATTAGGGGCCGTGAGGGGTTGGTGGGGGCCAGGTTGAGTTGTGGTCTGGAGTCTTCGACAGAAAGTTTGTGTATAGAAGCCGTTTCCTCTCACGATGGGTACGACAGGGTAGGTCTTGCAGAAAATGCATATTGTGTCCTTTGGCAGAATGTCGAGGCTGTGCTTATCTCCTCCACGTCGTGTCTGCCGCCCACAAGACACCTGGTACCCAATTTGTAACTGCCAGGATGGCCTTGACAAGGGAAGTCATATTTCAAAAGATTGTAGCATTAATCATATGGTCTGACAGCATATAGGGGTTTTCTTATTTCTAATCAGCCACATACAGCAAAATCTCCCTTGAGCCAATTACAAATGCAACATGCATTGTATGTATCTGCAGTGGCAAGGTTCATCGTCACGTGTTCTCTAGTAAATGCAAAACCGTGAATTTTAAATGTCTGTAAAACTTTACAGAATGGTGTAATCTGCTCTGTGGCCTCTTTGGCCTGCAGTGGGGGTGTTGTAAAGAAAGCATCCGTTTTCCGTTTTCCACACATTTCAGGAAATATTCCGACCATAATTGAGTTTTCTGTTCAGGGCTGGTCTGTTAGACACTTGCCGTCAGGGTTTCTCTTCTCCCGCCATTCAAGAGCTCTAACAGCACCCAACACGCTTGCCTACCCTGAATGATGCCCTCTGAAGGAAAAATCAATTAGCTTTGTCTCGTTTGTCACTTCTTCTCCCTCCTCCTCATCCTCACCACCTCATCCCCCTCCCTATTTACCTCTCTCTCTCGACGAATGGTCTGATGATTTGGAAAGTATTATGAGACTCAGAATCGGCCCGGAGAGCTGCACAAGACAGCGTGGCCAGCTCTTTGATGGATATCCCGGTTCTGATTGCCCGAGCTCAGCGCCGTGGAATCTCTTCGCTGTGGCCCTCAAGAGTCAGAGAGACTGATGCTGAGATTGGGCTACTGTAGGGGATCCGCCACTGGATAATGAAACTCTCCTGCAGACATGCATGCCCGCAAGAAAGCACAGACTGCCAGAAGGACACACACACACACACACACTGTTCCAAGTTCAGCTTTTCTCTCTCAATTGCCAGGTATGTAGGTGGCGATAGTTGTGCTTCTGCTCGAAGGGAGAGTAGACCAGTGAGAGTAATTTTACCGCTGGTTTATCTAACACCCCCACAGTCAATCTCTGGCAGCCTCATTGCTGCATGGGGGAACTATTTTCGATCTGTCCTCGTGGGCTGCTGGATCGCATGTGTCCTGGCCACTATTTCACAGAACATCTTGATAGTGCTGTTTTCCTTTTAAAAGGAACTCTTAGAAAGGTGTTTTCGCCGACTGGATTTCTGCATTTTCAATATGTGCTCCTGGAAACAAAGGTTTCTTTGAATTTTAATCATGGAGGAAATAATATTCTTCTGCTGTCGCACTCGTTGCACAGCTCATCAGTGTACCGTAAATCAATGCCTACAATGTCACTCATTTGAGATAAATGCACAAAGGGGGATCTTTTATATTTGATGTGCATGAAATAATCATCTCATGCTAATTTAAAATCTAAATGAAAACTAAGATTTTGTTAGATTTCCTTTGGCTTACTTCACGCTGCTGCAATTAAAGCCAGATATCTTACAAAGGATGTTCTTTGTTCTTGATTAATACTCTTCACACTTCAACATGCAGCATGTCAGTAGGCAATGGTCATGCTAATTGCTTTAGCACCATTCTCTCAGCAAGCTCGCCATGTCTCAGCTGTCTGAACACAGAATATGCCTTTTTGAAAAGTCAGCTCATTTGCATGATATCTCAGAGGGATTTTCAACTCAGAAAACAAATGGAGCGCTCTACAAAATAACAAACAGCAGTGGTTGAAAGCAAACACACTCCCTCCCACACACACAAACCACCCCATGCCACAGCCCCGACAAATGCAACACTCGCAAAAAAAAGAAAGTGTTTTTTGTTGTCTGCACCTTTTGGGCCTCTTCAAACTAAAGCTTCTTTTCTTGTAAGACTTAATAACTCCACTCGCAGCAGGGTATTGACTGACAGGAGTTGGTCCTTTTTCTTACAGTGGCTCAGTTGGTATTTTTCTTTGTCTTCAGAAATCAGACAAAGAACCTCAATCAGACGTCGATCTAAATCATTCTGATGCACTCCAGCTTTGGGGTGTTTGTAGAGGTAGGACTAAGGATTTATTTATTTGGCAACTTAGACACACAGACAGACAGTGAGGTGTTGCCAGTTCGATCTATGATGCATCACAATAAACAGATGTTGAACAGTTCTTCTGCAATACACCTTTTCAGGCCATCTTGCATTCATTGGGGTGTTTTGACTTTTTACCTGATCACAAACTTTAAGATAAAAAGCTTGCATAACCATCTAAAGAGGAAGTGTTAACCAAATAGCCATGCAGCAGACTCCGTAAGTTCGTCCAGATGTCCCTGCTTATCAGGTGCCCAAACCACGTCGGCTGGCTCCTTATGACGCAAAGGAGCAGCAGTTCCACTCCGATCTCCCACCGGATGTTCTGCTCTCATTATGCTATCTCTAAAAGTGAACCAGCCGTCCTACACAGGAAACTCGTGGCTTGGAAGGTAGATCGACCACATCACCAGCAAAGAGCAGAGAAGTGGACACTCTCCTCTCCCCAGTTGCACCTTGAGATCTTTTCCATGAATATCAATCGGTGACTGAGGACAAACCTGGCGGAGCCCAACACCCACTGAAAACCTGTTTGACTTTCTTGCCGAGGATACGCACACAGCTCTCACTTTGTTTCTATAACGACCAGATGGGGTCGTAGCAACGGTCCCACAGCAACCCCCACGAGACACCCCGGGAGACACGGTCATAGTCCTTCTCCAAGTCCACAAGACACAAGTATACTGGTTGTGATAGACCAAGCCTTTTGAATCAGATATTGATTAGAATTAAATGAAATTAAAGCAGATAATGATTAATATGAAAGTGTTGTTATTTTTATGTGCTGCTTAGATTTAATTACAATACTCTTACAACACCCACTGAGAAGCTTGTGGTTATCATCTTTCAACTGCAACATGAAGGTCTCCACATGCAACGAGAGAGAGAGAGAGCGAGAGAGGAGAGCGAGAGAGAGAGAGAGAGAGAGAGAGAGAGAGAGAGAGAGAGAGAGAGAGAGAGAGAGAGAGAGAGAGAGAGAGAGAGAGAGAGAGAGAGAGAGAGAGAGAGAGAGAGAGAGAGAGAGAGAGAGAGAGAGAGAGAGAGAGAGAGAGAGAGAGAGAGAGAGGTGAAGGTTTTGACACATTGACAGTCAAGGCGTCGGACCATTTGGACCATTCCTCTTGCTGCTTAGCAACGTCCGCACATACACACTGCTTACCTCAAACTACTAAATAATGAATAATGAATATTTTGCACACAGATCCATGGTCAGGATATTGTTTTTTGTCTGTATTTTACGCTTTTTTTTTTCATCTGTTGCCTGATGATTAGGGCCAGGTCACCTGGAAATATAAAAAATACAAATGCTCCAAGAGCCGAACTTAGGCTTATTTGGCTATTAAAAGCACTTTGTATTCTCTGTAAATTAATTTGTGCTATTGATTATCTGCCACCGAATTGTGATCAAACAGTTGTCACAGCACTCCAGTTAAACCGCGCTTAAACTAATTTAATCGACAACACAGAAGCCTTTTGGAATTAAATGTTCCCCCGGGCAAAGGCATAAATGAAAAATGCACAAGCCTGCAAAAAAAAAACCCACGCACACACATATTCCGTATCCACACACGCAATTTCCCATTCACGGTCATTGTGAATAAATGCTGTTATCATCTGTCAGCAAGAGGCAAGTTGCCTGCAGCTGAAGTAGACATGGAGACGGATTAAAATCTCCTCCCACAAATAGCCTGGGACAGGCCGAAATCACAAGACACCCGCAGTCACACACAATGTTTAAATCTGTTTTATTACCTGCAATACATTCACATTCAGGCCCTCCTCTCTGCTGCCCTGCATACAGACTGGTGTCTTATAACAATACCAATTAAGAATAATTTATTTATATATATAAGAGCTAGATGCCTTCCAAAAATATCAAATAAATATAGTGTGTTCAGGGTGCTCCAGTGTGTAGAGTTTTTTAAATCATTTTTGTTATTTTATAAACAAGGCTTACATGAGGGTGTTGTCTGAAAAAATCCAATGCCACCAGTGCAAGGAAAGAGCTAACAAGAGTCTGGAGTCAGGGTGATGGTGCGGTTGTTGACGCATCAGTGATAGTTCTAGAAAGTACTGACAAATGATGTTGTCCAATAGCAGCTGCACATCAGAAAACGCTTTTCTTTTGAAGAACTTGTTCTGCTTCAGTTTTGGCTCTATGATTGCAAGTTCCCCAACTTAATTAAAGTGCAACAATAGATTGCTGGAATGCGGTTTCATTTATCATGGCCAAAATGGCTCTATGCAAATGACAGGAGTGCAGATCTCTCCCATCGCCTCTGAGTGAGCGGCCTCTCCTATCTGCAGGGGAGCCCCCTTTCATGGTGAATGACAGCTGCACCAAGTAATGTACATTTATCAGACAATTCATGACTTCTTGATAACATGTTAAGTATTAGCAGCGTTTATTTAAAATGATCTAAAGGCTCCCCCGGCGGGATAATATCCTACTCCAATCATGTTTGTGTCACTGAATAGATCGCTTGGCACCGTGTCATCAAATGCACGGTGACAGTTAACGTAATAGGCCCGCAACACTAGACTATATCATCTGCCAGTTAATTAATCCAATCGAGCCTGGCTCGGCCTATATTAAATGCCATGATAATTAATCAGATGCCACCATGATACTCAGTCATTTACCCCAAAATGTGAAGGATAATTACCCAAATAGAAGCCAGTGATATAACTGCAGAGATTCTTTTTAATAATCTGCTTTTAAATAAGGTAATGGGGCATTCCTGCATATTTTCAGTATGGAAGTGGCAAATTTATGAGGGTGTTAATAAATCTTGGCTGTGTGTAACCGGCTGCAAGGGGACATTTCTTCATAAGAACTCTGGTAACTATCAGGATGAGTAGTGGAGTGGGAATACGTTTGGAGGCACTATAAGGAAATCCAATTTGGTCTCATATTAGTAACACTTATTGTGTTCGATTTTGTCATTGGGCCCAAGGCTTTCATTTCTTAAAATATAGGCTTTGGGGCTAACAGGAAGGGAGGAGTTAAAAGAAGACCAGGAACTGAGCTGAATACTACGACTCTTGTCATCTCTACCACCTACTCACAGTGTGTGTGAGAGAGAGAGAGAGAGAGAGAGAGAGAGAGACAGACAGACACAGGCAGACCTGTCAAGTACATCGGTGAAGGTGGCAGTAAGCGGAAAAGAGTAAGATTAGGACAGAGAGAGCGAGAGAGAGAGTGAGAGAGAGTAAAAATGGTAGAGAGAGAGACTCTTTGTTAGTTCTTCACTCGGGGCCAACTTTCCAGAGCGCTCAAAAGTCTCACCACTACGCTGTGTGGAGTCAACTGCAGTATATTGAATGGTGGGTTTGCGTGGCAACAGTTAGTGTATACGGCTGCTAGACGACAGCCTGCTGCTGTTTTTTTTTTTTGTACAGTCAAATGATTCAGATTGCCCTGCTCTTAAAGACCATCAAAATTCAAAGTATTTCTTTTGTCGTGCTCGTTTGCAAAGTCTTCCTATGCAGGTATATTTCTGAGTGTGTTTCTGCTAAGTGGCTTCTCCTTAAACAACCTCATCCTCTAATGACTGTCTCGCAGGCACAGCTGGAGTGAAATGTAGCCGCCACGGGCACTGGGTTCAATACCACTGTTCATGGCACCCAAAACAAATGACTTGTGAAACAATCACTATTAGGCGTATAAATCCCAAACACCTCAGGCAAAATTAGCGCATTGCAGATTCTGCTAATGCTAGATAATAAGGAGGCTACGCTGGCTCAAACAACAAGTTTTACATTGTTTGTTTTTTTGACTTTGTGTTATATTTATGTTCCTTGTGGTTTAAGTGTGCTAAATGTATGCACCCCACTGCTGTATAACCAACACAACTGGGTACAAATACAGTCATTGATTGATTGATTGATTGATTGATTGATTGATATCTTGATATATTTCTGCAGACACAAAAAGAGAGACTAACCAGCAGAAAGGCAGATAGTCAAACATACTGTACATTTCCTGCATGGTGTTCCCACAGATCAATGTTAATAATGACTTGTGGTAAGCAAAAACATAAAACACCCTCCAAATCTGGTTTATGTGCTCTTTTTCTATTTTTAATAGGAGTAGCCACAATCCACGAACAGTTGGACACCGACATGATGATGAGATGCGTCAGGGGAAAAAAAGGCAAAGATCATCAGAAGAGCTGGTTATTCTTTGTCCTCTTGTCATTAGTAACTTTCGTCAGTCAGGCTCATACAATACATCCAGCTAGAACAACTTTTTTTCTTTTCAAATCCCAATTGATCATACGAGCTGTATATTCTGTAAGCTTTTCTGTGCCGTTATTTTCAAAACTCCTTTTTCCTACATTTGTTCTTTGTGGGACTAGAATAGAGTGAGACGAAATATAAACTGTGTCTAACGGTAGCTGTGGTTCTGATTATAGGGTTATTTCCGAGACTAACCTGAACTTTCACATGGAAAACAGGTCTTGATTTTGTGTCACATTACAAAAAGCCTTCAATACATGAGCAAGACGATATTTGAAGGTTGCATACCTGAGACTGAGAAATACAAAACCTCTGCTCTGGCAGCTGTCAAAGTTCTTGGCCAACATTGTCCACCGTTTCAGAGCTTCTGTCCGCCGGTATATTTTTCCACATACACAATAATTTCTATATTTAATACCTACAACATATTTTGCTGAGGTTCAGTACGGTGAAATCTTAAAATATATAATGATGCCGGTAGTCAACAATTCACTCATTGAGATTCAGAGTCTGTGACGGAGGTTGTGCTTGTTCTCCCATAACATGGTCAATCTATAATGTTACCTCGGGCTGTGTATTTGGAAGAGAGGGTCTTGCTTATTCACCTCTAGTACTGCAGACACTTATTGATATTCCCTGCACAGTTCTGCTTGACATGAATGGATTTTCAACTTGTCTGAGATTTAACCCTCTTCCAAATTTGTGCAGGGGCTTCGTGTATCTGCATCCAGTACCACAATGTGACGGACAGGACCAACTTCACAGTGACAGACTCTTCAGTCAACTCATGATATTAAAGTGTCATGCCTTGCTATTCTACCAACGGCTTTATGAAAATGCCAACTTACGTCTGTTGTTGCGGCGCGCTGGTGGTGGTGCTCTAAGTGCATTCCTCAGTGACATTAACATATGTACGTATGCAAGACTACTGCTGCAGTAACGAGTCTAATTATGACTTACAGTGCATTTGACTGCATGCTGCTGGCTCTGTCCAGTTCTTAGCTAAAGGCTAATGAAGTGATTACACTTGGACTTCACTAGGTATCAAATCATGGCGCCGTGTGCAAGGATAGGGGCAAACACAGTAAACACGGATAGTAATTACCAATTACTGTGTATGACCAATTATATTTCAATGAAGACTATTAAACAGACTCTTTCTCTTGGAGTCAAAAGCAGATTCAGTGAATATATATAATAGCACTAATAGTAGTACACATCAATGAGGACAGAGACCAGCTGCTCGGGAGCAAGGCATGTGTATTACACTGTAAACAGCAATCACAGACAGCAGTGTTCTTAGCCCCAAGCCATGCATAAGAAAATAATTTAAGATTAAACTGAGAGATGGGACTCATCAGAGGGAACTGAGGACCCAGAACGCAAAGGCGCTATTCTATATAAACGATGAATCATGCCCAGACTTGTGCTGTAGGCTTTTGATTAGAGAAGCGTATTATTTGGGATAAAGGAAACTTTGATCTATTCTTCTACGATAAACTATTAGCAAGAGGTCACTGCGTGGCAGTGGTACTTATCTATTCATGCCTTACAGTTTGTTTTTTTGGGCTTTGATACTTATGCATGTGACAGCTCCTCTTCATCTAAATTCACTTTTTGGCCTTGTTCCCAAAAGGAGGAGAAAAACTCTCCCATCATTGCTCATATAGCCGTAAACATTAATGACTCAGGTTTGTGTGACAATGAAATTCCACCTTCCTTGCTGAGAGCAGGCGTGACCTACCCGCCAATGTCTCGGTGGCTGTTTGCAGCACCCTTTGAGAGTAACTTGTGTTGACACCCATGGAGATGCACGAGGTGTATGAAGGTATATTTGTGTCTTTATTACGCAAACAAACAAAAAATGTTTTAAAAGCAAATTTCTCGCACTGCAATCAAAAATCAAGTTTGTAAGTGAAAATATATAAACTGAGAATAATTTATTTGTTAGTTTTGCTTATGAAACTGTTGTGGCAAAATGACGAGACGAGACGGCAAACTGGGGTTGCAATCCAGCGGGTAGTGTTTTAATAAGATCAAGCCAACATCAACCAGTTCAGTATATTGAAACGACTCCCATGTACTGCTTTTCACAGATCACTCTTATAGTCAAAATTCACACCCCCTTTTGCTACGTTCCACCAATCAAACCAGTCTGTTGAATCAAGTATCAGGACACATCTGGACTCCTAATTAGGGCATGTTCTTATTTTGTTCTGGGCACACAGAACACACAGAACACAGCGCCATGTACGGAAATGTTTTGGTACACTTGAGAGATTAATTACTTTTTGTCTGGCCCTGTTAATCATTTCCCAAAAACGATGCTGAGAACCAGAATAACACGTTATGTAACTGTTGCTTGTGATATGAGGTTTTACGTCTCAAATGATTCTGGATACTTTTACATAAAGAGGAACACTCGTGTTTACTGCAATCATGGAAATTAGAATTTTTGGTTAAAATAAAATCTTTGGTTGGAATAAAATATATCTTTGGTTGAAAAAAAAGCTTTGGTTTAAAAATGAAAAACTTTGGTTTTGAAACCAAACGTTTTGAACCCAAAGCTTTGAAACCAAAAGCATATATTTTGCGCAGATATCATACTTTACACACATTACTGGGTACATTCCATAGTTCAAAAACACAAATATTGACAATTTGTATAATTTATGATGATTAAAATTGATTTTTATTTTTTATTTGTGTTGTGTGGCTCATGGTGGGGCCATGCCCCATGGCCCTCTATTGACCAGCCGCCACTGATCCAATGCCATCATTTGTTTGCCTGCCCCGCGACTGTCCATTGTCCCTGTAAACATACAAAAAAATTAAAATAAATGGCATAATGAAACCAAAAATGAGTAATTGTCCATTGTATGGCCTACTTTCCATGGAAAAGTATTCCCTCCATCATATTCAATCTACTTAATAATGCATGGACCTTGCCTAGTCACGGCACAAAACATACACAGTGCTATTCATTCAAAGTATCTGTACCTTTCTATATGCAAAGAATAAATATTAGACATACATTCAACACACCCGTCTGATACAGTATATGGTAGCTAATGGTTACATAGGGTACGATAACAAGACTCACCACTTACACTTGTATATCCTCACTACATGGAGCCTTGGCCTGTCTCACTTGATACAATATGTATTTTACACGCTGAACGATTTATTTATTAATGCGTTACAACCCTGTTGTTAGCGTTTCATCCAGTATTTTCTTTATTTTGGGATAGTTGATCATAACAAAACATACATGTTATTCTTTCTTTATTTAATTATCAAACATCTCAAGTGCATACAACATAGAAACGTTACTCTGCGGCTTCCTTGCATCTTAGTCAGGTGAGAAACATTTTTATTTGTTTTTCATCATTCTTCATCATTTTTTTTGGAGATTTAACACAAAATCCTCCCAACAGAGAGAGAAAATGGCAGATTTGCATCACATACAGTCATAATAAAAACAAGAAACCTCAAAGAAAGAAGCCAGCGTGAATTGCCAGTTAAAATAAAGAATTCTTTGATGAAGTCTCAGCAACATATTGCTCCATAGATCAATGAAATTACAAGCCTCATTCCCGTGCTGGGAGGTGATGAATTGTTTATGGTATTGTGGATGCCTGTCAGCTTAAAACCCAAATCTCAAAGTTAATCTTTCTGTTTCGATCCCATTGGAATATGTCTAGATTGAGCTACTCTGTTATGGGAACTATAATTGGGATCAAAGGGCAGCAATTCATTCATATGCTCCATGTTTGCTCCATAAAAACACTGACATGTGGCTCTGATATGTGGGTTAGCATTATATTCAGACATAAATGTTATGCTACACGTTTAGATATCAAAGTTATGGACATAATTGTTCACAAAAGCAGTCTGTTTTAAATGTCCTTTTCCAACTTCATCTTTTATGTAAATCACACAGAAATGTCATAAATCGTTGTGAAAAAAAGCTGCAGTATCCACCAGTGGCCAGTAGGGGTAGTGTGTGATTTTACAACTTTGGCGGGATGGATGTTTATTCCTCGGTTGCGATGAAAACCTGATGAGACTCTGGCGTGAGAGTGCTGTGGATTTATTTAGTTCTGTCTCTGAACGAAACCAATTTGTAACACATTATCTTCCCAGGTATGGTTTTCCTCCAACATTGAAATTAGTCGCTGGAAACAAATAAACAAGTACAAACATGGAGGCATTTTATAGGAGATCTCTGACTGTGTTTGCTCTACAGGTGCTTCTTTCTCTTGTTTAGCGAGAGAGCTGTCTGCTGCCGGTGGTGCTGAAAGTTTGTGCTCTGCGCGTCTGACAGACTTAACCAAACAATTAAGAGATATTTCCGTTTTTTTTCTGCAGTCACCAGAAATATCCTTTAATTGTAAGATTATGCCGATCTAAAAACTCCGTCTCTTGCGCCACTTCATCCTCTTCGTCACGGGCTCTGCACACGCCTTGCGTTGCTCAAACATTGCGAGACGTAGTAAGAATTACTGGCACCCTGTAGTGTGATTCACACACCAACAAAACAAAGATCTTAAAAATGATCCCCAATGCCATAACCCCGCGATCAAAACGAGGGCGTCAATTTAGCTGAATCAACAATCAATGAATCGATCAAGTCATGCAACGAGAACAAAATATGTAAAATGCTCTTCCGGTAGGCTAATTCAGTCCAGCTGTTCCCTTGCGCAGTCAGGCGTTGTGGCTTCTGTCACGTCTGTCCCTCATCCATCAGCCCTCGCCGAGGAACATGGTGTGTAAATCCTTTTCTCTGCCACATCAGCTGCGCTCCGTCGCCGCGGAAGTACGCTGACAGTGTGTCTCCGCCGCTCTGCGCGCCCTCTCGTCATCCCTGAGAAAAAAACCCCGCAAATTTCTCCAAAAGTATGCTGTGTACACCGCCGAATATATACGATTGGGTTTGCGCGTGGGCTTTTGTCACGCACTTGTCTTTTCGGAAAAGGCGCATGTAGGCTGATAGACTTGTTGTAACCTCCAGTCATGTGTTTGGATATATCGGCTCTCCATGCGTCTTTCTCCGGCTAGTCCAACTCATTTCTACCCGGCTTGTCGGGACAGCAGCCGAGTCGTGAAGTCTCTGCAGTCACGTGATCGAGACAGGACTGAAGAGAGAGTGCGTGTATGTGTGTGTGTGTGTGTGTGTGTTTTCTTTTCGGAGTGTCTATGTGAGCGTCTCTCCGTGTGTAGTTAGAGGGGTGTCCCTCCTCCACATTGTTTTTGCAGCTTGCCATGCTTTCGACGCCGGAGCGCAGGGGGAGAGGCGAGAGTGAGAGCGAGGTAACACCGGTTTCTCTCACCGGGCCACCTGTCCGTTCAGTCCTACCTCGGGTCCCCGTCGGTTCTTCCTCGGCTTTTTGAGCCCACCTTCCTGCGGTTGGCTTGTTTGTGTTGGTTTGAAGAGAAAAAAAAAGAGAGAGAGAGAGAGACAGAGAAAAAAAATCGGTGGTGTTTCATGCGGGTCTGGTCTGCCAGGAGGAGGACCGCGGCTCTGTTTAGCGCTGGGTTTGATCATCTTTTTTTCTTTTTTTCTCTGGGTGCTCCATTTGGACAGTATAGGACAGTCGAGCAGAGCTTGGATGAGCCGCTTCGCTGAAATCCCGAGATGGAGTTTCTGCTGATCTGCCTTTCCCTGTGGATATTGCAATCCAATTCGGCCAAAGCGGACTCCATCATACATATCGGTAAGCGCCCGATGAAATGCTGTTGGGTTAGACGGGTGTAAAAAGGCAAAGCGTGCGGGGATAAAGCTCAGCCAGCGCATACTGCGTTGATCACAGGATTTGGGTGAGAGGGCGGGATAAATAGTCTATTCAGCTTGCATCCTGTGTTTAAGCAACACTTTGACTCTCAAGCGAGTTGAAAAGTTGACGTTTTGTAAACAGCCATGCCTCTGACCTTTGCTGCCACAGCTGTTTTCTTATTATTTACTGCAGTTATTTATTGATCAGCCTTTTTCTGCAGACATTTCTTACACTTTTCGACGGCTAATCGATGCACTCATGTTGGCTCCAGATCCAAACCTCTCCACCGTTGGCCTGGAAATTGCAAATTCTGTATTCCAAACACGGAGTGCAGTGAGTATAGGGCCTGTATCGCAGAAGCTTTGACGAAATGAATGTCCAATAGCCAAATGACTGAGGCTTTTTTAGACCAAGCTCTCGTCTGTCCCCGAAGCCTCAACTTTCACCGGAACGTGACTGCAATGTCAAAAACATAACGGAGGGAATGTCAGTGGAGTTTCGTTTTAGAGATGCAAAACGCATATAGAGCCTCTTTGTTCTCAAACTTCAAACCAGAGCTGCCTATTTTTCTAGAGATGGGGGGCTTTAAACTCATCACGACGTTCAAATGATTCTGATCCGTTTGCCTCTAAACATCGCATTACATTTTACAGTTTTGAAATACACATACACGCACTCTTATTCACACTAAGTAATTGCTTTGGTTTATGGTCCCCTTTTCATGCACACTCACGTAGCCACTTTTATATGACTGTCGTTGTAGTCTCGGATAAAAATGTCAATGTCACTGTGAGCAAATGTAGTCTCGGCACTTCTGCTGCAGCTGCTGCAGCTGCTGCTGGTGTTCACAGTTTACTGCAACAGTCTGGCAAGCAGCAGGTGCTCAGTCACTGGCCAAATACAGAGGTGGGACTCCATCCAGATAATGTTGACTGATGCCCGGCATAGCGTTCGGGTAGCCTACCCCAATTATACTTCTCATTTCCTGAAACCTTTTTCTGTGATATATGTGCGTCTCATAGCTGATGCCATAAACGGAGGAAGAAAGAGGGGAGAAGGGGAGACAGTTAAGCTTCAGTATGCCTCTCACACCAGGCCTGTAATGCTTACTTGGGAGGGTGCCATCGATCTAGTCGACACAACGGCCGTTTCTTTTCTAAGTTTGGCTACTTTATGCATCAATTAAGAGAGTTTCATGTGACGTGGCCGTGTCGCTCTCCATGGTGCTGAAATCTTGTCGGGCGCACTCGGATGCACATGTTGCGCAACTTCAATGCAAAATGAACCACAAACGGATCGACTTCACTTAGCGTCACTAAACAATGCATCGCTTTGACGTGCTTTGGACAATAAACATGGACTATTGAGTCTTGAATAGCGATGGTCCGTTCATGAAAGTACTGTGCAATCACACTTCAACCCCTCGTCTTCCCCCTCCAAATGACCTGTGATTATTCTCTTCAACAGGTGCCATATTCGAGGAAAACGCTGGGAGAGATGACGAGATTTTCCAACTTGCCATCTCAGATCTGAGTCTGAACGATGACATTTTGCAGAGCGAGAAAATCACCCACTCAGTGAAACTTATTGAGCCAAACAACCCTTTCCAGGCGGTGCAGGAAGGTAAGCTCCCCCCCCCCCTCGATCATTTCTGCTATAAATTTCCCCTTCTGTTTGATTTGATTACTCAGTGGCCCCAAGGCGCGTCAGGAAGGCGCTCTCCTTCTCTCAGTCGCTTCTACTTACAATCAGGCCAGAAGTCCGATGCGTTAAAGACTGTCTTGATTTTGCAGCTCTTTTGTGCTATGAGCTGATGCTGTTTCATTTCACATGTTGATCAGTCGGTGTGGTCGCTCAGGAAGCAGTCATTGTTGATGAGTGCAATGGTTCGGTGTGTGTGTGTGTGTGTGTGTGTGTGTGTGCGTGCGTGCCACTGTACCAAAGCAAGGTGTCTTCTGTGGTTGAAAAGCTAGGTGGAAGCATTGAGTTAGGGCACAGCAGCTGAGGATAATATGTAATGAGAGAATAACAATCATTTCAAGATGATCAAATGTAATTTCAGCACTTCTGTAATCGCATGAGAGTGAACAATATTTCCAGCTGTTATGTCTCTTTGAAGGATGAGCACCGAATGTCGTTCGTGCACATTTATCAACCTTCAGCTTTTTCCTTGGAATGTTTCGTCTCCCTCATTTGGTTTCTCCACAACTGCTCAGAATATATACACACCTCCACAAACCACATTCGAAATTAGCAATGAAATTATTTTTTATCAAGGTTGTCTCAGTCATTGAAAGTTGGTCCCATACAGTTGACTGCAAAAGTGATTAAAATGCTTCCACTAAAATCAATCAGTAAAACTTTAATAGGTTGGGACCTTCGGAGGCTGTTTATGACCCTGCAGTTCGTTACCAGCCTGCACTTTTGTCCCAAGTTGCAAAAAGGCCTTGATTACTATTCATAGTTCTCCTGACAGACACAGAAAGATGTCCTTCATTTTATTATAATTATCATATGTCATTTAGCAGTGGTCCTCTCCAATGTCTTAGATATATTGTTATTCACACTACTTTTGAAAACTTAAATCCTGATGAGGCTCACGAGAAGCAGAGTGTCATTCGGGCTCTTGAAATAAAACTAATCCGAGAAGATATTCCAAGTTGCTGCTGCGGAGATAAGATTAAAAAAGAATTAATCTAATTCATCGGTCGCTGTTGCATGAGATGCAAAAGTGCAAAAGTGTAGTAATTAAACAGACTTGCCGGCAAATCATTTTCCATTTGTGCAGAGCTCTGATTATTTCAGCAGTGTAGTCAACGACGTGTTTAACCCGACACGTGGTGAAGAGTTTACAGAATAAACTCTGAATACTAATTACCTTAAAGTTGTTTTCTTTAGACAATCCCCCAGATAATATTTAAAAAAAATGCATGCCTGTATACAAATGCCTAAGGACATACAGAAGTTGTTGATGATGCTGTAAAAAAAAAAAAAAGATGCGACGAGAATTTATAACAGCACAGCTTGTTATTGCTCATTGAAATTGTTCAGAGTTTATTTCCTCTGCTTAAATTGCCATTTGTTTGCCTTGATTGGGTATCATTTAACATACTTAATTACTGTTTACGGTTCGACTCCTGATAATCAAATATTCGCAGTAGCGGCTGATTAGGGGGCAATCAGTTTCTGGAGAGAGTTGGGAATAACGTGCAGTCTTTGACATGACGATCAATGGGAGGCCCCTGACTCTTGCACTCGCCGCACGGCAGGGTGTTGAGTGACAACCGGGTGGGGTTGACCTTTTGCTTTGCTCTTTTGCTCGCTGCCATCCCACTGTGAGTGGCAGCGAGGAGGACCTCGCCATTGCATGGCGGAAAAAGGGAGGGGATAGCTGGGCATAAACGGGGAGAGGAGGCGGCGAGGGGTGAGTTAGGGGAATGAGGAAGAGATGATAGAGGTGGAGAAGATAGTGGCTGTCGCAAAGAGGAAGGGAGGGAGATTAAGGGTGAGAAGAGCAATGAGGATGGAAATACCAGCAGAAAAAGAGAGAATTATGATCAAGTCATGAATAAACATGAGTGGACAGAAGAAGAGGCCTGAGAAGAGTTAAGATAGGAGTGAGGTGATGAGGAAAATGTATCAGCTCAGTGAGAGGAGTAGTTGCAGCGTCATGTTTGTCCTCATTTGGCTTCCTTTGTCCTTGCACTGGTGGAACGTATATTAACTAGGATGTCACACCGCCACCATGCATGCAGACACTCAACTATTCAGTCCTCCCACGCTCTTATCGTTTAAAGATGACGTCTCAAGGCTGGCTGGATATACTGCTTGACCACACAACTGGCAGAAGCTGTCCTATTTATAGGCTGGAACGACTGGAGAGAATGAATAAGGGCGACTTCAACACTGGGAGCGAAAACTCAGGAATATCTATCTCGGTGGTAGCTTATCTGAAGCCTGTCATGCGGTGTTTAGATGCCATCAGCTTGCAATACCGTCACAGAAAACAACAAACCTGCATTTGATCAGTGCAACAGCCTCACCCCATATTTATGCTATTTGCCCTTCTGTTCTTGTACTTTGTAGAGATCAAGATAAGGATGATAAAAATGGGAAAAATCTGTTAAAAAAAATGACACATTTCTCTGGAAGGGAAGGTTACAATGACTCCCATAATGTTGCCAAGCACGATTTAACTGCATGTCCTGCCATTCTGATCAGTTTTAATGTTAATGCCTCACTTATCTAGTCATCACTCTGGAGAGCCAGTCTGGGTCTCACAAGGATGTGAGCACCAAGTCAGCAATGACGTGAGGAAGTTTAAATTCAGAGCATGGCCACAGCCTATTACGGTACCAGTGTCATCTGAAGTTACATTACAATAGTTGAATGTCTCAAGAGTATAATACGTCTGATGAATGGCATCTAAATCAGCCTGTGACAACTGTTAAAATAAAGGAATGTGGATTCTAACTGGTTCCTCACACATCTTGAGATTTGTCCCCCCAGATTATCTTTCCACCTTGATTTAAAATTATAAGTTTGTCCTCTGGGCCAGATAAGCATACATAAGAAACAAAGCTTTATTAACTTTTATCTTGTTTTGTCATCTTTTATTCAAAGGACATGGCAAAGCTGCCAACCTTGCTGTGTGGTTATGTAAATCCCAATTTATGCATATTTCAAGTAAAGTTGAGCCTGTGAGGCAGATTATTTTTTGCTGCGATTGCTGAGAGGATGTGTTTACATAGATTACCAAATGTAAGGATTCACCCATTTGAAAGGATTGTGATGGGATGGGGCTGGAACCATTTTGTGTTTGTGCAACATTTTGGATTTTTCTTGCCATCAAAGCATTTACGGGCAAGACAAAATTCTGAAAACACTTCATAAAAAGATGATGCAATGGTTCTTATTCTGGGATTTAGGACTCCCATAAAATAACATATTTTAGACTGTACATGCCTGCACCAGTGATACAATTTGCCTCACAATAGATTTCATTAAGTGTTTGTGAGAGTACAAGTGAGCGTGCGCGTGAGTTTCTGTCGGGAAGAAAAGTCATGTAGCGCATCAAAAATCCCCAGAGTCTGGAGCACATTGGACAACGACTCGGTGCTATCTGTTCAATCCAAACAAAACTTGAATATTCTGGGGGGGGGGGGGGGGGGTCGCAACTCAAAAAGGTTGAGGCAACTAACCGAGAACCACAAAGTCAAATTGCCGTTACAGCTCCAGGTGTAGTTTGAAATTTTGACCTGATGATGGCGCTCGATAAAAAGCCATGAGATCACCAAAGTCTTTAGGATTCATTCTCTGGGAACTATGAATGTCTGTACCAAATGTCATGCCAATCCATCCAGTTGTTGTTGAGACTTTTCAGTCTGATCCAAAGTGGTGGACCAACCGACATTAGCTAGCGTCGTTGAAACTAATCACCATACCACACACACACCTACATACATTCTAGGGGGTTTACATATTCTGCTAATTGGTATTGTGGCCCACCCTTTATAGCAGTGGTTTAAAATCAGTATTTTATGAGGTGTTCTCGTAGGTTTGTCAAAACCCTGCATGTTCCCAGTTCATTTTAAAACATGCACTTAGCAGTTAGACAACATAGCCCATCTGGACACAGTTAGAGGAAGTAGATCCCTGCTCCTCTAATGTGCAGTAATTTGTTGAGTGTACTGTCCCACCGAGTCCTTTTCACGCACCCCACCACTAGTGACCCTCCATTTTCATCTAACCTCTGCCAAGGTAATGTCAAGGAGGATTTAATTCTTCGCTCTTTCTGGCTCCGTAAGCCAATAGACTTTGAAGAGAACCTGCAGTGCAATTCTTTATTTTTTTCCTTTTGCTCAATCTGTCATGACAAAGGTTGATATAATGGTTCCTTTAAAAGTGTTGGCATGGGTAATGTAATATCCTCCATCTGATTCTCTGCTTATGACAACTCATTACTCGCTGTGCTCTAAACGTGATGGAATGCTGCCCTTTCACTATTATTGTCCTGGTGAATTGTATAATGCTGCATAAATCTTGGTAATGGATTTGTTTGTTTGTTTGTTTGTTTTATTAGTTTTTACCAGCTCTACACAGAGGGGAGGGGGGGGGGGGGGGGTGGGTGATCAGGCCATTTTACCGGCCCCTGTTAATTACCCAGTGGTTATTTTAATCCGTCATAAGCTCTTCAATGGGCTGTATAAAGTCCTGCTGGTACCTTAATCGGCTAAGTGATGTTGCGGCAGAAGTATACCCTTTCACCATTTAATCCCTTCACACTGGGCCCACCACTTAGCATCCGTGTTGGGTTAACCTTTAGTTGGTTGCATACTGGTGGTCCAGTTTGTGCTAAAGAAAATGTTTAATCCCTGTTTAGAAGAGCACAAGTTAAAAAAGGCGGAGAATTTCAGCCAAAATAATAAATGATGTCAGTTGCCAAAGGGTAAAGATCAGCTCAGCCAGTCTGAAAAAATGAATAAATCTAGTGAGCAGATAATGTAAAATGGTGGAAATGTCCGGCTTCTGCCAGTCCAACTGGTTCAGTAGTAGCACAAAGAAAGCCAAAGGTCATTTTCAGACCTGCAGTTTGTGTGCTTTGTTCCAATTCAGAGACTAATTAAAAACAATTGTTGCATTTGCCGCTCGTTTCCTTTTTGTTCACACAGAAACATATACAGTAGCATAAAAGCTGCGAACAAACTCTCCTTTCTCTTTCCTGTTTCCTTCTTTATGATGCAGCACCAGCAGCGTGTTGGCTATTGCTAATTGTTTGTTTAAGTACTTAATATACCAGTGTTCATTCAAATATACGAAAACATTTGTTATGAAATACATAAGAAATATTGGTCCTGGCTGGAACTAAATATTTCATAATAAGAAAAGAACACCTCAATTAATAAAAGCCCATCGCCTCCATAGATGGCCTCATACAGTTGCAGAGCACCACACACCCGCATGGCAATTATTCTCCAGCTGACTCAGCAGGTAAACTCAACTAGATTATCTCTATAAACCAAGCTTCTCATCATGAGCCACTTCTCAAATCAGGCAAATGCACGAAAACGTCAAATTCAATCCGTCGTCATCCACCTTTATTGGAAGCGTGTTGAGCTCGCTGCATCGCTGTGCACCTACATGCATAGCGAGGGCAGAAGACTATGCATCGTATGCTTTTTAATTCAATTAATAGTGCAAATGACAGTTTAATATGAATTTTAATAAAGACATTTGGAACATGACAAGTAGTGTAGATAAGCTGGCACTAGCTCATCTGATTGGCCTGTGAATGAAGGTATGTCAAACATAAAAGGTTGGGAATGACTGTAATAATCCATACATATAAATAATGAATAAAGTGCCCACCATTGAAAACTATACACACAAACACACTGAGCCGTTCACCTTTGGCATTGCACTGCAAATATTACCTGCCATATCAAACATACAGCGGATAAGATTTTGTTTGCATTTTAGATTTGGGGAATGAACGCACACACACACACACTCTCTCTCTCGCTCTCTCTCACACACACACACACACACACACACACGCACTTGAAACAGCTGTCCTGCCTTCTATTGACCTGAGGAGTTGTATCTTGAATTTGGTCTGCCACGCTTGGTTTGAGCTCCTCGTATCACAGTGAGAGATGCCCACATTGCTGCTGCTTGTGTGTACTGTTCATGTACTTGCTGATTAACATGGCAGCAACAGATGTGTGATTAACAGTGTATCGCAGGGCTTGAATGTGTTGGTATTGTATTTTTGCTCAGTGCCATGCTTTTGTGTGTTATGGATATGTTTGCAGTGCTGTATGTTAAGTGCTGTGGCTGTTTAGTTCCCTGTTAACTGCTCACTATACACTACTGTTGTACTCATTCTTTGCTCTGTCTGCTTCCTTACAACTCATTTCATCTCCTGGATGAGATTTACAAGGCAGCAACCTGCTTCTTTTGTAACACAGGTCACTTTTTCTGTCACACTTCAGCTGTTATGTAACCGAGCTGAGTTCTATGTATTATACAAACCTCTTCTATACCTGTGACATTCACACCATACAGTGTGGATGACACAGTGGAGGCCCTATGGAACCTGTTGTCCAGTGTGGGCTGACAGACTCATTAAAGAATACGTATTCCTCCAGCTTTTCTTTTGGAATAGCCACAGTCAGGCAATGTCTGGCAACTGCTGCAGAGCAAGAGAGCCAAATACAGAGAGGGAGGTCAAGGCTGTTAAATGCTGGATCTGCGTCGTCGGCCGACAGGTTTTGTCGTCTGTGCTGCACACGGACAGCCGGTCAGTATTCCTCTCCTGCAGTGGGATGCATCTGTGTCCCGTAGCCTCGACAGCTGTCACAGATGTCTCATTTGGCAGTTCTCAGATTGCTCGTGAAAGGAGCACAGAGACATTTTCTGAGTATCCAATTATATTTCAACAAAATTGAAGACTCACTGAAAAAGTGATTTTGGCTTTTGAGTCAGAAGGCTTGATCTGCTGATTAACTTCAGTCAATTCACTTATGCCACATCTGATCTGTATTCATCCGCAGTGTGCTGAATGTCACCATGTGCGGGGATCTTAATACTTTAATTTGAGTAAACGGGGCCAGTGTTGTTGTGACACGCAGAGATTTTACAGAAGTGTTTACAGAGTCCCACAAATAGATACATTAATAAAGATAGGGAATATTTCAACAGATTTTTTTGCAGTTTCTTTCAGGCAAACTGCGACGTTATGTTTGGTGTGCGACGTAAACAGAATTACTGCGTTGAGCTAATTAGAGAGAGTGGCAGTCACGTTGGGCCTTTGTGCCTTTGTGCCTTTATGTATTCATCACACTCTCCATGCTGCCTTACTGGCAGACAGCTGAGGGCTGATTTCAGAGTATTCTCGTCGCTTTTTTACACTGGCACATTTGATTTAGGATGTTCGGGGGGGGGGGGGGGGGTCCATTGTGTATAAGGCTGACTAATGGCTACTGGGTAGTATGAAGGACAAATGCAGGAAAAAACAGATTTGAAAAGCAGATACATTTTGAAAACACATCTTGATTGATGTTTGACTGTTCCTCCCATGGGGTGCACAATCCTAAATTTGGCATCGGAGACTATTATTTGGGTCATTTAGCACTGTCAGACGATGGCATCAAACTGGCAGGCGACCAAATTCATCCTTCTGTGGTTGTTGTTTGAGAGACATTTAGCACCTCTATTGATTTTTACGATATGACAGCAGCATCTGATGTATGATGAGCGGCTAAAACAGCAAGAAATATATCAGACCACCTGCACACATGGCATACATAACTCAACAAGCTGCCTGTTATGCATACACGTGAACACACAACATATGCTTTCATGTCTTATTCATGTTCCTGTCTTCTCTGGTGTGACAGATTTATAATGTAGAGAACACTGTGACAGATGTTAGTGCTTTGCCACGACCCCAAACACCGCTGGGGATTGGCCATCAATACTACTCTACCTGTTGGAACGAGAGAGGAGGGGGGGGGGACTGAGACAGAGAGGGGAGCGAGGGAGAGAGAGGTGGCCCAAAGGGGATGTCCCGTCCAGTCAGATTGATGCTGATGAGGCCCCGGTCTCATCAGCATGTAATACATCGCAGTCCCACGTGTTACGAGCATCATTTCTCTTTGTACACACTGTTGTGCTTCGACTTTATTGAGCTGCTGGGATGACAGGGACTGGAAGGGTGGCGGAGATGCAGTGGGCGTATGAATGTTAGGAGAGGATTTGGTTGTTGGTGCATTGTGGTTTGAATATATGCCTTTGTGTGTGTGTGTGTGTTTGAGGTGTTTTTATCGAAGCTGGAAAAATGTTGCTGGTTTGGTGAGAGGTAGTCTCTTCTGATGCTGACTAGATCAAAGGGAAGTGTGTATAATTTACTACCCACCAACCTGCACTGTTGGCAGCAAGAAGACTTCATTCCAGGAGGGAAGACAAGGAGCAGAAAATCAGAGCAGAATATCTCCGACTTCACACTCTTTTCAGGCAGACGAAGGAGGGAGGCGCAGTGGGTGAGGAGTGGGAGTGGAAAAGGAGTCTTAGTGAGGGAAATGTTGGGCCGTCTGGAAGACAAGTGGGGCGAAGTCATTCGGACGCAGCTCACGAGCCTCATCGACGAAGAGATGCCAAAATGTATTTGGGAGCTACTGTTTGCATTACTGCCCAAAGACACGGATACCTAGTGGGACCATCTGTCACAAGAATCCCCCCCTCGCCGAGTCTCTGACTCACTGTCTCTCTCTCACTGCCATGGGTCCTCTACCATGCCCAGGCAACATGGATTTTATCCAAAGATGAGGCTAAGCTAGTGTGTAAGCCCTCCCTGAGTGAAATCAAAACCCAGTTTAAACCTCATGAGTGAAGGCCGAAAAGAGTGTCGAGGGCGAAACATGCAGGCATCACTGAAAACTGGATCAAACAGCACCCTAAGATATACTTCAAACTGTTTGGCTAATGAATACGTTTTTTTACTGTATTCTACAGTGGAAATCATCACAAGCCAATTAAATATAACTTTTTGAACTTAATGATGGACTGATTTATTCTTTGAGTCACTAGTTTCTGTGCTCATTCATTCTACGGTCTTCCCTTTTTACCGTAACAGTATTTCCTCCAGCACATCTATATTTTGCATGGGGTGTTTAACACGCTATCGCCTGTAATTGGTGTTGCACGTGTTCAGTTTATTGCAATGATGAGAAAGAAAACACAGCAGATCATGTGTTTCAGCTGATGATAGAGATGAGTGCCCGTAAATAATTCATTGTCTTATTGTTTTGAAATTGAGCCGAGTACATATTGCAGTATTACAGTAAGTCGGCCGCGATGCGTCACGTTATCGAATCCATCGCATTACCACATCAAGGCAAACCCTCCTAGGAGCACTTATGGGATGTGTAGGCCTAATTTCTGTCCTTGTTGGGTTTCAATCAGGGTTTTACCCTCTGATCTGGTTGTTAAGTCTGGACCAAAGTGGTAGACTTACTGACAAAAATTAGCATCCTTAGAGCCAAAAGATCTAGTGTGATGAAAAATATATCGATGTAAAATATTAAAGTAAATATTGTATTAGCCACCTTCATGCAGGGCAGAGTCGTGGTATTGCAGCAGTGCTCCGTCCACGATGTGTATCCTGCTGTACCAGCTGTCATTAGCAGTACTGTTAGCTCATCTGCTGTGTAAACGGGTCTAATGCCTTCACATTTAGAGACTAAACTGGGGTTGTCAGTCTGTAAGGTTTTTGATCCAGATTTTTGATCACCGCACTATCTGAACATTTTTGCAGTTTTTTTTTCAAAGCTTGAACCAGCAGGCTCAAAGGCTTCTGACTGGGCCGTTGACTTTTCTTTTAATTTTACGTCAGCTGGATGAATGTTTCCCATGTTAAGGAGGATCACTTCACAAACCCAAGGCAATGCGCTTTATTCCACTTGAATGACACAACAGGTTCATCATCTCTCATTATCATGTCACCCTCAGACATGCAGTCATTTTGTTTGCCTCAGACGACATGTTTACCAAAACATTTCGCTGCGACAGTTTGCCGTTGTCATGATTGCTTTTCCCACAAAGAGATGAAAAGCACATTAGGACTGTGTAAATAATTACACGGTGCACCGTCGTAGCTTTTACTGTGTATCTAATTGATCCTGAATTTGAGCTTCTTTCACCTGTCATGCAGATTTGGTACATCTTTGTGTGCCTTGCCTTGAATGTTGATGTTTTTGTGTTACTGTGGGGCTCAACATCGGCAACAACACTGCTGTGAACCAGGTTACACTCCTGTGCTTCCAGCTTGGCCCGGTGCTAACACAAAGACAACCTCCAACAGTTTAGAAGTCCATATGTTAGTACACAGAGTTAGAGCGAAACTGTATAAGCCATGTCTTTATTTGTTAAGCTATCGTCGTCATGCCTCACTTTGATTGGTACAGCTGTTTCAGAGCAATTAGACCAGTGATGTGATTGGCAGATAATGCAGATTAATTTTATAAACGACATAACACATCGGCCTGTGAAGACCAGATGGGATCTTATCTTCAGTTCAAACAGCAGCTTTTTCTGTTGCAAGTATTACCATACAGTCAGAAAAGAAGCACAAGAATATTTTGACACTGGAAAAAAGCAACACCCACCCAGCAACTTGCAAACGATGATGTGGTTGGCCCTTATGTGTGTTGTAACAGGGTGTCTAAAACTCCTTCCAGGTAGAAATTGGACAAAGGTACACACACACATACACACACATAGCAAGACAACCAACCTGCTCTCAGGCGGAAAATATGATCGGCTCTAGTGATTTTCAGCCACTTAGAGCCTTAGTTTTTAGTGCCTTCACAACTGGCACTGTAACAAACTGTAGTAAAATACTCAGAAGAGCTACATTTTCACGAGGTCAAACACGAGAAACACAACAAAAATCTTTAGTTTTGTGGAGCCTTATTTTTCCTGGACAAAATCAGTGTCACAATCAGAAAAACAAGCCTTAAAGGTGGTATGAAAATATACAAAAGAGATGAGTGGGAAGCGAAGAGAAGCAGACCGCCTGGAGAATAGAAGGAGAGGAACAGTGTTGGGAGGAGGAGGTGGCAGCGTTTCAGATCATCTCTCTATCTTTCCCTTTTCTCTTGGACAGCAGGAGGATGTCTATCAAGGCGATGCCATTATTTCTGGCAGTGACAGCTTCCCGCTAGCAACGCCCTGGCAGGCCGTGCAACCAGGACGAGAGGCTAGCAAAAATGAGACATCTCCCCATTGAATACATGTCCCTCACTGACTCACCGCATGCCCACTCACTGCCCTAACAAAGCCTCCATTTAACAGCACAAAAATGGAAACTCTTGGACACAGGCGCATTCATTCCGGCACAAACAGTGGTTGTGCCTTTGTCACAGGGTTAGGGTTAGGTTAGGGTTAGGGTGTGTGTGTGTGTGTGTGTGGTTTTGCAACAAACTAGCTTACTTGTTATACATGCATTGGCGCCATGCTAATGAATTGCAATGCTTCAAAAAACACAAAAGATGTCAAGTTTCGACTATGCTGCATGGTCAGGATGCATACTGTCATCATAATAAACCATGTGTGTTGTATCAAAGTGCACTTGGACTGAGCCATTTAATGCTTTGATCCAATGCATCCATTGATATGGCAACGGCTCCCTATACTCGAGACAGCAGATTTACCCCGTCCGCCTGTTGACGAGGGAGAAACAGGCCGAGAGACATAAGAGTGGAAATGTGTTGCGTTTGCAGGCGAGATAAAAGTCGAGGCGCATGCCGGAGCACGAGGGAGGCATTATCATTTAAAACATCTGTCGTAAGCGCAATGATTTTCTCCCTCTCGACACATGAATAACTGCATGATAAAATCAGTCACTTGAAGGGGATTTCTTTCTTTTCTTGTAGAAATGCCGATACCGACTCTGGAGGGAATTTGTATTCTGCGCGTCATAATGACTGCCTACTGAGCATCGCCCTCTTTTCCTTCAAATTAGCCACGCTCATTTCACAAATGCTTGATATCATGCAATCGTGTGTGTGCAACAGAGATGGTTTTGGAGATTAGCGGCAGTAACACTGAGCTTTGTTCTGTGTCATGAAAAAGAGAGCGGGAGCGAGCAGCAATGACCCTCTCCCCCTTCGAGGCCCAGTGGGAAGAAGATACATCAGCCTGAGAGTCGGAGTCGCTGCATGGCTGTTTGTATTTGATTTTGTAGCGTCTTCCAGGTCGCAGTGTGCTTTTGTGTGTCAATATTTCAAGGGCTGGCTTCCATTTTTATTTGTCATTAATTTAGTAGAATCTCTTGAGATCACACATCTGTTGTTTTCTGGTTAGTTGAGTGGAATTAAGGACTTGAGCTGAATTTGATTTCATTTGATGGCCACATTACCCATGTTTAATAGTTCTTGGGGCAGATTGCGATCCTTAATTGATTGGCTGTGTATGCCTTACCTTCAAAGACGAGCTGCTCTCGCTGGTTTAAGAACATTCAGAGGGGGATTTTTATTTATTTATTTATTTTTTTGATTGAGAATTCCTGCCTGGCATCAGGCTAATAGCGGCTTTTATTATGTGCCAGATAAGGATTGTGCCGCTGTTGGTGTTCATTAATGTGTTTGCAAATATGAATGCATGTGTTTGGATGTGTGTGCTGGTGTGTTTTGCAGCGGCTTAGTGTCACCCCCCCCCCCACAGCGAGGAACTGGCGCACAGCTTTTTGGATTTTGCCTTAAACATTATAAATCTCTGATTACGCGTTCCTTTATCGGAGCGCGAGCTCTGAATAGGAAAGGCTCTTGGAATGTGTCATCAATAATCTCGGTTGGCCTGTAATGCCTTTCAATCCTCAATTTTCAGTGCTGTCAATGCCATTTTAGCTTTTGCCATCCCTTGAAACGAACCCATACCATATCTGTTCTTACCCTTTCTAATCCAACGCAGCCCATCTCGACTTCTTTTATTGCCTCTTTATGTCATCCTATTGCAGTATATCTGACTGTATGTGCAGTATGGATAGAGTTTATCCCACTGCTTTGTTGGCGAGGCAGAAGAGGCTTTAAAAAGCTTTGCAGTAGCTCCTCTCAGAGGAAATGGATTACCCCTGGCACTGGTTTTGGTTGGGATCAATGTTGGGCTTGAAATAGGGAGAACAAAACCACAGTACCAGAGGTTCTTGTTGCCTGTGGTGCTTTCGTGTTGATTCATGATCAGGGTTGGTTGATTTTTACACAGACTTCCAGTTTAAATGGGCTGTTGTAAGGTTCTTAAGTACAAAGAGGGCTCAATAAATGTGGTGCTGGGAGTAACATTCTGTATGCTCTTTTTATGTTGTCATTCCACACATTTCTGTTGCATAGTTTAATGATCATAGTAAGCTTTCCATGTTGCCCATAGCCCCATGCTAACATCCAGTAGCATATTTAGCTACTTTATTGATTCTGTTGCTTCCCAGTGTACAGCGATGAACAATCTGAAAAGCTCTCAGGCTTCATAGTCATTTCATAGTAACAAGGTCGGCCATGTTTTTGTTTAGGAGTTGGAAATCAACCTTGTCTACAAAGCTGACATAGAACCAGGTTAGTTCATTCGGATTTATCTTCTGATAGAAGGCAATGGAAACAGCACCATCGCTGATGAGAACGATCCCTTTTCATTTTTTGGTTGATGTTCGACACACTTGTTGTTTAATCCACAAATTTGGTTCAGCTTGATTGTAGCTGCAAACTAAGGAGAAGGGAGAGGTATGATCACATTATCTCATTCAAGGTTTGACAGCTCGTGTTCCCAAATCATTTATTTCCCAAAAAGGTATGCCACAAATGTTTGGATCAGTGAAAGCAATAACCAGAAGTTGTGCCCATAATTCACGCAACTGATAATGGAGCTGTGTATATAGTATGTAGGTTTTTGGCCCGCGCCTTCTTGTTTTTTCTGCAACCATGAGGGGGTGTAGCTAAGTACAGCTAAGTTTTTAGGAGAACAAATGTTACTTTCATGAACTGAAAACTGTGAAAGGGTTAAAGTTGTTTGACGAAAACACAAACAACTCTCTCTAAAGCATACGCTGCTTCATGGTCTACTTTACCCTAAATGGGACCATCATTTACTAAATGAACATCATGTTGCATCAAGTGAGAAGTTGGGTTATTTTCACTTACACTTCTATACAATCAGACTTCTTTTTGCAACCTTCTTTTTAATTTTTCTTAGACGATAGCACAGTTACCTTATATTTCTGTGGGGGGCTGATAAGCCAGCAGATAGTAACGACCCAACAGTTGCCTGACATCTGTTTACAAAACGCTCACTTTTCAGGTCATAGTGCTAAATCAGCAGCCGTTGCAGAGTAAAGGAGATCCACTTTCATCTCCTTCCCCTGCCTGAGGATTTCATCTCACGAGCTCACTTCTCGAACCTTGAGGCTACCCCTGACTCTCTAATGATGTGTGCGTTTGCTCTTTGCAGACGGAGTAGTTTAACACATAGTTCCCCTGTAGAGGAGTTGGTGCCTATAGGGAACAAAGTTCTACTCATTTTTCCCTGGAGCTGACTCGGCCCCATCAGAGTGTGGTGTCAATGCTGGGCTCGTTCCTGGACTCATCACACGCTCACAGAGTAATGATCCAGTGATTAAGTCCGATCAGCAGTGTTTGAGCAACAGGATTTGACCGCGCTGTCTGAATTGATGATTCCCTCGTTCAATTCCCTGTAGGGCTCCAGCTTCTAAATGACCTCACCTCCCTCCCCTAAAAGCTGTAATGATCAAAGGGAGGGCTGTCCTTCCACCTACTCAGCAGCAATCACTGCACTCCAGTTCAGGCCACACAATTAATAAAGAACCTTTGAAGTTCCCTTTTATTACATACGTATGGGATATTTCAGGCTGAGATTATAGCCTTCCATGATCATTAATTCACAGCACATGCCAGGCACGCATGGTCGCATTCACATTGCAAGAAACATCTTTTTATGATGCTATATAATTACTGTGAGAGTAATAAATGGAACCTTTTGTGTATTTTAAGGAAAAGTTATTTTTTGGTCATGCTTGTCTCTACTTCTATTTAAAGATGGAACAAAGTATTTGTTAGGAGGAATTAAAAAACGTATATCTGCAGTTTTAGTAACGATGTATATCAAACAAAGTAAGGAGCAATTTGCATTGTTATTTAGAATTAACCAATAAAACCAATTATTAATTACACCTACCAGTGTTGGCTAAAGGTAAACAATGTATATTTGTACACCTATACTTGCCTGCATATAATACCTGTTAACCTATCTTTGTTTATATTGTATTTTGCTTTTAATGTACAGCACTAAGTTAGGACTAGCAGCCTATTGAGGCTCCAGCCTTGCAGTTATCTGCTTGACCCTGCCAAGAAGAAACAAAGTGTGGCACTTCTGCTGTTGTTGATGCATGTTTATTCTTACTATTTCTTCTCCATTGCCCATGTTTAGTCTCCGGAGGAAATGTCATTATAGACTAAATGTTAAGGTCCAGTTCCACTTGTTTTCTCATTACTTGTTTTATATCCCTCTCTGTTGCTCTAATGGTGCTTTGTTTCTGCTTTTTCTCTCTCGTCATACACTGCCCTTACTAATATGGATTAGTTCTGAGGTCGATTTCCCTGAGGGTTGTGGGTAATGCTTCAGCCTGTCAGAGATCTTACCTGGACGCTCGCTCTGCTCGTATCACATAGATCACAAATTGAATTGATGCTAATTAATTCCATCGTGTTATACTTTGTGCATGAGCTGCCTCTGATTCATTGGATGCTGGCAGTTTTCTCTCTGTCTGTTGTGTATTTACAGCCTGTAAATACCTAAAACTCAACCCCTCTCATTTAGTCATTATTGTGTTTTAAGTCCAGTTACTATTTGCTCACGCTTGTTAACCTCATTGTAACATTTATGAGGTGTCAGCCTTGCTGTGTCCACGTTCGCAGCCCTTTAGGTAACTTTTAAGGCAGAATAAAAGGTATGCATTTGTATAGAAAGGTTAATAAAAAAAAAAATAACTCAAACATTTTTAACACTTTGTGATCTGGATTTATTGTAAGTTGTTTTAATATTTTAAATTATAAGTCAGATAATCAGATCTTGGTGGTATAACGGTTAACACATATCAGATTGCTGCCGTGTAAATCAAGCCAAAGGGTAAAACCGTGTCCTTTAAAGTGGGAAATGTGATTTATGTACAGATCATGCAACCATTTGGTATGGGCTATTATCCTGCATATGATTATCATTATTCTCTTTTGCCTGTTAATCATCTCAGGGTACGTTGGCAAGGTGATCAAGTTTAATCTGGCTGTGTAAAGACCACTCCACAGAGGTTGTTTTATCACTTAGGAGAGGAGGCTAGCATTATCCAAATGAAAAACAAGCTGGAGAAGAGGCTGATTTGTCACAGGCTGATTAGACCTCTGTCAGGCACTCCTCAATGCTCCGACAGGAGCTCTTCAAGGGCATGGCAAGGCACTGAAGGGCCCTAAGAAGCACAACGCACCAGTCAATGCTGAAAATCTCCCACCCGTTCATGGCTATATATCCTCCATTGTCCCATGTTCCCCATAGACCAACAGCACACAATCTCCGTGATTGGAATATGCACATTTGCTTTTACGCCATACAGTCAGTAGAATTTTCTCACCATTAACATTCATCTTGAGACGAACAACACTTAATAGATGCTCTTGAATGAAAAGCTTGCAGGCAGCTGACAAAGTGTTACACAATAAACAGAACAGCGGGTGTCAGGCATCGGCACTGGAAACAATCGGCGCAGAACAAGTGACGAAGAAGAGAATTAGGAAACATCCATTCTTACTCACTTATTCATGAATTGTAGAGCTGTCAACACAGCTGTGTTGTTCATTCTGGGGTTTTTTGTTTACGCCTTGATGGGAAAGAATCAAACTATTATTATGGCACAAATTTGTATGTAATTTTTATAGAAACATGACCCCAATGATTTCCTTTGTTTTATAATGGATGTGGGGGAATTTGACAGTGTATGAATCACTGCTCATGTTTACCGTATATGTGTGTGTGTGTGTGTGTGTGTGTGTGTGTGTATATGAAGGCATTTCTGTCTTCTTTTCCGCAGGGGCGGCGCGGTTATACAATCCATTCAATACAACCTATTTCAAGGGGTCATTTACGTCTTCTCCCTGGTGCAATCACAACATCAGCCTCACTAATTTCTCCTGGCCACCAGGTAGTGGAGTGGAAGTTGATACTGGCCTCATTCTTCCAAGTCTCCTCCACAAAGTGACTCACTAGAGGCTGAGGAATGGCAAAGAAAGAGAAGGAGAGAAGCCATTCGAGGTCCTTGGTTTATGCTCTCATGTTCGCAAACATCTGCATCTCCTCTGCCGGAGCATCTTTGAGCCAGTCACGATGTTTCTGCAAGTACAAGCACCAGACTGAAGGTAGTCGGTTAAACAAACACTCCGACTTGAAGTATTGAAGTATCAGGTTAAGATCAGTGATTCAGAGATTCTGTACACAACAAGTATCTCATGCGTTAAGCTGTCAGTCTGTAACATGAGATAAGACAAATAATGTGAAACCCTCTTGACATCTGTAGAAAACTAGGTAACGCAAACACGATACTTGATATTTAGACTCAACTCATGGAATGAAGATTATTACATGAAACATGACATGACAAAATGACAAACATAACAATTGTAATAATAATGTATCAAGCAAAAATAGCAATCTCTTAGTTTTATGTCATTGCAAATCAAATACGTTTGGTCCAGCAAAACAAGCCATTTGAAGAACAATAGGATTTGTTTTTAATAAATCATATACAAAATAACAGTCATGATATTACTCAACCATGTCTCAAGTCAATTCTATTCATTAAGCCAATTTTAACAAATTTACCTCAGGGATTTACATCTTAACAATAATGTGAAGCCTTCTATTCCTTTGATTCATCAATAGAAATAAGCGAGAAAAACAAAAATCATCATTTTAAGCCTATTACAGAGTTGATGTTCGGCCACGATCTCGTCACCCACCCCAATCCCCTCGTAACCATACATCGACCTCTGCAGAGAATGTCGAGGGATGATAATAATCCCCCCCCCCCCCCCCCAGGTAAACTTAGACTCAGAGGATACAGGTCGATGCTGGGGTGGATGTGGGAGCTTATGAAGCTCTGCATGCTGCATTTGTAGCAGCGCTTTCCGATGAGCAGTGCAGCAGCAGGCATGGCAGAGATAAAGAAAGAGCAGAGCTCCCTGGGTTTTAATAGACTGCCCTTTTGCATTGGATATACAATATGTTGATGTTTAATTATAGCATTAGACTCAAGTTGTCTGCCTCTTAGACACGCCCCGTGTATGTTAACTGGAAACACAATTTGTTTACTGTTGTATTGGTACTTTTATTCAACAGAAGAAGCTGTCTATTCTAAACAATTCTTCTAGTTCATCATTCATCATTGGAATAATTTTCGTGTTCATCATTGCAGAAGAGCAACCTGTAGTAGAGGGATACAAAACAACACCTGAGCCGTGAATAAATGCAGAGAGCGGCCGGTAAAATCGTACAAAGGGGCATGAGCTCACAGTAGAACTGAACAAGGAGTGCAGTGAACAGCGGGGAGAACAAGGAACATAATTCTCATCGTGTTTCATGCAGTGTGGAAGGCAGGCAGGGCCATGACTTTGATCCCTGGTGTGATGGGCACTCGAGCGAGTTTCAGTGTGCTGTGGGCTGGTGGTGGGTGGTAAGAGAGGGAGGTGACCTGAGGGTGTCTGTGCCAGAAACATTTGCTCTGTCCCGATTCCTCCTCCCTGTTTTCATCTCAATCCCCGCGTCGTGCTGTTTTTCTGTGGTTTGTTTCCCAGTAAGGAGTTCTTTCCAGCGTTAATTCTGCTATTGAGCTCCTTGTACCTATCCCCAGAAGCCCACTTTCTCCCATAGAGACGACGTGGGCTTCTATCTGTGATCCAGGGTTAGTTGATCAGATAACAGCTAACAATTTTCATTCGCTCATTTCACAGCAAATGTACTTGCTACACAGGAATTGACGTAGTTCTTTGACCCTCTGAGTATGGTGTTTGCACTCACGTGAAGCCTCCACGGACTCTCGTGGTTTTGGCAGCGACGGACACGCACCTGGACACCAGGGGCTGTATTCACAAAACATCAGAAAGCTAAAAGCTTCATAGAATATGAAGGGCATGTCAATCTAATAGTAATTCACTCAGCCTTTTAGTGCTAAATGAAGCTCTACTCACAATCAGTCGGCTGCTGCCGGTTGTATGTCCCCAAAGCATCAGCATTTCAGAAAAATGCAACTGTAATGCATTTTTAAAAACCATATTTTGGTGATGGCCGGCAGAGTTGATCAGGATTCAGTTGGCTCGGAAACAAATCAAAAAATAATCCAATAACATCGACTGTGACGACTGGCACGACCCTCTGCTGCTGTGACTCTGGGGAAAATGCAGTTTGCAGTGCTGATGAACTTGGGCTTCTCCCGCCGTCTAGCAGAATTATTAATCAAACCAAAATGTGCTTCAGAGATCCCAGTTGGTTTGACGGATCATTACTGTTAGTGTACATGAAATAACCACCAATGCGGGATAATTAAATAAATAAGTAGGCAATATAAAACTTATTTCATGGCCATTACCCAGTGAAACTGACGTTTTATGTAGAATTACCACATCAAAGGATGAATAGTTGCTTGATCAACTGGAATAGCATAAATATATTTCTCTAATCCGTCTAAGTCTATTTATTTAATTGAATTTAAGACCCCTCTCCTTCATATACATGTTTTGATATGGTCACCTGTCCACAAATCACTGTAGAGTGAGAGAGAAATTGAGGAACTTCATTAATGTTACATGAACGATACCATGGGGACACCAGGATTCTGCTAACTGTCAGACTATTGTGGGCATCAGCTGTGATTTCACCACTGGAGGTTTATGCCGAGGTGACTGGTGGATTAGAGGCCCTGAAGAGATCGGAGTGGGTAGCACAGGGACAACGGCTATGTGGCAATGAGCGTCAAAGCCAGTATCCGGCTTGTCGCCTCCGCTCTGCTGTGATTAGCTCAGTCGCTCTTCCCCCATCTCTTCTGCAGGCGTTCAAAAACACTTCAAGCTCCACTCATGTTTCTCCCTTTTTTTTCTCCTGCTCTTCCCTGAGAGTGAGCTAAGAGTCGGCGTCACAGAAGGTTGCTGGTTAGACAGTGGGAGTTGTTTTTGCACCATTTGATCTGAAATCGTTGCTCGGGAGGATTATAAAGAACTTAAATGGGATCTGAAAGTGTGGTGGTAGTTGTCTGCTGGAATTGATCTCACTTATTTGTTGACGCTGTGATTCTAAGTGTTGATGCTGCTTGGAGAGCGATTGTCTACGTGGGGTGCAGTCTGTCTTCCAGGAGTCTACAAAGTCAGACGGAAGCCTGGCTCTCCAGTTCGTTCTACTGACTTTTCCTGCAACATGCTAGAAACAGTGAAACTAGAGGGAGGGGTTGCCATTTGCTTTTTCTCTCTCACGCACACATATATTATGCATGAATACACATTTGTATACAATCCGTACATATAATTTGCACAAATAATGTGTTAAATGTATGCATGAACTTAATCCCCTGATGTGGGGGTTTGTATTTATCTTCGAGAGAACATGACCAGGTGAAAGGAGACCATCTACCATCTATGCACTGGTAGCTAATTGTCAGGCTGTGGCTAAATCTGCATGAGAGGTCATGAACAGAACTACAGAGATTTCATAGTTATATTTGTTTGTGCAGTTTTACATTTTAACAGTAAATGATAGCTGCGAATGATGTATCTTTTTCTCAAATGTAAAAGGCAAATAATATAATCCTCACCAGGCAGGCCATTGTGTAATCGCAGTGGTGGGCCATCAGGGCCAGCTAAGCCTTCTCTGCTGGCCTAAACAGAATCACAAAGTTATAGCTATTTTATAATTTATAAATTTTTCACAAATACACTAAATGTATTGTTATTTTTTTCCCATTAGCTTATTTTCTCATTGCACAGCTCCTGTCTTCCTCTGTCTTGCTCTGCTTCCAGCACAGCTTGTTTTAAGGAGAGCTTTTATCCAATCAGATTCAGCCTCTATGTCTCTATGTAAAGACAGAGGCCCGAGGCCCGCTAGAGAGCCTTTGCAGTTTAAGTGAATGGGGACGTTATTGTTGATTGTCATAGTCTTCAACCAATCAGATCTTTAGTTTGACATGTTGGGCGTATTCTTAGACGTGCCAGTGCTACCCAGGGAGCCTGCTAAGTACGTCTGCATTAACGTGCGCCGTGATTGGTCAGTGGGCCAGCGTGACCTTTGTCAAACAGAAAGCTAGCTAGCAGAAGACAGTAGTAGTAGTTCAGATTGAAATGTATGTAAGAGAAGTTATGACATTTTTTAGCGTTTTGCTTGGTGTAGATTCTTTTTTTTTAACACTCAATGGCTGACTCAGCCAGGAAAAGGATTTGTACGAACGGTGTTCCTGGCTGACAGCGTCGCACATTTTATGGCTGGGAATGTGTTTCATTTTAACTGAGCGTTTCGGTGTTTGGAGCTACGCTACGCAAACCTGAGGACGCCATAGCACGGCAGGACACTACGGTGCTTTTGAAAACTTTTGGAGAAACCCGAGTGGATCTACAGATCAACGAACACGTTCGCAGGGAAACGGAGCTCCACAACCGCGCTCGAATGCCCATGAATGGAGAAGGACTTCTTACTGGAACTGAAACGGTGTACTGGGATTAAACTCTTTGTCAACAAAGAAAGGAGGATGGACTTTGTCTTTAAGTGAACAGCATTCGGTCAGTGACAAACTGCTTTTGTTTTGTTACATCTGCAGTAACGTTATGTTCATTTGTCTATCGTGACTTTTTTGTGTGTGTTTGTGTCTGTGATGCACATCTGATTCAATCCTCTGTGTAACTGCGTGCGTGTGTTGAATGTCAATTGTCTCTAAATGAGGGTCTGTGAATCGCAAACTGCCTGTCCCCTGAGACAATGACAAGGCAGAAATGAAAACACTGCAGTCCACTTCGCCCATTTCTCCCTCAGCTGCTCGTCGTTCACTGGAGACCGTTCTGACGTAGCTGAGAGCAGCCGAGTTCTGGAGAGCCGGCTGCTCACGGCTCGTCCCTCTCTCTTTCTCTGTATTGATCACTTTGCTGCAGAAGACCCATAATCATTTAGATGGCTGGATTTATTTGTATTGACCCGTTGAGAGGCTATTGTGGAGGTACACTGGTATGAATGTAGACGTTTACGCACACTAGGTGTGTAACAATACACGTATTCGTATTGAACCATTCGGTACGAGGCTCACGGTTCGGTACGCATGACGAACCGAACAATACGTTTGAATAAAAAAAAAAATGTATATTTTTTATTTTTATTTTTTAAACCTTTATTTAACCAGGTAGTCCCATTGAGATTAAAAATCTCTTTTGCAAGGGAGACCTGGCCAAGACAGGCAGCAACACAAGAAACACATAGTTAGACAGAAAAACACAGAACAAGACAAGTTAAAAGAAATTAAAAGTTATAATACTAGTATAATATAATAATAGTAATAGTATAATAATAGCTTAATTTGCGGGAAATATTATGTTTTCGGTGGAGTCATTGTTCTCAAACTGGCAACCCACATGACGTAACGGACAGCGTGCTCTCTGACACGCCCACCACCAAAGAAAAACTTTCTACTCCGGTCGGGCACTTTTGCGCTGTGAGACACGCTACAGTGTAGCAGTTTTAATGAAAAAATATATTTTAAAATCAAGTACATTTCTCTGGCATTTATAGTTTTCTACTGAACCGAAACGTACCGAACCGTGGCTCCACTGTATCGTACCGAACCCAACCGTGAATTTTGTGAACCGTTACACCCCTAACGCACACGCATGCATGTGCCAGTGCACACATAGAGACATATTTGAGGCACGCAATTACAGCAGCACAGAGGACTGCACATATTCTGTATGTCCACACAAATAGACAGCTGCATTGGGACTAGGATGCAGACATTTACTCCAATCAGTCACCAAACCTCCGGGTCTAACAAGTGAAGTCATGGTTTTGCATTCTTTCTAACAGCAAGCAGGAGTCTGATTCTATAGAAGTCTGATTCTATAGAAGGCTGTGAAAAAATGACCCTACTTCTATACAGCATGACGTTCATTCAGTAAATGATAGCAAAATAGACGATGAAGCAGGGTATGCTTTAGGGCGTGGCTACCTTGTGATTGACAAGTCGCTACCACGCCGTTGTCCAGTCTTGGATTCATCAGTGTTTTTGTCTTAAAACTTTTCACCCCAGTTCACCCAAAATACAAAAAATACATATTTTTCCCTCTTACCTATAGTCCCTTTTATCAATCGAGCTTGTGTGTGAGTTGCCTTGTTTTAAAGATATAGGCTGTAGAGGTTTCTACCTTCTCTCAAATGTAATTACACTGTATGGCACTCGGCTTGTGGTGGTGAAAGCGACAAACAAATGAAATTGGAAAAACTCAACAGCAATGTGTCTGTGGATAATGATGGTGATGATAGACTGCTCTTGTTGATGTTTTTACCTATTGTCTACATTCATTTTATGTCCAAATTAAATGTTTAGTGCTGTTATTGCTTAAAGTTATGTTCTAGCAGATATTCATGCACCATGTAGATCCACGGGGTTTTACTGCAGATTGTTTTGTTGTATGTTTATTGTTTTCTGTTGTATTGCTTTGCCTATTGCTTTGCATTCCTCATGTGCACTTCTGTCTGCATAAAATGCCATCCAGGAACAAATGAAGCTGAAACAGGCACAAACAATGCATCACTTAGGGACTCCAGCATGAACGTCGTTTGCCACTGCAGTGGAAGAATGATCCATCATTTGAATCCTTGTTCACTTATAATGTTTGTAACTTCAAAACGATTGTTACTGGGAAGAATGAGTCATGTAGCAGCATTCAGCACCATGTTGTTTGTCTATCTTTCTTCCTTTCCTCCTTCCTTCCTCAACTACTCGCTGCCTTCCTTAATTTCTCACTTCCTTACCCTTCCTTCCTTCCATTTTTCCTTTCCTGCGCCCCCCTCCTTACCTCTTTACATCCTTACCTCCTTCCTTAACCCCCTCCTTTTTTCCTTACCTTTTAACATCCTTACTAACTCGCCTATCTCCTTTCTTACTTCGTTACTTCCTTCCTTACATTGTAACCTCCTTACTTTCTTTCTTCTTTTCTTAACCTCCTCCTTCCTGACTTTTTGTACTTTCCCTCCTACATTATTTACTTATATCCTTCCTTCCTTAACCCCTTCCTTCCCTCTTTCACTCTCTTGGTCCCCGTCTTTCCCTTTGTTCTTTCTGTCTCTTCCTGACCAACTTCTCTTGAGCCGTCTCCTTCTTCCTGGCATGGAGTCAAGCCTTTAGGTACTGCATCATTCACTGTCAGTGTGGGTGGGGGGCTGCGATTAATCACTGTGCTTCTAATGCAGAGCTTTCCCATACAAAGAGTGCTTTGAGGGTGATACGGTCCACAGGGAAATCATGGGATGCACTATTTATGCTGAAGGTACCGATAGCTGCCATTCTCACTTTCCTGTTATTTTATATAACTTGCATCTCTCGTTTGATTTCTTTCATGGACAGCACTATTTTATCAGACATTATGCACTCAACTCAAAACACGCAAAATAAAAGTCTGCCATTTAAATCTCTTTATTATTATCTGCCAATCTCTGAAGCAGCAGCTGGCGGCCCTTTGAAAACAGTGTAAGTCAATATCTGTCTTGTATTTATTTCTGACGTCTTAGCAACTCCCCTGGATTCGACGCAGATGACATTTATCTTACTCCTGACCTTTCTCAAGATTGCCGGTGAATCAGATCATTACACCTCAAATCCCTGGATCCTCCACGCTGATAAATGACTTCCCTAAAATGAAATTCTCATCCTGCTCAACGCCCCTGTGTTTCCTACGCATGAGACCGTCAAATAAAGTGAATGGGACACGTCACATGCTATTCTTCAGTGAATCCCGAGTCATAGGGCGGTCTATAACCAGGAGAGAAGAATGCTGCTCTCTTGTCGAGGAAGGACGTTATCTTGCATTTCACATTCTTCTCACCCGTGATGGAATTGACAGATTTACTATGTTTGGTGTTCACATCTTATATATGCCAGCTTCACATATAGGCATCTCTGAATGGATGAACTTCTAACTTGCCAAATATACAGCGGTGTCTATTCTCGATAGATTTCCTGCTTCTGTGCGGGGCTTGGATTGATCACATCCAGCAGTTACTTGGAAACGAAAGCTGGAACAGGGATGCCGACAGGCGGATAGCATTTAACACACAAACATGCACACATTTACAAATCCCCCCCATTTACAAATGACCATGCCTGCCAATGAAGTATACTTTCGACGCCTGTTTTTGCTTGGATTTGAACGGTTGAGTGTCTCTAAGAGAACTTTGTAGGTTGTGTATTGATGTCTCCTATAGCCAAAGGCATACTAATTACAAACCTTCAGCTTTATGTCCCACCCTCGAGCTAACAAACCATTTATTCCATCTGCCCCTCAGGCATCGCCTTAATCGACAGCCCCAACCTCGACGCGCTCTGCAGGCGTCGACTAACATGTGTGCACTGGCCCATTGCTGATGTGCATGTGTGGGCTGCATGTGTGCTGATAATCCTAACTGTCTTCCATTCATGCAGTTAAGTACAAGGTGAAAAGCAGGGCATCCAGATCATTTTAAACCACTGCATCACAAGTGCGAGTATGAGCTCTCGTTTCCATGTTGGGATTTTACAGTTTTTCCTCAATTGCAATTTTCTGAAACGTTAAGTGCAATCACCGTTTGTACCGTGCAACACTTAATTGTGCTGCAAAAGGGCATCACACTCAACTCCTGTGTCATCACTTTTGATCAGTTCATCACTGCCACTGAAATGATATAGCATTGTTTGACTGTTTATTCCTCATCTAGACTTACAACCAGCAACACGATACAAACTCAGAAACATTTTGAGATGTCTCCATTCACAGGTTTCCCGCTGTCGGTGTGCATCTCTTACCTCTGATTCAAAGTAAACACATTACAGTGGCAGTAATGCACTTTAAAATTTAAAGCTGATATAACAGTAAAGACAAGTGTCAGCACAACAAATACAATGTCATTTGGGAAGTATTGTAGAAATGTTCCCGTCCGGCCACAACGTTTCATCTCCTTCACATCTGATATTTGCTCTTCAAATACACGGGGAGACAGCAGCCCCCTCTGACTTGGGTACAAACAGCATGCGGGATCCGTCGTTCCTCTGTTGTTCCTCTGTCTCTCCCTCTGTGTCCACCCCTCACTCTCAGAAAACCAACACATACAGTATGAGGTCTACTTTAGTTTGCTCCATCTATGGCTGGGCGATATGGAGAAAATCTATTATGACAATATGTTTGATGAAAAACTTCAATATCCATATTTTTACAATGTGGTAGGGTTGACCATTGGTTCTTTCACAAAATATTTACACAAAGAGATTTTTAAAATGAATTATGGATTTGAGAATCACAATTGTCATTACAATGTAAAGGGAATGTAAAGGGATATATGGATGATATGGAAAGTTGTGACAACAGCGAAATAAGATAATTAGACTTCTTTTGACTAAAATGAAACTCAACACCATCAATTTCCAACTGTGATTCCTGAAACCATGACACAGTCATCACTGGGAGTACATCTAGCTCTAGTCTACAGCTTAATATTCCTCATTTTATGAGAGCTCAATTTAGTGTTTTTGCCATTTATTAAAGGTTGTTAATCATCAGCATGTTTGCTGGTGTGTGTTTGTGTGTCCATGTTTCCAGGTTTGATAACAAGTTTGTTTCACCAAAGTTAAGGCTTCACCTGCACACACATCGTGTCTCGAGGTGGCTTTGCATACCAAATAGTGACCACCTAGTTTGGCAGTGTGTTAGTCTTGTTTCCCCTCTGATGTCAGCTCCGTGCCTTGTTATACACCCCTAAACTCAACACGGCTTCTCCCTGGATCAGCCTGCTTTTGATGAAAAGGCTACACAGCTAGACTTCACTGAGCTCCCTCGGAGACAGACGGAGAGAGGTATCCTGTTTCATCTCCTTCTCAAATGTCACAGCAGTCCAGAATACAACTGGTGTGGGAGGCAGGTGGGCAGATGTGCTGAGTCACACCAACTAAAATATTTCAATCAGTGAAGACGGAGACGGCCTATTGTTTTGCAACTAGACCCCAGGTTTAGTTTGCTAATGGTTTGAGCAAATGAAAAAAAACTTGTGCAAAGGAGGGTTTAAAGGCTAATGAAAGAAAAACAAACTTGTCATTATTGAGACAATGTACCTGATTTGGCTCCATGAAATCAACCATTTCTGCATTTCTGTTCTCGTAGTTTGATACTTAACTTCAAGGTCAATGAAGCCATTCAGAGAGGTGAGAAGTTTTAGTTCCAGTGGTACCGATTAGGTAATAAACTCTCCTCACAGTTCGACAGGCCCTAACTTTCGTCAATCTGAGCTGGAGGTTGTTTTTGTGATGGACCACTATTCTTTATGCTAGTTGTAGACGTGTGGTCGTGAGAGCAAACAACACAAACAGGTAGACAGCCAGTAAAAACACTTGAAAGATGCTTTTCTTCTCTACAACTGGTATCATGTGAGATAATTGTTCTACTCCTTTATTTTCTAAACCTTTTTGAGAGAATGAGAAAGAAAGAGAATGGAAATGTTGATGGGAGTTGCACAACACTAATTGAATTTGATGGCGTTAAGTTACGGTGACTTATAGTGCATTGAATTAATACAAGCAGCAATATTTAGCATTTTTGCTCCCAAACAAGAATAACACAAGCGCAAATTTGCAATAGCTGCGACCAAGTTCATGCACGCATTCACACTCAAACACAACCTCACAAACAATTGACCTCTACGGCAAAATTAACTTTCTGCTGAGACCAACGATGCCTCCAACAGGAGTCTACGACAAATGGTTCATAGGTTTGGCCATGATACTTGAATCCATTTAGAACTGATGTGCCTTTTTGATACAGGCCACCCCCACTACCACTCCCCCCCCCCCCTTTTTACCAATTGGCATGAACACAAACACACATGAACACTTGGGCTCCATGCCAAAGTTCAGCCTTCTTGGGGCAAACGCTATGGCTGGGGGTGGGGACATTTTCAGCTTAAATAAAAAAGGAAGAAATTAATTGTGAGGAATATTCTCACAGTGTTGAGAGATCAAAGGCTCCATATAATTAAACTTTTGTTCCTCGGCTGAATTTATGCAGCTCTGGCCCTAGGTGGTCTTCAGCTCTGTTGATTGAGTCGGCACTTGTCTGCTGGGTGTTAAGAACCGGGCGTGCATTGACCTACGCTTGTAATTGTGAAAATATCAGCTGTCCTCTCACGTAAATGTCGTCCCAGAGTGAGCAAAGTTTAATCGAAACAGAAGCTCTTGCCTGGTCTGACACAGAGGTTGGGAATGCTGATGATAACGATGGGCTAGGTGTAGAATACATCCGCTGTAATCCTCCAGAACTCAGGAAAAGATACGTCTGCATTAAAACACTTTTTTTACGTGGACTGTAATCAAACAAAGACATGAAGGAAAACAATCCAAGGAATATCAGGTCGTTCCCACATGTAGAGCGAGTGTGAAGCTAGGGCAGAAGCTACAGTGTTGAATGTGTTGACAGTCTAAAGAAAAGGCCTCCATGCTGCAACATTTGACCAAGTTCTCAAAGAGCGATGTGGAACACAAATTGCCTGGCAAAATTGCACAGGCGAGCTGAATGTAATACATAAATACATGTCAGAATCTACATTTATAGAGATTTTCAGCACAAGATATTTTTCATTCACATCCTCCGATATTTCCTATCAATCAGAGTAGTCATCCCGATACAAGAAATAAAGGTCTTGCGATTTTGACATTTGACAGCCCATAAATCAGCACCAGGCAAACAAGGCTTTGGCTGTTAAAAGCCTTCATTCAACATAGAGCCGAGGTTCAGCCAACGCGCTCTTCTGCTGTGTATGTGCACTGTATGATTATCTTCCTATGAGGTTCCTGCTGCTGTAAATACATGTGATGATGAGTAGTTGTGCGTGCCTGGAAATATTCACCACCTACATGATGTACAGAAACTCACTGTTGTTCTCATCACTTTCGGCTTTCAGGCATGTGGAGGACAACACAAGAAATAGTGTTTTACGGCGAG
Organism: Melanostigma gelatinosum; assembly: GCF_949748355.1. Taxonomy (NCBI): domain Eukaryota; kingdom Metazoa; phylum Chordata; class Actinopteri; order Perciformes; family Zoarcidae; genus Melanostigma; species Melanostigma gelatinosum. Next base: position 7,505,957 of record NC_136645.1, read on the forward strand.
ACCATCATTTAAAATCAGGTTATTATCACATACAATGACGGAACACAGTGAAATAAACTTTCATTTCTGACAGCTCCACTCTCTTTCCATTTACTTTAAGTGCGACAAATCAACCTAACATTTGCTTTATTCCCTCGCTGTCTCCTGGCTGGGAGTTTTTTTGCAGAGCTTCTCATGCATATCAATGACATCACCATTTGAAATGTTGGATCGATATAGTGTCCGTCGTTGTTTGAATATGCTTCAACAAATGTCACCTAGCTTAGTGTGCATCTCTGTGCAAAGAGCATGAGGGCTTAGTTGTGGACTATTTGGAGCTCCACATTCTCCTCTGGTTCTTTCCGTGTGAGTTTATGTAAGCGAGCTCTGCCTTACAGTGGCTGATATGGTGGGCCATAGCAGATCAAAACTCAATAAATCACCCCAACAAGGAAATCACGCCTTCCGCTATCTCGAAAAAGCACCCTTCATCCCTTGGTGCTCCACTGAATGCGGTGGAAAGCTTCCACTAATGTAAGTACAGGACATCTGATGCACTCAGTGAAGAATGTGCTGAATGTTACATGAGAAAAATATCAGGCTCTACACAGGAGACATCGCAGGAACTGATTGACTTAAATACAGAAACATTCGTTACAGCTCCAGCCAAGCTCAATGTTTGATGGAAACCTTCCTCCCTCAGACAGCAGTATGCTTATTGGTAATCTACCATCATGCTTCAATGCCTCGCACAGAAACACCCAATTAAATCCTCAAATCGGCATCGAACATTGCATTTCCTCCAACACGTTATTTATTTCCACTGTAAGCTGTTGTGTGCTCACACCTGAGGAAAAACAATGGCAATCAATTTGACTGTGCAGTTGTCGGTAATATTGGCTGTTCCTTCTATGGACAGAAATCCACGGCAAAGGGCAAACAATAAAAACAAGAAGAAAGAAAACATCAATGACATCAGGTACACCCAAACCTCCCTTATTTTATCTGCTCATCCTTTCATCTCTCCCTTTCTTTTTCTGTCTCTCTCCCTCCATCGCCACCTTATCAGTCTCTCACTCCCTCTTTCCTTCCAGGGAAGCATGGCCTCACCTGGGGGCTATCATAACACAAGGTGGAGTCATAAATGGCTACAGAGTGAGGAGGGAAATCATTAATGGTCAAGCAGTTAGCTTGAGAAAATGCAGCCGTGTGTGTCGACTGCCAGAGGGGCCAGTGGAGGTCTTATTGGCTGATTTCACTCAAGCTTGACCTTTCTCATGAGGCAGCAGGGACCTCGGAGTGTCTGCTAACCAACTAACACGGCTAAACCTCAAGATCAACAAACAGCACCCTGAGAGGGACAAAACCAGTCACATGAAAACAGTTTCATGCTGGGCAGAGCCAGGCACATCTGCACTGTGAGTCCTCCCAGATGCTGTTTTTATCTGCTGCTTATACAAACATTGTGCACAAGATATTAGAGAGATCCGAAAGTTATATGTTTAATCCATCTTTGGGGTTGGTGGACAGGGACTTTACCCCTGTGCCCCTCAGTCATTTGTGATTGATTTGCCTCAGACTTGTTGTACAATACAAGCTGTGTACATTGTGACACCAACAAGTCCTCATTCCTTGGCAACTTGTCATTCCCTCCCAAAAAGACCCATATGCCCATTCTCAAACAGCTCATTTGAGCCTCCATTTCTACGGTGAAGACTAAGGTTGGGCAAAGGTTTTTTTGTGTAAAAGCCTTCTGTTATCATTACGCTAACACACATACATGGACAAGTTACGAGCGCAGGCTAACACATAAGCAGTAGTGAGAGCAAGTCTTGTAAATTCACTCTTATCTGCATCATGCATACGCATAAAAGTATAAAAGTTGGTTCACATACACAGACACACACTTCCGTTTACAAGGCCTCTGTAGAACTACTACAAGAGTAGTACACGTAGGATATTCGCTGGAGAGGAAGAGCTCGATGATGTTATGTAAATTGAGATGATGAGAGCTCGACAACTAAAATAAAGAGAAAGGGAGAAAAGAGAGCTAGAGAGACGGGATTTATTTCCTCTCCTCTACTGAACCACCTCTCTCCTCTGAACTGTCCGTTGGAGGAGGATGGAGGAGTCTGTCATGCGTTACATTGAGATATTTTGTTATAGATATATATATATATATATATATATATATATATGTCTTTGTACGTGTAACAGTGTGGCATTCTGATAAAGGGGTCTTATTTCATACACACTTAATGTAGGATAGTTGATGAGGAGATACATCGGAGTGGCCGGTACTCATTCTTTTCTCTTTTCCCTTCGCATCCCTCTGCTTTCTGTCACAGCGGTTGCACCTGCTGAAGACAGATAACGGGAACTGGAGGTTTATATTTGCTTTATTGAGCGTTAGATTCACAAGTGTGTATTCAGTGCTGATGGATGTTCCTCATGAGCCGTGCCCAATGGAAGCGTCGTCTCTGTGCCTGTGTGTCTCTACGAGAGTCTGTGTGCGTGTAGTAATGTGTGTAGGTTGTTTAGAGTAATCTGCATGGAGTGTGGAACGCTGAGAGTAAAATAAGAATAAAGGCAACTGGGAATATGCTTGTGTTTGCTATACATAAGCAAATGTGTTCACACGGTACACAAATACGTGACAGAAAACTGGCTTGACTGCAAGTGTTGTTCAACACGAAGGTAGCAATGACACCATGCAACGAAATTCAAATCAATCTTTTATCCCATTTTCACGAAAATGTCCACACTTATCATTTTCGTCTTTCATCAGCTCAGCTTTCTGGGGTTAGATAATAGATAATCTTCTTTCTCATTTCTCCTAACAGTTTGATTACCAGATAGTCTAATTTCTACTTTCACTCTCCCGCTTCGGGAGCTGCGGTTTGTCACGGAATTATTATTAAATTGATAGGACTGTGTTCCCTGATTTAGTTTTTTTCAATTTGACCTTTTTCTTTAAGCAACAAATGTCCAATATATTGACGTAGCTCTCCATCACTAAAACGAGGCCTTAATTAAACCATCTATTCCGCCTCGACTTTGATGTGGCTGATCTGACGTCGTAAGTCAAGTGCACCCGGCCATACCGCACGTCATGATGGCCATCTGCTTAGACAGGCCTGATTGTTATCGTAGCTCACCCAGAGAGGGTACCCTCGCTCTGCTAGGCGCCGGCCCCTAGTGGTGGGGTGTAAGGGCCTATGTGGTAATGAAATATGAAGCGCGTATTTGATAACAAGTAAAGCCCATGGGGAAGTCTGTTCAGGGCTACACATAATTTGCACACTTCATGGAGCTCCTCGGGAAGAGCTAAATATACATAACAAGGTCTCATGAAGACCGGTGGTGGAAGATGTTCCCTTATTCTTTACTGCAGGTTTCTCAAATGTTTTGTGTAAAATCTGAAAAGAAGTAGCTATATATCCCAAATATATACAATATTGTCCTCTGAAATGCAGTGAAGTATAAATAGAAAGAAGAAATACTTCAGTACTTACGTATATGTACTTTCAGTCAGTTTCCACCACTCATACTGATAACATGTTAGTAAATTCAGTGTCAGACAGTAATACAAGAAAATCCTTGAATAAGATGAGATAAAATAAATAGATAGTGACAAACAAAAGAAGCGTCTCCATGCTCGTTTTGGCACCCCTGGCAAAATGTCCCAAGCCGTAAGTTTAGCCCCATCCATATTTAATTAGCAGTCCCTTCCGTGCTTTTAGGAATTTGCTGTGTGAACGACTCAATTCTGAGGGCGCTGCTCACTCCCAGTCACTCTGGATGAGCCTGTGGAGATAAACACCGCACAGGGGAAACATAACGAACGAGAAAAGCACAACACAAATACTTCTTGATTGGAAGTGACATACACTCCTTTGCGCCATGTCACCACGAATCGTACATATATCCAATTGTTCGCCGAGCATTGTTTTTTTTAGTTTGTATGCAAGTGTACTTTGGAGGTTGAGTTTTTTAGCGTGGCTCTTTAGTATTGTTCGTAAAAGGAGAGAAAAAAGCAGAAACAACGGATCAAAAGATGTAGCGGCTATAATCCCACTTTGTCAATCTGTTTTCCATCTCTGGTGATTGTCTCAGGGCTAATTAACTACTGTTAATAATTACTGTGACACAGACGCTAAGATCTCAAAGGACCACACACAAGCACATCTTCACTTCATCCTCCGCCTCTCATTTCTCTGTTGATCACACGCATGCACAGACACACAATGCACATTAACATATACACGCTCACACTCGAGCATAAACAGTAAACCCCCCCTGTGTGTCGCAGCCTCCTGCTTTCAACTTTTAAATCCCTTTCATTTCCTCCTCATCTCGTCTCTCAACTTCTAACAGTGACAGTCACATTGTGGTGATACTACAGAAAGGTCAAAGGTCACGTGGTGCTGTTAACACTTCTGGAGATCCGAATAAAAAAAAGAGATGAAAGGTTATTGATCGGTGTAGCGGGTGTTGCAGTACCAGTTGACCCTTCAGCTTCGCATTTTCAGGCTGGTTTTGTGGATTTGGAGCTAGTCGGGGTTAAACGTTAGATAATAGTGATACTCGTTACCCGGAAAGGTTGGAAGGAGCTGAACGTTTCTAAAACGTTACGTTTCTACGTAAAAACCTAAAAACGTAAAAAGCACATCAAAAACTAGTGATAGCACTTCTATGGTCCGCTAGCTACTGAATGTATACTGAATGCCTGCACAATGCCTTCATTGTCTTCCGTCTCGATCCCCAGGTGATGTGGTGGTTCACTCGACCCACTGATCTGTAGGCTTTAGCTTCTATCTTTATCTTTAGAATCTGTTTTTGCTGTTGAATCAGTTTGACATCCTGGATATTTCCTTGTAGACATTCTGTCTCTTCTCTGTAAAATTGCTTTTCTGTCTTTCCAAAAATAATTATGTTTCGGGTGGGAGTGCAGTTAGTGACAGTGTGGGCTTCATGGTAGCTTAGATAAGTAAGTTGTGATGACATTACTTTGCTCAAGGAGGATTACTTGTAAATAATAACAACCCTTACCAGTAACTGGTATCCTGATCACATTTTGACGCTGATTCTGTGATGGACCCTGACTTAATTCTGCACATTGACAAGCTGATGCTGTTGATCACCATTCAAACATTGACTGTAAGGCAACTTTTTGTAGTGAAGGATTTATGAAGTGACATGTTTATGCTGTGGCCTGTTCATGCTCATCTGTTCTCTACACAGGCAATCAATTGTTAGAGCACCAGCTTGCTCGCAATCGGGCTAACCATATCCTCTATATTTGTTTTCCTCTTGCCCGGTGCAAAAACTCATTATCTCAAAAATACAATGAAATTGATAATCCATTAGTTGCTGTATTTTTTTTTGTCTCAGCGGGGACATGTGTTTTGCGATAAGCATCGTGGCTTCTGTTGTATTTTCCAGGAATAACTTTCTGTGGGAAATCACTGGACTTAACTTTAATTGAATGAAATAAAGTATAGGCTGCTGTGCTAAGAGGGACAGAAAGTTAAAGACCTCCAGCTCAGAGAGAGACTATGGCCACTAAGATGGTAATAGGTAAACTACATTACACTGGACACATGTTTTGTGACTATAGTTTAGTTTCATTTTTACTCTCTTAAACTGGAAAGCAAATACTCAAATCTAAAAACCACACACACACACACATATATATATATATATATATATATATATATATATATATATATATATATATATATTTATATATATATATATATATATATTTATATATATATATATATTTATATATATATATATATATTTATTTATATATATATTTATTTATTTATTTATATATATATTTATATATATATTTATATATTTATATATTTATATATATATATATTTATATATTTTTATATATATATATATATATATATATATAACATAGCAGTTTCCTTTATAAAAGTTAGCGCCACACTGTGCAGGCAGTTCACTATCAGTGTCACTTCAGCTAACATACAGTGATGAAACTACAAGTTGAAAAGAGCCAAAGAGAGAAAAGAGCACCAATTCAAGACCCACATCTTCATCCCTCATCAAGCGTTCCTTGTCTTTGAGTGCTTTTCATCTTTGAAAGTCAGTGCCGATGTTCACTCTACATTTGGCTCAGAGACCGTTGCTTTCCATTTTAAGCCTACTCGTCTTTTTTCCATTCATCTTTCTCCCTTTTTCTCTCTCCATTTTTTTTATGCTAGTTTTTTTTCACTGTAATTGATGACGATAAAACGAAGTCTTCTATTTACTCCAAACTAATCACTGGGGGTTAATTGAATATAAAACAAATACAAAACATTTATTTATTATTGTACGTCATACTCAAGACTCAATATTTTGAGGATATTATTTGCATACATTTGCAGAGCAATTCGAGTAGTTTCTAGGTGTTAGGTAAAACTTGCAACATGTGCGGAGTCTGTGCATGCACAGACTGTCAAAATCTACCCATACAGGGTGAGAGACAATAAACATGAACTGAGAGTTCAAACAACTGAAAGTGTTTCAGCAAGAAAGCACGAAGGCCAGCGCCAGAATCTAACTGTAGACCAGCCTGCACTCTCCACATATGATGTTGCCATGGCTACACAACAGGGACCCACTGAAGCCATCGAAATGTTTTTTTTTTTTTGCTTGAAGTGCCACCCTTTGTGTCTTAATTCTTAAACTATGAATCAGAGCACTTTTCTGCCCACACCAGGTTTTTGAGCCGTGCAGCATCGGAGGCTGGCGCTGTGACAAAGTGTCATTTGGCCATGGCGGTGTCCTTTTCCCGCTTTGCTTTGTACAGGCTCTGCAAATTATACAAACCACTCCATGTCCACCCAAGCCAGATTAAAGTGGGCACAGGTGGAGTTTGTCATTATAACACACACAGACGTTGGCATGCAGCCCAATCTCACCCGATAGACAACGTAAGAGGTCACAATAGTCCCTTTTCTGAGCCAGATGTAGCCGAACAATTCATCTCTTTAATAATTCATCAGACTCAAAAACATGCATTCAAACTATGCAGCTACACCGAATAAAATGTTGGCACCTATTATAAAGAATCAGACGTATCCCACTTATCTCGCATATCTTTCTCTCTCGTACCAGGAAAAAAATTGTTTTGTTGATAACATTTGCAAATAATGGAGTTTCCAGTTTACTAATGGTGACTACAATTATATGTGTCAATGAAGTCCTGCTCTAAAGTAGAGTGCACCACCTGCTGCCTTCATATACACAGAATATAGTATTCAACCCATTTTATATTGTGCATGAGGAAGTGGAATTCACCAAATGAGCCAATTTGAAGATAAAGCAGAGCAATATCCTTATTACTATGAATAAAGTCATTATTTTGATGGATCTGAATGTTGAACTGAAGCTTTACTAAATAACATAACAGTATGTTACTTGTTACTCTGTGATAAAGTGTGTGATACCACTAGCTTTTAACTGGCACATGGACAACCCACAGCTCATTATCTTCAATGAGCCCAACCTTGTTCATTACCACCAGTCTGCATGCGTTTCAGCGTCTGCCTGTGCTGCCAATGACATTTAGCGATACCTGGTCGAGTGGCCCGAGTGTGAGTAGTTTTGGCACATGGACCACAGGTTTCCTGCATCTGTTGCTGCCTAAAGGCTGCGTCACCCCTCCAGAGGTGCAAGCCGTGTCCAATTTGAGTCCTTTTATTACCCCAGACCGTATGAGAATGCCTGATTTATGCGTGAGAATGTGAGTGTTTGGCGTGATTGGCATTAAGCTTCCTTCACCACAGAAACCCTCTTGTGGTCCATTTGAGTCTGACGGTGCTGATTGGGTTCAAGTGCGCCTCGACTGCAGATGCCATTTGAAGATTGCTTTCTTCTCCCCTTGAAACACAAGGACAGATAAGAAACACCCCTTTTCTCTGAGGATTCAAAAAGCTCCCTCTCACAAATACATGTGCACTGCGCAGCTTTTTTGTTTGCCTCCTTCCCTTCCTTTCTTGTGCCTTTTGTATGTATACATGCACACGTATAAACACACCCAGAAAGAAAATACCACAAATCGTATCCGCTTGCTCCAAGGCAATTCCCTTCGAAAGAGAAAAAGATGTTGAGAACGATTGATCTTGACAACCCTTTAACTCCCTCGTCGTCCACCACCACTCCCTTCTTATCTTCCCCATACAGCATGCTAATCAAAAGCGGTAGCGCCCTGCTATCTCCCAATGGGATCAGCAGCTTTGTCTAAAGCCCCTGCCATGAATGTCTTAAAAGCAGCACCTTTTCAATTAGGACAGGTGGTGTTGGCTTTGAATCCCATGTAAACCACATCAAAAGATTAACTAAACTGCCAACAAAGTGACAAATCCTTCTCCAGGGTGTTGGAATGGTGACCATTATTCTGGTGACCATTGTTCTCCATTTATAACGTGCACCTCATTTTATAAGCTTCTTCTACATGTTTTCATAAAGAAGGCTCAGAAAAGCAGGGCTTATCTTAAACATCTGTACTGGGAGTTGTTTAATCAAGCAAATTCAAAGCTGTTGTAATCAGTCACATGACTTGAAATGCAATACACAGACCTGAGACATCTAAAGCAAATACCATCAATTTTCAATTAAGAAAATTGAAATGTTAAGAGAAACCCGCCATGTGTAAAATGCAACATTAAATTAAATGAGTATCAAATAGTAGTAATAGTAATTTTAAATTCGCCTTGGGTCAATGCTATTTATTATTTTAGCTAAAGTACTCAAGAAGCATATATTGCCTTTAAAACCACATACAATGTGTGTATATACTTTAGGTTGAAAAGAGATGAGCTCTCCATTCAACATAAGCAACGTAGCCTGGACTCGAGGTCACAATACATCAGTACAGAGAAACTAGTATCGTAAAGCCTGAAAACTAGTCTTACCAGGCTTGTCTGGAGAGTTAAGTCTCCATGGGGGTCCTGCTTTATGACCCTGAAAATGAGCCTGATTCACACAAGTGGGCCTGGTTTAACTGGTAATCTTGCTGTAAAAAGCAGTGGTCTGTCTTAGATTTTAGAAAATCCAGAGTGAGTAAAATAAAGGTAACGGTCTATGTTCGTATCATAGTGCAGCCCAAAGTAACATACTGTAGCTACTAGGGGTGTAACGGTTCACAAAATTCACGGTTGGGTTCGGTTCGGTACAGTGGAGCCACCGTTCGGTACGTTTCGGTTCAGTAGAAAACTATAAATGCCAGAGAAATGTACTTGATTTTAAAATATATTTATTCATTACAACTAACATCATAAAGTTATTCTTTGACTTTGAACAATGATGGAACTATACCTGAGTGACCCATCTTCTGGGGTGTCTTCTTAGCAACACATAAGCATAAAAAACAAAAACTGCTCCTTAATGTTATGTAGTATTGTTACTTACATCTTCTCCATCATCATTTTAGTATGAACAATGATGGAACTAAACCTGAGTGAACGTGGCTCTTCATCAATAAAGGTTTGAACGTGGCTCTTCATCAATAAAGGTTTTAAAAACAAAAAAAACAAAGAAAATTATTATATTTTTTTTTTTTTAAATTCAAACGTATTATTCGGTTCGTCATGCGTACCGAACCGTGAGCCTCGTACCGAACGGTTCAATACGAATACGCGTATTGTTACACCCCTAGTAGCTACCACTTGCGATCACATTGTACAACCAAATAAATACTGTTCCGCTGTAAATCAGTTTCAGCCGACTTCTTGGACGTCATACTTGGCACGCAGCACTGCTGTCTTTTGATGAAGCACTACTTCCCTCTCTTTGAGTACACTGTAATGGAAAACTTTACACCCTCGACAACTTTGAAATCCTGCAAAAGTACTGAGAGTAGATCCTCGTCAAAGGGAAGTGGACTACTCATGATACTCCTGGGATTTTTGGATGGGTATATAGCGCAAGCCGTTGGCAGGCACTGGAGCACCGTGTGCACATCACACTATAGCTGTATTGATCAAATTTGAAGTTCTTTCAGGCATCTCTCACCATTTCCCCCCACAGAAAGACTCAAAGCAATAAAAACGTCCACATGTGGGTGTGCGATGATGGTTCACAACACACCGGTTCTGTGGGAAATCGACGTCGGAAAAAAAATGTGCGACTTCCATTCACCGCTGTTAGAGGGTATTTGAAAGTAGCCCCGCATCTGCACTTTCACAAGAGCAGCATGGCGTGTTGTACGGGTCTGTGATAATGCAGGCTGTTTGTGGGTTTACAGGCAGAGACGCCTGATAATGGGTGAGGCGTAGGGAGGGGTTTCAGAACATCTGTCGCGTCAGGAGTCAGATATTCATGATGAATGTATTTCATACCAGCCTCCCACATTTACCCCTCTGCATTTATATCTTGTCTCTCCATTTCCTCTGGCCTCTATTGCACATGTTATTATGAGGGCCTTGAATTTTCTTTTTCTTAATGTGTCGTGGTTCTCAGTCCATCACATTCTATGTCTTGTGGTTCTCTAGCACTCATTTTTGTGTGCTCTTTCTCTTCCTGCCATCATAACCAGTTATTTATACCTCTTACTTTTTCACTCCATTATCCCATCATTCCTCTTTACAGGTCCATCTCTCCCTTCCCCGCCTCTTTTATCTTCTCTTTCTGTTTTTAATAGCCCCCCCTGGATGTCAACTGCCTCTTATGGCTATCGTTCTCCATTTCTCTAGCTTTCTTCTTTTATTTTTTTTGTCTTTTGTTCTCCGCCCATGCCCTATCCGTCCATCTATAAGGATTTATGCTCCAGCTGGGTGCCGGCAAGGAAGCGGACAGAGGAGATGCCTGTGTGAGGGAGAGAAGAGGGAGGAGGAATCTGAGTAACCATCAGATGAAGTGCAATAATGTGAGGGTGAATAGTAAACCAGAGAGAGCTCCTAGGGCTGGACTAATTGAATTCCATATTCCACTCTGTGTCGGGTTAGCTGCAGCGGTCGTAAGGAAATTCTGACTGCGATAGGGAGACAAGAGAAAAAGAGAGCAAGTAGGAGAATGGCCAAACGTTTGGATAACAAACATAAAAGAGGGAGCGAGGTAGAGAGAGAGAGTGCTCCTCTGGCCAGACTAATTGAATGCTGATTTTCCCTCTGAGATTGGTTCGTAGCAGCAGGCAGGCAGACAGGCTGCCTCCAGCATGGATCAGCTCTATCCACCCAATCACACTAATACAGTGTTTGTGTCCAATCCAGTGCCGCCCGGTCAATAGCTTCTTCTCCAGTGCAAGGCCAAGAGGGAGTTTACTGGGGCCAGAGCCAACTTAAGAAATTATATATAATTCAAAAGGCCTACATGTCAGCTGGAACCACGGCCTACAAATCATCTCCATTGAAAACAAGGTGCCGAGAGAATTGCGAGTTTATTCATTTTTGTGTGAGAATACGTAATTATCAATTGCAGCTGCAATGTAAACCACAGCCAGAAGGTTGACTCTGATTCAAGGTCAATATTGGTCTGCTCTCTCTCTGGAGGCAGTGGCCAATAGGAATTGTGGGAAACCCACACTAAATCAGTTTACTTCATCCTTACAGGATAAGTATTATGATATTAAAAAAGAGTACATTCGTACATGTATGTAGCCAAAGCCTGATGTAGCTCTAGCATGTCACATGTTCCTCCGGAACAATAAACATGGGTACTGTAGTTTATTTTGAGCCAATCCACCGTCCTGCTGCTGTAAATACTAACAAGCTCACCGAATGTTTCTTCATTTAGGACCAAAACTAACACCCAACAAACGCTCTCCGTACTCCGTAACGTTTGCTGAAATCTTTTAAGATCGACATCTTCTGGAGGAACCAATGGGCTCAGGACAGCAGCTACACGGACACGATAGGAAAATGGAAGGGAATTGAAAGACATCTAACACTTTGTTGGGTTTTGATCATTCGTGGAATTTGTTACCCACCATCATTTTCTGCATGCACGTGTTGTTTGCTTCGTTATAATTGCACATTTGTATTTGTGAGGTTGTGCCCGTGAACCTCCAGCTGTGGCGTAAAGCATAGGGGTGTCTCTGTCTATGTTCATTATTCGCCTCAGTCTCCTCAATCTCCCCCGCTGCTCCATATACGTCACTACCCATCAACGCAGCCTTTATGAATATTTAACTGACTCTCTTTTATTCCCTCGCTTTTTTTCTTGTCCTTTGTCATACCTTTTTGTTGCTGCTGCAGACATTTGTCTGTCTCTGTTTCCCCTGAAACTCTTGTAAGTCATTCCTTCCTCCCTCCCTCCCTCTCTCTCTCTCTCTCTCTGTCTCTCTGTCTCTCTGTCTCAGCACATCACTTGATCTTCCCTACAGTGAGGGAGGAAGCTACTGCTACACACCCTGCCCCCTTAACGCCCAATCGTTGTTTCGTATTTAATCTGTTCCGCTTTATTGAATTTAATTATTTCTAAATGATTAACTCAGAGTTCAGAGGGACGAAGAGAGGGAGGGAGGGGGGCAGGGGACATATGTTGTGAGATGGGGTGGAAGGGCCACTGGAAGAAAGATAGTGGGGATCGTGGCTTTTTGTTTTGCAGCCAGGCAGAGTAAATAGTCTGGTATGCACACTCATCAGTCTTTCATTCCATTACTGCAGCATGGCTGCAAATTCATGCCCCACTCCCACCCGCCAGCTCTCCTCACCCTCAAACGCACCAAACACAAACAATCGAAATATGTACGTGAGGGAAAAAACTCATTTGCATTTTCTTGAAATATTATGCTATGTGTGTGAATAGAGGCAGTACATTTTTTAGGGTGTCAGTGTGTGTGTGTGTGGCAGGTGTAAAGGAGCAGAAGGTAGTGTTCACTTTCACATTGTCGTACCTCAAAAAGAGGTATCCATTACAGTGCCAGAAGGGACAGTATGGCTGTCAGCTCTTTACATGGATATGTGACTGGTGCAGAAAAGAAAAACTAGAGTGATGTGCTTTTAAAATGCTGCAGTCCTCCTCCAATCACAGCGGAGATACTCAAAGACTTACATCAAGCATATGCAGAAGGCAGAAATGGAGTTGCATAGACATGCTTGTGTAGCCTATACACTCATGCATGGCAAGAAACACACCAGGGTTTTTTCCACACACTTTTTCTGAAATTACAACTTTAGGCCACTGTGTCGTCCAAAACAAACACAGCATTGTGTCATTTAAAATGGCGTCACGTATCTTATGGGAATACAGAAACTTTTGGAAGATGGTCATTGTTTCATCTTGGCATACTTGTAATTGATAGGTGAGTAGCAATGGCCTATTCTGGTAACAATTTACACCAAGGGACCAAAAATCGTACTAATATGAATAATTATTTCATTACACAACGAATAATGAACTAATCCAGAGTAAGGCTGCGACAGATCCTTATATTTAATCACATCAATTAATTTATCCGTTTAAATCCAATTAATAAATTACTGACAATTAGTTCTTGAATTATTCAGTCATTTCAAATTATATTTTATAATTGTTAATTGTTTAGTATCATGGGATTCTTTTTATCGTGTATAGTAAATTCTATAATTTAAAAAACGAATTGGCCGACTTATTAGATATTATGAGTTTATTACTGAAGCAAGCGCCTGTAGTTACACAAATCCAGAGGTGCATGACCAAGTGTGGCGACAACTTGAGAAGCCTTCACGCAAGACGATGACGTGATTTTCTGGCAGACTACTCGTCTCTGCTCTCCTCCTGGCAAAGTAGTCCACGGTACCATAATAACTACCAGCCAGAACCAGCTGTGCATCGATAAAGTAGAGAGGAAGTAAAAGTGGGCGTTCTTGTACCCCACGAGCCAATCAAGAACGACCTCAGCGTCTGCAATCGCGTTCTGCTGGGCGCGATCCAGTGTCCAGCAGGTGTCCGTAACATTAACGGTGAATTCAACTTTCTTCCTTTCAATTTAAAATGTTGAAATTTGAAGATGACGATAAGTTAACGTTACTTCTCTTTGTCAATAGAAACCATTAACGTTTCCGTTTGACAGTCTAACTTTAAGTGCCCCGCTATGGCAGCAGCTTCTCAGCACGTTAAATCAAGAGAGGGCATGCTACATGAGTGGCAGGTACTCACTCCAATTGCAGGTGCAGTTCATTGTGTTAATAAGCTGATTGATAACTGGCCGCCACGCGAGTAAGACAGAGAACTTTTGTTGGTTGCTCACTCGGCAGGGTGACGTGAAGTCGGAGAGAGCTGTCACATTTAGAGTTGATAACATAATAGAGGGAAGCGGGGAATATTTCAATTGACAGGCTCCAGCAAGTGTGGCTTAAATTATGAATGAAGCAGAGGAGGAGATATCATGAGAGTCATCGTTCCTCATTGAACTCTCAGGTCCAGTTTTCTACTCAGTTTATGTAACTTTTAGATGGTGAAACAATTTGTCCACTAACGTTATTGATTAGTTGATGGACAGATGAATAATCGTCACTGTTTTGCCGATGGACCTTTTTGAGCATTTGCCTCAGTTTGGGTCGTTTGGTTGGATGAAAAACACCAAATAACTGCCCCTGACTATGCCTGAAATATCTGTCTTGTTTGTTGTCCAGTGTCCTGGAAATCACTTCAAAATGCATTTGATCACAGTGGTGTAAACGGTAGGGTGTTGATACCTGAAAACCCGAACAAAACAAAGACAGAAATGAAATAATCTAAATGTAGGATGCTGTTCTTATTGTACCTTAGCTGTGTGGCTGCTGCCCAGCATGGTTGCTTGAGCTTATTTGTAAGACTGATGGAAAGTAGTATGACTCATGTCTGTGAGAGCAGTGAGTTAGTCTGTCTGAATTTAAGCACAATACACTCGGGCTGTCGCTTTTTCAAAAAGTTTGAATAATTCAAGTAAGTCTTGTAAGTCAGTTGAACATGCAGTGTAATCCGTCTCGTGTAGCCTGCGATACAGTGAGCTCTAATATCTGAGCAGTACAGCTTTTCTTCAAACTGCCTGCTGCACTTATAGTTTGTACAATTGTTTTTATTCAAACAGGTCATTGCAATTTAAATATTGAATTGTTTCCCATGTTTGAACAAAATTTGACAACCCTACAATACGCATACACTTAAAGACATGAATGTTTGGCAGCAAGCTGTGTGCAGACTCAGAACGGGGCGATAGTGAGATTTAGAGTCTTGACTGACAGGTCTGTCCTGCACAAATCAAGTGTTGACACACACCCACTGCAGCAAAGCTTTGCTGGGCAGGGTTAACACACAATTGTTTTCCTGCAAAGAAGATATTCTTATGGTGGGAGACACATCTTGCTACTCATACTGTGTTTTCTGTACGTTTTGTGCATCGATAAAAAGCAACGGTAAATTCATCTTCATCCGCAGTTGTGACACAAGATAGATATTTTTGTAAATGATTACTTGTCAAAGACCTTGTGTGAACCAGTACATTTTCCACCTTAGGATGACAACCCATTGTGAGGGCTCAGTGTCTCCACACAACTCTGTGCATAATAGATTTGTTATTGAGCTGAAGACAATTTCTTCACCAGGGATGACACAGCAGGGATTTCTCAAAATGTCAACAGCTCAGTTTGATTGCTCAGTATGACATGGCTATCTCATTTCATAAGAAACCAGCCACACAGTCAGGTTATGTGCTGTCCAATCTGATTAAAGTCCCTTTCGAAGCGGGGAGCTTTATGGAATAAGGAGTTATGGTGGTGCTTAATCAAATGGGAACACATTGTTGAGCATGTTTTGCTGTGAACCTCCAAGCACTGCTAGAGGATGCCACCTAAGGGCTTCATGTTTGCGGATGTATACACGAGCAAGCCCGTAGTGAATCTTTATCTATACTGGCTTTTAATGTCCATGTTTGCTCACAAATACAATTCAGGAACATACATTTAATCATCACGGCAGGTACAGTGTGTATTCCTTTCACCACTCCTGCTCATTGACTCAACAATCAGCCTGCTAAGCATTTAATTAATTTAATCAAGCATTTAATTACCACCTATTACTATGGTTCCAGGCTATAATGTTTTCTGTTACTCCATGGAAATGGCTGCTCGAGCTCTCATTTGCACACTCCATTGGTCAGTTAGGCCAATAAACTGAAAGGCACAACAAATATTATTTATTTATTTGTGCACAACATCACAAAACCACTCGTCTACAAGCAGTTATCTTATAATTATGAACAAAGATAGCCGACACAATCGTTAATAGATAAAATAATACAAACTATATAAACACGTCTGTAGTTCACATCAGAGCGGTTTTAGTTGGAATAGTCTGGACGTTCATAATTACTGTGACACCGTTATCATCAAAAGTTACCAAACAAATAACGATGCGTGTTTCAAACTGTTGTTTTGATTGAATTGAATGAATTGATTGGGGTGGCATTGGCCCAACAGAACAACAGAATATCTTGATTTAAAAAAAGACATCGCCCACCATGATAATGTGAGTCATAATTTAATGTTTTTATCTCGCACTCCGGTGGCGTTTGTTTTTGCTGCTGTGACGACAGGGGTGTGTGTAGAGGTCGATATGTTCCCAATATGTTTTATCATAAGCAAATTAAATGGGAATTTCTTAACTATTTTCTGACATTTTATACAATGTAATAATTGGTAGATTAAAGGAGAAAGCCCTGCTACATGTGTCACAGAACAGGGATTTTAAGGCAAAAATACATATGATACAGTATTGTGATCCAATACAATTTTATCTTTACAATTACAGATCGATAACATATAGAAAAAATGAAAAATGGGTTAAAATCAAAGTTTGACAAACCAATTACAGTTGTTAAAAGTCACAACCTCAGCCAAGCAAATCAGAAGTGAGCGAGGCATACAAGTGGAATTGTAAATGAGAGCCTTTTCAAAGCACTTATATTCACAGTGGGAACTACTTCACGTGTACATTTATAAATGGCACAATCTGACAATGTGACATCAAGAAATGAACCAATTAAATACAATCTTTGCAGTCTTTCTAACCTTCCCTCAGCGTGTTGTGGGGTGTAGAGCTGCAGGGGTAAAGCTCCAAATGAACATGAAGAGGAGCATAGCCCGAATACATTTTGTGTATTTGCATGCATAACCTTTCATGGGCTTAGAACCTCATCTGTCTTAAAAGAAAACTTACATTTTAAAATGCAAATTAAAATGTGAAGGAAAAAGCACACCCACTCGCTTCTGCAAGGTATATCTCCCACAAACACCTCATAAAGAACACAACCTAACAGCAATGCATCCGCACACACAGATTGCTCATTCCCTCAGTCCCACTGTCAGACCCACATGAGTATAAAGATGCACACAGGTTCTGAGTAAAGAGATACAACAACTAAATTGGTACATGAGCTATGAGTATCAGTAAGACTCAATACCTTGGCTTGGCTCTTGAGGAGTTATAGCAGTTATTCACCGACAAATGGCCGAAACTGTACGCGCACTGCACTGCACTGCGCATTGCACTCTCTGTGTCTCGACTGGATACTGACACTCGCTAGCGTTAAGCAAACAACATGAGCCGAAGAAGTTATTCCTGAAAGGAGCTAGCAACTTGTAAAACACATTTTATTTTAAAAAGTGTCTTGAAAATACAACGAGTCCCTGATGCTTGGGCCCAGCTGGCCGCAGAAAGCCTGTGTTGTTCATGCTTTTGTAACTCTCTAATGTGCTTCTAATTTGGCTTTTAAGGGTTGTTGTGACGAATGGCTTCTTTGACTATTGCAGAAATGAACCATTACTCACCGTTAATCACCAACACCCCTCTGACTACAAGTATAATCACATTTGCCCTCTGCCCATACTGAAATGTCTCCTAAATGTGGGAAACATTTGCAGTTGTTTATTTGTAGATTCATCTGTGAAGTCATCGCTTTTTAAGCACAGTGGATGTTCAACAAGGTAAAAGCCATTTTGGTCTAATCCTTTTTGCCCATGATGTGTCAGTGAGTCACAGCTTAGCCCCGAAGGGCTGTCGCTTTGAGCCCTAATGAAGAGCAGTATGTCACTAGCCATATGGCCGGAGTCATGGCGTTAGTACAGACACTTTGCGCCAGCTGAGACATGTTAAGATGGTAACTGTGCACCTATGTGTATTTAGTTGTATACTCTCATCTGTTTGTTCAGTATTTGCATGCGTGCACCAGTAACTGTGCTAAAATGCCTGGATATGTGCTATATGTGTACAGTCTAAGTGTGCTCATGGGTGTGTTTGTGGGTGGCAGTGGGTTGCACCATGTGCCAACAAGCCTGGCTTGGGAAAGCCAACAGACGGCCTGAATTTTCATCAGCGCGGGTCAGTGGCCGAAAGTAAGGCCCTGAGAGGACCTGCTGGGTAGACACATGTCAGCCACATTAACTAGACAAATGGTGCTGTCCAGGGCCTGGGGGCAACCAACACGGTCAAGGGTCATTCGCAGCGAATAGGTGCATGTGCTAGCAGTCGTGGCTCCGAGGCAGGAGCGCGTAGCTACGAAGGCCTCAACTAATGAATGTTTTCATTCGCGATTATTCTGCCCATTATTTTCTCGATGAATCGAAAAACAAGTGAAAACTGATCACAATGTTCTGAAAAGCAGCCAATGAGAAGCTGTCGTTTTTGCTTGAAAAATGCAGAAATGATAAATCGACGACCAAAATAGTTGTTGCTTTTCTAGTAGCTACAGTTTTAAATTTCAAGTGCTTTGCTGGGATTATTACAAGCTGTTAGGAAGAGATATTCTACAATTGTTTTTTTGTTGATAATTTCATTAAACAAAAAGATACAGCAGCTCATTCCTTTGACCAGACACTTGAGTTAATCCACAGACAAGAGCGGCTCCATTATTTCATGCACATGAACAAGTGTGAAATACAAAAGTAAGACAGTAAAATAGAAAGATAATCAGTGTTTGTTATGTATAAGTGATGGAGATTCTACTTTAGCCTCTGTGTCATAATCCAGGCCTCGCCTGGGTGTATAAAGGACATAACACACAGACTATAATGCCCTGAAAGACATTAACTGTAATGACCTTATTCATTAGACACCATTACAATTACCCAGCCCAGAGGCTCAGCGGCGCTTTCTCTCTTTTCAGTGTCTCTCTCTGTCACCCTCTTTGTCATTTTCTCTCCAACGCTGCCTTTCAGCTTTCAGCTCGCTTCACAGTCGCTTATCGTGCATGCATCATCCCGGCAAGACGTGTCTTCACCTAGCGGAACGCACTGACGAGCACAAAGGCACGCAAATGGACAACAATAGCGCAGACACATTTATCTTTAAACACCTTTGGAGATTTGAGGACGGCTGCGAAAGTGCTGCAGTAAATTAGTACAAAATGGGGTAGAACTAATTAGACACTGTTTTGCTGAGGAAGGTTTGAAGAGTGAGAGCGAGAGAGAGAGAAATGAGATGTGTTTAACAGATGATCTATACGCAGGGTGCTTCACAGTAATCACCCCCACTGAGGGAATTATTGCTGTAAACAGAAGCTTGCATCTCAGACATGCATCTGCATTCATTTGACTTGACGGCGGGCCTCACAGGTGCCATCTTTGGCAGGAGGCAATATCTCTCTCAGCAAGAATATAGCATTGACTGCCATCCACGGTAAAGCTGAGAAACAAAACGAGTGGCGAGAAGAGAAGAAAGAGGTGGAGCTGGCTTGCCATCTGGTGTGGAGGCAGAAAGCAGCAGCACCTCGATGACCTCAGTGTCCACGCCTGCTTATTTTTCCAAAATGCTGCATCACCTACGATATAGCTCTAGAGAAGTGTGGTTGGGAGAAATTACCCTAATGTTGATGCTTGGCACACATTGATTATGATCTGTCCTGGTAGAGTAATTCCTCCATCATGTTCAAGCTGCTCCAGGCTAAGGTAGCTAACCATATGCTAGGGCCGAATGTTCCTAATGTTTCCTAACGAGGACTTTATCATTTAATAAATATTTCCTGACAATGACTGATGCGTTTTACTTCAGGACATCTCGGACTGCAGACATGCTGAAAGTAAGTGTTAACAATGTAAACAAAAATAGCAATATATGAAAAGCTGTAGACGAAGCTTGAACCAGGCTAACACACTGTGATGGTCAAACCCAAAGCAATGGCAGAAAAATGGTACTCCTTGTTTATCAGCTGTTGCTACAAAAGTACACAGAGAAGTCTGCCGTATGACAACCGTTATTATAACGGGGCTTGTGGAATTATCCTCAATTGGACATCACACCGGTGGTTAGTCTTTTCTTTTCATTACTGGTGAACTTCTAACAGCATCAGGACTTCGATTTAGTTCAAATATAATTCTTATAAAATGATGAAGGCGTCTTGAATTTCCATATAATGAGTTCAATTGAACACCTAGCTTCCATTTAATAGTCGAGTAGTAAATTGGATTATGTAAAATGTCATTATACATTTTCATCATGAATCTTGACTTGATTTTTTGTAAGCTTGTAATCCTAGCAACTGCATGTTATCCTAGTTACAGACTCAAAAATGAAACAAAACATGAATAAATGCAAAACAGGACACATTCATGCAACTTTTGCCAGTGAAACTCGAAAAGTTTCATGAAGAACCAACTCCCGTAGGGAGTACTTTGACAGTCAGCAGGTTTGTTAAAAATGACACCCTTGTCTGAGCACAAACAGCTGTGTTGTAAACCAACTGTTCCACAGAGATTACTTCCAACTCCTTCCTCTAAACATAAACATATGCCAAGGAACAAAAAAGGTCCTTCTCCGTATCTTTACCCTATCTACGAACAGCTGTCCAGTAGAAGCAAACCAGACGCTATTGGATCCATTTTTATTCTACCAAACATGTTGAACCACAGGGAAAGAGAGAAATTCACTCAGAAAAAACTGATACCACTGTTCAAAAACCATGAAAATTGAGAATAATGTCAGAAGCTTAAGCAGTCCTTCCATTACAATGACTTAAAATGAGGTTTTCAGTTTAAGTGGATATAATTGCTCAGTCAACCATCAATTGAATGTAATCACAACAATTACAGACTGCAGCAGAAACCTAGAGATAAGCGCCTTCATTTATTTTCCATCACCGTCAATGGCTTCAGTTTTAAACGGATATATTTGCAAGACGCTTTGACTTTTTTCTCTGGAAGTTTGCATTATTGAACAGAGGTCTTGGGATCCCATTGTTTTCATAGAATCCAAGATTAGTTCTTGTTAGGATGACCTGAGGGATCTGAGGGGCAGAATGTGGAGTTAACAGATCAGTAATGTGTTGTGGAGCTGATCCAAGGCTTACAAAAACAAATACTAAATATTTTAAAATCAATGATGTAGTTTGCTGGTAAACAATGCAGGTCTGTTTTTCTTCCAGATAAAAATTTTGCAACTGCACTTTGAACCATTTGGAGTCGACAAAGGGTGGAATGGATAAACCCCATATCCAGGGAATTACAGTTATGGCCATCAATGCCGTAATCTATGATCATGACCTGCAGTTAACAAAAATAAATCCTCTATGCTTACATTGAATATGAGGAGATAATTATCGTCATGTGGACTTTGCCTCCCACTCAGTCTTAAGCTTTGTTTTGCAGCTCGACTGCCTCCAGAGGACCCTAACAGTGCGCTCTGATGGAAAAAGTGGACATTTTCACATTCAAGGTGGTAATTACCTGCAAAGTACAATCACATCAGGATAAATAATTATAGCTGTCAACTCTTATTACGTCATCTTGCATTGTGGTCGTAATAAGTAGGTAATTGGGTTGGACGAGTGGATTGTTTGAATATGATTACATGCACTGCGTGCTGTGTGTGTGTGTGCGCAAGGCCGAGCGGCGGTACAATGTTTAGTGGTACCTTTCTCAACATGATGATTGTCTGCGTTTCTTTGCTGTATGATTATATTCATATTCATGTGGATGTACATATATGCATTTTATGGTTGCAGGTATAGCTCCATGTGTCTGCTCGAGATTAATCGAATGGTGGGGAATTCAATCAGACCCTGCTGTTGAGTCCACCCTGCGGAGATCCATCAGCAAAGCAGGGGACGTTTACACAGCGGCACAACGATGAGGGACATTCTTTACAGCCTGACAAAGGGGAGGACGAACAGCCTGGAGCTCTGGACTTGTTTCAGAGGCTCCCATTTGTGCAGGCGTGGCGCTG
Organism: Melanostigma gelatinosum; assembly: GCF_949748355.1. Classification (NCBI taxonomy): domain Eukaryota; kingdom Metazoa; phylum Chordata; class Actinopteri; order Perciformes; family Zoarcidae; genus Melanostigma; species Melanostigma gelatinosum. Next base: position 7,528,076 of record NC_136645.1, read on the forward strand.
TGAGCGCGGAGAGGCAGAGAAATGGCAAAGTTAACAAAAACAGTGGAAGTAAAAGCAGATCCATGTGAAATAATGCATGTCATTTATTCATAATATTCCCCAGCTTTGGTCATGGTTTGGTCCTGGCAATTTAAATGGGCCTCCCTTGTGCGGCCATGTGGCATTTCCTCCCTTTATCTCTGGTGCTTTCTTTTGCTTCATCGTCTGCTCTTCTGTTGGAAATGGATAGTTTCAGTGGCGGCTGGTGGAACATTTTCGAGGTAGGGCCATCCTATCAATTTCAGCAAACATCCCAGTATGATTTAATGCAAACAAATTAAAGTATCAAACACGCATTACTACTTTGCAGTTAAATATTTAACATTTATTCCAACACGAAAAAAAGCAGTAAATAACACGAATATAATATAATATAATATAAAATAACATTTCATCAAAAATAATTTCTGACCTCACCCTTACGATATGAACAGTTCTTTTCCCTACATGCTAGTATAGACGTATACCTCAAAGTCACGTTAGCTACCCACCTAAAGCGTCTTTTTCAGGCTGCTGTCTCCGGGTATTACGCACCGGCTGTGCCCGGCTGCAAGCCTGTGCGTAATGCAGCCTGTGGCTTCAGCCCTTTTGGCCCGAGCCACCCGTGAGTTACGTTGGAGAACACTCCGACACGAGCAACCATGACGAGGGCTCTGACTTGCTTGTCTCCCAGACATGACTCAGGACGGGCACAGGCCATGAATTTCTCCCGGCTGTGATCGTGCTGCAACACTTTTCTTTCAGTTTAATTAAATGCATTCATTTTTAAGGATTCTGTTGTTCTAAATCATTGTTGTTTGTGTTTGTTATTGAATAAGAAGCACATTCCAAAAGTTTTATGTGTTTTTGAAATCCCAAACAAACCCATCTAATGAATATCTGAATAGCCAAATAATCGGGTCGAGCCTTAGCAGCATCAGATGATTGTACTCAAGCACAGTTCTTGAATAAATGTGATTCAGTAATATTTGAGATAAAATAGAAAATCATAGGGAACACTAAGGATTCACAAGTTAGACTGACCTCCCACCATGTACTCATCAACATGATTGCTGAAGAAACGTCCCGTTTATTAATGCTTATGGATCTCATGCTTTCCATGAGAAACGTCCCTGTGAGAAGGTTTCCACTATAGTGCAAGTTTAAAATGTACCTGACATTTTAATTAAACTGCGAAAAGATTGTAATTGTAAAAGGAAAATATTTTATGAATGGCCTATTTTGTGGATGACTCGTTCTTACCCCCTGTGTATGCGTGTTATCAATTATTATTCATCATTGAGGATGTGTCATACAGATTTAAAAATGATATGCACCAGCAGCAAATACCACTTAAATCATTATCATCCATCACTCTGCTTCACAGCCCTTTACCTCCTAGTGTTCTTTTTTTTGTATATTCTCTCTTAAGTTACACAAAATGCTCCTTCAGTTTATTTTTGAGTAATCTGGTGATCTTTGGGCAAGTCCCAGCCTCTGATAATTAGCTTGCTTGTCAAGTGGGATGCACTAAGATGAACAAGCAGCTCTCTCCGAATGAAATGAAAGTGTAGCCATGGCTATAGCGCTATGAAATTAGCATCTCAGCCAATCAGTCAGCCCTGCCTCTGTGACTGCTGGAGTCGGCTGGGCTTCATCTTGAGAGATAGCCTGCCGGGGGCCACGCCAGCCCAAATACAGGAGCCACAATTAAGTCCCTGTGTCACTGCCATTAATGATGCTAATCTATTCCTCTATCTGGAGATCTTCCGGCCTTGTCTCGTTCAGCTGTGGACACTGCTTTGATCAGGCTGAGATACTGAGGGCTCTGCACAAAAGCCTTTGAAAAATGGATGTTGGCCTTCGTTAGGAAGGATTCACATTGGGAGGGCATATTGAAAGAGTTTAGAAATATAATAGAATGAGTGCGCATTTTATTTAAGTGCACCACGCTTTGAAACATTCTACATGAAATCATTGCATTTCTAAAAGACTCACTTTGGTACTTCCTGTATTTTCCAGAAAACAGTAAGAATTCCCAACCAATTTTAGGAGATGGAATGAAATCCAAAGATGCGTTCAAAGCATCCAATCCCTGAGTGGAATCCATCTCGTGGTTACGTAAATGTATCCTTCTTCACGATAGGATTATTCAAATGAAGTCGCTTAAGACCCAGCTACTTTGCCTAAGCTATTATACAAGTCAGGAAAAAAGTAATGTAATTAAATGTCTGGGGATAAATGTCATGCAGCATGAACCTATCCAGCAGGGAGTATCACACCATGCCAGCATATTGTGTGCTGTCAGTCAATATGTGGTAAACAAGAGCAGGTGAGCTGAGAGGTGAAAGGGGACTCGATGAAACGATGAGTAGCACCTGAGTCCCATCTCCTCTCTTCTTCTGTTAGTAGGTGGTGAACCCTGAGCAGAGAAAGACTGAGAAACGCAAAGGGACAGACGTAGGGAAGATGATGGGGCTGCCTATTTTACCAAACAGACTTGCCAGGCACATCTGATACATCCATTTGCTTTCGCCTTGATTTGTCTCAGAACAACAGCGTGATTTAGCTCTTTTGATAGACTTCATGAAAGGACTGCACAGCTTGTCACACTGGGTTCCGGTTGCTTTGGACAGCTCACAAAGTCGCTGCCTGTCTGGGGAAACTCCACTCCTCTCCCAGGTGAAACAGTGTTGAGTAGCCGTCAGACCATGCTTTGATGAAAGAACCTGTTTGATCAAGGATCTCCAAATGAAGGAGGAGAAGAGTGGGGCTGACGCAGCGATCATTAGCCAAAGAAAGCTGGCAGAACAAAAGAGCGAAATGACTCATTCTATGTAAATGTTAAAAAGGTGTCTCAGCAACAAGTCAAATCACGCTTCAGGGCTCTGTGCTCTGTATTTCGAGTATAAAGCTGCATGTCATTGCTGAGCCTTCCTCATCGACTGGAATGGAGCGACTGTGTACGGAAATATGCATCATCTGTGTGCACGTGTGTGCATTTGAGTTGATATGCATGCCGAGGTCGGTGTGACACCCCAGAGGGGTCAGTCTGATATTGATATCATATCTCTCTAATGCCCTCATCACAGTAGGTTGCACTCAACCCACAAGGTCCAATGACTGCGATTGCTCAAATGCCCTGCAGATGTTTCAACATTAGCTGTTGAATGTATTGATTTACTCATCAAATCAATGGGCAACTGCAGCAATGCACTCAATGCGTAAAGGATTTTATCATTTTATATATTTCTTTCGAGACTCTGTGTATAGTCTGATGTTTAAAGTATGTGCGTGGAGACTAGCAGATCATTTCACTGATATCACGATGAAGCTGAGTTTTTTTTTTTATAGGCACAGCTGTTCTCCTGATATGCCGACATTACAATATAACTCTTAATGGTGATAGCACAAATTGTGATTACTCCTTATTCTGTAAAATGTAATCACTTAATTACACCTCAATCATATCACAACTGCATCATGTTCACTCAAGCAAAAACAAAGAAAGGTGGCGAGAGAGATGAAGTGCAGAGTTTCTCCTGAATTGTTCCGAAGACATTGCATGTATACATGTTAAGTTTGTTGACCACATCGTAATATAAATGGAGTAAACTAAAGGCCCAAAAGGGCTATAATTGTGTCCTGCCTCTAGAATGATATGAACAAAATTCATTATTTTCGTCTTTTAATTGGCGTGACAGCCCAGCAAGGCAAGTCTTGGGGAGATTTTAAAGGGACCTGTACTTTTTATTTCCCTGGGTGCTGAGGGGATGTTAAATCGCTATTAGATGTCAACCGCTGGCCTTTAGAGCTGTGAAGTCGGGAGATCTCATGGCACATTCCCAGGAAGCATGCTGCTGGTTGCCACATGCACTCACACATATCTGTCTGACAGCTTCTGTAAAGTTTGCAACATGCAGCTTCTTCAGCTCCACGTGTATTTACGTCATACACCTTCCTCGGTTTTCGTGATGAGACAGCGATACGGGCAAGTTTCTCGCGCCCCAAAACCGGTCTTGTGAGGGAGCTGTCATTTTTTAAGTTTTCTTGAATAACTTTGCAGACAGTGAATGTACTGAAACCTGGACTCTAAAGCATGTTGAGTGACGCAATAATGCACTGCACAAGTCACTGTTCCCATCGTCAAACTAATTGCCAGGTATTTTCCCAATTGTGAAAGTTGCCTTCTCTGGAGGATCGACTGAGCCGAGTGTTATGAAGAAGGAGACGTGGAGTATTACCATGAATTACAATCATTCCCTTTTTCTTTTTCCTCCCACACTTGCTCAGACGTTCTGCTGTGCTGAATTACTCCCGATTTGTGGCCAGCTGTATCCCAACATAATTGCAGGATTTAAACATGGGCTATGTCACAGCCTGGCAGTCAGCCAGACTGGAAGGAATCTGTTCCTTTATTTCCCTTGTTCATTTGCTTGTTCATGCCCTTTTCCCCCCTGCGCTGGGCTAATCTGGCCTGACAGAGTGGGTGTTACATTACATAAACCCTAGAGCCATCCTGCCGCTTGCTAATTAACTCTGCTCATCAACCATTGCTGTATGAGGAGCTGCATTTATAAAGCACCAATACAGTTAGCCAATAGGATTTTATTCATGATCAAGACAGTGAAAGGGCTTTACACATTGCAACGTTGGAGCAACGCTCATGACTTCCGTCATGCTTGGATTTATTGTAACTAAACTGTAAAGCAGGTTGCTACTACATATGCAATAGTTCTCAAAATTTGAAATAATATTATTCAGTCACATTGAAAGTGCGCTTGGTCCCTTATCTGCCAATAAAAAGTCCACTGACAGAAATTTAGGACGACCATTAAGCTTCAAATCACAAAAGTTGTCCGGTCCTGCTTACTTCTAAAAAGAACCATCTTCAAAATCAAACCAATCCTCGAACCCGCTGACCTGGAAAAATGTCATTGACGCTTTTATCTTTTGAAGACGTGACTACTGGAACTTCCTCCACTCTGGCATCAACCAGACGTCACCCTCACCTTCAGATAGCCACTAGGCTTCTCCTGGCTTCTCTCCATTGGATCCCTGTTTGTTGAGAATTGATGTAAAGATTTTACTGATCACCTGGAAAGCACGTCTGGGTCCGACTCCTAAGCTACATGGCAGAAATGTTGACCCCATACGAGCTTCAGATCCTCATGTCGGGGCTCAAAGAGGTGACTATGCTTTTTTTACAGACTGGTAGACATGTGATGTCTTCTTTTTTTACTGCTTATGCTTTTATTTTTTTGATTATTTATTAATTGACTTGATTCGTTTTTTATGTCATCTATTGTACTTGATTTATTACACAGCCCCTTCAGAACAGGCAACAGCTAACATGTGCTTGTCTGGGCTGAGTCACTGCAGTGAATGTTGGCTGCTGTCCGAGTGCTTCAGCTGAGGTTGCTTCTCAGCCAGCCATGTCTGTCGATACATCTCTGTGGAAACACTCAGGGCTCCCTTTCCACCTTGCATTCAAATGGATCCGGTATCCAGATTGTATCTTGATATGATTTAACTTGATTACTGGTATTAATATTCTTCTCCAGTGTCCACATTGAGATCCGACCACTCTGTCTGACAGGGTTGAGAGGAATCTTCCGGCAGTGCGTGATGCGCAGACTCGTCAACCTTAAATCTGCGCCATTTAGGGGGAGAAGGCAGACACAGACAGTTATCTCCAGGCTAAATCCTCTTTATCAAACATTTGCACATTCTAAGGCATTTCCGGTGAACACTCATACTGTACGTGTTCATAGGAAGTCCAATGTAGCTCTTTAGCAATGTTACACTTTAATGCCTCATACAGGTTAGAGATAGGATAGCAGCTATTAGTATTCTGGTATTTCAGGTTTTGCTGTTTAAAAAAACGAAGACATTAACAACAGCAGTGTACTGGGAGTTTCTGTGGAACAAATAAAATAAATTAAATCACTCAGGTGTTACGCAATTAAGTAATTCAATGTGTCATAAAAGTTTTGAATTAAGTGCGGAAAAAATAAAACAGTGGACTGGATGGAGCTTTCTTCCTCTTCACCAGTTATAGAGACGTGGAGAGTAGTGTTCTTGAGCTGTGAGAGTTTGCCTGGAACACATTTATTCCCTCCAGCTCATGGCTGTATGCGTCCAAGTAATTTGGTTCAATACCGTTTCCTCCTCTCGTGACCAGTAAGAAAGGAATATTATTGACTGAAGAGTGAATTAAGAGACTGCAAATGGCGGTAAAAATAGCACGATCTTCAAGTGCAAGTAAGTCAATTGTAAAGTTGACAATATAGTTCACTTTATAAGTTGGCACGTGTTAGGTTTGACATTAATGTGCCCGAGTGTGTGCTGGCAGGAAGAAAACAGCTCGTTACTTTGATATCGTGCCCTTTTAAAAGACGCATTTTACAGCCATCGATCACTTTAAAAGAGTGCGTTGTCTTGTAAACTGCATTTTGTCAAATGATTGAAAAGGTTAAATGCATACTATTTCGTGCCTTAACCCTAACAACAGAATATAATGTTTGAACACTGTTGTATGCTACATCTAGCCTCTTCATTTTGCTCTCAAAGTGCAAAAGATGAATGCATTTTACTTTGAAATGTAGGAAACTTTCTAGCTAGAGGTCCGAGGTCCACCCACAATAATCTCACACGAGTGTGACACACTGCAGTCTGCCCTCCACTGTTGCACTGTTGCTGCTTCAGGATCGTTGCCATAGTCATAGAATTGACAGTAGCCACTTAATTATGCGCATGTATAGGCTGCTAATGACTCAGTTTTGTGCTCGGGAGGTACCGATAGCCCAGTTGACTTGTTAATGGTTAGTAGAGAAAAGACCAAGGCTGCAAATAATGACATCGCTCTTGTTACTATAATTCAGTAATCTACTTCTCCAGGGTGTAATTTTACTTTCAGGTTAATCTTTACTACACACAGTTTATATTAAGTGACGCTTTATGAATTTGTGAAACTTTATTCTATCACCAGTAAAATGAACTCTCGATATTCTGCTCTAGCCCATGGCTTATTCATTAAGTAGGGTTATACATCTTTTAGTATCTCATGATTCGATTCAATTAAAACACTCAGGGTCACGATTCAAACTTTTTCATGATTTTTCAATAAATCCCACAAATATTTTACAGAACTTTGACCTGGTTGTAAAGGATTACAGTGTCCATCAGTTGCACTATCTTCTAAAGTAGATGCCCTTGTCCCCTAAGAGATGTGTAGCACCGACAACATCCAGTAGCTTGTGAGGAAATAAGAACGAGGATCTGTACAGAAGTCCTTGCAGACACATCTGTGAATTGTCAGCTCAAGTCGACACATTGTCCAACATGAAGATTTATTCTCAATCCCTCAAAACTAAAAACGAAATCCCTTTTTGGAGACCCACCATGTTGTACCACTTGTAAAGGAGTAAAGTTAAGCAGGGTGCACAACAGATGAAGTCTAAAATGTTCTTGTTCTTTGTCCCTGGTATTTTGCCTCGGGTGCCTTTTATACATTTTCAAGTGTGATTACAGGTATGATTACGCAAACATTTAACATGACATTTAAACATCAACCTGAGCTATTTTAGGTTGATGAGTAAGCGCCCCTTCTCTCTCGTGGAACAGTACACGGCGAGATGCATCACAGTGAATCATGTTGTTGACAGTGAATCTACTCGACAAAAATAACCAAATATCACACGGACACGACTAAAACCTGTTTGTATTCCTATATTATGTATTCATTGGTCAGTTTTTCTTGCTAATTTATGTACAGTTATTGTGGAGATTTATCTTCCTTTGCATGGCGGTACTGGGTCAGAAAATGACCTGCTTGACAAATGTCCACTATTTATCGACAGTAGACTGCAATACAAAGGGCAGATGAGACTGTCATATACACCTGAGTGGAAGAAATACAATTTCTCCCAGAGGGATTAATAACTTCTTTTTCTTGTACTCCCTCTTATAATTATTCTTGAGACAAGAGCCCTTGTGATCAGGTTATGAAATAAAGTAGTTGACTTGTAATTTCCCTTTAAGAACTTCTTGCGCCTCAAAACGTTGATGATCACATGACGATTACACATAACAGCCAGATGATTGCAGGTGTTAAGGCAGATGTCTCTGGTCCTGATGGCACCCGTATCTGTTTAGAATACGTTTACCAATGTATCTATCTTCACATTCAATATTAAGCTTCATCTCCTCGCTCTCAGCAATAGCATTATTATTGCTGTTTTTGAGATACCTGCCTTTGCATTAACTCAACTGCTGAATGCAACAAGTGCAGGACCACGCACACATGGTGCATTTTAATCAGGCTGCACTTTACATTTGTGTGTAACGGGTCAATTTTCAATTGCGTATTTGCTTCTATTCATACAGTCTTCCTTTAGTAGAGTAGTTTGTTATTGTTTAGAGACGACACTTGGCAATGGCATTTTCCTGCAAGTCTTATCTGACAGCTAGTGGTGTGAAGTAATGCTGTGAGGCATTGTGATTGTATTTACCTTTCGAATGGCTTGACTTTATGATTGTTTCTCTTGAATGGCGAGTCTTCTAGCCTTTGTGGCGTATGAATCACACTGAGGGGGACCTCAATGAACAAGGTGAAACCACTAAACTGCAGGCCAGGAGAAGGCAGATAAACCTTTACCAAAGCCTGGCTACTGCTTGCGGAATCTCTTTACATCCCATGACGTCCTCCGACAAATAATTGTAACCGTAGACTGCACACCCTCGGGATTATTTCTGAATTTGCAACATCAGGGCAGAGGGACTCGGTAAAGAGAAGAACAATATCAGCTATTTTGGAGATTCAAGTGAAAAGTCTGCACTTTAACCTCATACTCGTTGTTTCATTTCAATTCAATTTAATAACTTTATTCACACAACGCGTAGTTAAAAGCCAAATCCTGAGTACAGGTCCAAATCCACAGAGCCTCAGTTTACGCTGTATTACACTTCAGTCTACCATGGCTCTTGTTTAGCGTTCTTACTTGAGAGGACAACAGCTTAGGTGTCCATTTTGTCTCCTGTGTTGAAGTGTCTTGCGTTTGTGTCACTTTGATTATGATGAAGGAGGCACTGCAAAAGAACAAGCAGCCCACAATTATAAAAATCTAATAATAGCTGTCCTTGGGTGATGTTTGGTTCTCCCGCGTCCCCTTGCTATCCATTTAAATGAGCACATTGCATTGATTGATTCTGACTTGGATCACTTGCTTTATCCAAAAAAACACTATCCATGCACAAGCTCAACAGTGATAGTAACTGAAGCTGTTTAACATTATGTAGCATTTTCTGTACTGTCACCTTTAATCGTGTCACAGGGCGCTGTTCTGTCTATTTAGAATTTTAAAGTGTATCCTAGATGCTACAGGGAGCCAGTGGAGAGATCGGAGTACGGGGGTGATGTGAGACCGTCGATTTGTCCTGGTGAGTAATCTGGCGGCAGCATTTTTGGATGAACTGCAGACGGTTAAGAGCAGATACACTGAGTGATGTGAAAAGTGAGTTGCAGTCGTCAATGCGTGAAGAGATAAATGTGTGTCTGATCATCTCTAATTCAGGTGTTGATACTACAGATCTCAGTTTACTGATATTTCTTAGATGGAAGAAACATGACCTGGACAGCTGCTTGACATGAGGGTCAAACGACATGGATCGATCAAAGAAAATCCCAAGATTGCGCAGGTTGCAATGGGCAGCAGAGGAGAGTGGACTAATAATCTGCCCGCTCATGGGGACAAACTCCTCTGGAGCAATAACTAGGACCTCCGTCTTAGAGTCGTTGAGTTGCAGGCAGTTTTCAGTTTTCTGATGGCATTGACACAGTCCAGGAGCCTAGTTAATGTGAATGCCTCGCTGGGTTTGAATGACAGATGGAGTTGGATGTCGTCTGCATATAAGTGACAACCTAAAGCCTGAATTGTCTCCTTGTGTTCCATGATGTGTTTGCTCTGCTCCGCAGGGCTTTTTTGAAAGTCTTTAGAAGTGTCTCTACCCTGTTGAATTCAGTGTAGAGAGATACAGCTTGTTGCAGTAATGATCACACTGAGGGAGGTTGAAGAGAAGGTTTCAGAGGTTGGAGCAGTCGCAGAACACAAACAGACTGAGACGCTGACAGGCACAAGAAACTACGCACAACTAGCTCAATGTAGACACTTCACAGCCACGCGCTAACACAGATGCTCACACGTTATTGGCACATAATTGCGCACTAATTGTGATTCATCAGGCATGCATTCAGAAGTGCGTGCACGTACACCTGTGTGTGCGTGTGTGTGTGTGTTGACTCAGACTAGACAGCCAATAGGAAAGGTTGCAGTCAAGGTGTTAAGGGCCTGAAGGGATGGCTAAAAGGGATCGGATCAGGGGCCCACAGGGCCTAATTGAGCACTGCAGTGACAGGAGGAGCGTTTACTCGCAGGCCACCTATTTTAAAAGCTGTGTGATCAGACGTGCTGATAAGAGCCAAAAGAATCGTCTGGTCCAAATAGGCAGAGCATCTTATCGCCACTCTCCGGGGAAAGCATTCACGTCATGTTTTTACTTTCCACAGAGGGAAATCAGGCTCTCCAAGAGAGTCTATTAAAAACCACCCAACAAATAATGCACTAAACTAAATATATGCAGTACACTCATTAATTCTGTATTTGTTTTTACATTTCCACTGATTTTAATGTGAAAGGGCCGTGGGTACTGATCCAGCTGAGAATCTGTACCCCACTGTGCAGCTCTATACAGCTTTCATCTGCTTGTAAAAAAACAAACACTTGGCTGTCAAGCTCACAAACACATTCGAACTATTATCTGTTTCCTGTCTGAACCCCTTTTCTCAAGTTCAGATAGCTTATCAGGGTGTCCCATTCCACATATCTCCAGTATGTGTTATGATTGTAATGTACTGAACTGAACCCCACCGTATGCTAACTGCATATCGAAACATATAGAATAGCTGCTATGAATGACTGGGGAATATAATCCAATTGGTGGACCAAACTGCTCTCTGCCTCCAGTTTTCTGACGTTTGCCCTGGTTTACAGCTTTTGTGATGCAGGGAATGTTGAGGGATTTTGCGCCACTTATTTGTTGTGCTACCATTGAAGATCAGGCAAAAGACAGTAAAAGAGTCCTTTTTAATCTTTATATGTGTAAAATAAAGCAATTTAATTGCACTTTGAATGACAGGAACACTTTGTTGTTCACTGGTTTCCTCAGTGAAGCAGCAAACGGGGGTCATACAGTACCAGCTGGGACTGCCAGATCTACTGTGATCTGTACCTCATTCGCCATGTATTCTGTGCCTGAAGACACAAACCTCCCTGTCGTTTATTACAGAGGTGCACTAGCATGACATTTACATTCATATGCCATCTTTAGAAACTTGCATACATGCATATTTATTTGAGGAAGGATCATGCAAAAAAGGAGCAAGACAACTTTTCACAGCTGTGCTTTAACGTGCGGAAATCTGTCCCTATTTGTGTAACTAGTGCAGTCAAAAGTGCATTCCACAGAGTTCAGCCTGTTGGTGCTGAGTCAACACAATGACATTAGAGTGTATTTATACTCATGTTCCAACTCTCCACTGGATTCATTGCTGAAGCTCAGGCTGCAGACCAGGCTACATTACCTGTTAAAGCAAATCAATTCATGATCACGGCAATCAAAAACTTCCCTTTTGGAAAAATAGATTCTACTTCATTCTTCTGATTTTGTTAATTGCAAAGCTTTAATTGCCTTTAATATAAACTTAATTATCGTGTCTTGATAAGCGGAGGATTGACCTCACTTTCAAAAATATCTTTCCTTGTTAGGAAATATGAATATATATAATATTAAACACGTATCGTGACAAAATGAACAGCATATTTTGTGTTTCTTGTAAAATCATTCTCGAAACCTGCATAATGCCCGTCATAGCCAGCCCACAATTCAACTTAAAATGTTTGTAAATAATTCCATATGTGACTAAAGCTGTTTCCTAATCTTCAAGATCCTTCATCATGTACAAGGCTCTATTAAGATGAATTATTGATTATTTGTTCTCTGAAGATGAGTGGGAGAAGTGGATGAAGGCAGGGACTCTTCAACAAACAAGGCTTTGTTCATTTTTGAGTCATCTTGCAATCACGTGTTTGTTTTTGGTTGATGGCACGTACAGAAAAAGGTTTGCCACACAGAGTTTAAATATTGTATAAAAACCGGGTTCTGGGATTTATTGAAAGATATCTCCACTGTCTGTCAGAGTGAGATTCATGCTGAATAATAGTTCACCCTGACCAGACACCACTTAGCCAAGGTCCATGTCTTTTGGTCTTTCACAGAACAAATGCACGAACAATATTTAACGTGGGTCTTTTGCATAGCAAATGCAGAATCGTAACTTGAATTATTCATCTGGCCTCGCTGCACGAGCAAGTCGAGTGGCGAGTACAACACAGATGTGTGCAGAAATTACAGGAAGACTTATTTTAGGATGCTTTGGAAAGTCCTGGCACTGAGGTGATGCGTAAATCAGGGTTTTCACAAAAAGTTGCCTGGCTGTTTGAGATTACGTTCAGCTTTTTTACAAGTTCAAACTGTCCATGCCAATTATAATCAAGGGCTGGGACCAGCGAGTACCATTATGGCCCACATCAGTCCAGACTCTGTGATTAATGACTGCTCAAATATGGACGTGCGAACAATGACAGTGATAGATGCCACTTTGCCAGTGACGCTTTTAACTCACAATGGCTTTGGTTTGTTGCATGACTAACTTTGTGTCTCCATTTTCTCTCCCTGTTTCTCTCGCACCATCCCAATCTCTCTTCCCGTCCGTTTCTTCTTCACTCTTGCTTCCAAATGATCGATGCCGATCCTCTACACTAGGTAAGACAAGTTCTCACGTTTCCATACACTCACTATGAAACTACAGTGCCTGTGTTCCAAAATAAAGCTCAACAGTGTGCCAGCACTACTGTAGAATAAGCCATAATTACGGTATATGCTGTTGGCCCTTTGCCTTTTCCTGGCCTGAAAAAAAGCCACACAGTCACCTCGACAGCACTGGTGTCTTCCCTGCTAATGTGGCTTTGAGCGCTGAATGGATTCACATTGGCCCACTTTGTCATAATCCCACACTAAGCCACGACACAGGGGGGCTCAAGGCTCTGGCCATATGTGGACATAATTACATTTTTTTTAATGCCTGAAAAGCAAAGTTGGTTCTCTCTTTTTGTAATGAGATGCAGAGCCTTGGGAGCAGTAGGGGATTGGAAAACAGATGCCTCGGTACATTATAGAGGTTTGAAACCGCCCATTGTGTGTGAACGTTGGCGTGCTGCCTTGGGTTTACCCCTTCTGGTTCAGCAAGCATCTGCCTATATGTTTTTGGTTTTGGACTACACGTCATGTGGTTTACGAAGAACAACATAAGCAAGCAAACAAATAAATAAGGGAGTCCACGGGAGATCTGATACATGTAGACTCTTTGCACTAGTTTATCAATATATTGTTTGAGCCCATATTAAGAGGGACACATTCAGGGGCAAAGGCGTTCATGGATTGTGGGAGCTGAGCATTTGGAGTGCGCATGAAACAAATATAAAATGTTTGAGAAAGCCTGAAATAGGAAGGGAAAGATCGGGGCTAGATAGAGAGATAGGAGCGAGTGGAGTGTGACGACTGTGGATTCCTCTATCAGTATTCTGAATGAGCTACTGAGCTGCATGTTCTCCATTCTGCTTTCTTATACATACACATGAGCATACACATATACACAAAAGGCTGCACAGACACAGATCAGACACTCTTGGCATACATACACACCTACAAACACCAGCTGGATGTTTTTTCTTAGAACAGCCAGAAGTACATTTAACAAATTCTGTAACTACTTTCCTTTGTCAATCGTAAATATCATAAATAATATCATGGCTGTTTGGGCCTCAGGGATTGTTATGGAAATCAGTGTTGTGTGCGATGAGCATGCTATTGTAAAAGGCTTCACCGTTTGGCTGCACAATATCTGTTCAGAAGACCGAGGATCCCGAATGGAAATCGTGTCACAAATTCTCCACTGTTTTACGAAAAAGGGTCCATAGATCCAAGTACAGCAGCAGCTACCGTGGAGCTCATTCTTCATGGTGACAAAACAGAAGCTAAAAACTCAAAAAAACCAACAACCAGAAATCACTTGTTGTTATAATGGATGGAACTCTTTTTTTTTTTATAGTAAGGAAACCATTTACTTTGCCACAATAGAAGAGTGTAGACAATGAATCCACAGCTTTTTTATGTGAAGAGTTTAATTACTGTGATATAATATTATTAAACCAAGTATAGTATCCAATATCATACATTCATTATTCTTCTAAATACAGTCTCATTTCTCACACTGATTTTGCTCTTTGAATTTGGAGTTTATTACTGACAGCAAAGCTCTCTATGAAAACGCTTGCTCTCAGTGTGGATACAAATATTTGGAGACACACTCAACAAAGAACTGTATGTTTTGAGAATGTATTTTTGATTAATTAAAACAACATAGAAATAGAAGAGGTTACACCAACCGTGACAGTTCATTGCAATTGCAATGGTACACATCAAAATGGCTGCCGCTTTGAATATCCTGCTCTATTGATTGAAAGGGGATGTCCCACATGTCTTATAAAATATCTAACCTAATGCGCCTTGATTTATAAGGACTGAGATGCCGGGAATATGGAGACCCACTGATCCACCTTCGACCATAACGCCCGCTGATTGACATTTGTCACCCTCTGTCTGCTTCTAGCTAATTGGAAAGGGAAAGCTCTCGGCTCGACCGTGACTATTTACACTTGATTGTACTTTGACAAATTGGTATTTTTCAATTAAATCTGGTCGGTTCATTAATGACCTCCCAATATGTTCACGTTATCTAAGCAGATCAAAGGGGGAATGAAGCAGAAGAAAAGCATTTAGAGGGAGGCTCTTTGATTCTGCATGCCATGCGTGTAAATTACCTCTCTTTCTCTCGCGCCCTCTCTCTCCCTCTGTCTCTCTCGCTCTCTCTCTGTCTCTCCCGCTCTGTCTCTGTCTGTCTCTCTCGCTCTCTCTCTGTCTCTGTCTCTCCCGCTCTGTCTGTCTCTCTCGCTCTCTCTCTGTCTCTGTCTCTCCGCTCTGTCTGTCTCTCTCGCTCTCTCTCTGTCTCTGTCTCTCCCGCTCTGTCTCTGTGTGTCTCTCTCTCTCTCTCTCCCTCTCTGTCTGTCTCTCTCGCTCTCTCTCTGTCTCTGTCTCTCCCGCTCTGTCTGTCTCTCTCGCTCTCTCTCTGTCTCTCCCGCTCTGTCTCTGTGTGTCTCTCTCTCTCTCTCTCTCTGTCTGTCTCTCCCGCTCTGTCTCTGTGTCTCTCTCTCTCTCTGTCTGTCTCTCCCGCTCTGTCTCTCTCTCTCTCTCTCTCTCTCTCTCTGTCTGTATCTTTACCTCTCGCTCCTTCTCCCCCCTCTCCCTCTCTCTCTCTCTCTGTCTCTGTCTCTCCCGCTCTGTCTCTGTGTCTCTATCTCTCTCTCTCTCTGTTTCTTTCTCCCTCTGTTCTGCTCACTTTCTATTTTTCATCTTGTCACAGTGAATGACAACATCTGACTCCACTTAGTTAACGGCAGCTGCTTAAAATAGTTTGCATATTCAAGTACGGCTTTTCCAATTCAATTGATTTCTTTTGTTGTTGACGGTTAATATGAATCAAATTGATGATAAATCGACATTCATCATGATTTTTTTTAGCACCACAGTTTTTTACTAAATGGTGCAACGGCATAACAAATCTTTTCTATATAATTTCTATTACACGCTTCAGTGCTCTAAATTTCAAATTTCCACATGACATGTACATGATTTAATTTCCACTCATGACATAACATCAGATATCACCTCTTGCGAGGGTACACAGTGGAGACAGCAGCATATTTCTCCGAGAATTTTCTGTTTGCCTTTGTGGAGGACATACTATATGATTGCTGAGCCTGCAGCCTCTGGTGGCCTTATTGCGCCGCTTCAGTCATCGGAGTCACAGGTCTTTCCACTTATTTTGCCCTGCCATGGGTTCTGGCCAAGCCTAAGTGCAGTTCCTCGCTGTGACATACTTTAATGATTCATTTTTCACTCAGAGACCCTCCCCTCATGAGACAAAGCCAAACTGTTTTCACAGATCAGAGGAGAGAGTGAAAGCACGTAATGGATTCCCGCTTTATCACTAAATGGCCTCTCTCTATGATGGGCAACACAAATAGAGTGAGAAATAGAAGTGGATCCAGAAGAAAATTGGATTCGGAGAAGTGGATCATCTGGTCAGGTGTAGTTTGCTGTTACCGTAAGTCAGAAAATATTTTCTTTTGCGAAACAAAGATCTTTGTGTTCACCTATCTTATCATTTCCTTGGATTTTCTTCCAAGAGGGGAATCTGTTCCCATCCTACAAGCGCTCATTTATTTTGCAGGGGGCATTTATTTTAATATTACTTATCATTCTGTTGGGGATTTTCTTTTCTCTTCCTTCAATGTTCATGAACGTTTTATACACGTGACATATAGAGCAATAAATCGATGAATATGTTTAAACTACTGAACATGCAGACTGTATTCCCAGCTGTAGCAGTAGCTTGCATGTAAATATTCATGGAGCCTATTTAGCTGGTGACACCTGTCCTGAGTAAATGAGGCACGGAGAAAGGGGCGCTGCTCGCTTTCTGCACCTCGGCCACCGGATGAGTTGACGTCAGGTGGTGTTGATTGTTTAATGAGGGTCCGCCTGCTATAGCTATCGGTTTATACGTGAGGTTGTGTCTGTGTGTTCTTGCTTTCTTGTTTACCCAAGCAGGGGAGTCAAGGGTGATGGTTTTCGAAGCGGCGGACCACTGGCCCTCTCTATGCGCCTCATTTGCAGAGAGCCATGATCTCATTTAAAAAGCAGGAGGGTCCATTAGCACAGCGTGACGCGGCCCTGTCACCACCAAGCATGGAGATGTACAGATGTTTGTGTGTAAAAACACGAGGGACGCCATTTTCACTCTTCAGTGTCTAGTCGTTATTCTTGTGGTGTTACAAAATCCCGAACTGTCTCATATTATATGCTCTCGCTTTAGAGGACAATTCAGAAATGTCTGTTGTCCCGCTGTAGTCGAGGTCTCGTCACCCTGGCCTGCACAAGATGCGTCTGTGAGCATGCGCCTTGTTATCCTTTCTGCTTGGCGGTATATCTTGTTAACGGTGGTGTCCAGTGTGCTCATAATGGAAGGCCTCATTGCGAAACCAGAATGCCAAGAGTGTGGCAGGTGCAAGTTGCCTGCCATGTGGCTCCCTTCCTCCGAGGCTTCGAATGATACCAAATTCATGTTGGCGAAGGCTCGGGGAGAGTTTGGGTTTGTGGGGGGGGGGAGCACATGTGCGGTTTTGTGTTGAATCTTATCTGCTGTCTGTCATGACTGATACTTGTTGGTTTTAAGCACATTTGTTTTGGTAATTGCTGTTTGTGTTGCCACAACTTTGTCCTCTTTTTTTTTTTTTTGTTGTACTAACTCGCCACATTAACAACACATGTTGTCGACTGAGCAAAGTCACGTTGCCAGATGTCAGTGTGATGCATGAACATAGAGTATTACTCCCAATGATCACAGATGCCAACTCACTAGGTACTGGCATTGTTTACACTTGTAAAAAACAACAACATGCTTTCCGCATATCGTAGAAAGGACAAAAGAAGTATTCGTTTCACGTGCAGAATTCTGCTATGTATAAACAACTATACTACTGTTAATACTTAATACTAACTAATTGTTATAATTGAGGAGTATAAGACAGCTTTGTCTCTGCTGTGCAGTGTGTACCTGCCAAATATACGACGGCAATAAGTCAAGAAAGCAGAGTACTCTTCTCAAAGCTCACTCCTGTTCTCCCCACCTCTCTCAAATCCAGCGCATTACTTGTCTGTCTGACTAAACTTAAATGTCGTCACCACGTGTCTGCAGCTCTGCTCTAGCAGTTCAATTTGGATCACTTTTCGCAGTATGAACTCCTTTCGAGTTGTTGACAGAGCTTATTGGAGCTTTTCTGCATCGCACACAGCTTACTTTGTTCTGACCTTTTTAATCCAGAGTCATTTAGATTAGTTCAATTGTGTTTTCTGTCTTCCCAGAGGCCTTTTCTTCTTTTGTGTAATGACGAGCATGAATGCTGGTGGGAAAATCAGTCAGTCTGAAACAATCAAGTTTTTGAAGAGTGATTTCTGTTGTTGAGGCAGAACATTATTTCTGTATATGCACTAATTTCCTTTTGCCACAGTCATTGATTCAATGTCGTTGGCAAAAGCCACACGGAGAGATTCAAATCAAGTCAGAGTTATTCATGTTCCCCTTTACTGTCAAAGGGTTTGAATTGTTCTTTCGCTCATTCCCAAAAAATACATCACACTGAAATTATCTGCCGCAACTGACAATGTCATTAAACAACAATTTTTGGGTTATGGGACAAAAATGTATCATCTAATCTCATTTTAACTTCTCTTCCAAGTGATTTTGACACTCTGCATGTGAGATGTGTCCGTTACAGCAGCAGAACAGTGTCCAGAGTTTTTACATGCACAGGGTAGCTCTCTGTTCTCATTGCCTTGTCACTAAGGGACACTTTTTTTCCACCTTAAGCCACCTCCCATGGAAAAATAAATCCCCTCCAAAAGTCGCTTAAGACTGTGATTTGAGGACCATACAACAGAGAACATGGCATTAAGCGTTATTGTACATGGAGGTACAGCCTATCCCAAGATGCATCGGGGAGGAAAAACACTCAAAAAACCAACTTGGACAGACAAAGTTTATCACCGAGCATTCTTTGGGTTGAATGGGGATGATATACTGAAATATGCACTCTCAGCTTTCCCTTTTACATTTGGTAGTTGCTTCTATTTTAACTAGAGTGGGCTGCTTAACAGAGGTCAATTTGAAAAGTGATTCCACTTGGCTGCTACTGTGATGTGAGAACACTTGCTATTACTGACGGTATGAGTCAACAACATAGCGATGCTTCAGTGGGGAATTTTAAGTATTCGAGTTGAAAATTTTCACATTCACCTTGTTGTATATGTGCGGTGAAGGTGAAGCCTTTCCTCACTTTTTAGACATTTATAAGAGGTATGTATTGCATTTGAGAAGTGACAGCAGCAGCTGGTATTCTTTGGTCAAACCCCCTGAGAGGTCATTGTCTGCATGTTTAACAGAATAATTAGAGGGAAACAGAGGATTGAGAGACATCAAGGTGACTGGTAGTGAGCTGACTAAAGATGTGACTTTGCCATAAATAGTTATCCTGACTATGAAACTGTGCATTAAGTATTCTTGCCTCTGTCTGTGTCGCCTAACTTTCACTTGTCTTTCACACTGTGCAATGAACATTAACCTGTGTTGGCAAGGTGCTCGGGTTTTACTCTTCACTGCTTCTGGTGGGCAGCTCTCCACACACAGGCTTTTTTTTCACAAACAAGGCTGACACTGCCTCAACACACCGCCATTCATACACACCGCCATTCATCTTTGCTAATTAAGTCGGACAACACGTTAGTCACAGTTATGCTGACTATCAATCACTCAGGAAGACCATGAAACTGGGGGGCGGATGGAAAGACATGATGAATGTTCCTTCCTGTGTGTCTCCACACCTCCACAGCCTTCATCCTGCAGCTCTCCCCTCTCCTGTCTAAGTCCCTCCCATACCAGATGAGAATGGGAATATGCACGCGCTTCATACAGTAACCTGTACGAGTACTGGTCATTCATCCCAATTGTGCTCCGATGCCGTTATATATGATGGCGTTCTAAGAGAGTTACCGTCCGGTTTTCTTTGCAATCTCGCGGGCCCTTTGAGATGACATGCTGTGATTCAAAGCGCTAGCTGGCCGCAATATAGGCAAAGCTTTTCAGAGATGGAGCATAAATGTTGCTAATAGTTGAGCCTTAACTGCTAACCATGAATTGGATGGCTAAACTAGTAGAGAGATGGAGAGAAATTGATGCGAATAATTTTACCTTCTGCTAACCACAAGAAAGAAAGCTAAACTATTCGAGAGATGGGGAATAAATGCTGCTTATAGACTAGCCGTCTGCTAACTGTAACACAGAAGGCTAATCTATTAGAGAGATTATATTTTAAGCTGCGTCGTCACTGGCAAGATGGCCACCCACTTTCAGCATCACAACGGCTCCTATGGGTAACGTCAGGGAGACTTTTATTACAGTTTATGGGATGTGCGCCTGCATCTGCATTTGTAGAAAAGCCTCTCTCACTGATTGGCCAAAGTCTTCCGTCACCGGCTAGATCATCGAAAGCCTGAAAACAGAGCCAAGAGGCGACACTCTGGTCTCTCAGACCACTTGAATTACAGTATGCTGAAAGGTTACAATGGATTTTTTGCCCAACGACACCCATCACATTTTCATCCACGATGGTTCTTTTGTTAGGTGCACTATATGAATGCACACATAGCTGTAGATGTCAGTTCTTTGGTCATGTGTGAAGCTATAGTGTGAGGTGATGTTGCATTGGATTGCATTAGTGCACAGGGATTTCTATTTGCTTTTCACAGAGTGTGTGTACATAACCTCTGAATAGTTTCTTGATTCAGGATTCATCTATTGTGATGCTCAGTCCTGTTGCACAATGTTTTCTCTCCCCTCTTTCAACAAAGATGTGTGATGTTTTGTCTGTTTGCCCAGTAAACAGTCTCAGAGTACAGCCCTAATGGCTCACAACAGTGTGGAGGAGCAAAGCTCTGATGTGAAGGCACCACAGATATGCATTTTCCATAAAACATTACAGACGAGCCTCCGGTGTTTCTCTCTCGCAACTACTGCACATATACCTTCCCCACAACTGTTGTGCTTCTTCCAGTAGAGAGAGACGGATACAGAGAAAGAGCCTGAAAGAAGAGTAGGCCTACTTGTCAACCTGTTGACGCATCCTTTGGAGCGCACCTTTGCTCTTTTTGTCTTTGATTGACTCATTCAAACATTTACAGGAATCCGGCATTATAGACACACACACATGCTCTTCTTAAGTAATGTAAAGATGTATTCCATTATGTTAGCCCTGCTGCTAACAAAGTGTACAAGATTGAGCCTATATCTGTTATTTTGTAGCTGACGAACGTCAATCATTAATTGAGCAGCCGTGTGTGTTGTTCTTGCATCGGCACCATTCTTGTCTGACAGCTAGGTCCAGCAGTGCAGTCTGTATCACGCCTCGTTTTAATATGTGTGTGGACTCTGTCTACCCAGTGAGCGCTGCTGTATGCCAATTTGAATCGAAACCTTGGTGGCAAACGTAATTGATGGTGTTCGCCACATCTGCAGGAGATGTCTTCATCTTTGCGTGTAAATGAGAGGTTGTGTAAAGAGGAGAGTACACCGCAGGTAGAGGGGGAGGTGGGGAAGAAAAATACAGAGCAGTGTAATGAAGCAGTGTAATGAATTCAAGGGGTTCACACTTCTGTAGAAAGAAAGGGGGTAATTATTAATATCCAAAGGTGATAAAATAGAGCCATCATCACGAGTCACAGAAAGAGGGCATACAGGAAGTCAACTGTCTACTTTGATTCTCTGGTCTCTAGGTCTTACTTTCATTTGTATGTCTCCTCCTTTCCTCCCATCTGAGACGCAATCAATCTTGCCCATCAGCCCAAGGTCAGTGCAGAGGGAAATGGGAGAAAAAAAAACATATTGAGCTGAGGCAACAAAAAGAAAAAAAGCCAGTGTGTGTATCCATTCAGGAGAGTGTAATAGGGTCACAAAGTAAAAATATAAACAGAGATAAAAGATGTGAAACTGCAAATAAAAGACAAGACAATGACATTAGGTCAGACTCTGACGTCACTTGTTCCCCTTTGTACCCTTTGAAAGTGGGATCAGCGTGATACCACGTCATGGATAGACTGACGCCTCCTTGTCGAGTGGAAGGAAACTGACCCTAACTGATATTGCGTCATTTCTCAAATCTGACCACAGTCTGTCTGATTTCACATCTCCTCCCAGTGGGTCGGCGGGGGCAGGGCACTGTTTTGTCATCACAATAGGTGGGAAACATCCGTACCATCCATCAAAGCTAAAGTGCCTATTAGAGGCCTTTTAATATTTTACTAATTGTGATTGCTGAGTGCTCAACCATCATTCGCTCAAGCAAATGGACAAGCATTGATTGCCCTACTGTAGTGCTGTACCCTCTATAATGGGTTTCAGGAGATTTGCCCTTCTTTTTGTCTGCCCTACTGTGGTTGATAAGGAGGTACACAGTAGTCTGCTGAATATGTAATTGATGTCGTTTATTTCGATCCTCCTTCCGCTTGACTCTGACATTTGCCCTCACAGTACAGCAAGGATGGATGGTGTCCTCTGCCGGTCACTTCTGAAGCAGCGTTTCTATTTTGATTATCCATTGGGTTATTGATTATGAATGGCTTTAATTGATACAGATTCACCGTTTCCCTCGGGCGTTGTTCATTTTGAGTCCGCGTGTGCGTCGCAGCACAGTCCAGTCGTGCCCGTGGTGAGTAAGCACTTTCTAATGCCGAGCCCTCGCGTCGAGAGAGCGGAAACGCGATCACTTATTGAACGCACTAAGCCAGCTTTCAGAGGATCTACAGGTCACACAACCTCCATTTTTTTCCTCTGAAATCCTCAGCTTGGTTTTCACCTCTTGACACAAATGAATAACAAAACAAGCCAAGATAATGCAGATCTTCAGCCAGGGGTGGAGTCATGTGGGACAGTTGGGTGACAAACAAAATACAAAATACGTAATTTATTGGTTTAAGATTTAAGGAAAACAAAGCGTTATTTCAGTGTCCAGATCTTCCACTTTTTGATTTCGTTTGATTTCCACTGCTGAGGCAGACTGGATGTCAAATGTCAGTTAGTCAGTGCTGATGAATCATAGCTTGCAGCAAATAACTGCTTTATAAAAGTTGAATTATTTAGAAGATTTAAAGTCTGGCTGCTGCAAACAATTACTGATGCGCAATTTAGCAGTTCTGATGCCCGCCCTTTGAATATTAAATTGATAGGAACGATTACTGATTTCTTCATCAGATATATCATAACCTCTAAGGCTAACGTTATTGCTGTCGTCAATGAAAGGAATAACAACATGCTTTCCATTGAAACAACCCACAACCCAATGGATTATACATTTGCTCCTCATATTTTTGCAACTTGTTGTTGCTTAAATACCCTATTTGCAAAACGGTCTCCATATATGTAACAATAGTTATGTTTTTTTATTTTAATGGGCGATAGCAACATATTCTAATAGGCTATGAATGAAGTGGACTATTCCTGGCAACCCCAGCTGCAGAACCAATGGATTTACTTTCTGTCTGTGAGCACAGAAGAATCACATGAGTGGTGTAAGTCTGTCAGCATATGTGCAGGGGAAAAAGGCAAACCATTATTCCTCTCAATTAAAAACCAGGCTTATGAATCACGTTTGAATTGTGCATTGCTTCTTTTCAAGCACTGGAGACTAATTAAAACAGAGTTATTGGAAAGAGCTGATGTTTTTTTTGTAATTGCTAGACCTCTGAATCTCGTCAAATGATTGTGTCTTTGTAATTGGAATTACAGATAACCAGCAGGCTCCTGTTCCCTTAGTGGCCCGGATAACTGGGTGTAGAAGGGTGGAGGGTGGTTGAGAGAAAGAAGAACATAGTTAAGACTGGAGATTAAAATGGAAAAAGGGAGATTAATTGTTTTCCTGAGATTGGCTCTCATCTTCCAGCTCTTCGCACATTTTTACAAGGTGGGGATGAAAAGTAGCCCCTGTGTCCCACATTCCACTGCTGATGAAATTAGGGCCTAAAAAGAAAGTGAGACCCACAGTGAGAGGGAGATAGAAGAAAGGGAAGAAGGAGGCTGACACGAGAGGACCATGAGAAAGTGAGTGAGATCTGAAACAAAGTTGACGGAAATGAAGAGGATACAAGATAAAAGGCAGGTTTTTACTGCTACAGTCTATTAGTTCAGTCCCCAACTTGACCTGTTCACTGAATAAGAAAAACATATTTTTACATCATACTATTATTTCTAGGAGCATAGTTTCAACACAAATCCTTTTTTGGATGCAGAAGCAAATACACTTTTGCTCTTTTCAATTATTGTAATCCTGCTGGTGAGTGGCTAGTTTGGGATGATACAGTATCTGACGTTTGACAGTCTGTTGAAGCTTTTCTTTCATTGTGTGGTGTCGAAATTACTAGGGCAATTAAATGGCAGAAATGCTGAAAGGTTAGAACCAGATAAGAAAACCACGCAATCCCCATTAAATCCTGTTCATATTAATCCCCACTAAGCGCACCAGGCCAATCAGCCTGTCTGGTTTTTAGTGTTGCTCAAATATTTCCTTGACAGCTCTCGTTCAGAATACATGAAGACATGAAGGGGAACACGCTGTGATCTTTTAAAGCGCATTCCAGTTTTCTCCATCCAAAGCAATGGATTTTTCTTTTCTGGACTGATATGTTTCTATAAAACCAGATTGTTTTTATTAATTTATTTTTTTTCGATTTATTATGACAGATCACCAAGATACTCAAAGCATTTGTCTCACCTATGTGTTGACAAGAGACGCAATGACTCCTGGAGGCACCATGCATGAATACATTGGTCCTCCCTAATGTTCTCGATCGTGTGTCTCCTCAAGGGCATTATTCAAATGAAGTCGTCGAGAAATGAGAGGAATGGTTGACGGATGAAATACTTGTCCAATCAGTGAGAGTAGTAGTCTGGTTCAACATGTATGTGTGGGTTGTGTGCGAGTGTTGTGGTGGATGGTCGTCATAAAAGCACCTCATCAGAATGCTGCTGTCATTCAAACTTTGAATTGCAGCACCCTGAACATAAAAAAATAGCCAGAGGGCTTCTCGCCGATCCCTCTGAAAAATAGGTGGAATTCAATTATGGCTGTGCATTTATGTGTGAAGGGATTTGGAAGTGTTTCAGTGGTGGCAGTGAGCTTAAAAATCCAGGGCTAAGTTTGCCTGAAACATTAAATGATAAGAGAATAAAAAAAATAAAAAGAAGACGGGGACATATTGCTGCACGCACACACACACACGCACATACACACACATACACAGCGGTGTCTTCCACATACGAAACATCACCTTTATAGGTCCTGTAATAGCATTACAAACCACTATCCAATTCAACCCCTCGACATATTCACTTTTAATAAATCTGTTTTATTGCAGCAGTATAATGCTCTGATAATAGGTTTGAGGTAAATTCTTTCCGCATTCTGAGTGTTATTTTCCTCACTGCTGCAAAGTTCAGACTCATTTGCGAGGGGAGATTAAATAGTATCGGCTTATACAATTGGTGGCTGTCCTTTGACATGGCATCTTTTTCATTGATTGGAGGAAAGCAGTGGCAGTTCCCTTGTTGCCAATACCCTGCTGATGTCTCAAATCGGGGACTGGGTGACCTTTACAGGAGACACCCTACCTCTTTCCCTCCTACGCCAGCCACACACACACACACACACACACACACAGAGACACACACACCAGTCAAGGACTGTTAATCTGGTGAGTTAGCATACGATCCCCACGCCATATGCCATTTCATCTGTCACCTGCAAGTGGAATTGACAGGTAATGTGGCAGACATTACTCCCTCCTGTTCCTTTTTTAAGAGGCTTCGTTTTGATGAAACATTTTTCCTATCGGAACCAAAACATTAGAGCATCATAAATACACCATTATGTTCTACATTCTCACCTCCACTCTTTCTGCATGCAGATAGAGTGTCCATAAGCCTGTTTAAAAAAAAGTCAAATGTCCTATTGAGTCTACCTTACCAGACGGTGGACACTCCCATGCTCATTTCAGCTCCAGTAACATCTTCCCTTAATGCTTTAATTAACTCAACTTTGATAACTCCGACATATATTAGAAAGTAGCACTTCAATTACAGCAGGCTCTGCACTTCTTGTTCATATCAACGGAACAAACGTTTCAACTTTAGTTATTTTGGCTCACTTTCACCAAGCTAGTTTTTCCGTCTGTTTATCTCACTCTCATGTGCCAAATAACCTCGTGTGTCAGCTCAGTCACAAGGTTTGTTCTTACTTGCTGGTTATTTGAAATGTCTGCTGCCTGCAGCTGCAAAGGCGCTCGATGTGTGAACCTCAAGCTCCCCTTAAAGAACAACACTGACTTTGAATTAAGCCTCGCTCTGTGTGTGTGTTCGTTTGGAGTTCGAGCGTCTTACGCATCCAGACAATCCCTCTGCTTCCCCACTCGGTGTCCATCATTGTTTCTCTATAGTTAGAGCCATGTCTCTGCCCTTACACACATACATACGCACACGTTACTGGGCTGTGCCACCGCTTTCCTTGCCTGGATGGCTGTGCAATTGTGTTTTGGGGAAGCAGCCTGGCAGTTCCTCCTTGTGTGCAGGCTCCCCTCATTACAGAAGCCTAATTGGGATTAGTGCAGCATTTTGTTTTGGCATTGTTAACGAGGCCAGTGGTCAATGCCAATTTCGGGCTTGTTCTTCTCCTCCAACTCCAGGACAAGGAGCCATGTGTATGCTTTTGTCCTGTGTTGTTGTTTTGCATACATTACTTTGCCAATTCTACCTCTATCTTGGACACTGAAGTAAGCCTGAGAATCTTGTTTGGGAAGTCATTGTGTAAATGACATCATATTAACAAAAACAAATAGGATTGGCTGATGGTTTCTATCTTGATCACCCAATTGTGGTTCCTTGACAGGAGATCCAATCACGAGGGGGCGGCGCCGTGGCTCCGCATCTGACGGAGCCTATAGAGCCTTTAGGCTTCCTGCAGCTTATAAAACAGTGAGCGTTTTATTCAAAATATGTAAACTTTACTTTCAAATGTCTGCTCGGTACACTGTCACGTCATCGTGTTTCGTTGACATTATTATGTTATCTTGAATATCGCCATCCAAATCATATCCATAACTAGGGCTGTACCGAGTAGTTTGAAGCTTCATTCGCAACATTGACATTCAAATTATCATTATTATAATGTGTTAATAATAATAACGTATGGAAACATTGCATGCAGTCCACCTTTCCGTGCCGTGTTTCCATCCACATTTTACAGCCCTTTCCATAACAAGCAGGCATATGGAGAATGGGGATGTGGGGTGTCAGATCCGTGGGAACGAGGCGGCAAACTGGTTTGTAAATAAAGATTTAAAATCCACTGCTCACTTGTGCTGAATAACAGGGCTCAGCGGACAGACATGCCATCCGAAAAAATCTCCAAATGAAGTAGGGCGCGTCTTCAAGAGATTATCTTTGGAACAACTTCGTTCTGATAGCAAGTTCGTTAAAATCCCCATAATACAGGCGTAGGAAAAAACGAATGTCGATCATCTCGTCAATCATCGGTATAAAATCCAATGGCCAATCAGCGCAAGCCCAGACAACAACATGAAAGCGTTTCAACAAATGAGTTCTGCTTCATCATTTTAGAATCCGTATCTTGTACAGATGTTCTTTGAAACAGTGACGCACTAGTCCTCCATTGTGCATAATGGCAACGATGCCAGGAGTCACACGATGATTGCTATCGTTTAAACGAAAAAACGGAGAACAGAATACAAACATGGACATGAGGTTTGAGGGAAAGCAATGTCTGTTTCACACAGCAAAATGACTGAGGCTCATTTAACGGAACTAAATTGATCACAAAAGATGAGATGCCATCAGAACGTGGCTGAGATGCGGGTGTGATCGCTTAATTGCCCCATTATAGCTTGTTGCTCTCGTCACTTGTCATCTTAATGAAATGCACATTACTCTTGTCTTTATAACTTGCTTGTTTTCCTTCAACTGAACAGATTATAGTTCAGAATGTATTCACACAGTTATTTTAATATTTATGCTGATGAAAGATTCCTATTCAAGAATGTTCATTTGCAGGACACAATGTCCACAGTTGGATCAGCTTTTAATCAACATCATAGAGATCCATGCACTGTGATGAAAGAAAGCATTATTTCAAACACAAAGACATTACTAAACTCTTACTAATGAGCTTGTGTCTTTAAGCTTCTCCTCTGTCTTTTTTTGCTTTTAGTTTTGGAAAACACAAGTTCATTTTTGAAAAACCCATTCTTTCAGCCATCCGTCCCATCCTGTGACCACCAGCTGAGTTACAGTTGTGTGGATCTCACAGCTGCCAATCCATCAGCGTGAAAGTGAAGATATTTTTTTCTGTTGCCTGTCTGTCCGCCTCCCTGTGTCTTGATGGATGGATGGGTGCAGCAGGTGGAGCTTGTTTTTGCCATGACCACGATCCATCACTATAGAGGGATTATTGCTTTCCAACTAAAGCTCCACAAACAGTTGACAGAAACCTTTGCCGAAAAGTAATTCACCATTAAAATACATCTGATCGCTACATTTTATGAGATCTTGCATTTTTACTCGAAAACATGAATGCTCATCTTGAAGTTAAATGACAGTGCAGATCTTGAGGAATCAAATAAAGATATTTGCATACAAACAAACAAACACAATGTTGTTTGAGCAGACTGTGCGGTAAACATGGCACTGCTCAGTTCGTCGGTGTCCTCTCAGGCAAAGTGCGAACACACACACACACACACACACACTAACTGGCTTATTCAATCAGTGTAGAAGATGGAGAATGACAGTGAACAGTTATATCAATAACTCTTTGTCAATTAAAATCACTTGAAATGGATCACGTATCGGATTTGAAAATGATTCGACCGAGATCAATGGTTGTTCGGTGTTTGCAAAATGACTGAAATGGATGAGGTACTTTTGTTAATCGCACACACACAGAGTGCTGACATGTGATTAGCAAGAAAAAGGGACAGTGAGGTGTGAAAATGGGGAAAAACACAAAGATTAACAGCGTGAGTATCCTCTTTAGTATTGAATCTACACTGATCCTTTGATGAGGCGTTGTGTTTGGTTGTTATCAGTCCTGGCTTTTACAGCTTGAATCTTTGCCTGAAAATACAGGGTTTTTTCTCCTGTTATTACTGAAAATGACACACCGAGAGCTTACCTTTCTCTGCACCTCTATGACTTGTCAGCCTGAGCCATGCAACTTTTTCAGAGCTCCCTGATAAGTGACCGAAAAAACCTTAAACCTGCTAATTACTGCAGAATCTCACCCAGGGAAGGCATCAAAAAGGCTCCGAATTAACTCCTTTTATACCTTCAAATCCACACGAGCACATCTCGCTGCCCTACTTCAAGTCATCGCAGATGTTTACTTCCCCTTAAAATGCACTGGAACTTCTGCAGATGTCGTGATGGCCGTATGGTACATGGCTCATATAAAACTGCCACAGCAAGATTTTCATAATTCATTTTTTAAAGTTTCAGTTTGGTTCTTCTGACTTTCATTTGTGTCTGCTCATTATATCTAGATTGTCCCATAAATCACTTAAGCCTGGACAATTAAGTGACCAACAGTTTTCTGTTCAAGCTACTGTACAGCGATTACCGGTATGTTTTTTGCCAAAATGAACCAAAATCAGTCCCCGGTCTTTAAGTTTTAGGAGGTTTTCAAACCACTTCCATGATTCTGTTTCCAGATTTGCTTCTTCTTTAAACATTGGATTTATGTCCACATGAGAATTCTGTATTTCTGTTTTCTTGAGCTGACTTACTTTACACGCTGCCTCTTATATTGTCGTGCAGCTTTGGAGTTTGTTCATGTTGGAAAATATGTTGAAGCAACTCAAGGGAAATAACGCCTCCACATACTGTTCACAGAGCAAATATTTCTACTTGGCACAGTGAGAGTGAACCCTGCCAACTGCATGATTCAGAAAGCCACTGCTGTTGTGTATTCTGGTCAGTTTGAGCACTTCTCTGATCAACTGAAATGCTATTGACAGTACACTTACTCTTAGCTGAGCTTTACAATTACCAAACTTGTCACCAAGACCCTCTTAACCCAGTGAGCCATTGTCACCCCAAATTCAATATATAAACTCATTGTCTCACTGGAAACAAATCTAAAATGTATATCCGTGACATCACAATACTGAGTGAAGTTTAGAAAGAATGAAGAACAAACTTGAGCCTGCAATCATTGCTCCTGGCCTCTGTCCTCCTCTCACTGCTGGTGTGACTCACTGCCTGCAGGCACCGGTGGAGGGAGGAGGAGGAGGAGGAGGGGGAGGAGGAGGAGGAGGGCCTGCTTAGTCTCTGCACACAGCATGTACAATTCCAGAAGTCCCGATCAAGTTTTTCCCCGATTCAATACTCCCATTTCCTAGATAACAGTGCACACTTCAAGTACATTAAAGTTAAAATCAATGTACATGCTTCACAATTTTGCTGTGTTGAGTGTTAATAATTACAAAGACATTTGTGGTGAATATTTCAGCTTTCTGAATCTCTTACACAAGAAACATTGCTCATGTCCAGTAGGACGATAATTATTCAGAAACACCAGGGAAGATATTATTCAGGTGAGCCATGTGTGATTCAGCATAGTACTTAAAAAAACAGAAGAAGAACATGAAAGAGGGATTTTAGGTTGTAGTTGATTTGGAGTTTCACCATCGCAGCCTTCATAAAACATTTGTAAGTATTGGCAGTTTATTGTACCGCGTTGCATTATATTGCACAGTTGTCTGAAACGGAGGGGGGGGGGGAGTGTCGGCTTAATATGCATTATTACTTATGCATCGCAGTTTAAATAGCAGTAACTTGTAAATGAGATCTTGAATGGTATCTGGTGAGATTCCTTTTGAGTTTATTTCCATCGGCATTTGGGAATATGTTGTTTTCTTTGTGCTCTGTAAAGTCGTGGAACACTCTTTGCTTCCCATCATGGCACTTTTATGAAAGATCCAACCTGTTTAATTTGTGTATTCTTCTGTTGCAATTTAAAATCCTCTGCTTTCTTTTTTAAATGCTCACTTTTCTCACCCAACTTGTACACATGAAAGCTGCACATAGTCACTCGCACACTAACTACGGGATCCCTAACAATGTGTTTTGATTGTAATAGCTGTACAATGTATTTCAACCAGTGTTGTGTAGAAAATCTTTGAACAATTCAACTGATACCGTTGGACAAAAAAAGCACTTTAAATACTTGTTATGCTGCACAGCCTACCTTTGAAAACTATGTTGTAAAGTCATAGAAAAAAGCGGGCGACTGTAGCTCAGTGGTAGAGCGGGTCGTCCTTCAGTCAGAGAATTGGCGGTGTATGAATGGTTAGTTATGGGTGGCCATCAGTGTGTGAACTACAGCTGATGTTCCTTCTGCCAGTGCAGTGCTCAAGAGCCCATTAGGTTTCCTTCGGCCTGCCAGCACAGTCTACAAGCATTTGTTTTGACCTCGCAAATTAAAATGTCTGCTCTTATCAATGCCCCCGAGGCAAGAGGGAAGGAGACAGAGAGATGTCTCTGTCTGCCCTTGTCAGGTCGCCGGTCTGCTTTCCATCACTTGAGTAACCACGAAACAGCTGTCAGACAAAAGAGCACTTTGCCCTCGGTGTGTGTCTGCACGTGAGTGTGCACCTGTGTCTGTCTATGGGTTAAAGAAAAGAGATGTGTGTGTGATGCAAACAGAAGCTTGGCATTTCCAATGACCGTCATATCATTTATAATATCCAATTCTCAGCCACATCTGACAAACAAAGGACAACAGATAACCACAGGTACTGTTCACTGCCTACAGGACTCTTCCTCTGGTGTGAGATTGTTCTCTGCACAGGGTTGGACAAGAATCTCGAGTGGTGACTCATATGTACTGTTTTAGTTTCAATATATTACGACTGTCACTGGGTTATTTTTAGATTTATTCCTGTTTTGGCCCACTTGCATGCACTTCCACTGCCAGTAAGCAGGCCTCCGGCATACATGCGACTCCCCCCAACGTTTTGTGTGTCTGCTTCTGCTGATGTAAGTTTGGTGCAGCAGCAGGGCTCCTAATGAGAATGTATGGCTCTCGGTGCAGACCGCCATCCGGCTGCCCTGCTCTGACAATGCATAGAATTTACTCCCAGTGCTCTTTCTCTCTGGTTATCCCTCCCTCTATCAGCCACTCTTCTATGAGGCTTCTTTTTTTCCTCTTTGCTTTTTCTGTCGATTCCCTCGTTTACTGAGATGTAAACTTAATTTATTTCACCCTGGCTTGGCACAGACACAAAGAAGAGCTGCATCCTCACATTGTTAGTACGTTCCTTGGCCGTCTGTACATGTGGGTTGGAAAGGTGTCAAAGGTAAATCACACATGCATATTAATGGCCTGCCTGCTGCTGCGGCATGACCACTGCAGTGGTCAGAAAAGCAAGATTCATGCTCATTATCCCTCTTTTCCATTCAGCTTATACGCCATCTCTCTATTTCACATCATTTCGTCTTCTCCGTTCAGCCATCTGTTGCTCAAAGAGATCTCCATTGCTTCTTCAGTCTCATTTCCAATGTCCCTCATGTAATTATATTATCTTGATGCTCTGTCAACCCAAACCTGTCTGCTTGCTCCTCAGCATCACCCTCTAACTAGCTACCTGGTGTGAGAGTATTGCTCTCCCTCTCATGCTCGTTCTCGTACTCTCGGGTGGGGGGTTGAACAGCGTAAGATAGCCAAGTTCTACACCAATTGAACGCCTGATCTCGTTACAGATAGAGAATGAACCAAAGTGGCAGTGATTGAAACAAATATGAACTTGATAAATGCATCACATGTGGGGCAAAACCAGATGTGAGTGGAATTTTTCCTGACACCACGAATCAAACTGCTTTTTTAAAATCTTTTTTTTCAAACATATTTAGTCATTCCTTTTTTTTTAATCACTCTGGCATTCAATAGAATATCTCATTCTGAGCACACCAACGACAAAATAAAGCCTAGAGCGTTGTTCATCATTGTTTGGAACAGGTTTACAAAATGTGAGCAAAGGATGTGTTTCATGAAACCTGAGGCAGCAGATAAGAGAATCCGGAATAATGGTAAACGTAACTCACAGAAGCCCTCCACTTTGCAACACAGAGAGGACGCTACATGACTTGAACACTTAAAAACAAAAAACACACAAGAAGTAGATACAGGGTGAAAAAAAGTCTGCACTTCAATAGATTTAGAGATATTTGTGGATGATGCTACTCTGTCAGAACATTACACTGTGCTGTGCCTACACCAACATCACAGTAAGAACAAAGGGTTTTACTGGATAGAAATGTTTCAGATCTTTCAGTAGTTTCTCTAAAAATACCTAATATAGTCATAAGAGAAGGGGAAAAGCATTTTTCCCAACATTGTATATGGGTTAAACAAACAGCAGTGATAACATAATAATGAAGTTTTAAATACATGATAGGCCCGGGCAGATAGATTTAATTTGGCAGTAATTAAGTATGTTTTTGCAGTCTATAAAATCAGGTGTCAGACTTCAGAGCTGGCGTTCACTCTTGGCCTGTAGTGGGGATATAAGAACAGTGTCCCTCCCTCAAAGGGAGCTTTAATTTCCACTGATCAGTCATGGCTGAGAGGTACACCAACAGGTACTTAGCAAGAGGGGCTCTGGATGGAAGTGGGTAGTTTGGCTCGACCATACCCGTCAGCGGTCTCACTCAATCATTCTCCATCCAATAATGCTGCAGATAGAGCCCAGATCTTGCTGAGTGTTTCATCACCCTGCTTGCTAACTCCACTCTTCCAACTTCACTATTACATCTAATAGACGTTGTTTGTTTTATCCACCTTCAAATGGACAAGCTCAAAGCTGATAGCAATATATTACTCTAAAATGTTCACACTGGTGATGTTGTGCCACAAAGAACGGAAAATGTCTTCATGTGTACACGAGTTTGTCGAGAGCTCAGTGATTGCATGATATGCATTACCTGCTGCATATGCTGTGCGATTGGGGCTTTGAGGCTTTTGTGTGCAAAATAGGCCATTAACTTTCTGCTTTAAAGGGATAAGTAGGAGGCGCAGGATCCTTGTTAAGGTCTGCATACTCCCTGCAGCAGGTTCTTAGTAGAGCAGGAGTGTGGGATTAGCCAATTAGCATCACAGGGCCCGTATAAAGAGGCTTGTAAATTGAATACAGTGAACAGACAAGTAGGCGAATGAGAACAAGCTTATTAGTTGTTGGATAGGAACTGAAGAATGGGGTTCTTTGTGGGCATGGTCCAGATGATCTTTACGCCTTGTTAAAATCCAAGTTCTTGAGTGGAACGTCTGTAATAGCAGATGAACTGAAGCAAAAATGTTTTCTACATTTTAATAAAGTATGAAGGAGTATGGCAAAGCAGCTTGACCAGCAAAGATGAAAGAATCTTACTTTCAGTATCAAGTGCTTCATCCTCTTGGGGAACTCAACATGATTCTTTATCCTTCAAACTTTGACGCACTCTGGTCTTTCTTGGAGTAATACAGATTTCTTCAAGGCTAGCTGTTTCCCCTGCTACCAGTGTTTATGCTAAGCCAGCTGGCTGCTCGCTGTAAGCTTCATATTTTTGCTGTATCAATCTTCTCATGTAACTCTCAGCGAGAACATTTTGTAAATTGTATCTCAAAATGTTGAACTATTCCTTGAATAATGTAATCCTTTATTTCATTATGTGTGTGCAGAGAACGAAAACATATTAACAAATATTTTAAGCTGTCAGCTCCCATGAGAGTGCATCTGATCTTGGGCTGCTTGGTTCACTCTGCTCCCACTTTGACCTCAGGGCTAAACAACTACAAAGCCAGTGGGGAATCGAGTGCTCGCCTGCTTGTTGCACTCATTTACAATACAGAGCGAGAGGGAAAGCGCGAGGAAGAGAGAAGGCAACATCCAAGGAGCAAATAGGACTTGGAGATGAGGACAAGGACTGAGTTAGAGAACGTATAAGTGAGAGATGGTTTGAACCATCCCCTGCTGGGGAGGGTGAGAGAGGGGCAGTGATAAATAAATCAATAGAGATAGAGAGAGAGAGGGCGAGAAAGAGAGATGGCAAAGCAAAAATAGCTGTCCAGTTGAAGCTAAAGTAGTGAGTGTAGGAGGCCTGAATGGACAGAGCTAGGACAAATAATTCCAATATCTTCCAATCATGCTAACTGTATTTAATTATTTTTAAAAAACCACCACTTAATGCATTTATTTTATTTGTATTCAAACCATGATACATTTGATACTAGCATACCTTGTTGTATTCAGTGTTTCATATCTTCACATGGTCTTTAGGTATGTCGTATAATGGGGCCTTGAAAAATGTAGAATGTAGAATTCCTGCAGGGACTGTGATTTATTAGCCAGCACTTCTACCAATGCTGATTTAGAGAGTCTCTCTGGTACTCTCTGCATACGTTTAATTATATGCAGCCAGAGAATTGTGAGGCTGACGAGGGACCTTAGACTGTGAATACTGCAATGATACTGTTGTACTGACAGGTGACACCGCCCCTGTATGAGAGTCAAATGTAGCAGGAGCTACGTTTAGCTGTAAAAGAGGTTTATTGTTTTTCCAGGATAAATATGCTTGCATAGCTATTGAGTGATGATTTATCCCCTGCACTGCATTGTGGGTGGAAAACACCGACGCACTGGAAATGCAAGCGGCTGTAGTGAGATCAAATCCTACAGGAATAAATGAGGGCGCAGAATGCACACCAGGCAGAGTAAAGGTGGGGATACGGGCAGACAGACACAAGGAGGGTTTAGAAACATCACACGTAGAACATGCTAGGATCTGAGAGACAGAGACGGGACAGCTGGAGTCCTCAAACAGATGGCAGCTCAGGTCTGCTGGGTCAGAGCAGTCATCGCTGGAGCACCGTTCAGAAGACAGTGAGTCAGCAGTAAGCCACCTGTGCCTCATACCAAAAAAGAACTAAATTGAACAGTAT
Source organism: Melanostigma gelatinosum (assembly GCF_949748355.1). Lineage (NCBI taxonomy): Eukaryota > Metazoa > Chordata > Actinopteri > Perciformes > Zoarcidae > Melanostigma > Melanostigma gelatinosum. Next base: position 7,563,979 of record NC_136645.1, read on the forward strand.
GGGAGCCGGGGTAGTGGGGCGAAAAGGCGTATGGAAGACTGGCTGGTTTGTGATTTTAATCAAAGCAGAAACTCTGAGGCTGAGGAGATGAGAGAGCAGCCTCGCAGGACCGGGTATTAGCTCACCCCGTCGTGACACTTCAAATTGATGTTATCAACATAGTAATAGACCTACTTTTGCCAGCTCCCTTCATGCAATATGGGGGATGACAGTTTACTTAGGGACGACATAAAGTAGATCATATTTCCACGAGATTCTCTGTCTGCTTACGTTTACCTCAGTATCTCCAAGCAGATGGTTTGGCCTGGGTGTCTTCCACGCCACCTGTTGAAGTGGTACACTGCAAAATATGCGGCACTGTGTCCCCTCGAGCGGTAGCTGGAGCTACAAGTAGTGCATTAAGGTGAATCTGGGATTAGATGGAATTTTGATACCCTTAGAGATTATTGTAGCAGCAACATAACAGGATTCAACAGACGAAAATAAACACGGCAAAAGCCACTGATAGAATTTCATAAAATAATAACTGAAACAACATGCAATGTGGCATTATTAAATTATATCCATTGCGAATACTAGTTCAAATTAATATTTACTTCATACGCAACATCGCTCATTTTCTAACTTACCCTTATTAATGATGAGTGACTTCAGTATGAGGTTTGAAAAGCTAATTGCTAAAGCTAAAAGCTGTTGATCGGCTGTCGTGGCAGAAAGGCTGGTCCCATTTAATAAAGCTGCAGAGTGGAGATATGTGCCACACATTACTCTCTGTTCAAAGAATCACGGCAATAAATGGACTGCATTTATAACATTGAGATATGGACGATGCGCATGTGTCAAAGATAATAATAGTATAATAATATAATATTCATAATACATCATCCTGTCACAAACATCCCATGCACATCCATGTTGTAATAGTGTGTCTATTGCTGTGGTGGCTAATATTTATAGTTGTAGTCATCAATTAAGTTGACTATTCTCATAATGTAAGAAATGCAACATCGGACAACAATTCCCATAATTCACCTGTGCAGCCCATGACAAAACTACAAGCATACAAACATGGCTATAGGCTGACAGTATGCACTGCCACGTGAAGTCGAAGAGGACAGATAGTGAGGATCTCTGTTTTTGGAAGGCCATAACCCAGTGTGGTACAGTGCAATAAGTGACTGCAGGCTTTTACCTTTCAGAGAATACCTCAGTGTCAGCCCCGCCAGGAGGGCAAAGCCCTCTTTCATTTCATGCATGAGGAGCCTCTCTTCCGCATTTTGTTGTTTCTCTGCTGACAACTCAGCGCCCAAGAGAGGAAATTAATAACAAAAACTAGAGTGCAGAGCACAACAGAACAATGAACAAAGGCTGGCAATTTGGAAATTGGATCCTAATCCAAGAAATGATTAGTGACTTGCTGTTGAGGATTTCAGACAATAAGAACTCCTGAAATTCCACCAACGGTTGCGTGGGCTCTGTCTGAAGGTGTCTTGCTGAGTTTAAAGCAGTTTTGGTGCATGCCTCACATGGGCCAATTTCATCGTTGGCACTAAACGACACAAAAATAAGGTGTTACCGACAATCCACTTGTTTTTGGAAATTGCCTGTCGGCAAACATATCATTTTTGTTTTCCTATTTTTTTTACTTGGCAGTCCTTGCTCATCCATGCACACATACAAAAGTATGTTTTGACACATGCCCCCATCAGTAGATATTTATTAAACTCAGGAATGGGTGTTGTTGGCAGCATGGTGTCCTTGACATTTATCTACAGATGCTCATAGCAAACTTTAAAATCCAGCTGCTTGTTGGGTGTATTTTTGTTTTGTTTTGTTGGGAAGGAGTGTGGTACCTTAATGGACTTGGTTATGGGAATCTGTCTTGTGACGGCCATTACCGCCTGAGTTTAATGTGCACTCTCAAGGTAGTGCGTTGACATTTTCAGCTTGGCACAACCAGAGGCTTGGCTCGCCACGCATGCTGCTCCTATGTGCCCTGCCTTCCAAGGATAATGAGCTAATTTGCTTTTCAACAGGACAGTGCTGACGTTAGACTGGGGAAAAGGCTCTTCTTTTTCTTCTTCAAAATAAAAAAAACATTATGTGGCACAGAATTGCTCCGAATGATACATTTTGAATCTTCAGACAAATTTGTGATCAGTTATTAGGGCTCATTATATAGTCGGAGAAGGTAAATTGTGCAAGATGAGAGTAAAAAAGATAAGTTTATTTTACAAAACCGATTCATGAATTATGTTAAAAAATGTATTAATATAAATGATAGCATGTGCATGTGAATTTCAGAGACGAAATTGTTAAAACTTGTTGAAGCTTGTTAAAACTACTGACAACAGGACATGAATATAGATTACCATTCATTACAGAGTGAGGAGAGAGAGTCATCTTCTGCATTAACAAATATCTCAATGCATAATTTACTTAAATCATTCCAGATGACTTGTAAGCCGACCCCCCGAAGAGAAAAACCTCACTTAAAATGGTGAAACAGTTCAATGAATGGTCCTCCATCTGCCTCACTGCTGTTTGTTTACTTTTACTCACACCATTACCCTCATCTAAAGATCTCCCTAATGTTAATTGCAATTTCATTAATGTCTAGCTCTTCTAAAAATGTGGAGATCTCCTGTAGAGTTTACAGCGCCTCCTAATGTCACCAACACATCCGACAGAGCAACACAGGTTTACCACTACGGTCTTCTTTCTCACCACAAGTCTAGTGTTTGCTCGTGATCAGCCTTGGTTTTAGCCCCACTCTTTGATCTCTAGCTTGCCACATGCCTAACTAATCACCAGATACAACTCTGATATATCTTACCTACAGTGTTAATGGTCAACCAGAGCTACTTCATCCAAATGTTGACAAACCAAAGTAATAAGGTTTAAGTGTCTGAAAGCTGCACATAGGTACAGACGCTGAATCTCACAGGCATTGGCAGCAGAGATAAAAGAAAAAAAACTCTTCTCACAAAAGCAATTTGAATATTAAAAATCCTTGATTCAAATTCTGTCTCAAATTGTGCAAAATGAACTGGCAGAACAAATCGACATGGGTTTGCTTTATCTAAAGCACCTTACAATCATTTGGTTATATATCACTGGACGTCCTTCAAGGGAGTTCCTGACGTACAGTACCAGTGCCAACAGCTACCTTGCACAGGTCCTGTGTCTTTTAACTGCTTGACATTGATGCATTTGGCAACTCAGCAGAATGAATCATCCCATCAAGCTGATTTAACACTCAAGAAGAAGGTTATCCTTACCATCAGTTATCCTTACCACACCTATCTGCCACCAGGCTTGCATCGGAACACATGTCCGTCTTTGTTCAAGCTGCTGGAAACAGGTGGCTGTGATCTTCTGTGCCAACATGAGCCTCAGTGGAGCTGGTCAGTGTTTGTAGTACTATGCCCAACATACTGTCGTGGCTACAGTCTTCATGCAGTGGATTACTGCTGATAGCATCATGTAAGCCAGGGATTCCCAAAGTGGGGTGCGCGCACCCCTGGGGGTGCGCGAGCTGCCTCTAGGGGGTGCGCGAGAGGAAAAGTGTAATGGCGGTGCAGTCCTGTCTCCTAAAAATTACGTTCCCCCAAAACTAAAATGCATTCTCAATTACGTTTTACCACGAACGTATTTTCTCCCTGATTACGTTTGTGTTTGACGTACAAATACGCTTCTCATCAACATATCTTTGCTGTACTCTAGTCTTTATTATTTTTCTGTGATCTGCCTCGCCTCTGCCCCGCCACCCACAAGTTATTGACCCGCGGCCTGTTCCGAGGGCTGACAGACCTGACGATCGGGCGCCTCACGGCGGGGACGGCTGGAGACCTCGCGTCCCAGCGCCAACGAGTGAGCGCCCGCGACTCGGAACCATAAAACCAAGTCCCGGATTTCACCCGGGGACATTCTGGAGGTATTGTGACCGGGTGATGTGCCTCGTTGCTGGGGAGGTATGAGCCGAGAGTGGCGGGGTGTTATGGAGGTATATATTACAACTCGGTGTTGTTCCCGTGCGTGGATGAGCGCATTTCTGCCGGAGACAGGCGGCGTGTTGTGGTGGTATTCTGACCGCGTAATAGGGAGAAGGTAGAGGCGGTGGTGGAGAGGGAAAAATGTTAAAGAGATGGTGGAATGTATGATTGGAGAGAGAGAAGCGAAAAAGTTGGACGTGATCCCGGTGTCCAACAACACTGTCGCGCGCATCGATGCTTTGTCCGAAGACATCCTGGCTACATTGGTCGGTCGCGTGAAGAAGAGTGAGTTTCACTCTCTGCAAGTAGACGAGCCTACAGATGTGGCCAATCTGGCCAATCGTCCGTTACCTTCGTAACGTTACGTCCGTTACCTTTTGGAAGGCACGGTGCAGGAAGAGTTTTTGTGTTTTTTATCTTGTAAACAAACGCCACGCGCGAGCAAACTGTTCTCTCATTCGTCCGATTTTTATGCGGCTCTGTTGCTTTTTTTTTTTTTTTAAGGTGTGTGTGTGGGGGGGGGGGGGGGGGTTGGGGGTGCGTGAACCCGGTCGGGATGTAGAAGGGGGTGCGTGGCCTAAAAAGTTTGGGAACCGCTGATGTAAGCCATTGTAATGGTTAATGCCATGTCATTCCAGTGGAGGATAGCACTGGAGCTTTTTAAGTAGCTGAGCCTATTTCTTTACAGTGAAATGACACCTACATTTTAGGCCTATGTGAAAAAAATGTCCAACATCACATAAATAATGCAAATAGCATTTTGAATGTCGAACAGCTATTGTGTTTTGTAGGGTTGAAGTCATACATTATGTGTCGTAGATTGTTGGTGTGATGTCGGATAATCCTCGGCTAGTTTGTCCAAACGTTACCAGGCATCTGAAATGATATGCATTGTGTGTCTGTCTAAAAACTGCCTCGTGTTGTCTATTTGTAGTTCGGTATAGTTTTATGTTGTATTTAGTGTAACATGATTTGTCACATGGCACTAAAGTACAAGCTATCTGTGACCCCCCCACAGCGGAGTAGCATCCTCTCCATCTTGAACCAACAAACAGCTACTCCTCTGCTAGTGGCGACCTCTTCTTCTTGACGTCACAGAACCAACGTGTAGCAGCAGCGAATGATGCACTATTGCAACCGAAACATTAGCTGCCGCAGACCGATTAAGTCGACTTACAGTTGCCTTTTTCAAGAATTTTAAAACTTGTGTCTGTGAGATGTTTGGGGAGAACTATAAATCAGTCTGCCACTTAAAGAGGTTATAATCCTGATTCCTCAACAACCTCTTTACTCTGTTAGCACATCAACAGACACAACGTTTGCTCTTTGTTAACTTTTGCTTATTTATTTGTTGACTTGGTCCCATTATTTGACCACTGTTGTTGAATTAGAAACACAATGCTTGTGGAAGGAACACGACCTTCTAAAAGATAATTAAAACCGGTGTTATTTAATCCTCCATCCTTGTGTTGTCATCTTCTATTCTACTGTAGCACAAAGAGGGAACGCATACCTGAATGAACTTATGTTAATTCATAATTTATCTCGCATGTTTGAGGTGTTGCTCCAGATGCAGATGGGCCAAGACAGACAAGGGCAGATTGTGATACGCAACATGCAGAGTGAGAGGAAAGGGACAAGTGACAGGCAAACACAGAGGGATCAGATGAGAGAAAAGATATGTAGAGTGAGATATGTACACAGGGAGAATGAAGGGAGACCAGATAACTATGGACAAAGAGAGACAAAGAAACGAGATGATATCAGTGCAAATGACACATTACACATGAGAGCGTGAGATGTTTCCGAATGTTTCTGATCCCAGCAGAAAAGCAAAGGCCCAGCCTGTCCCTGTCCCAACGGTGAATGAGTCATGATTACCCTCCCACAATGCCAGACAATCTCTCTCCATAACACCATCCAAATCAATCATCAGAAAACACAAACACGTTTGCCATATAAAAACGAGGCTCTCTATTCACACCTGCTTCAATATGCAGCACTGTGCTGTCAATAGAGGGCCTTGTACCAACAGGCATTGCTGCAGGTTAATTGTCAGAGGGCTAATTAGCCTCATACTAGTGAGCAAAAACCCAACAAACACACATACATACATCATTGTGTATGCACAGGACTGTGTTGTGCTCATTAGACTGACCACATTAGCCCTGGAAGGAACAGTGGTTGTGCTAAGTTGATGAGAGAGCAAGTGACAGAGTCGAAAGCACTGGAAAAGGAAGGAAGGAGTGGAAAGATAGCAAGGAAACACACACATTTAAAAGGCTTGAGATACTATTGTCATCTTGATTTAATGAGACATCAATATGATGTTACAATCTACCCCCTGCTGCTATTCCGTCAAGCTCTCAGCGCTACCATGGAGCCCACACTGTCACTAACCTGCATTCACTGAATAAATATTATATTTTTGGAAAAATAAAAAAGCGATTTCAGAGATAATTTCAGTAGCTAGCGTAGCAGAGAAGGTTTTATGCTCGTTAAAGATTCGTAACGTACTTTATTTTCTTTACATTAAAATACAGCGTTTTAGAAACGGACAGCTCCTTCCAACCTCTTCGGGTAACGAGTATCACTATTACACAACGTGTAACCATGACTAGCTAAAGAAAGCTCAATAGTCTATTGAGCAGAGCCGGTTAGTGTTTGAATCCTGGTCGGAGCTGGCTGAGGCTCCGCTGTGATTGGTCAGTCTGCGTCAACAGTGGGACTTAGGAAAGGGTCCGTTTAAATCATATCTTTGATGTTACAGGCTGAGACGCCCAATCCATTTTCGCTTTTTGAAGCACACCAAGTCACTACTAATTGTTCAATAGTTGAAACTGATGCCACATGGCATGGTAGCTATAGCTGTATCACATTTTGGTGGTGTTGTTTATGTCATTGTCTGGTCGCATTAGTTTCTGTGTCGAAATAGCAGTCAGCGACTCAGAACTCGGAAAACTAAAAATTGCGTGTGTCTCCCCAGTTCTGCTCTGTTTTTCTTTTTTTTACTGATTGTATACGGAGTGGATTCTGTTGCTTTAGGTCTATTCTCCCAGGCTGCAGAGATTTAGACTCGAGGCCTTTTTCTGTTTCATCCCTCGGGTACCAGCAGTGGGAAAATATCCCGAAGCATACATTTTTGCAGTGCACAGCAACTATCTTCTTTTGTCAGAAATAATAAGAACTCAAAAGTATATTTAACATAGGGACCCAGGGGAAGAGACATGGAAGCACTACGGACAAACTAAGTCTCGTTGTCAATCCATTTTGTTTGATATGCTATATATATTTTGATTCGATTGCCACTTACAGAGCAAAGAACACAACGCAGCAGATGCCAACACAAAGCCTTAGACTGAAAGTTAAATGGAAAACCACAACACACTATCTTTTGCAAGCTTTTATTGTATACGACTGTTGCATACGTTTGTTCATTTGATTTCACACCGAGCAAAGCAGCAGCCAGCTCCATTGTGAGCTACTAAAGCTTTTCAGTGCATTGTGCAGTTCAGATAACAGCTGTAAATCTCTGTAATGACTTTTTTTTATATACGTTTGCATTAAGAATTTGCATTGTGATAGAATATCTGTGAAAAGTTTTGAAAAACGGTTGTGAAGTAGAAGACTCATGTTGAGTCACATGAAGTTAAGATGATGTGCTTCATAAGAATAACAGGCTTCGGTGTACTGTGTACAGTGGGACATTTGTACCGCAACATTGCCACAGCAAATTATTCACAAGTTAGTGGAGCCATCTCAGCCATTAGAAATTCACAAAGTGCTTGAGTCAACAATAAGTGGCTCTACAGCAGTCATAAGATATGCTTGTCAAGTGCCATTGCCTTTCTGAGTTGTTGCTCCATGAGAAAAGTTGATTGTATAATAGAAATATATGTGCAATTTATTTTCTTGTTTTGGCATTTGCCACAGACAGGGATGTGGACAACAGGAACTACATACGACATATTTCTCTCTCTTTTTTTTCACCAAAGTATTTCCATGGAATGTCTTTCCTTTATTAGACGGACGACAGCTGATAGTTGACAGGACATGACGGGAGCCAGATGCCATGCAACGAGTCCCCAGTTGATCTCAAACTATAGGGACGTTGCAAGCACATGGTCAGCATCCATAATATATTCCTTTGAATTTAATTATTTAACATACATTAGCGTGACAACTACATTACATGACTGATACCAACTTTAGGAAAAATGTATTTGACGTGTACTTTGATTTTTTTTTTTGTGTGGCCCATGTCCCATCCATCAACATGGATGATGTGGATGTTATGACATGTACTGCAGCCAGCCACCAGGGGCAACTCTATGGAGAGAAATTGGCCTCAGAATGGCCTCAAATATGTATTACACGATCCACAAACGACAGATCAGGTTACATTTGTGTGTGGAGTTTTGAGACTATTTTCACGTTATCCAGCTCCACACAGATCCACATATGCATGCTGTGTTTAGATATAGATAGATAGATAGATAGATAGATAGATAGATAGATAGATAGATAGATAGATAGATAGATAGATAGATAGATAGATAGATAGATAGATAGATAGATAGATAGATAGATAGATAGATAGATAGATAGATAGATAGATAGATAGATAGATAGATAGATAGATAGATAGATAGATAGATAGATAGATAGATAGATAGATAGATAGATAGATAGATAGATAGATAGATAGATAGATAGATAGATAGATAGATAGATAGATAGATAGATAGATAGATAGATAGATAGATAGATAGATAGATACTTTATTCATCCCCAGGGGGAGATTTGTATGTTACAGCAGCAAAGATATACTTCTGTAAACAAAGTAACAGATTTATGTGTTGGCGGACAACTGGGACATTTGGGCTTTCAATAAAATTGGGCATAATTTCAGTTTTTGTTTATGGCAACACCATTCTGTTAAATGAAAATAGTGTTCAATGTCTTGTGAATCATTTTGGATACACTTTTCCAAAATTCAGCAGGGAAGCACATGTCAAGTCGCAATGGGCAAACTTGAAGTAAAACGGTCACACTGCAGCCGCCTGATTTCAGCCTCCATAATCACTGCCCCTACCGGCGGATGGATAAAGCATTGCAATTGATTTCCACACACGCTGCTTCGAGGCATTACGTCATTGTGCTATACTCTACAGGTCATGTGGTTGTGTCCACTGTCTGGAGAGTATAAGCAGTGAAACGCTCCTTCACAGTTCAGGTGAAATGGACAGTCTTAGCATCAATAGTATTGATGGTGATATGTACCCTTATCTTAGTCTGACAGCAGGAGTGCAGGCATGGCGGAAAATGGCCGAGAATGAGTGAGTGAATGAGAGATAGCCATAGAGAGACGATTCACTCTTACTGAAGGTGCAATGTTGCTGTACACTTAATGTTGAATTAAGCCGTGGTCCGGCTGCCATACTGATCTCTCCCACTTCTCCCTTCTGTGTGGCGAAGAGATATAATGTTGTGGGAAGCTGCCAAAAGCAGAGTGGAAGGGCCCATTCATGATGAGGAAATGACACAACATCCTGGTCTGCTCTTAGCTGAGGGTGATGAGGATCATTTTTAAAGCTCTTGTGAATCTTCCAGCAGCTAAAACATAAAAAAGAACTGCAATTTGTGCCAGTTGTCCCTGCTGAATGCTTAAAAAACATCAATGACCAATTTGGCACTTTATCTTGAAAAAAAGACGGAGTATGATCCAGGGTTTATACACTAAAGTACACAGATGTGAATGTATGGAAGATCTCAATTACAATTTTGTCATTGCTCTGACTTTGAAACAATTTATAAAAATGTAAATAGTGCAGTCAATATTCCCATTTATTTTGTATCACATTCCAATTTACATTTACATTATTTACATTATCGAATCATTTCACATTTAGATGGAAAACGTAGCTGCTCATCCTTAGAGCAGTACAATACATTTTAAGCCTTTTCCAACTGCCTCTGAATGACTAGCATTTAAATCTGAATAATGTAGTATAATCTGTCACAATCAGATCACAGTTAGACCATTGTAACTGTGCCATTTATTTTAGTGGTGACTCCTTCAAATCCTAGGATTGTGCTCTGAGTCAGAGCCAACTAAATGAGACTGTCTTATCTCGACTGTGAAATCACTGTGACAGCCCCAATTTATGCAGTATTCACTACATCAGCGGTGTGGTGGTTTGTTATACTCTTCATATTACATCGGTAAAATGAGTGCAAGACACTGATGCCATCATGTTTTTACGGGCAAACAGATTGAAGTGGCACAAAGTAGTAATATCTTCATTCAGCCTGGTGTCTTGGTGCTAACTTTCCCTCCGTGCATAACCGAACTGGTCTGATGAGGTGAGGACTCCTGCAGAACAATACTGTGTGCTTTTGTTGATCGGCCCGAATCTGCATGGCAGATGTCCTTTTTAATGGTTTCAATTATGAGTGTAGGAACATGAATAAATCGCTTACAATGCCCTCGCCTCTTCCCTGATTTGGTCTCTGAATTTGCTGACAGCGGAGTGAAAATCTCATTGTAATTTAAATTGTATCGGGGTTTGCAGTGATGATTAGATGTATTTAAAAATTCATCCACCTCTACTATAATTATAATTTGGAACTTAGAAATGCAAGGCAGTCATTCTTCTCTGACATCATAACCAAAAACAAGAACAATACACGCGCCTTATTTGCTACCGTCGACAGGCTAACAAACCCTCCAGTGTCGGTAGCTGCTGAACTCCAATCCACCTGGCCATGCAATCAATTTGCCTCCTTTTTTACTGACAAAAGTAGTAATTGTTTTTGGTACCAAGGACGAACAATTGAAAATCACCGCTCAGCTTCAATCACTGATGTTAAAACCCACAAACCAAGCCAGAAATCTAGGTGTAGTTATGGATTCAGACCTCAACCTGAACAGCCATATCAAGACAATTACAAAATCAGCCTACTATCACCTGAAGAATATATCAAGGATTAGAGGACTTATGTCTCAACAGGATTTGGAAAAACTTGTCCACGCATTTATCTTCAGCAGACTGGACTACTGTAACGGTGTGTTTACAGGTCTCTGTAAAAAGTCCGTCAGAAAGCTGCAGCTCGAGTCCTCACTAAGACCAGGAGGGTGGATCACATCACTCCAGTTATGAGGTCTTTGCACTGGCTTCCTGTCCAACAAAGAATTGACTTTAAAATCCTGCTGTTGGTTTACAAAGCACTGAATGGTTTAGGGCCAAAATACATCTCTGATCTGCTGCTGCCTTATGAACCATCCCGACCCCTCAGGTCGTCTGGGACCGGTCTACTTTCTGTTCCCAGAGTCAGAACTAAACATGGAGAAGCAGCGGTCAGTTTTTCTGCTCCACATATCTGGAACAAAGTCCCAGAAAGCTGCAGGTCTGCTGAGACCCTCAGCTCATTTAAATCAAGATTGAAGACTTTTCTGTTTGCTGCTGCCTTTAATTGAACCACATTCAATTCATATATTAATCAATTTCCTGCATTTCTGCATTTTACTACTGCATTTTATTTCTTACACTGTTTTTTAATTGTTTTTGAAATCTCCTTTTCTTTTACCTTGTGTTTTGATGCTTTTAATGGTTTTATGTGAAGCACTTTGAAATACCTTGTTGTTGAAATGTGCTATACAAATAAACTTGCCTTGCCTTGCTGAATTCATCGTCCATCAATCAACCACACCATCACTGAGACGGAAATGACTGCTTCTCCACAATGGGTTTGACAGATTAGTAAATCTCTTTTTTTTCCAAAAGAAAGCAGCTGTTGTTTGCTTCTCCCTATTGCAACTCCTTTAATTACAGCAGACTTATTGACTGTTTAAAAATTCTTCCACCCATCCATTTCTATCCATATTCCCAGTCAACACATTCTCACACCAATGCGTCAAATACTGCATTTTGGTCGGTGCTCCTAAGCTTAAAAAGATTGCTCTCTACATACCACTCTAGAGTTAGTTTGTACGTTTCAATTACCGCATGTCAATATGTGCTTATTACGGGTTTAGTGACTTTTCAACATAAACTTACATTTTCACAGGAAGTAAGGTTCAGTGCAACAAAACTATAGGAAAAGAGCTTTGTTTACGTTAACGTACTGACTAACGACTCAAATCTCTATCGCGAGACTAGCGACTAGCGTGACAAAAGTCAACTTCACTTAAAGATTTGCATTGGGACACCAACAGTGGTGTTCTGGACCAAGACTTCTGTTTTGCTTTTTGTGTATATATGAGACTGCTGACATTATGTCTTCTAGCTAGCAAGAAATGAGTGATAGCCCCTGTCCACTTCAGGGGGGACATTTAAGAGTCGTTATTCAACCATTATCATCCTCGCCAATGACTGTGGAGCGCTCCTACATCAATGGGCTCTCTGCGCCATAATGGGCCTGGGGTGTCCATTATGAAGCCAAAATGGCCGCGGACAGACTTTAGCTATAGTCTGCTAAAAGTGGCTGAGGGATGAAAAATGTCTTTGCTTCATGAGTCACTTTTCTATTAGCACAAATAAAGATAAAGTTGTTGAAGTTTCTTGCATTAGCAGATGGTGGAACAAGTGAAATAAATAATAGATAAAAAATAAAAAAGTTCTGCAGGCACAGCATAAAGGCTGCCAATCATTCTGACCACAGTCTCTTTTGATTACAGTCATGAAGCAAACCTATTACAATTACTTTGATCTGCAACTTATAATTATATTCATTATCAACTAATCTGTTGGATATTTTCTTTGAGTAATCAATTTGTTTAATCTATGAGACCTCCAAAAAACCCCATTTCCATTACAAGTTGTGAGACATTTTCAAATGTCCTGTTTTGTCTAACCAACAGTCCAAAAGAGATCCAATTGAAAATAATATAAAACACGCTCACAGAAAAGTGGCAAGTCTTCACATTTGAGAAGCTTGAACCACAGAATGGTTGCCATTTTACAATGAATACATTACCCAAATTGTTGCTGATTAATTATCTTGTCAGTGACTAATTCCTGAATTAATGAATTGTTGCAGCTCTATTATGTTTATGTTTAAAGATACTGCATGCAACCGCCAGGAATAACACAAGTAAGTCTCGGGAACAGGACAGTCTCTGTTTCCAGTGCGGAGTACAGAATACAGTCTGTTGTTGCCAGCTGACACATTTAGACACTGGATCAGTGTTAAAGCATGCTCTGGATTTGTATTACTGTCAATCACATGACTGTCTGCTGAGCAGAGTATTAGCTTTTCATGTTGCACAAAGGACGATTTGCCAAGTGCCCTGGTGTACATGCTGGCATTCATGCAAGGCTCTGTCTGTCTAACACACACAAACACACACACACACACACACACACACACCACACACACATAGACACAGTAACACACTTCCTACTCTGTAGAAGTCTTTCTTGCAGTCTCCTGAGCATTCATGCAAAAAGCTCCAAATAATCCTTCTATTTCTCTTGCGCTCTCTTCTTGTTCCACTTTAACTACAGTGCGTCTTCCTCTACCTCTGCTTTCTGGCATTCCCGCTTTCCTGCCCCTCCTCAGCATGTTATAGTTGCTCCTGTACTCATGATTTACAGAGCCTTAATGTACTCCTGTGCTTTCAGTCAGTAGATGAAATCGTCATTTGTCACATTAATAGTCCTCCCCCTCTGCCAACCATGCACACACACACGCACACACACATACACAACCCTTTCCCAACCTTTTTTCTTATCATCCTTCCCTCTCTCCCCCTCCTAACCCTTCCTTCTCAGGCCTCTCGCCTTATCCCGAATGCCTTTTCTCCAAAAGTCCTTCTTCTTCACCTTCCTCCGGTGCCATGGTGGATTTAACTTAATGGTGTCGTACCTGTATGTGTTTTTTGTTGTGTTCGTGACGTGCAGTCCTTGTTCTGCTTCTTAAAATGCTCAATATCATATGGTGTATGTCATGTCTTATGTTCTTGGTTACTTTTTGCTACATTTTGCAGAAATTGAAGTCGACTTCATAATTAGGTGGTATTGCGAAATGCAGCGAGAGAACATTTAATTGCTGTTTTGTACAATATGCTCAGCTGTTTATGCTGAAATTATAAGAGCCCCGCTGTGTGAAAAGTGGTGATTTGAATTTTAAAGGCAGCATTTGCAGTAGTCTGTCCCGTGTCACATGCGAAATTAGACAATCCCTGTAGTAGATGATTATGCAGCTCATAACAGAGACAGAGCCTAAAATTAAATGCAAATTGAATAATCTTAAAACCGTTTTGCATTTGGATTCACATTACATTCTCTTTTCTGTTTAATTGCCTATTTTTGTGTTTTGCATCTTTTAATCTAAGAGAGGACGCAAATCCAGACGAATGGGCAGGTCAAGAGTGCATAGGGTCAACGATTATGAAACATGAAAACAATGTAAGCAGTGGTTGCGACTAAGAAAGTGGTATTGCTTTAAATTCAATCTTGTTTCTTGTGAAACATGTCTGATTGGATCAGTTAGTTTTAGCCTGTTCTAAACCGGAGGGTGTGAAAGTAGGGTGACCAACTGTGGTAAAAAGTAAAATAACTGTTACTTTTACCCTACACATAACTGTATTATAGAGGTATGCAATTGTGTTGCCTAAAATGTGCTGTACAATACTTCTTTACAATGATAGCAAATAAATCTCAGCTAACACTAAACATATTGTCATTTTGGTAGAATGAATCATCTTTTTAGGTCATTAATCAACTGTCATATCATTTGAAGAGCAAAACATGAGTGCCTAACTGCATGCTCAAGTCTACCCACTCTCATTAAATATTTACCACCACTTAGACAGAACAGCTTCTCTCTTAAATTTCGGACACATTAATAATGTCGCAGATGGCATTTTCATCTTTAAAAGATATTTGGCACTTTGTTCCAGCATTCGCGCTGACCCGCTCTAAGAGGATCTAAAGCAGATTTTGCCCAAATGACATGTAAAAATGTAGGGATGTTAAGTCCCAACGCAAACATTACAATTACAGTATGTCTGCAGTCTGAATCCGTGTTGGTTTACAGATGATGACCATTTGTACACGAAAGAGAGACATGGAGTGAAGGATGTGTGGGACAATATTTAGCTCAGACTGATTGGAGACATCAGTTTGCATCTTACTTCCTGTATCGAGCTAAAATACTCCAGATGTTTATGTGTGACTGACTCCTGTAGTTCTGAGTCTGATTCATCTGATGTTGACTTTGCAAGCCTTTTTGCTTTGATCAGCTGTCTCATTCTTGTCTGGGGACAAGGATTAGACTCGAATCATGAGAGGATGCCCCCCTCTGAATCCCTCATCTACACATTATAATACGACGTCAGTACCAACCCCCTCCTGTCTTGTGATCTGTTCTGAACTGCGGAGGCTCAGACGTAATCCTAAACAGGATACACAAAGAACCATCTTGAATTTTAAAACCAGTTGAGCACACTTTCTTGAATAATGTACAGCGCTCTTTAAACCTGAAAGAATTCAAATCGTGTTGGAATTGATTACAGTTTGGATGAACTTGAAATACACATCTCAGCATGTTTAATCTTATTTCTTCTCCTCTGCTTTTTTCCCCCCGACCCTGTTTTCCTCCATACATCTGCTTTTTCTTTCATGGTCCTCTATCTCTCTTAAATACTTCTGTGTCCTTCATCCTCATTTCCTTTCTTCAAATCCTTGTCGCCACCCCTCTTCCTTTACTCCTTCATCCACCTTCTCGCTATTTATTTTTCCTCTGTCCAGCATGCGAGCTGATGAACCAGGGGATCCTCGCTCTGGTCACGTCCACTGGCTGCGCAGCTGCGAGTGCCCTGCAGTCTCTGACGGACGCAATGCACATTCCCCACCTCTTCATCCAGAAAAATGGAGACGGTGCACCCCGCACTGCCTGCCAGCTCAACCCGAGTCCAGAAGGGGAGAGCTACACCTTGGCGGCCCGTCCGCCGGTTCGAATCAACGATGTTCTGCTCACACTCGTCTCAGAGCTACACTGGCAGAAGTTCATCATCTTTTATGAGAGCGACTACGGTGAGTTGAGACGAATGAGAGCAGTTGACGGTCAAACGCATCCCATAAACAGGACATCTGATATGTGAGATGATTTCAGCTCTTTTACTTAACTCTTAATGCTCCAAGACCATCTACAGTGTCGGGCTGAAGAAAAGCCTTATTAACACTCGGAATTAATTCGCTGGAAAGAATACACACAGTCGGAACTAAGATGAAAGAACATCATAACCCCCACGCAGACACACACACACACATAAACACATAAACACATATTGTACACGCACGCTGCTAAAAAATATATCAAAGTTCACTAGAAATTGTCGGGAAACCATTCACCATTAGTCGCGTCTTCATGAAGAGACCAGTCTGTGCCTAATTGGCTCATTTGTGGCACCGGAGAACGGTGTCCCAATAGTACTGAATGGATCTTCAGATGTTATCCTTTTCTGTTTCAATATTCTCCCCGCGACGCCCCGCGGACCAGACCTTTTGTGACCCACATTTGGCAAAAGGCAAAGCACTGTGATTGCCAAGTCACAACAAGGGCAGAAAGATGAAGAGAATACATTGCTGCATTGGCATTTCTCAGATGATACTTTGCCACTGCTGGCTAATTTTATTTTTTTTTACTACTTGGAAGAGTGCAATCTAGAGAAGAGCATAAATCATTTTATTTTTTCCATTCAGCGAACGCTACAGTTGATAAAGTGTGTAGTAAAGAAAGCCCTCAAGGGAATACAGCCACCCACTAACCAAATACAAGTTTCCACACCACAGGTTGGTCCGTACGGCCAGTCGCAGTGCTCCATGTGAATGTAGGTGACATGGTGTTTCGCCTTTACAGAGATCTCTCCTTGGATTTGTTTCTGACATTGACACTGCTTCCCAAACACACATACCCACATACACACACACCCTTACCTCCCTATCCATATCAGCCACGATAGCACCATATCCCTTCTTGTCTGATATCCTACAAAAACCAAGTGTCCCTTAAGAAAGCTAACAGTACCCTGACCTGTGCTCCCTCTCCCCCATGCCCAGTAATCCTACTAATGTGAATTCCTGCACCTCTAATTCCATCACATTAGTCCTCACCGTCTCTCTCTGCGATTCATGCCCCCTACAGCTCATGCTCCAGTGACTCCTCTTCCTGACATCTTTCCCGAATTATATCGTTTACATTGGGCCTATATATTTTTACACTACGTTATTCATTGTTTTTATAAATGGCCCTAACTTGACTTCAAAGAAAAAAAAATGCTTTGTACCATTCAGACTACTTTTGCCATGTAGCTGTAGCTTAGCTTTCTGCAATTCTCTGGAGGGAAGCTTCATATAATGCAGAGTAGCTGGTATAGCTTAGTGCACTACACTTTCCAAGTCGATGGCACACCACTGCTAGTACCTTCAGGACTCTTTGAATTTTATAATTCCCTTCTCTTCTTCCATCTTTCTTGCCTCATTTGGTTATTCTTTCCTCCCCAGATTAAACACATGCCCTTTGCTTTACTGATACTAATTTATATTTCTTTAAAGGTTTCTTTGCCAACTCATCCACCTTCTCATTCCCCCTCACCGTACATTTTACCCGGCCTCCCTGATCTGCTATTCTTGTGACTGATTATTTGCTTTTACCACTAGCAAATACCAGTCTGTATCAAGCCACACAAGCATCCATGGAGCCATCGCCGGATAAACCACTGAAGGGCTTATGCGCAGATCAAACACTCAATGCAATGTCATTCCCTATCCGACCAAAGTTATCGCTCTGATACTTCTCCCAGCCCTCCAGCAACACTTCTTCTGTGGGTTAGAATCATTGTGTCCCTGAAATTGAGCCTAATAATTTGCCATCAGTTAATTCCGACTGCATTTTTCCTATTTCTACCTGGCAGGTGCTGGCATTGTTTTAGAAGCCCCACTGCACACTCTCAATGCCTGTGCCGGAATAACATCCAATTTCCTTATAAGAGCCGTGGCTGCTGATCCATACGCTATACTGCTGTAATCCAACACAGATCTTATCAAGGCCACATACATTAAGTCTCTTCCTGGTGAAAAAGTTGTTTTTATACGGAGAAACTACACCCTCAATCATGACCGCACTCCACTGTCTCATCATTTACTCATTGTACTTTCTTGATTGCATGCTCCATATTCCTTCATCTCTTCCACAAGGCCACATCATCCGCAAACAGGGACCTACATCCATCTGCTTTGAGAAGACGTCATTGATCATAACAATGTATATAGCTATTTGTCTCACTAGCAAGCTCTCTGTCTGGCTGACTGTCTGTTTTGCTTTCTATCCATCCATCTGCATTTTAAGGAATTTTCAATCAGTTTCCCGCTGGTGCGATACAGTTCGATTCATTGAATCAAATCCTATCAGAAACTCTTTATGTATAACATCTCAAGGCAGCACAGTGCACCATAGCCTTAAATTGCAAGTGCTGTGAGAGGGAACCCATGTCTAGCGAACGAGGGCTCGGTGTAACAAGGCACTGTTGGTGAGAGATAATGGATGGGAATACTAGTTCTCACAGAATCGTCTTTTTTTGGGCCTGCTAAATTAGGTGCTACTAAGTCTGCATCGTTGACATTTGTGCTTGTTTAACTCTGCACTCGTTAAATTAAGGAATGTAGCGGCTAATTAGGATCCTCATCACAGAACAGTCAAAATACCCATGGTGCCTGTCTGGAAGCAGTACTAGAGCGACCCACACCACTGCCTAGAGAGAAGCGTGCCGTCTGTAAATTAGTGTAGGCACATCATATTTAAAGAGATAGTGATGATGTTAAATTTCAACTTCATACATACGAGTAGGGAGACGCCGCTTCAGCGGGTCATTCAGTTGTATTCTGATTAGGTATTTGTGCGTGGTAATGAGTACTTTACATTTATCAGAGGTAGCGTATTCATTAGTGTTTACTGTCTTAAACTTCAGTTGAATTGTGCGTGAAAAAAAGAACATTTGGTTTGCAACACTGAATTTATTCAGCCAGGGCTGACATGCTGCTTGATACAAGTTGATTGAAATTCAGGTTTGAAAATGTTTCAGCATTTTTCTGTTGGCAGCAAAGTTTGACTCGTTTATTGAAGTCAAAAACAAAGGCATTTACTTATAAGGTGAACAAAAATATCCAGAATGGATTGTCAGGTAGTTTGATGTTTTTTTTCTTTTACGATCCATTGGTGGATTTCAAAATTGAAATGTACTGAATATACGGTGAGTTACAGTTTTTCTATATTTAGAAAAGGGAAATACAAATGAATTATACAGGGCAACGTATTTTATCCATTTATAAATACAGGATATATTGCATTGCAAGCTGTTCAGAAACTACTTATTTGTTCCTACTGTACTCCTCCCATCACCTCTTCTATCACTAAACCTTCATAAGCAAAGATAGGTTTTGATCATCACACCACTTCCAACTCATGCTGTCGGATCAGTGATCATCAAAGCGCAGAAATGAGATGATGTAACTTAAATCACAGCACAGGAGCTCAGGTCAGGTTCTCAGTGTGATCTTGTCAATGCCCTCCTGTGTTCTCTTTCCAGCTCTCTGCATGTGTTTAGCATGAAAACATTGTGACACCGCCTTCAAGTTCCTTTTGTGATATTTGTCACATTCTTGGGCAATTATGAAGGTAGATTTGTGTCTTTATTTTTCAAAAGCAAAAAAAAGTTTCAAAAGCAAAAGAAAGTTTCAAAAGCAAAAATAAAAGTTTCAAAAGCAAAAATAAAAGTTTTAAAAGCAAAAAAAAAAGTTTCAAAAGCAAAAAAAAAAGTTTTAAAAGCAAATATATAAACTGAGAATAATTTATTTGTTAAAAAAATAAAAGCTTTGGTTTTGAATCCAAAAGTTTTGAATCCAAAAGTTTTGAAACTAAAAGTTTTGAAACTAAAAGTTTTGAAACTCAAAGTTTTGAAACTCAAAGTTTTGAAGCCAAAAGCTTTGGAACCAAAAGTTTTGAAGTCAAAAGTTTTGAAGCCAAAAGCTGAGTTGGGTGTAGTGGGCGGGGCATACGCTGCTGAATGTATCAGGAGTTTCTATTGGTCCGTTTGACTTGCGTCTCGTATCTGCATCATCTACACAAACGGGAGGTTACGTGACATGGAGGTAAGTTGACTGCTCTGTTTTGTCAAAAGTATTGTAAATATAGCAGCACTTCACTTTGTTCTCATGTTGTTCGTGTCGTGGAGTCTCTTTGTAAGAACGACATGGAGGGCTGCTGTGTTGACATGTAGCCCCACTGTGGGCGAACGTTACATGCACCTGAGGCATCTATGTTAGCTAAGGTTAGCTACACATGTATGACACAATTTAAAACAAATCCTATGAGCTTGGTTCTGTCTGACCGAGGTAGGTACAGATGACGACACTGTATCTAAAAACGACATGCGTCTTATGACTACACTGGTCAGACACCGAAGAAAACCTTTACTACTTCTGCCACCTCTGCTTGAAACGTCCCTTATTTGTTCAAACGCACCACCTTGTCGCGGAAGCTGTGCAGTACACACACATACATGATAGTCGATAAATTGGCAATTATGAACGCAGGCTCTGGGAAAATACTTTAAATCAGTGTATTTTAGATCACATATATGCCTCGCATGGAAATTAACATGCATGTGCTACAACTCTATTATTTTTATTCATAGGTTCTTGTGTGTGCTAACAAGTACGAATCATGTAACAGTAAAAGGTACCCAAAATATTCAACACTATTGTAAGTAACATTATCAGTTGACCCCATACAAAGGCTTGTATCATTTGATACTTGATAATTAACAAAATTGTACCACTTGTGCCTTTATAATAAGCTCCAGAGAGTAAAATAGTGACACAAAACGCATTCAACTTACATTTAAACATGTCTGTGTGTTATGGAGGGGTTCTGTATATTTGTTAAATCATTCCATTGTTTAGTTTGTTGGCAATGACTGGCTTTTCTTGTTATACGATATGACTATATGGTCTGTGTATTTATAATAATCCAGTGTGGTCATAATTCCCTTTTCTACAGAATGGAACCTCTTCCACAAATAGCTTTTGTTCAGGTATGTTGACCTCTCTTCTCAAAATGTAATTCATCTGTATATACACATATAAACATGTTTTGATACCACTGCTCTAATAAATTTCTATTTTGCTAAATTCCCTCTTACAGGAATCCATTAGCAGGCGGCTTTTATGCAGGGTCAGGGATCGGCTTTCTGCAGTAATCACAAGGGAGCCAATTGATTTTGATTACCTGCACATGGTTATCTCTCAGGAATTGCAGTTTCTTCGATGGATATTCCTCAGTGTGTAGTAGATGGTTTACAAAATCTAAGTGAAGTGATCAAGTCTCACATTTCAAACAGCACTGTTGCTCCATTACTTGACAGTGTAGCTGTAGTTGAATGGAATGGTACTGTGGGTCGACCAAAATTTAGCATTAATACCCTAGTCCTTGAAAATCTTCTCAGCATGAACCTACCAATGACCACTCTGGCTACTGCCCATGGCATTTCAAGATCCACACTTTACAGGAGGATGAGGGAGCATAATCTCTCAGTCAGAAACACCTACTCTGATATATCAGACATTGTACTTGATCAAAAGGTGAGATCTATCAAAGCCAGAATGCCTGATGCAGGATATCGGCTTGTAAAAGGGTCTCTACTGGCTATGGGATATCGTGTCACATGCGAGATGCATGTTTACTGTGAGAGGAACCGGTCGTGGCAGCTTTATTGCTGGCAAAAGTGTCCACAACCAAAGGTAAAAATTGTATGTATTACTATAAATGTTTACATTATATAAAACATGAATATCAAATGTAGCCACTTCATCATGTAATTTGCTTCCAGAGTGGAACGCCTTTGGAGAGATGTTTGGAATGCTGTAACATCTCAGTACTACAACTTGCTTCACATCTTAGAGGAAGATGGCTTCATTGACCTTTCAAATGCGGTTCACCTCTTCTGTGTGGGGTACGTCTTCATTCCCCGTCTACAACAAGATCTGCAAAATTTTGTGGAGACCTGGAATTACCACCCCTTAAGCACAGAGGGAAACTTGTCCCCGAATCAGCTTTGGAGGATTGGAACGCTACAAGTACCTGTGCCAGAGCCAGATCTGCAGGAGGTACTGTGTGTACTATACATTTAGCACAAGAACAAAGAAATGCAATTTAAAGTATGGTATTCATTAATTTGCTATATCACTCGAACCTAAATTAATAAATATTAACATTAGATCGTCTACAGTATGTGTATAAACGAGGCAATGGCTATATTCGTAATTAATGTATGTGTTTGGTCCATCTCAGATCCTGCAAGCAGAACACTTGCATGATGAGGAACCTGATCCAGAGCATGGGGTCACTGTAGCAGAGATGCCGTGCCCCTTGTCAGCTGAAGGTCTTGCTGCAGTGCAGCAAGTAAACCCCACCGTCGAGTCCTCTTCTTTTGGACGGGACATCTATATGCATGTCCTTCAACTGGCCTCATTTTTTGGATGAAGTTTGATTGATATACTTGATGCACATCTCATGTGCTTATTCTAAAACCAGTATGCACGTTTAACTGATCACAAATAAAGCACAGTAAATAGATACGTATGTGTTTATTTTGCTCACTCACATTATACCAAGGTGGTATAAATAGCTGCAGTATAAAATGATTCTGGAACATTTTGTTTGTTTCACTAAAGAATAGAAAACATAAAGAACAAGCACAAGTGAAACACAACACAGAACCATGCTCTTGCCAACAACTATTGAACACATTTATCACACTCTATCAAATCCTGCACCATACTTAATGGCAGTTTGCAGGAGTGTTTTAAAAGATTCATAATCTTTAATGTGGGCTACTGGGAATGTGATGGTGTCTGTGCAAGCACTGACACTTGGGTAACACACAGTGTGGTTAGGCATGGCGTTCAGACACCAATGATCAAATTTCACTGTGAGTTTGAATGTTTGCCGATCTTCCAAAAGCAGATGTCTGTGAGCTTGACCAGTCATCCACTGCATGACTGAGGATACAGTCAAAGCCTCTCCTGCAGTGTCGCCATCAGTTTGTGCATCTTGAAGAGAAATACAAAGTGTAGACCAGAATAAATCTCTCCAGTCATTTTATATGCAAACAGTTAAATATGATGCTCATTAAGACAGTTCTATGGTATAGAATTTAACGTGATTGTGGTTGATATCAAATGACTTGCGACCAGAGATGTCTTTAGCTAACTAGTTAAGAGTTTTAAGGATTTAATGGCTCATTTCAACATTAGCTTATCTTCATCAAGTTTAATACAAGACAGTAACATGGTTGTAACCTCGTCATCTGTACCTACCTCGGTCAGAGAGAACCAAGCTCATAGGATTTGTTTTAAATTGTGTCATACATGTGTAGCTAACCTTAGCTAACATAGATGCCTCAGGTGCATGTAACGTTCGCCCACAGTGGGGCTACATGTCAACACAGCAGCCCTCCATGTCGTTCTTAAAAAGAGACTCCACGACACGAACAACATGAGAACAAAGTGAAGTGCTGCTATATTTACAATAATTTTGACAAAACAGAGCAGTCAACTTACCTCCATGTCACGTAACCTCCCGTTTGTGTAGATGATGCAGATACGAGACGCAAGTCAAACGGACCAATAGAAACTCCTGATACATTCAGCAGCGTATGCCCCGCCCACTACACCCAACTCAGCTTTTGGCTTCAAAACTTTTGACTTCAAAACTTTTGGTTCCAAAGCTTTTGGCTTCAAAACTTTGAGTTTCAAAACTTTGAGTTTCAAAACTTTTAGTTTCAAAACTTTTAGTTTCAAAACTTTTGGATTCAAAACTTTTGGATTCAAAACCAAAGCTTTTATTTTTTTAACAAATAAATTATTCTCAGTTTATATATTTGCTTTTAAAACTTTTTTTTTTGCTTTTGAAACTTTTTTTTTTGCTTTTAAAACTTTTATTTTTGCTTTTGAAACTTTTATTTTTGCTTTTGAAACTTTCTTTTGCTTTTGAAACTTTTTTTTGCTTTTGAAAAATAAAGACACAAATCTACCTTCATAGGCAATCCCCAGTGGTGGTAGTGCAGAGCTTTTGGTTTAGGTTTGTCAGAAATGCCTAAATTGTAATTATGTTATGTCTTACTTGCAGATTTTACACAGATAATTATTTAGTTTCATTAACGGCTATGTGTATCCGGGTTTACCTGGACCAGGTGTTGCCTCCTGTCGTGGTTGTGTCATACATTGAATGTGCTGTAATTACATTGAATGTGTTGTAATTCACTATCCTGTTCTACACATGACATCATTGCACTTCTGTCCATCCTGGGGGAGGGATCCCTCCTCTATTGCTCTCACACAGGTTTCTTCCTCTTTCCTCCCCGTTAAAGGGGTTTTTTGGGAGTTTTTCCTGTTCTGATGTGAGGGTCCCGGGACAAGAGGATGTCAAATGTGTACATATTGTAAAGCCCTCTGAGGCAAATTTGTAATTTGTGATTTTGGGCTATACAAAAATAAATTGAATTGAATTGAATAACTAATGATCATTTTCATCATTGATAAATGATGATCATTTTCTAGATTAATAGTTTGGTCCTCAAGACTTCCAAACCAATTGTCCAAAACTTAAAGATATTAGTTTCACAATCATATTAGACAAAGAAAACTGTTTCAGAGCGGGGAAATAGTGAATTTCTGTCATTTATGCCTCAAAAATGTCTTTTTTTGTTCACTTATCAACTCATTAATTCAGCTCAAGTTTCATGGGAAAATTAAAAGACCAGACGAACTGAGCAGCTTACCCGCCATACTGTATATGAGTCAGTGCAAGTGCCTTAAGCCAATCGACAAATGATGATAAAGTAAGCTGCTTCGTAGCACCAGGCAGCGCTACTGTCATATTATCAAAATCCATGTCAACTGTCTCAAGTTTGATAACATTTTGTGGCATGTAAATCATTTGTGTTACAACAAAAGGAAAAAACAGTCAGACTATATCGGAAACGTAGCTGTTATCCTCAGTAATAAACCAGATCAGAAAACTATATATATATGAGATATTACCTGCAACATATCATTATTCTACAGTTGTTTGATTTTAAATTACAAAAAGATGGCTGCAAGATACATTGAGCCGGTTTATTAAGTACTGTGATGCTTTTATCATATCAGACAATACAACATGCATAAATAAAACAAATTATTCATTGTCTGATGCACTAAAAGTCTGATGGTGAGACGTTATGTTTAACCATCAAATAGCAGTTACAGTACATTGATTTATTGGATGAGAATCTTGTCCGCACTGCCAAGGCCTGTGTTTTTTTTTCCTCAGTCATAATCCGATTTACTGATTGACTACGAGACACTGCTGATCTGTGATCAGAGCGCTCAGTCTCTGTAGTATGATATCACTGCCTATAGAACGATGGGAGCATTTGATTCTTTCAGAGATCAGAAAGATCATCTCATTCAATTATTTTTTTAAATCAGATATTTCAAACCCATACCAAAATGAAAGAATGTCTGAATGAACATGTTGAAAAAGGACATTTCATTTACAGATTCAAATGGCGCATTATTGCCATACCGAGGCCATCTGTATCAAACACGTAAAGTAGCAGAGGACTGATTGATTTCTGGATTTGGTGTGATAAGGCTGTGTTTTGCTGGACTGTCATCAATTTGCTGAGGGTGCATTCTAGTCTGCAAAAGCAGATGCTAGTAAAGATAGAGCACCTTCTTTCACATAGCCTCCGGCATCACACTGTAGCACTACGTACGAAAACCTCATTATCTATATTACACTTTACAGACAACTATTATTGTAGTCTATCATATTTCTTTAATCCTTTTGCTTTTGGATTGCGAGAGCAACACCAGGATCTCCAGACATCTCAAGCAGCTGCCCTCCTTGACCCCGGGGGCAACGTATAGCTCGTCATAATGAAGTGTGTCAGCGAAGCTTATTCATTCCAGTCTCCGTTAATGCATCACTTGCATAAAAAGCACATTATATAAACAACCTCTAAGGCTTCACTTCTTCTGGTTCCATTTGTCATTCTACATTTTCAACACATAATGTGATTATCTGTTGTGAGGGAGCGTGCTCCATAATAAAAGTAACAGAAATAACCTTATTTTTGTCCTGTAGAAAGCCGACTTTGTATTACGACTGCAAAACATCCTTATTTGCGTTTACCTTTTGGGCCTTCAGGCTATAAGAGAGAACACAATTATATGAATATCCTATAACAGCCTATTGTTAACCAAAAGACCCTCTATGCGTTCTTCTTTCCCTTGGTTCTGTCCCTTGGTTTTGTCATCGAGAACAGTCCCTCTGTTGCAGATTTCAGCATTGCTCTCTGACTGCGCTGTAGGGTAGGCTAATGCCTCTGCTTTTTTATTTGAAAAGGACAAAATACACCCAGTGTATGTCAAGGCCACACAAGTTCATCCCTCCCACTGAAAAATAAACTTCTTGATGGCAACTCTTCTTGCTTTGCAGTCAAGGACCATGTAGCCTCTTGTACATTTGTGGGCACTCTTCTGAACCCGAGTGTCCAGATATCAAATTAAACTTTCAAACAACTGTTGGCTGTTGTCTTGTGGCTGCATTTAAATGACATCGACTGAATCCGCAGTTGTGGGTTTGGTTCCTGCGGTGAATCAAAAGATTACATTGGACCATGACCAGACACAGCGTTCAGTGGAATTGTCATGCAATGCTTTGTATTAAATCAGATACAACGTGCCTTTCTATCCGGGAAACACCTGCTGAAATGACTCGACAACTATGGGATGGATTGGCATGGAATTTTGCCATTAATGCTGACTTTGGTGATCCCCTGACTTTTCCTCTACACCACCGTGAGGTTTACATTTGTTGCTTTTAGTGAAATGTCTATGAGATGGGTTGCCATGACATTTTGTTCATGCATTCATGTCCCCCTCAGGATGAATAGTAACAACAAAGACCATCATCAGCTCAACATTTTCATTTGTCTAATGCTGTGGTTTAAGACTAAATATCTGCAAAACCAATGACTTTCCCACCAGTCTCTCACCAGAACTGGCACCCTATGTCAGCTGGTAACATTGCAAATATTACATCTGCATGACATCAGCTTGTTTGCAGTGTCACAGTGAGCGTGTAGGCATGCTAACATTAGCATTTAGTGCAAAGCACCACTGTGCCCAAGTACAGCCTCATAGAGCTGCATGGGTGTAGACCCGTAGTTTTAAAGGTTTGCAATATATTATCTGCATGCATTTGTAAATGTCATTTAAGATGTGCTTTCACTGTGCTCACACTTGTTTGTGTGTGTATGTAAAAAGGAAGCCAGCTATTGATTCTGTGTGGGAGGGTGGACAGTGGGCATCTGCAAACAGAAGCTTCTGTAGAATTCCCTTCTCATCTTATAACAAAGAGAACATAAGAGGCAACTGGAAATTGGAAATCTTAAAGAAGGGTCAATTTTCTTGAACATCAGTAGGCTCCCTGGCAGGTTTATCTCAGTTAGCCTGCATGTAGTAATGGCTATGGAGCAGCTACATCCGTCTCTGCCCGCCCTGTGGCGACTGGCTGTCTGCTAGAGGAGGAGAGAATTAGGCTGGGATTAGGTGTGAGATTGATTGAGTTGCTTTCGGTCCCATGTAGGAGTTTGTTCCTAATGTAGGAAGTGCATTTTTAGCACAGGCAGGACAAACACAAAGGACATCTCCTGCAGAGTTTGAGGCAAGTCTGTAATGTGTAATGTTAGGGTTAGTGAAAGATCTGAGAAAACGAAGCAAGCCTTTTGAGAGCAGTGAAGAGACTTCTGTGTAATGGCATAGTCTTTCTTATTGTATTACTTCATTTCATCAAAATGAATGCTACATTTAGGCCATAAGGTCTTTAACACTGCCAACTAACTTGCCAGGTAATTTCACAGGGATTGATCGCACAGGTGACCTTCAGTTAATTGGCTCTCATAAGAATAGAGAGAAGGAAGGTTTAAAGGGAAAGGACAATAAAGGATAGGTGCATAAAGGAAGAGAAACTGTTCAAATATGGAGAGTATTTCAGGTGCGTTGTGCATTATATACAGTATATGCATACCATTATAGTCCTATACCTGATAGCTGTATTAAATGAGAAAAGGCAATTACTATGACATTTGAAAATGATACAGATAATGTGTGTGTATATGTATATATATATATATAAGTACATAGCTCTATTTTTCTCCTCACTAACATGTTGATTACCAGCTGGAAATAGAGAAATAAATCCTGCATGCATGGCGACACAGAAAGGGACTTAACCTTTTTGTTAAAGGGTAAATAATTGGTAAGACCTAATTTGCATAGTTCTGTGTTGATGCTCAACAATTCAGTGACAAAAGTAGAAAATGTCTCGGGCCAATTTTCTGATTCTCAACAGATTATTTGAACAGATCATTTTTTTTATTCCTGCCTTATTTCCATTTTCTATTATTATGTTTTTAATCATTCAATTTGTTGCATTCCGGTCTGACTGTCTCCCTTCGAAGCACACAGCATACCAAAGGTATGCCACCCAGACTTAGTAGCAAAGTAGGGCAATTCATTTTATTCTATACTCAAACTCGCATGGCGGCGTTTTAACCCAGGAATCCAATCACTAGGCAGTATCTTTGAAGCCATTCACCAGGCCTGGACTGAGAGAATAATTGAGTCCGGGACTGTAACTCCAGCCGCTCTGCACATTCAGAACGGACTGCTTAAAGTGGAACCATTTTGTTGACGGTGCTTTCCTTAATTTTTCATAGTCTTTGACTGACAAAAGGAAAAGTGCAATTGTAAACATCTGTTTTTTTTGCCGGATGAATGGACCACGGTTAACTGACAATAATAGAAGTACACCTCCTCTGTCCAAACAATGCATAACAATGTTGAAAGCTTAGTAGCGATCGTTTTACTTTCAACAGGCTCAACTAAAACCACAGTAAATGTTTGGAAAATCAATGTCCTCGCTCAATAAAGCAGAAAAACAAATTGTTATCTGCAAAGTTTTGCAATAGCAGAGAGTTTTTCCTCTGCAAGGTGTTTGTTTTCTTTGTCTCCAGAGCCAAGTTCATAATGCACAAAGTACACATTCAGACCTACAGACAAAGACGGACTGTGTATGCCGCCATATCCTCATCCACACCAAAATGGCCTGTCTTCTGACAGATAATAATTACCTGCTGTATGGATTTGATGTTTAGACCTTGTATCAATGCCATAGTTGACTCAGTGCCTAAAAAACCTTTAACTATGTTTTAGTTTATAGACCTGCAGTCAGTAAAAGAAGGGTGGATTCACTCACTTTCTGCTTTTTCTCTGTGTCGCTTTAATTGCTCTTGTGGCAGTGCACGACACACTCGGATACATTTCAGATTTGCAAAAAAAAAAAAACCTAAATTGCATATAATTAACTGATGTTATTGTTGCCAGCAAGACTCATCTCGGTTTTGAGTAAACACAGGCTGGTAGCGTAGCCATTTCTCAGGGCTTTTCCACTTGCATTGCAACGCAGCTTGAAAACCAGCTCAGTGAAAACCTCTGAGTCCTTTGATCATGAGATGCTCATTTCTGCATCGCTCCAATCCAAGAGGAAGTCCCACTTTAGTTACAACTGGAGTAAGATAGAGCTGAATAGGATGTTAGTGCAACATCATATGGTATTTCTTAGTCCCCCCCTATCTATCTTTCTTGTACTTCCAAAACAGATACTGTTCAAGCAAAAGATAGGTAAGAGAATACTGAGTGAGTGAGCAGGATGCTGATCCATAAGGGGCAAAAAAGGGTTGCGTTTTGATATCTACCACTTTCAGAAGCAGATTTGTGTTCAGAAATGACGCCTGGGTGAACGTGTCCAGAAATCAGACCTTTAATTCCCCGTTAATCCTCTTTTCTGCAGCCCCTTCCATGGCTGACACGGTTGCCTCGTGGAAAAGCCTGCTCCGCGCTTGGAACGCTGCCTTTGAAGTCTGATACTTCTATCGGGGTCCTAGAGATATCGCGTGAAAGTTTTCCCTCGACACCTCATTGGATTAAAAACTGTTTGTTACAGTAGGTTTCTTCTATTTCCCATTTGGGAGATGTAAGGTTTTCAGTCAACAGCAACCTCACTCTTTTATGACTACTGAATATAGTTTGTGTCTTTTGAGCAGTTCTTTAGATCTCTCATTGTGTTTATTCAATCTAAACAGCACTGTTCAAGGTATTAGTAAGGCCCTGCTACGTAGATTAATGTTGCATTGCGTGTGTGTAGGTTCATCCATTCATGCAGGTTGTACAACCTTCATTCATGTCAGGACTCTCAAAGACATCATGGTGTGATAATGATGTTGACGAAGCCTCTTGGATGAGTTATAAACGTCTTTAACTCCACAACTTGTTTATTTGTGTCCATGAGTTCATCATGTGTTTGCTTAGTCAGTCTTCACACATATACACGGTTCACACTGAAGAACACGTTAAATATGAAATCAGATTATACGTTTAGTGTATAGTCGATATCACCATATGTTACTGCAGCTAAAAATTGTATGTAGAAAATATTGTAGCCAAAATTAATTGCAATGGGCCAGCCGTGGGACGGGAGGGAAGGAGCTATGATTAACTTACAAACTGTGTTTGTGCTGTAACAAAGGGAGGGATTACACAGAGGTTCAGCTTTTGCCCGTTGTATTCAAAGCAACACCACCAAGAATAACTGTTTCAATTTGGAGATAAAGAATACAAAGAGGTGTGTGTGCCTGGCAGCGAAAGAGTTCTCAAAGAGGGCTGCAGTAAGAGTTTGCTTCAAAAATGATGAATGATTTAATTTCATGTTTTGTTTTGCCCTTTAACATTTCTATTCAGTGAGAATGTTTGTTACCCCCCCAAAATAAATTGCAATACAACAATGGCAGGGGAAATCGAATGTTGCATCGAATTCTTTATGATTTTCTTCATATGGTACTTGGTCATAGTGCTGTCTCACTTTGCCTGCTAAAGACGGAGAAACGGGGGCCGTGTACCAATGTGTTTCTTCACTGCTCAGACCAGGTCAATGGCTTTATCAGCCTAATTTCTAGTTTTTGCCCAGAGCGTCTAAAATTATGTGGCATATCAACTTAAATAATTACCACTTATTCGATATTGTAGGTTTGTGTGTGTATTGTGCGTTCATGCAGCTATATGTATGGTTAAGCCAGTTTGCCTTTCTATCCCTCTGTATGTCATCTGTTGTGAGCACGAGAGTGATGACTCATCAAACCTCCGGAGATGCAACAGGGGATAACCCACCCGGCCATCCATCCTCCTAGACACACACACACACACACACACACACACACACACACACACACACACACACACACACACACACACACACACACACACACACACACACACACACACACACACACACACACACACACACGGACAGATGTCTGGCGCTAGCGATTTTCCCGAACCTCTCTTTAACAATGCGGCATGACTTGGCAAATGCTGGGCTGCTGGTCCCTCTGTGACTGCTGGCATTGGTGTGCTCATTGTGAGCCCTCTGTTGCACATCGCCTTTGATTTGTGTGACTTCTTATGAATAGTTTCCTATACAGCGCACACACAAACACACACACACACTTAGTTCTCCGGGGACACCAACACCTGCTTGCAGTTTCATATCCTGTAAACCCCAGGAAACAGAAAGACAGGAGTGCTTGTTGTGTTTTGTTACGCTTCAGATCAGGAGCAATGAACGAAATTTGCCTCGAAGCCCCTGGAACAAAGCCTGAAAATATAGAGTGCATGCAGGTGCTGAAATTAGAGGTTGTTTACCCACATTTCTGATAAAATGCTCCAGGAATAAAGAATTGCATAGCACCTACCTCAAGTTTTCTTTTCCTTTTCTGTCTGTCTTTTTACATTAACGTATGTTTAGATCACTCATTCTCTGTCATTCGTTCTCCTCCTTTAGACATCCGGGGTTTGCAAACCTTTATGGATCAAGCGTCTCGGCTGGGTCTGGATGTGTCCTTGCAGAGGGTGGACCGCAACGTCAGCAGAGTCTTCACTGACCTCTTCAACACGATGCGCACTGAGGAGCTCAACCGGTACCGGGACACTCTGCGGCGGGCCGTGTTGCTCATGAGCCCTCGTGGTGCACAGGTGTTCATCCACCAGGTAGGCTACATTGCCTTTAATACTTCTCTTCATCAAGCAGTCAGCAACACAAGCAGTTAGACAGGGAAAGAGCCAGGCAGAAAACATGTATTCAATAATGATGATGACCCCGTGAAGGGAAACCCGTTTGCCTGTCACCTGGAACTCATCACTAAGACCACACGAGTGAACCTTCAGTTATTAAAGCGATGAAACAAGATGCGGCTGCCTTTCTCAACCCTGTTGAGTTCTGACCCAAAGCCGATGGCAGAGATCAGATTTCTCCCTGTGTCCAGAAGTTGTGGCCTTAACAGTTGCTTTGGATATTGAGTTGGCCAAAAATAAAAACACACTCAAGTGCCAATATTCTGCATCAAATGTTACAAATATACCCCTGAATATTAAAACATTCATTCAGCCTGCACTGCACTGCCAGCGAAATGAGTCTTGTGTAGCGTACAAATCCACAGCCCTGCATATAACCCCAGGCACAGTACAAACAAAGTCACAGCCAGATGATTTTTATCTTTCTAAGCTCATACTTGGGCTGCAACAGACTTTTTTGATTCGTGAGTAATCTGTTGATTATTACTTTGATGTTTGATGAATTGATTAGTAATTCAATTATTCTCAGCATTGTTTTTAAAAACAAAACCTATTCTTTATTTTACTGTACATCTTTGTGTTATTTTACTACAGTAAATAAATCAAACAAAATTAAATAAATGGGTATTGTGGATGATGCCATGCACTGCAAATAAAAGGGAAACTAATATATATTTGATCAGATGCGTTTCTGTTGTGAAGAAATAAAGGATTCGCTTTAGACTGTCTCTGACTACCGGCAAGAAATATTCCAAAAACTCCATATCGGGACGTTATTTCAGTGAATTAGCGGTCGCTAAATCTGCCTTCTCTTGCAGATTGGTGTCAGTTTTGACAGACAATGTATTTTTACAGGTTAATTTAAAGACAAACTGAAATGCCTTCTGTCTATTGTCTCTCTGTTTTTGCGTTGGATCAATGTAACCAGGCGTTAGCTTTATCAAGCGTTAGCTTTAATGTAGCTTTGTCAGGGGCCCGGCTACATTGATCCATCAGAGGCATTGTCACGTTCGATGCACCATAACATAGACCCAACTAATCGATGATGAAATTCATTGCAAACTATTTTCATTGTCGGTTTAATCGATTAGTCGTTGCAGCCCTCATATCCTAACAAGCCAACTTCTCCTCTTATTTACTCTTTCCACATCGTGTTTGCTAATTATAACAGTTGGAATCAGAGGAAGGTGAAGTAGTTTATGCATCCAACTCAAGCTTCAGTACATTTTTTTCCATCTTTCATGTCACCTTGCCAAGTTAAAAGTCATTTGTTAATCAGCAGCCCTCTCTTCAAATATAGTTCACAAGAGATGAACTGCTGTGTCCATAATTGACGCCACTAAGGGCAGACACAAGTGGAAGGTTTTTCTTTAATCATCTGTTGGGGTTTTACTCATTACAACCATGTTGAACAACTTTGTACCGTCAATTAACATGATTAAATAACAAATCTGCGTGGCATTGACAGTGTTCCCGACAGTGAAAAATATGGCAACATTAAAGCGACCCAAGTGTCTTGTTCTGCCCAATAAACATGTCACAGTCCGACACTTAATCTTCTGCTCGTCTGGCAAGGACAGTGAAACAGTGATACAACACTGAAGATTTCCAGGTTATAGATAAAAGTTACATCTCCTTTTTACCAGTAAGCATTCAACCATGTCTTATCCGTGTTGAAACATCTACTCTTTTATTACCTTTATGCATATTTGTTTACCAGAAGGCAAATTCTGACTTGTGATAGTTTATAACAATTCATGACGGTTGGTTTGTCAACTTTCTAGGCGTAATGTTAGCAACATATTTGCTGGTCAACTCCCAATCAAAGCAAAAATATTTAAAATGTGTAAACCGAGTCTGAGGCCAAAACAAGTTGATTTTAGAATAAGCAATACAAAAAAAAAAGCGAGATTCACACATTTCAGTTGAATCAGTAGAAGGAGCCCGGATTTGTACAGAAAATACAAAAACTTGCAGGAGACAATGCAGAGAATTAAAAGATTGTGCACAAATGATGTGAAGTATATCCATTTAGAGAGAGTACACAGTATTTCTCATTTCCGCCTACTCATACTTGATATGTTCTTTAAAACTTCTTGCTTCAACAGTATATCACTGCTTAAAAAAATAGTGTTATATGTCGAGCACACCCTGAGGAGGTATTTTCTCTTGTTGGACACTTTCTTTTATGTCACGTGCCATGAAAGAAAGGCTTAAGCTCTGAGTTATGATATTTTCACGATAAGTATTCTTGTCCATCTTACTTTGTGAAGAATGGTTAATGCTCGTGGATGGAAATGAAAGTCGTGATGTATTGAAATGCTTTACAAAAGGGATATGAAATATGTCTTGATTTTGCGTTTTATTTATTGCATCTTAAGCTCACTTCCATTTAAAAATCACCGGAGGGTAAGAGAGAAAATCCTTCTGAGACACGTGACATTATCACGCTGTATGTACTGCAATCCTGTCGATGTCGACTCAAAGAGCTTTACACTACATGTCAACATTCACCCATTCACACACTCTTTCATACACTGATGAGGGTGCATTTGCAAAATGCCACCTGCCCATCAGGATCTAAACTGATGGGCACATTCAAGCACACTCACACACTGATGGCACTTTGGGGTTCGGTATCTTGCCCAAGGACATGTTGTCTGGAGGAGCCAGTACACACTCTCCACCAGAGATACTGGAGGAGAAAATGTAAATCTGCTAATATCTGAATGGAGGAGGATGATGATGCCTTGGAGGGTTAAAGTCCTCATGAAGTGTCTCCGCATGAGAGAGAAAGCAAAGTTGTCATGGTGACTGGAAGTCGACAGAATGGTAACATGAATGTGAAGAAATGTGGTTAATTAGCAGGATTTATTGTATTAGTGGTCTCGACGGTTTGTGCAAGGTGTGACAAAAATTTAGTTTAGTATGGTTAGTGAAACTGCTATGTTCGTCAGCTATAGCAGGGTAGTCTTGCTGCTTCCCACAGAGACCTGCCTACATATAGGCATAAACAATTATAAAACATGCATAATTACCTTAAAGAGACACAAAATGACCACAAAAAAGGCAACATAACTACAAAGAGACATAAACGACTACAAAGAGATGCACATTGGCCACAAAGACATGCATAATTACCTCAAAGAGATGCAAAATTTCCGTAGAATGACGCAAAACAACTACGAAGAGACACGCGATGGCTTCAAAGAGATGCAACACAACTACAAAACGATAACATAGACACAAAATGAAGAACAGGAGAGAAAACGACTACAAATGACAGCCACATCTCTCTCAGTCTGGGTGTCTTGTTCCTATGTAGGGGGGTGGGTCGTCTGTCTGTGCCTAGAGGCTCATTTTCATCATAAGCTGTCCATGCCTACTTACTTATCCCTCTACAAGGTCAAGGGTAAGAGGAAAATGTCTCAATGTGCATTGGAAGGATGAAAGAGAGGCACCCTTATCAGGCCGACAGTTCATCAAAGTATTAACATAGCTGGACTATATTCATACATTCTTTAATCCCAAATTCACCTGACTAACATTAAAGGACATAAGTGCATTAGCAAAAGTCTATTCTGTTCTGTTCCATTCTGATAGTGCTCTACTTCCCTGAGTTACATATTCTGTCACAAGTCAGTTGTCACTTCCCCAGTCTACTCTCAGGCCAAAGTCATTTCTTATACTTTGAACAGGATGTCATTGACAGCGTGTGCAGTTTTAGGCTGAAATTCTGGGCTCTCGCCTTGTCCCGTCCAGACAGTTGCCATCTCGTGTCTCGTTCACTTTGGCTATGAGGGGATGTAGCGTCTTCTGTCAGCTTCAGTGCCACCCCGTTCCTGACACCCAAGAACTCTCTGTTCCCTTTATGATAGGGAAACTTCACTCGAGTCACGCAAAGCCTTTTAGAGCATCATAAAGTGGAATTTTTAACTTTCAACTGTCCCATTTCTACGTCCTTGGCTGTATCAGTGAGCATTTGCAAAATCACTTATATAAAACGATGCCCATTTAGGTACAAAAACGTGACATATTTTATGAAGTACCAAAATCACTTTCAATTAATTGTCAATGGTACAGCTCCAAGCTATATCTTGTATCTTGAAGACACGCAAATTCGATTTTTGTCTCTCTGGGGTTTTGGCTTTGGGAGACATCTCTAACATTGTTTAAAATACTTAAAGCAATTTAAATACCTGTTCTGAATGTGGATTGTTAAAATAAATAGTATGCCTTACTAGTAAGACGAATGTATGTTAATTAAGGTTAAATTGAACATTTAAGGGTGTATTCTTATTAGAAAGCAAGCTTTTCCAAGTTACAGCTATCCACTAGAGAGTTTTGGTCTGTATATACCCTTGCAATGTAAAACAAGTTAACTGTCTCCTTATTCTATTGCATCTTGTCTCTCTGTGCTTGCGGGACAGTAGCATCCGAGAGGTGTTGAGGTGAATGGAAACGGAATGGGTGGCGTCAGTTGGCATGCCAGCTGTGCAGGCCGGTTGATGGATGGAGCAGAGAGGCTGGGTGAGGTCTGCCTCACTCCTTTGCGGCAGCCACACCGAGCTTCAAGAGTGACAAGTGCTGCTGCCTGCTGCCAGGGAACGTGATAGGGAGAAAGAGATGCTGCACAGGGTGGCAGGAGGGTAAAGAGCGGGAGACGGGAAGAAAGAGAGAGCACAAAGAAGAGAGACGCAACGGCCGGGAGAGAAATACAGGACAGGAGGAGATGGATGTAGGAAAGGTCATAGATGAGAATGAGATGGGGAGCTTATCCAACATGAAGCACTTCTGTGTGAAACAGTAATGGGTGAAATCTAATGGAAGAGATGGCAGTGAAGAGAGACACTGGAACTGATTATTATATCTGACAGACAGTACCTATTTATAAAGGGGGGATTTTATAACCGGTGGATGAAAATTACTTCTGTGCGAAGAGATAATTAAGGTATGGCCATATATGGATATCTTTAAGCATTTAAATATACACCATGAAAGTGTGAATGCAACCCAGGTTGAAAAGATGAAAACATTTCTCTCACTTTGACAGTTTAAATGAGTTCAGTTGGAAGGAGGCACAGTGCGTTTCCCTTCCGAAGACTAGATTGTGCCTCGTTACCTTTATAAACTTGACTGAAAAACTTTCCTCCAGAGCTTTTTCTGTTCTCCAATTATCATCTAACAAATTGATGGAGTATTTGTCTGTATGGCTGTCCGACAACTGCTCATCTGATTAACTTCACATCTGGGGACCCAAGAAAGTGCAGTGTTGTGTCGCATACTGTATTAAACACTCCCTGTCCGAGTAAATACATCACTATTCACCTTTGCCCTGAAACCTGCCAGCATGATAGTGTCACGTGTCTCAGTAGGACATCCTGAACTATATGATATGAACTGAACTTGTATCTGTAAATTGTATTTTCCATTTTAAATAAAAGCTGTGTTTGAATCAAGCACGCAGACGTGTCAGCAGTGCTTTACGTGAACGGCCAAAGTATTCAAGAGATTGAATGATGACCTTCCCCTGCTAGACTCGTTGTTGTGGATTCATTGGGCTTTCTTCTAGCTGGTGCCCTTGATTGTGCCCTATTGTGCTTTCCCCTGAAACTGCCACTTTATGGACCATCTCTGCCAACTTCATCGTCCAATTATTTAATTCAAAGGGAAGAAGGTCATATAAATGCCATCACTAAGGATATATTTGTGCACTCTGTCGAGGGCAGCTATTTAGCAGAACTGTGGCATGAAACCTGGTTTTATTTGCTTGCGCTGTCACAGAATAACTTAAGCTTGTCCATCAAATCTGGCTTTATAATTACTGTGATTTAGTTCAGCAAATAATTCCTTTCATTTTTTACGTTTTGTCCATCTAATTTTAAATGTCATGGTCTGTGATGAAAAGGTTACCACCCTGACTTTGCCTCAGTGGTTAAAAGGAACAAAGTACAAGCTCATCAATTAGCCCAGTGGCTCAGGTTTGATAAGGCGTCTGGGTAGCAGCATCCAGGGGGGGGTTTGGTGTTGCTCAACCGTGAGAGTAGGAGACCCAGCATCAACGTCAGTTCGCTGTCGCTCTGAGAAATGTTTTGTTGTTGTTTTGAACCAACCACAAATAAATACAAAACTTGAGTTTACTGCAGCGTCTGGGCTGGCTGCTCGTGGGGAGCAGCCAGCTACTGTTGATAAGCCCTCACGACCCTCTACCAGCCAGCCTTGTCTTTTAGATGACACGCTTTCTGCCAAACTTAATAATACATGGAATATTTCAGTTTTATGCAACTGTATACCTCTAATTTACTACATGTCAGAGAAACTATTGTACTTTTTACCTTCTACATTTCCCAGCGAGTTAGTTCTTTTTTTGGACAAGCAACAACAAAAAAACAACACATTATCAATATCGAAATATGATACAGTGCTCGAGATTAAACTGTCCAACAATATATACAGTAAATGAAATGTGACAGCTCCACCATCTGGAATAAAATGTGGCTTCTGTGTTAAAGCATCAATTATTATAATCCAATAATATACAAAAAATACAAAACACTATTCTTCCCTTACAAGTACTTTCACTTAATTTCTTTATTCAGTACATTTTACTGTCTTACTTTCACGAAAGTAAGATCTTAAATGTAAGACAACAAACACATTTACCCTTGCTGGGAATTGTGTTTTGATGCCAAGGACCCTTCCGTCTAAATGTGACAAACGCTTGTGGATGGTAATTTACAAGCGGTCTGAGTTGACATGCTATTATGGGTCGCTTTGGAAAAAGACAGGGTTGATGGCTTTTCTTGGTTGGGTAATTCAGTGCTATTGACATAAGAGCTTGTGGAAGAACAACACACACACACACATATACGCATATAAGCATGCAAGTCTCACACACACACTTTACACATCTTTCCAACATGCAAGCCGTTAGACACCTCTTGA
The DNA here is from genome assembly GCF_949748355.1 of Melanostigma gelatinosum. NCBI lineage: Eukaryota > Metazoa > Chordata > Actinopteri > Perciformes > Zoarcidae > Melanostigma > Melanostigma gelatinosum. Next base: position 7,603,223 of record NC_136645.1, read on the forward strand.
CAGTTCGCTCTCACTCTGACAAAATAATTGCGAAGGACAAAGAAATGTTAGAATCAGAATGTCACCGGTTGAAAGCACTATGAAAAAAAAATGGCATTTTAAGATTGCGTCCACCTGAATGTTGAGGTGAAAGGGGAATACCGTTTATTATATGTTGCAGAAACACACAGCAGACAAAACGTGGCAGAATTTAGGAAAAAAAAGATTTGCACCTGGACTTCCCCTCTCAGATGGAATAAAGCTGCCATGACCTGGAAGTGTTTATCCCAGCACGACTCATTAACCGGACACAGAGCGCATGGTGTTAGTGCAGGGGAGCGTAGCACTGGCACAAACAACATCCTTTGCATTCATGTAGAAGAATGCCCAAACACGTGCACACCTTCACTGCTTCACCCCGCATTCCTTCACAAGATTTATCACTGCCAGTTCTGTCTACACCCCCTGCCTTACTGCTAATGAGTTAGGCCAGGTTTAATTGCAAAGCTCCAAAAGTACCTCTCAGCCTGAAACGCCACCGAAAAACACACTTTCAGCCACCGTCAAGGTTCACTCCGACTGTCCGAGAGTACAAATGAAGGCCACGGAGTGTTGATGGTTGAGTGGCATCATTTGGATTGGGATGCTGGGAGAGTTTGTGGAGGTGACAAACAAAGCATCACATTAGGGATGGCCAGTACAGGGGGACTGCAGGCACGTTTTGAACAGAGGACACATAGTGAGAGACTATACAGCATCAAGATTATCTGTACACTGTATAAACAGACAATTTGCTCAGTCTGAGAATTTAATCATGTTTACTGGTTGCATTATTATTTTGACGAAAATCCCCTTTATCTAAGGGGAGATGTCCTCATTTATAATTCCGACATACTTTAGGTTCAGTTGTGCTACAGCTTGAACATGGTAATTGCCATATAATGGGCCCTTTAAAAAAATGCATTTGGACACTTAGTTATGAATTACAATATAAAATGTTTTTGCGAGTCTGCATATTATTGTCTGTGTAGAAATTGAATTCCTATCTAATGTAAAGCTGCAATATTTTTTATTTGTCGGAAGGTTGCCCAAGGACACTATAGATAAATATTATTTTCAGACACTCTGAATGCAGTTCATGTGTGTAAAAAGTGTCGAATCCCATTGTCCGTGTTAAAGCTACACTGCCTACTTGTCTTTCGTTGTAGTACACAAAAGTATCCCCAAATTTCCAGATTCAGATCAACATAGGCGTTCAACACTTTATAAAGGGCTGATTGTTATTACCATTGCATGCCCCTTTTAATACATACAATGCGTCTTTATCCATCCAACACACCAGCAACCTGCAGCAAATGTAATATTGAATTCAAGTTTAAACATAAACTAGTTCACCAGTGTACAGGGGGGGGGGGCACTGCTTACTGGGATGGAGTCATCAGAGCGCTGTAACCTCACTGGTCATCTGTTGAAGGCCAGAGGTGAAGAGGTGCGTGGAGTTTGTCTCTCTTACCCACCGCTGCCGTCGCCCCCCCCTCCTGCCTTAACTCTCCCACCTCTGGACCCCTGTGCTCTCCCTCTCACCCTGACTGCTGCTCCTCTGTTCCATTTTCCTCCCAATAACAGCGTGACAAATTGAGCCTGCCAGAAAACGATCTATCATTGTCCTACATCTCATCCTCCTCTGCCCTCTGTCCCCTCCTCTTCTCTCTCCCTTTGTATCTCTTTACCCTCCCGTCCCTATTACAGGACATTCCCTCTTTTCCTCTTTGTATTTTTTTCCCATCTTAATGGTTCCGTGTTTTTCGCCACATGAGCACTTTATCTTTCTGCCCTTGTACCACCTCCCCCCCATCTCCTTTATATCTCCTCTCTTATTGCTCTGTATACTGTTGTCCATGTCTCCATTTCTCTTCCTCACCCTCTCTGCAAACTTGTTTTGTTCTGTAATATTCTCTATTTGTTCTGTCATCTCTTGCTGTGTTACAGACTGATTTATTATGGTGTAGATGTATACGCTCTTTACTGGTCTTCATTCCCCTGCAGTAATTTAGTTACATGGAAATAATAACAAAAATGTGTACAGTATAATATACCCTACTGACAGACGATGCTAAAATCTGACCTGGGGCTTAAGTTCAGGGGCCAATGGCCCCTTTCTGTATATGAAGAGGACGTAGTCGACATCACCCATTGGTTAGTGGACTTTGGTTGTGAAGCCTAGAGTTCGGCATTTTGTCCATCGCTATCTTGGAGTTTGGTCGTCACCATCTTGTTTTCTTGCAATCAGTGAACGGAAGTGACCATATTTGGACTGTTGAGGAGTGACGCCGTGGTAGAGACGCCATATACAGCTCTCGTAGTGAGCTGTCAATCACAAGGTAGCCACGCCCTAAAGCATACTCTGCTTTATTGTCTTTTTTTTTACAATAAATGGGACCATAACTTTCTAAATGAACATCATGCTGTATTGCAGACTCCCAATTTGTAAACAATACCAGCATCGTTGTTGTAGCTGGTCAATACTAGTAGCATATGTGTAAGTGCAAGTGCCATTTTGTAGCCCTGTATACTTGAACAAATACTTTCTTTACTTTGAAGAGATTCAGTGAATCACGTGGTGGTTGTTCTCCATAATAAGCTGTTATCATAGAGAAACTGTCGTGCACACAGAGGAAAAATGAATTGCTTTGCGTGATAATAAATTAATAATAAATAAACACAACAATTTGAAAGGTAAATAATACCTGTCTCCCTCCCTCTCAGCCCATGATCAATTAATGGTACCCTTGAGAGCAAAGTGAGAAACGTTTATATTTTCAGAACGTGTTTGCCTACAGTATGCATACAACATGTTACCTCCAACAGCATAGCACTTTGTAACACAGTAGTTACTTCAACAGAATAAAAAAAACACCTCTTCAGGTGCATATTTCATGGGGGGGGGGGGCGGAATAATCTGGAGCAATGGTTGTGTATCCAAACTGTGGTATTCAAATTGAAACCGGGGCAGTCTGCAAGCTCTTTACTTGATGGATTGTTATTACTTGCATGCGCATGAATAACCTGATGAAGTTAAAGAGCTTTTCATGAATAATTTTCCTTTTCATAAGTAATGCTGGAGAATTAGAACTGCGGTGTATTTGAGGTGGTGGCTCACAGCGTCACATTACTCAATGTCAGGGGACTTTTTAAAATGTGGGAAAGGGTCTTTATAGGGTAAATAACGAACATTGCTTTACTGATGTAGCTAGTGGGTAAAAGTGATGATGATGATGAGGAAAATAATGAAAACAACAATTGACATTTGACAGCTTCCTGGCCACTCTAGCCTTGTCCTTTATGCTTGTGCACAGTAGGAAAAGGGAATGTTTAATACAGCCGGGTGTGTAGAGCAAAAGTCCGTCTCAGTTTATGTATTTCAGCGGCAGCACCTTAAACAAAGTCTTGTCTTGACAGAGGGTGATAAACTTCGATTGATGTTTGCGATTATGAGTCATGCTTAGCATGATTGAAACAGTAAACCTCTTGGGCAATTTTTATTTCTTCAGGAGGGGAAGCGGTTAACCTCGTAAAAAGTACCCATTTGACGTCTATCTCATTTATCTGGCGACCTCTAGAGTTTACATAAGTGTCAGAAGTCCTTCAAATAGCAGAGTTGCTCTCTCAGAGCCTGCTGTTCTCTTTTTGTTTCAGTGAATCCGCCACCAGTAGTGTCAGAGCACAAAGGTTGGTTAGAATGTGCACACTATGCTTGAGTTAATTATTTTTTGTGTTGTAGATATAAGTTTTTTCAAAACCTTTTGTGTGGTTCATATTCTTTTTAAATTGGAATAAGGAAAACACAGTCACTTTGTCTGTATATGTTAATAGCTTTATTACTCTGTACATTTGTCTCCCTGCAGCATAATACGAGATGCAATTATACCAAAACCACACAATATTGTCGGAAAGTTCCGTCTCTCTGAAATTGTTGCTGTGGGCTCAGAATTATTGCCCAATTCCCAGGTGGCAGACTCAAAATACAGTAAGAGTTATAAGGGTAATTGCAAAGCCAACCACTCGGAAAACAAGTACTATATTGGTACCCAGGACACAGCGTATCACAACCCAAAAGCTCTGGAGAAAATGTTAAATCAAAGTAAGGCCTCAGTGGCAATACTATAAATACAAACCCCATTTCATGTTCCCTATTACCCTTCTCTTACCTGCTTTACTTGCTCGCCTATTCCTGTCCTTGTTTTGCTCTCACGCAAAATATGTATGAGTGAGTGTTCAACATGTGCACATGCATATTCATGTGTTCCTTTGATGTCTCCTTCGCGGGTCTGTGTTAACACCCACATTTGAAAGATAGAACCATGTACTGGATGTATCTCATTTATAAATACCTACTGTATGTAAAGATATGCAGTTTGCATAATTTGGTTAGAAAAGCGAAGTTGTACCAGCAAGATAAATTATGTTATATTGGAATTTGTTTGCATCTTTCTCATCAATTGGCCATTTTATGTCTTCAGGAAATAACCAGAATAGCTTGATGTCGACGCCTTTTCTGACTTGGGTTGGTAGATTGTAAGACTATAGATTCCCACACATCCATATTCATGCGTAGTATGTGATACAGTCACAATTATTCCGTGAGGCTACAACAGGTCATCAACACCTCAGTGCAGAAACCTGCTGCTCTGACAAGAGTCTTTCCCACTACAGCCTGAGGGAGTTTCATAAGTCTGTGAGTGCTTCTGCAATTGCATGAGCGGATTTACTTTGCTTTGCGAGCGTTGAATAAAGTCCTTAACTGATTGTGATGTAAAAAACAAAAACAAAAGAGCACTCTGGAGAGAATCACTGTAAATGCTAATGAGTAAATGCGCACATGGGGACATGGGATTTCACACTCTGCCAACAATGTTGCGGAGTTTGTGTGCCAACACTTACCCGTGATCTCGTCTTTGATTTAAACGTAGTTTTGGACTGGAATATTTCAACATTGTCATGCCAACGAGCCTTCTGTCAAATTGAAATTTGGGCCACGTTAGAAATGTATTTTATGAATCTGTGAATCCATGTTTTTGTTTTTCTTACTTTTGCTTCCAACCGTCTGCCGTTCTAAACTCTTGGTCACGTTTCTCCAAAGGGGCGTCCGCACAGCTTTTAATAAGGCGCTCTTACTTCTTTGCTCTCTCCCCATGTTTCACATCTCCTGATAAACATTTCTGAATGCATGCATGCATACAAACACACATACACACTCAGGCAAGCATGCAGGCACACACACTGGCATAATATGACAAAATCGCAGAGGTGCTAAATTCAACCATGGGCATTGTGACCGCGTCTGTGATTTTACCCCAAGTAAATAAAAAACAAATTGCAATTTCAGGGTCTCCCAGACTTGCTTGAAAGTACACATTTGCTGTCTCATTTCAGATATAATCAGGAGAACCCCCACAGAGCGCAAAATGCAAACTTCTTTACAACAGAGAGGTGGTGAAAAGTAGTTATTATCCAAAACTACAACGAGTGGGTGGCATTTGAGAACTGCAGAATAAAAGTGAAGGTTTTCCTTGTATGTACCTGCTGTGTTCAGCTGAAAACTGTAACAGATTAGATTATACATATTTTACAAGTAGGATTTCAGCCTGACACATGCCCTTCTCTCTTCGTCCGTCTTTCCTTCAATTCATTTTAGTCTTTTATCTCTTCCTCTCATTTTCCTGGCAGTGCAATTATTGAGCTAATTGGTAAACTTGAATTTAACTGACCAATTAGTTGCTTAATCTCCTGTAGAATGCTTCCCCAAACAAAGTGGTTCGTAAAGCAGCTAGAATTGGACAATGGGGTTTCATCTCGGTTCATGTCCAGATGAAAAGTCTGTCCGATTGTTACTTCTGTAAATCTTTAAAGCGTTTCTCCAGGTGACCTGTATTTTTCGACCTACAGTATATCCAACAGTCTCTTTCACTACATTTGTGCAGATCATCTTTGTTGTTTAATTTGCAACCTACACTGGCTCAAACACCCACCTAAAATTAAGACCGTATAAATCCCTGTTGTTCTTATGTAACGCAGATCTGAACACTTCAGACAAGGTATTAAAAGAGGACATAGTGGCTTCCGTTGTTGTATGCATCATGTCTAATTATTTACACCCAATTCAAGTGGATGTGATTTCAAAGCCATCCTACAACTGTCACACTATTTTATTAAAACATTTTCACAAGAGGCACTTGAGACATTTCTATTACGGCTGATCACTCAAGAGGTTTATATTATATTCTTTTCATTTTGCATGATAAGCGTAACATGAGCAGGATATATGCGCTGAAGATATTGGTTCTACAAAGAAAACGTGAAATGAAGAAAGCCTGCAGATTGGGAATTGAGTGGAGCATCATCGGAGTGTTAAACAGAAAGCGACGCAAACATTGAAAGATGCTGCAGATGCATATTAAACACAATCTACAGTATATTCCCCCCGTTTAGAGAGGACCAGTGAAGCAGTGAAGCATGCCACTAAGCCTGATGAGAGAGGCCTCGGGGGGGGGGGGGGGGGGGGGTGATAGCAGTGTTGTGTGGCAGGGGGCATAGATGGAAGAAGAGGAGGAGTCTGCTGTCCAGGATGCCCCGTAGAACCTCCTCCAGATCCTTCTTTCAAGCAGGCCTTTTCAGCCCTCTATTCAAAAAGCAGTAATTGCATCATTTTTCAAGCCGCTTGCCTCTGTCTGACTGTGGGGCTGGTCCCATGAATCAAACTAATGGAGAAGTAAGTGATTTCAAAATGTAGGCTATGATCATGCACCCTCTCTCCTCTCCCATAACTCCGCCTTCATCTGAGCTTTGGGAACCCCTCTACTCCCACCTTCCCATAGCCTTCTTTTCACACAGCCTTCCTTGTGCACTTCACCACACACACACTGTATGGAAATGACTATGTGATTAAAAAAACAAATGTTCAAATCGTATTCATTGTTGATGTACCGAAGAGTTTTGTTTTCGGTCCTTTGGCTTGATAATACCAACCTGTGAATATGAAGTTGAAGAAAATGGTCACTCTAAAATAATTGACGCCTATTAACGGGTTTTATGTCTAAAGAATCACATTTCAGACACACTTATTGATCTCGATGAGACGGATTAAATTAAAGTGCTCCTCAGGCGTATTAAAAGCTTGCGCCTGCTATAAAGCAGCAAAACCATTTCTCAAGCTACAACCAGAGCACGCTGGCAAATTAGATTCCTTCCAAGCAAGGCAAAACCCACAAACCTCTTTGATTCAAACACAGTGGTCTTGGGGAATGCAAAAAAAACGCCTGCAATGCTTTATTTACAGCACATTTGACGAATTTAATGTCTGTACATGTAAAACTACAGCCTATCCAGACGTTGCTCGAATTGCCCCTGCGTGTTGTTTCCTAGGAATTATTGTACATGAAGCCAAAAGTACTCAATTCCCCGAACAAGTATTATGCATGCCAGTATGCTCTCCTCAGCCTGTTGTTATAAACACAATGTTGTTGCAAACATTACCAAAAAGTATTTCATACAACAAATAACATTGCTCTGAACAAAATCTCTCGACATTGTTCGGAGATGTAGTTCCTCTTCCTCCTCCTCCTCCTCCTCCTCCTCCTCTCCTTTTCTCTTGCAGCCTTCCTGGCTGTCAGTGCTGTTTCAAATTAGCATTATGTCAAAACTTAAACTTTCACACTCCCACTCTCCATAACACCTCTTCTTTCACATGGTGTTCTGAGAAGACATGTCTCATCCTCTGCTGGAATAATTAGGATGAGATTCACGTTTCTCTGTGGCCCAGCTAACCTCCAGTTACCTCTCTTGCGCCCTCTTTTCTTATGTCTTTCTTATTTGCCTGCCCACTTATCTTGCTCACTTGTGCCCAAATAGGACGAGTTGGTAAATAGAGGCACGTCGACGTCATTGATCGTTCAAGAAGAGGGAAAGAGCATCGACACAGATCTATCAGTCGCAATGCAGTGATTCATAACAAATATGAAGTTTTGTTTTAGGAGAAAACAAAGCACTACCACCATGTACATGATGGATTTGCGTGTTTTGGCCTCTGCTCCTGTATCTTCATTTCTTCTCTTTTTTAGTGTCAGTTTGTGTTCTCAGGCATCTCACCTCCAAATATTCCAGTTTACTCTCCTGAAGTTCAGTGAGAGTGAGAGTGAGGGCTCGAAATAACAATTTGTAAGAAAGAATTTCATAAGCTTAAATGTTTCAGTGCACCTTCTATGGACATGGCTTTTTTCTCTTCTTTTTTAAACTTTTATTCACTTAAAATATGTTTGAGCATGAATGGCCCTTTACAGGAGCTTGCCTCCACTCACTCACATCTACCGTGCCACAGAAAGCTGCCCGGCACACCTGCAGTCTCATACCACCAGCCACTGAGCGCGATTGTAAGTGCCTCACTTACCACACGAATGGTTAATGAAGGAGGATAGAGTGCTAAAATCCAGATCACATTAGCACATCGGACAGCTACACCTGTTATTTTATTTTTTTCACACAGCAGTAGCCAGTGGCACCAGTGACACACCCCCTGTCTTATTTTTCAATGTTGATGTTCGAGAAAAGCATCAATTAAAAAGAATAATGTGTCCCCTAACGTGTGCATTTGACTCACAGTCGAGGGTGGAGGGGGGGGGGGACTCTGTTAATGTGCTACAGGTTACAAATGATAAAGTTCAAGTATGTACAAACATATCACCATAAACATTACAATTAGTAAATCTATATAAAACTGTACACTTATATAATACATGTACAGTATGTACTTATGTCTACTTTATGCAAACACACACATACATACTGCACAATCTCTCCATTATTGAATACATTAAAGACAAACCGCTACAAACTGCGATGCAAACTGCATTTAAATCTGGTTAAATCCTAAAATTAATTTAAAATACAATTTAAGCCTAGTTTGAATGTAAGAACATAAGAAACTACAGCTAATTTTAAGTGCAACTGTGTCCACCTACTGCATAATTTTGAAAATGAAAGAAAAGTGTAACCAGTATAATGATAGCATGAAAGCATGTTGGAATTAGCAAACTGACATAAGAAAGCTAACCAGCCAGCCTCTACATGAGTACAATTAAACAACTTATTGCTCACACACTCAAGTCACAGCAGGATAGCACGTTGCTATCGCTAGATAATCATAGTAGAGATAGTAGATAGTCATTAACACTGATTCACCAGATTTTGTGATGTGCTGAGCTTAATTTCCAGTCCACAGAAAGGAGAGAACAGTCCTGAAAAGGTATAAATCAGGCCTTCACAGAGGCAGTGCATGAGAATGTGGTATAGGACAGTAATAACCTTTTAGCACCAACAGAAGCTAGTCACAGAAAACTTTGATTATTCCAGAAATGTTAATAATTGATTTATTTATTGGTTTATTTGAACGGGACAGTGCACATTAATAAAAACATTTCTGCAAAGAGTTAGCCAAAAGGCTATTTTTCATCTGTAGTCCCAAGAGGCAGATTTTACACAATAAACCTAAAAACAATGTAAGATTAAAGTTAAAAGGTCAAACAATATTGACACTTAACAATGCGTGGACAGACAATGAAAAAAATTGAGAATAACTATGTTAAAACATGGACTAAAAACAGTATTATGCTGTAGTTGTTTAGATGCTAAAAAACATCCACATCAGAGGCACAAAACATAAAAGCATACAGAGTATGTGAAATACATAAATCACTCAGACACAGCTAAACAACATTAAAAGACATGCATGCTAAATAATGCCATGCTACACACTACTTTGGCCATCCTAAATATTGGCACACCAGCTTGAACCCTACAATTAAGTCGATGGATCACCAAGCATAACAAAAACTTTGAATTAAAAGGAGAAAAACGAAGTGGTGTGCAGTAGGATCTCATCTGACACTGGTACCTCTCATCTCATCCCGACTAAGCTGTCGTATCTTAGTGCCACCTTCACATTTCTTTCCTCACCATTGTTTTCACCCCTGACAGCCGCCCGTGGGTACCGGTAGTCACTTTGAGGCAGTTTCATCAGTGTGAGAGTGTTATCGTATATACCCTCCAGCAGAGATTACAGAAGCGTGTGTGATCTTCTGCAAACGTGTGTCTCGGTGTTCTTACCTGGTGGGCAGTGCCCCCTTTCAGGCCATATATAAGAAACAAGTTCATGGTTTATGAAGAGCCTGAGGGGCTTCGGGAGCAAAGAGTGTCTTTCAAGGACACTGGGTTTAACACAAGCACATTGCATTGTGGGGAGTTGTCTGTAGTGACAGTCTTCTACAACTTTTCTATAATGTAATCTTGTCATGCAAGCCTTAGCATGCATTAAAACGGCTGTGTCAGCTTTTATGTTGAACAAATCAGCTTATTTAGCTTCAGACCCTCCACACAAAAAGAGAAGTTTGAATAAAAGGTTGGTGAGGTTTCTTTTCGTGCCTGTTTTGCCAGACGCTACCTGAATACACCATTGACTAAAGGGACAGCTTAATTATCTATTATGTTTTCAAATAAAAATCACTGAACTCTCACTTAAGATGTGTTTTTCAGGTGTGAACTTCAGTATGAAAGCTAATGGCCTTGGTAAGTGCATTTATGGAAAACAAGTATTGTATTTCCCGCCCCTTAAATCACTTGACTACTGTTAGGTCATGGCGGCATGCATTATTCAGTCGCATTTAAATAGCATTCGTTTGCTTATCTATTGTCTTAGCTGGGATACCGTCTCATGAATTCCAGATTTGAATGTTCATAGGATTTTGCCTGTCAACTTCATTTTGGGTTTTGCAACTTACCGGTCTCGCCCAGGCGTCCTCGTCCCAGCTTATCTGCCAGCTCGTCCCCTGGTGTCTCACTCTTCAGCTTTGATCATTCTTGACTAATAACACCAAAGAGCATCAAAGAGCTGCTCCAGTCCCGTGGACATGTTTTTGAAAAATTAAACACAAATAGATCTTAGGGCGGTGGGGAAGAAGCTCAGTCACGTTTGCATGTTTCCAAAAATACAATTCTCATCCAGCATACAATTATTGTATGCTGTAATTATTTTTCGTTCTGTGTAATATTTTCCTCTCATTTTCCACTGTGTTAAAATATGATTTTTAATATATACGGCTACATACGTGTAGGTGTTATGTATGTGTAAAATAAGCTTGTGTCATACAGTGCGTTGCTTTTTACAGTACATTGACTGTATATCTGCTTGTCCTTGTGTTGTAACTCTGGTCACAGATGAACAAAAATAACTTTTGATAAGGTAATCAGTCTCTTCTCTGTTAATTATCGTGTTTTGTTAACTGTGCAGTAAAAATCCAATTGCAAATATCATCAAAGATCCACAACATAAATTTCCCCCAGGTGCAAGGGTTTAGTTTATGCCCGGTGCTTCCCCAAGGACACCCTGCAAAAACTGCAAAGTAATTCGTATTCTGCCAAGATGTATTGTTCAAGGAGTGTTCTTCGGTGTCTTGTTAAAATGCTAACTAAGTTTGAATTGCCCAACAAAGCCTGCCCACAATGCCACAGATGTACTGAGTTGCTTTTATGTCTTGAAATATGCCACAAGTTTTGTCAGGACCACCATATGATGCAGCGATATGTGGAAACATAGCGAAACATATCTGATTGTGAGAAAGTTGTATAGGCAGTATTAGAGTTTACATTTAAGCCAAGAAAATTCCTTTTGTATTTTGTGTAACTGTAATAACATAAGTGATGAGCAAGATCTTTTAAAAGTATAATGTTATGTTTCTGTAGCGTTAATGACATCTTGGTATGTTGTTTTCAAAAAGGAGGGATTATTTTGGCTGCTTAATGAATGAGAGAAAAACAGGATATGACTAATAATAAAATCACACCTAGGCCAATAAAATGTCGGCAAAGACGCTTTGAATACTTGACATATTTCATAGAATTGGTTCAATAAAGCATTTCCATTCAATAGCAGAGGGTTGTGACTGGATCCCGCTCAATTGTATTTCTTTACATACCTTCTCATTACAAGTACTAGTTGATGTGGTGGGTTGAATCCATGCTAAGGCCATGCAACCGTTCCAAAACCCTCGCCCTGACACTTCTTACGCCTTACTGAATAGCTGCACTCAGGAGGCTCTTCAGCCTGCTGTGGAATTCTTAAAATGTCACAGTTCTAATCCTTTTAGTGACTCTCGGAAATCCCTCTCACAGTATTACAACTCACAAAATGTCCAGCAGTCTACAGAGGGAATAGGTCACAGAGACAATTAAAGTGTAGCACTACATACTTCCATTGAAGATGCCAACAATACAGTTAATAAGGGATGATGGTTCATTGTAATTTTATAAATGTATCCCAAGATTATAGCACATGTCAGATTTATTTTGTGATATTTTTTACGATAGTATTTCAAATGTACCTTTTGTACTTTTATAGACGTATAAAAAATGCTGAATTGCAGGCACAGTGCTACGGTTCTTCTAATTTAGTCCATATAATGAGTCTAATGTGCCTGGTGAGTTTCCTAGTGGGGACATTAGTTATTCCACTCATGGCCATAGCGTGAGCCTGTGGGAAGGTTACTACATGCAGGGAGAAGCTAGCAGCCTCAGTTCCATGGCAGATGGGAGTCGTGATTTGCTTTTAATGTGACACACATGTGCCATCTTCTTGGGAGGGCCACCTGGTGTTGAATACTGACAGTGGAAGGTCAGAGGAGATTTGTTCAGGTGTTGGATTATCTGCAGATCGGTATCCCAGCTGACTGTTCTCTCTATCTTTTGAGCATCGGTTATTAATTGAGCTGTAAATTAGGCCATGCACATATGTTTAAATGTGCTTGTGGAAAAGATAATCTGTATCAGTCTAAAGGTGTACTGAGGACGGAGGTCTGAAGGTTTGTTTCCCCAGCAACGGTGGCCAGGCTGGTTCAGAGGAACTATTGTGAATCTTTTATGACAGACCTCATTACTCCTTCCTGGCTTCTTTGTGAGATCCTTACGGCGAAAGAACACGCACAGGTGGGACGGCTCCCAAAATCCTTTCATTGCCCACCCTCTTCAAATTATGGGCAAATACAAAGCCTCTCTTTGAAAGGTCTCCACTTCAAACGAACACGGGCCTTCGGTTGCCATGCATCCAGAGCTGTCCTTAAAACTATGGTCTATGGTGCATTGCCAAGCGGCGGATTGTTGAAATCACTGAGTAAGTCTGTCAGAGAGAGAGGGAGGAGGGAGGGGGGGGGGAGGGGGGGAGGGGGGGGGGGGAGGGGGGAGGGGTACAAAGAGCACACTTCTGCATTATGGGAGCATTTCAGTGAGAAGGAAATGTAACAATCAGGGCATGAATGTGCTCACGACACCATGATGGATGGATGGACAGATAGATGTTAGCGGTTTGTATCTTTCCCTCTAACGATTCAATATGTATCTAGATATGACATCTAAAGTCAGATGCCCCAATTGCTAATGCAGAAAAATACAGATGAATTTATAGTACACGCCATATGACAGACTGTGATACAAAACCAATTCAATTCAGCTAATTGGTTTGTTTTTTGAAACGTTTTTTAAATGTCAAATATGTGACTAAAATAAATCAGTAATATCCTCAATTGTTAGTTCATATGCTGCATTTTAAATGAAAATGAATCTACTGCCACACAAACAACAGTAAACAAAGTGAGGCACTGGATAATGTTTTTGCCAGTTCGGTTCTCAATACTGCAAATTGAGCATTGTTTACCTCAGTTCCTGGGTCAGTGTCATCCCTCTGCATTTAGTATTTTCAATATTGGCTTTAGGAACCAGGAGGAATTAGTGTGGTCGCTTTTCTCTTGTTGACTGCTAATAGCGATGTTTGAAGAGACATCAAGGCCGGCGGGGTTGTGCACGACAGTTGGACATTTCTTTTAGTCTGGGAGTGTTGGGGATGTGATTCGATGAATCGTTACCTTGTAAACATTAATTTAGATCCTGTAGACTGGTAGATGCACACAGGTGTGCAGGTAGATAGGTAGATTGATAGATGCACAGAATGCACAGATTCAGTGATTAAGATTGGCAGATTTGAATTAATGATACATTTTTTTATGAGCAAATTTTGCATATCTTTGTTGATTTCAGGGGAATCAAAACATCCTTTTTTGTACAATCAAAGCATCAGTATCATCCAGTGAGCAGCAAAATGCACTGAGTGTGTTTATGTTTTCCAGCTGGGAGCTGGTACTACACACGGCGATACTGCAGACACTTGTTTTGAAGACTCACTGAATTTAGATGATCATCTAAACTGTAAGCTGCAGGGTGGGGGTTTGTTTTACTCGCAAACTCCTTTACACTGCGAGAAAATGAGAAAGTTGTTAATTACACAAACAACGTTGTACATGGGCGCGTGTGTTTATAAGCAAGGCATTTTATCTTGTGTTTTGGTTTTCGTTCATCTCAAGTGCAACATGCCACAGTTAGAATAACACAGCTCCTGTAGTTCATATCAGAAGCAAGCAGCTGATTATAACGAACAATTATAAACGAACAATTACCAGCAATTCCAACCTGAATATTTTTTTAGCAAGTCTAATGAAATGAGTATACAATTCAAACTGTCTTCGCTTATTTCAATAACCGTATTGAATAATAATTGTATTGAATAAGTCTACACGAGGCACTCTCATCTTTTCACATCCAGAAGATTCATCCTCAGTCGTCTGAACCTTGTCCAAACCCCCCCCCCCCCCACACCTATTTTCACATCCTCCAAACCGCAATTCCTCTCAATCCCTCATCGGCTGTCACGGTTTTAAATTGGAGTTGGCATTGTCTGGCTGCCTTTGTGCCATTGCTACTGTATAAGAACATGCCTGGGGTACTTTGCCTCTCCGATTAGAGATCTTACTGTCGCCAGGCTTTGGCTGTATCAACAGTATAGAATATTCCTCAGATGTAACTCCAGGCTCTTGTCCAAAATCACGTTGCTCTTCAGAGTTTCACTGTTACATCATCCGCTGAAGTGAATGAAAAGAAAGAAAACACACAAAGCCAAAATGACTCTGCCTGGATGTCGACAACATTCAAGGTCTCAAATGGATTTGTAGGCTTTGGCGTGATACATTTTAGGGGAAAACGCTTGCTTAGTTCAACTGAAATAGTGTGATTAGAAAGTGGCTGATTGGGCAAAATAATGGAGAAATTGTACTAAGACACGAGGGGCTTTTATATTTAAGAGCTGCGAGTATTGAGTCCGAACGAGCAACTCCCTGAAGTTCTGTGAGCACAGCATGTTTTGTGATGTTTCTGAAATCTCAGCATCCAGGCCTTTTTCAATTAAAATCTCATTTGAAATGAAGGAATCTGAACTGTGGGCCACTCATAAGTAGAGTTGAAACAAAACCAGCCATGAATGTTGAGTCTTAATTTACATATTCCCTTAATAATTGGTATATTTTGAATTCCTCCTTCTCACATTTCGCTTTCTAAGATTGTTGGCGGAGAAAATGGCAACGTTAACTAACAATGAATGTCAGTGATTCGTTGTAAATTTAGCACAGCATTCAGTCCGTTATAGCAGCTCTCAGACACTTCAGTACGTCAGCACAGTTTTGCATTTCCCACATATATACAGCAGCTCACAAATGTATTTCCAGAGTGTCTTGAACCATCAAGTGATCAGTTGTCTCAAGTGGTGGGTCTTGTTGTGCCCGGGGCTTCAAGAACACACTGCATCCCAGCTGGTACACACTAGCCAATCCACACCACTGTACTTCACTTTGTTTTTTTGCCATTATGTTATGTGACAGATTTTGTCTGGAACAGTGAACGCAGTTTAAGAAGCTGTCGTATCTCTTGAACGTCAAAGTTATTCTTCAATGCAGACAATAGCGCTCGTCGCTAGATTTGTTTTTCAGGACCGGGCGAGTCATTATAATAATTTGAATTCATGGATGACTCACACATGAAAGGATTTAGCAGATATTTTCCCATCATACATAATGCAGGAACCCTCTAGTGATTTTGTGATTTTAACTTAAATATCTACAGTGTTTTGCTGATAAAAGAATGTTTCAAGTTATGTCTCTTGTCAAAGCCAACGATCCTATTGTGTTGTTCAGGGATGGTTCAAGTGCTAATGCGACTGTCCATGTGAAAAAAAACCCGTCCATGCAACTATCTGCAAAAGGACGATATGTTTTACACGGCACATTAAGAGCTGGAACACTTTAACTGAAATAATAAAACTCAAACATAGTCGTTAAATAATGTTTCCATATAATCACATTTATTGTAAAGTCTCTAAAATAACACTTTTTTATTATTTTCAAAAACACTCATACATGCACCCCCACACCTTCAGTTCCCTTTCATCTATCTGCTTCTGCTTTTTCCTTCTGTTCACCTTTTGCCTAAACTGGTCCCTACGGCTCTACGTTCTGCATGTAGCCTTCATTTTTCTCAGAATCTTGCCTTGTTCCATGCCTGCGAACAAATGCCCGCACAAGAGACACACACACACACACACACACACCCACACACACACACACACACACACACACACACACACACACACACACACACACACACACACACACACACACACACACACACACACACACACACACACACACACACACACACACACACACACACAGGCCCTCCAGTGTTATGTTGTGCTACACAGAAGTGAAACATTTCCTTTCTTCTCTGCCTTTATCACATTTAAAATGCCACTTGCAGCATGATAACTATAACTATCACATTACACAATTGTCAATTACAAACATTGTGTGTGTAAATAATGCTCTGAACCTGAATTGATGTACAGCACATTCAACGATTTTCATTTCAGACCTGTGTAGTATGCACAGTCGACCATGGTTGGAATAAAAATAACAGTTGTGGCACTTTTCCTGTCGTATAAATGTACTGCCCTGATTTGTATACCGATTTGGAAGCTTTTGAAATTGATATGACTTAATTCAGCTGAGTGGTTTCACCAGTAACCAACATGTCCACCATGCAAGTAATGAACCATTTTGTCTCTGTGGCTCGATCCTGTTGTCAAATAAGAAAGCATCCCTTCAAACAGATTAGAAGCATTTATTGACTTTCTTTGGTGAGGACTACAAGGTAGTCCACATGACAAAGTCTTGCACTTTTACTCAAAACATCTTCAAGTCCAGCACCTGCCTGGTATTTCATAGCACCCATTTGATAACATTGGCCTATACGTTTGAATTTTAGGGCAAATTTACGGAAGCATGTAGCTACAGTGTTTCATTTTAAGCACGAGAGACGCGGCGTTTCAACCTCGGAGGTAAATATTGCGCTTGCATTGGTGTGGTTCTCTTGCCGTTTGATGAGCTCAATCTGGGAATGAGAGGAGCATTCAAATCAAATCACGACTCCTCCAAGGTAAGAAGGTCGATTGGCAGCTTTTGGTGCTGTGTGCTATTATTATTATCTATTATTATTATTATTATTATTTATCAGCGTGGTGTTGTTGAGTAAAAATGCGGCTATATGTCGAGACGTATCGGTTCTCTTTGCTCAGGGATTCATTGAGACACCAATGATAGCAATCTGCAGGAGAGGGCATGCATTAAGACATTACAGATGTCAAATGTGTGCAGTTTTGAGACAGGTGTAAGAACTTCATAATGAGACGAACGGTTTATGGTTATTCCACGGCGGGTTTCCGGTCACTCCGGTGAATTTATATGCATTTCAGTAACTAGATTACAGTCTAATAGCTGCTGTAACCTAATTTCTAAATGTCACATATAAGAGAAACAGTTTCTGCAATTGAGGTGAAGAAACCTGTTTTGCTCCTGGAAGAAGGCGTGTATTTGCTGCGTGTATCTGGGTTTACACATTGGCCTGACCAAAAACTTCAGAGAGGGAAAGTATCACCGTGGCAGCAGAGCGATGGCATGAAGGGAGAGAGTATTACGCGAGGTGCGCGCTTGTATTTAAATATATTCCATTCAATGTCCGACTGGAACCGAAACTCTCACAAGGTAGCAAGTACACCAAGTAGAAACATAATTCCTTCACAACGTCACCTCCCTCCAAGGTGAATAAAGAAGGGGAAAAGTGTGAAGACGCCGAAAGTGTACTGAGAATGCGCAGCTTTTCTTTTCAGGGAGACTGATCTAATTCAAGAGTTTAACTCGAACCTTTGGGCCACCACTGCCAATTTGTGTTTCTTCAGAGTTGACAGGTTACTGATTTATATCCATCACTGCCACCAGTTTCTGCAGGCTCCACATTTTCGATTTCAATTTCAAAATCTTAGCGATAGGAAAGGTAATGAAGTAAGCAACGGTCTTAATATGTGCGTCTGGCTTCATCCTCGCATCCAATGTAAAAATGTGCAGCTATATGCTCCACATAGTGTAATCTAGCATGGCAGGTTTGTCCAATATGCTCCGGGCAGTGTGATTTTTGATGCATTCCATGATGTTTTTTCCTCCCTTGACCCGTCTGGCCCACACCCTCTCTGCGATCTCTGTAAGTCTTACAAATGAGCTCCAGTGAGACCTGAGGGGGTTGTGACAAGAACTCTTGTAAGATCTCAATGAACTGCACTCAAGGTTCCTAAAATGTCCTTCTCTCTTTGTCTGTCCTCTCTCTCTGTCTCATTTTATTCATCACTGCAGGCTGTGGAAACCAACCTGGCATCCAAGGACAGTCACTGGGTCTATGCCAATGAGGTGAGGCCAAACACAAACACACTTGTATGTACCTGAGTGAATTTGGACCTTAGTGACAGTTTGCTTCTGTCAACACAGTCTCATATGCTGCCAAGTCACGCACAAACACATTCAAACTTACAACACTCTGTACACTTTCATATTCGTTTCGATTAGCGTCACATCTTTTGTTTTGATCTTTTCTGCCTGAGAGGCTGGCCCTGTATTTGATATTGTATAATTACCCTCCCTTTACCTGTTAGTGCGTCTTTCCCCCCTGTGTACCAGTGCGCTGTGCGTCTGACTTTGACCTAAATGGTCTTCTATAGTGGCTGTAACAGCACAAAATTCAGGTACACTTTGTGAATACAGAACAGGGGACTCTGTCTTCGGCTTTAGTGCCCCCAGCGCTGCATTTCCATTGATTCAAAGTGATTTGGAGATAAGGGGGGAGTCATAGGATTGGCCCGATACTAAAAGCAGTGGATAAAATACATCAGATAAACGTTTTCTCCCAGTTGATATACATGGAATATTAGCATTGGAGCTGTCAGCCTAACACACACACACACACACACACACACACACCGACACGCATCAATGTCCATGTGTTTAAATTAAATGTCACCACCTCACAAATATCTCACCCTTAACATTCAAAACATGAGACGTATTGATCCATAATCCATGTAACATGATTCATGAATGTATGTAGATATCCTAATGTTATGCAACATTCAATGTTTACATGCTGTATAGTTCTCTGTTGCAAATTAATTCTTGATACAGAATTAGAAAATACATATTGGTCACAGCACTCATTTGACTTTCACCAACAAATAGTTGGCATGTTTGCATTAACTAGAAAATGTACAGTGCAGCGTTTCAGCTTAGATATTGATTTACAAGAGTTAATGAGGCTCAGTGTATGTGTACCGCCTACATTACCTCATTTTGGACTATAATGAGCTTTTATTGGTTAACTACCCGTGTGTGTTTTAAATCATTTTCACCGTGCATTTCAGCATACACATAACTGAAGTATTGATTTACAACAACTAATGAGACCTTGATTCCTTTAAGACTTTGTTTTGTGACTGGCTGCTTAAGTCACATCAATGCATCGATATGTCTAGGGCAGGCTTAAGTCGTCTCAAACAAGATGATGGAGAGGTCGGGACGTGAATCCTTTATTTGAATATTTGAAGCAGTATTCACATACAAACTCATGCATGGCTTTTAGTCAATTACCACAGACTTCCACCAAGACATGAGTTTTAATTGCATCATTCTCCGGGAGAGTATGAACTAATGGCATATTCATTTCTATGCGCCCCCCCGATGTGATGCGGCTTACTGCAGTTATCTCTGCCTGGTACGCATTTAAAGGGGTAGGAATGTGCCGGGTTGTATCTGTAAGCTCTCAAATATATCCCCATTCTGAAATTGTTCTTGGATTTTCTTTTCTTCTTCCTGTCATTTTTAATTGTCTTTTTTTTCTGTTTCCCTGCCTTTCAATCCATCACCCAAGATAACCTGTGCATGGAGCTGACGATCACCTTGAAATACAAATAACACAGCCTTGTTGAAAAGGCTAACGAGAAAATTCAATGACTAGTCATGCCGAACTATTTCTTCTCACAGACGTTGGCCTCCAGAGCTCCTCTCATGTACAGAGAAAAGATAACACGAAAATACTGAGCTGACCTTACTAGTTCACCTTTCTCTTAGATCCTAAGAGAGCCTTTTAAATAACATGTAAATAACAGCTATAATTACTGGTATCTACAAGGGCAGGAGATTTAAATGAAATTGTAAAGCTGGTTTGTTTCCATTAGCCTCTGATTTGCTTTTTGATGGGCTCATTACATGCCTGATAGCATTTATTTGTATTAATTCAATCACGTGAAAGGACAGACAAACACATTGATAATCTGAATGAAATTCTCAGACTTAAAGTTTCTATTTCTTTATCTGTTCTGTTTTTTTTTTACCATCTGCAACAGCTATGAATCATTCTCCTTTTGTAGCAGCTGCTGGTGAATTCTGAACTCCCACCTTACTACACAGCGCTGAAATACTACATACTGTTTCCTGCACTCTGAAGTCCTGTTATTCTGATCAGATGCAGTGCAGCTGTATCACAAAATCCTGCAGGGTAATAACGGCTTTCCATGTTACCTCTTGCCCCTCTATGCACCGGCAGTCCCTGCGGACAGTTGCTGCTGTTCAGCTGCCTGGTCATGACTGAGTTGTGGCATTCATTTTAACCAGGTCATCTTGAGGC
Organism: Melanostigma gelatinosum; assembly: GCF_949748355.1. Taxonomy (NCBI): domain Eukaryota; kingdom Metazoa; phylum Chordata; class Actinopteri; order Perciformes; family Zoarcidae; genus Melanostigma; species Melanostigma gelatinosum. The sequence goes on from NC_136645.1 coordinate 7,624,184, forward strand.
TGACTGCTGCCCACCCCGTCAGTGTTTGAAGGCTGTTCATCACACATGGAGGTACTCGGTGTAGTCCACAATTTAAAATCACACTTAAGCATAAAGTTGCAGGATGCATCAGAGGCCGAGATATCCTGACCTTTATTACTTAGTATAGGCCAAACTCCAAAACCACAGTTTTCCCCCATTTTGCATCCCAATAGCAGTTTTATTAGACATCCCCTGACAACCCCGGTTTGTCATTTTCTCAGACGTCATCCAGACCCATGGAATACATTATAAAACATTATAAATATGTAAAATCAATGAAAGCAAAGTGTTTGAGTTCAAAACGATGAACTTTTCTCTCAACAAACTTGTCTTCAGTTGCAAACATTTCAGTTTGAGACTGACTATATTGCTTTTTAAAACCAAAGGAGTGGGTTTGAGTGGCACATCATGAGCCCTCAGAGTACGAAACTTACTCAACACACAAATAACCAACATAATGTTTAAAAAACAAAAGAAGAGAAAAATAGCTTTTAAATTTAGTGTAAGAAGTGCAGCTTGATGTGAGCAGGAGGGCGTTTGGGACGACAGGAGGGCGTGCGTCTCCCGAAACAAAACCAGAAGGTTGTCTGCCTCTGACACTGTCTAGTGGACTCAGATGGATTGCACATTCTGGGAGAATTTGTTGTTGTTTTTTTTCCCTTCAAAGGCGGGGCGCTGACACCTCAGAATGTTTGATGGATTAGGTCGCTGTGTCTGCTGTGACAGACAGAGTCGTGGAGGACAGTCAATATATGACTGATGTCTTGGGTAACTGCCCGTCAAGCAACTGAGATGGAAACCCTTTTTTTCTGACGCAATCGCCGGCATACCAGACTTTGTAAAAGGAAGGTGGATTACCAAAGAGGCCTCTTATAAAAACAATATATATATATATATATATATATATGTATTCCAATTAGCTTATTGATTACTCAAAGTACTGTATACCATCGCATTTATCAAACCCTGGATTCGCCGTTCAGATTCTTTGTACCATTAACTACAATGAGAATCTATGCAGAAACCCAATTCAGATGTCAAGAAATGATGTACTAACCCACAAATGGTGAGCACAGGAGACGTCCTGCTTCATGGTCATAAATCTAAAGGACCCCAGACAGGCGACTCCGTCCACTAACCACCTTATCTAAATGTTACCGCAGTTACAGCCATTTGATGTCAAATCACACACAGCATGTCTCCTTGAATAGGACTCACTGCACCGCCAGGCTGAGATGTTCGTTCCATCATGGCAATACAACCCCCAAAACCATCTCGCATATAGATTAAACACTGCACTACACCGCGTGAACAATGAGCCGGGCAATGGGAAGTTTACATAGTTGCACTGTACGTTGAAAATAACCACATTCATTTATTAATTCCAATCAATTTAATGTCATTCCACCTGAAGTCGCATTTGATACGTCTCGTTCCAATCAAGCAGCAATCTAATCTTAAGTGCCAACACAATCACAGAGCTATCCACGTAATGTCAATGTTTCTGCACTCCAGCTGGATTGATGATTTTTTTTTGGCTCGAAAGAAACCGACTGGCATAGAGTTGGTTGGTGCAGCTAATGTTATCTTGATGCAGATCAGATGGTGCAGTGCAATTTGGCATGAAATTGCATTGCATTTCCGCCTGCTCGGGCCACATGTTATTGCAAATGGTCCTTCCTTTGTTTCATTTAATTTCAATTCCTTCCCGTTCAAGAGATCATGACCAGTGAGTGGCCAGTCGACTACCTTTCTTTTTCAGCATTTTAAGGATTGGTGATATGCACTGGAGGATGCACATACATGTGATAAACTGAATGCAACTTTTCTAATTCATTGATAATTAATTGGAAACAAGTAGCAGTGACTCAAACACATTTCTACATGCTGCTGTAGTCGTTGCCTATTTTAACAAAACAACCTGACGCAAACAGACAGGAACTCAATCTCCTGAGATTCCTCCAACTTATTGAAATGTTTTCATCCCCATCCAACCGCTTTACAGCCACATCTGCGTACAAAAGCTCTAAAATGACAGCGGCCGCAGGTTGCACTAGTGTTTACTTTTCAAGCAATTCCAAAGCCATGAACTTGTGGTGTGCTACAGTTGACAATGATACACCCACCATTGGATATTTTATGAAAAATAACTACTTTGAGTGGCTGGTTAAGTAACATAGTGCCACTAAATCAGCTGTTTTCTTTACTAGCAGTGCTTGAGAGTATTATTAATGAAGCCAATAAAACCCTAGCTGATTTATCATAAGCATAACACAGCAGTTTGAGGATTAAACGACCATCAAAAAAATGAGCCGCTGCTAATGCAGGTCAGTGTGGTCACACAGTAACCTGAGTTAATGTTTCATACAGTCACTTGCACAGTACATTACAAGGCAAACATACGTATAATTGCAGATAATTATGCTAGAAAAGACATCCTGCAAAAAGGTCAATGTCGTTATGTACATGCAAGCACGATAGATCTGGTTTATTGTAAAACTCAAGCCTCTGTACATGTGATAAATACTAAATGCAAAGCAGTGATGGCTGTACTTTTTATTATACGATATCATTCACAGAGTTATCATTCCATGGTTTGATGTTCAAGAGGAAAGCTTCGATTTCATATAAGCGTTGATATATTACAACAAAGTTCACTTAAGTCAGAGTATCATAACTCAGCAGAGTGCCTCGTGTTATTTGAGGTTTTAATTACTTTTTTTTCTCCATTACAAAAGGACAATAGGACACCAATTATCCGGTTCCATCAACTGGATAATAAAGTTATATTGAGGTCATTTTCTGCCCAACTAATTACATTTTTCCCAACACTGAAAGCGCATAAAGAAGACTCACTTGAGTTTTGAACAGCTCAAATTGTCAAACACACTGTGCTTTGCGCTTCTTCCTTGAGTCCCATTACCTCTCAATTGAGTTGCCTGCAGATTCAGAAAGCCCCTCAACTTCTAATTAAATCTTTGTCATGATTACGGGCAATTTTTTTCCAATTTATTTCTCGTGAATGGTTAATGACAGTGACTGAGCAGCACAAAGAGGATAATCCGTCATCTGAACTTGATTTCTGAATGCATTGTGGCCGCGCTGTATCGTATTCACTCCAAGGTGCTTTTTAAACACCTAAACTGATTCTGTGATAACTCTATGTATTAAAAGCAGTTTACGATGTTATATGCCTGTGACCAGACAGTTAGGAAGTAATATCGTGATTCAATGTGCTGTCATAAATCACATACAGTCGACCATTTAGATTGATAATGCCTCTCTGGAGTTTCTAAAATCCATGGGCTGACCATTGTAGGCAGAGGCCTTAACATATCAGTCCTTTGTATTCTTTTTAAATACTAGTTTTGGGTGAATATTGTACAAGTGAAATACATCACGTCGTCTGTACTTTCGCCTCAAACAGAGTTAAAACGGCACGTCAGCCGTGTTCCATTGGTCAGTGTCATTGCCGGGTCAGGTTATGACATAAATGTCACCCGTGATGGTGACGGAACACTTTGACTGGGTGGCACTGGAAGTTATTAGCTTGGACGTGAGGGTTCGACTCTGTGAACCATGCGGCATAATTTATCTGATTAATGTGTCGCGGCAACTTATGAATATTCATAATTTCCACCTGACTGAGTCAGAAAAAGATTCAGTGGATGAAACTAAATTAGCTAGAATTACCTGCGGAGTGTTTTACTAACGCTGTACACAGATGAAAGATCTGGGAATACTGGCTCTGGTTGAAAGAATTCATATCATCAATTTGGTTTGCTTGCCATTAAGCGGTTTTGCATTGAAAATAGAAACATGGAAATGACATGAGATATATGCACATGACCAAAAAAAGGCAGAAAAAGGAACGCGGTTGAAAGGTTAAACCCTTATTTTGTACAAATAGTGTGAAAAACCAGTCAGGTGAAACGAGGTAAACATACAAAGTAAGAAGCCAGAAGATCAACAGTGAGGGAGGACAGAGAGCAGCAGTAACAACAGAGGTCGATGCAAAACAGAGAGATCAAAACATCTGATAAGGAAAACAGACAGGAAGCGTGGATTCAAGCTTGTGTGGTTTCGGAATGTATCAACCCAGAGCTGCTTAAGTTTTGACCCGACAGTAACCTCACGGCCTTATCGTCAGATCGTGTATGAACCCAGCGTTTCCCAAGAGACCGACTGTCTGCCTCAGCATTGACCATTGTTCCGCTCTGGAGACAAGCAAGTCGCTCAATGTCTCATGAATATTGATCCGACCCTCCACAGTGTAGATCTCCGCCGACACTCCACACACGCATCCCCTCACAGAAGAGGGCCAAGGGTCACCGGCACTATTATTGTGAAGGATATACTTGAGATGTTCATACATTTGTCAATCTGATGTGAATAACAAAAATAAGAGGGTTTCCTAGATGATGAATATTATCTTGAAAATGACATGCGACGATATCAGTTGATCAAAATGTTCTCTGTGACTTTCGGGTGGTTTTTGAATAGGGTCAACTATCAAATAAACCGATGTTTGGACAGAAATGATATGTGAATCCGGCTTTGGTTGATCTTTGTTAAGACAGTATACACTGGATTTATGTCCCACAAACGACAGGTTGATATTTCTGTCCATAGCCTCTAACAGTATTCTCCATTTTACTTGTTGGAGCTACGTCACTTAATCTCGTGTCTAATTGCTCTGTAGCCCCCAAATGTGTCCTCTGACATTTCAATTGCTTAAGAAGCAGGCACAGCCAACGCAAACCCCTCTGAGGTGTTGTTTCTTATCCAAATTGCCACTCAGAAAAACTGCTTTTCAAAAAATTCACTTTTTGTGTCATGGTTCCCCACTGTGTGAAAAAATCTCATGAAGATCAAAGGGAAATATTTGTTGAAATAAAGTCCTCATGTTGTCTTCATATGCAGGAGGTGAGCGACACAGACATCATGGAGCTGGTTCACAGCTCTCTGGGGAGGATGACCATCATTCGTCAGGTCTTCCCATTGTGGAGAGACACCAATGTTCGCTGTATGAGGAACAACCATCGCATCTCCTCCCTGCTCTGTGACCCGCAGGAAGGCTATCTGCAGTCCCTGGAGGTAAAAAAAATTAACGCTGAAGGATTTACTGTTGAAGCTCCTGAAATGGTAGATCACATCATCATGTCAGCTGTGGCTTCACAATCCTATTTGATTTGTTTTATCAAAATAAAATCTTAAGAATTATTTTCAGAGGACTGGATTAAAATATGAAAAATATGCATTAAAAACATATAGATGGGAATCGGCAATTGACATGACGGTGATTTATGAAAAAAGAACTGTAATGTAATAAATTGCACCTCACAGTCTCTTGAATATGGATAATAATAATATCTTATTATGTTGTCCCTGGCCTAACCCTATGCCCAATCATATTGAGAACTGTTGACAAAAAAAATCCTGCTCAATAACAAGTAAACACAGACAGGATCAAAAACAGCCTCTCTGCCAGAGGTTAGTTAGTGATTTATTCTGTTATGCGCGTACAAATGCCCGGCCCACATGAACTCAAGAGACCCTACAAATGCCTTTTCCAGGGCTGAAATATGTATCTATATGAACATACTGTTACTTCTTCATTTCATATTTCAAATAAAGAACTTTGTCTTCCAGGCTCTACAAATACAATCTGCCACAAAAATGTTCCCTCCCCAAAACACACCTTGTTTATTTTATAATCCTCTAAACAGAAAAACACATCAGGAATGAAGAGCATTTTTTAAGTTACAGCCCTTAAACGTTCTGAGTAATAAAACATGAAGGTCATAGTAATTGTTCGTTTATGTTGCGCAAACACATGCACTGTTTTAACTGCGACCAATTTAGTTTGAATTAAATCAGTTTTTTTGTACATACAATTTCAAGAAAAAGTATCAAGACACACAAAGGAAATTCTCAAACCTCTCTAAATTCTCCACTGTCCATGCAAATGCACAGTATGATAGAAACAGTCACAGATTCACCAACAGAAGCTGTTTTCAATGGCTAACGTACAACATGGAAGCAGGATGATGAATTAGGTGTATTATGTATTTGACCAATGGCAAGGTCGTATTTCTCTTGTTATTTGTTTCCCGTTTGTTGCGAGTATTTAGAGGACGGCAATGTTGTGCTTCAGCAACAACCGCCGTGTTTCATCCACTTTCTCCAGCAGCCAACAGGATGGACGCTGGTTATCAGCCGGAGTGGCAGAACCATAAAACAAGCTAAATGTGTTGTTGTTGTTTTTGTGATCTGTGTACAGCACATGTGCTCTAATGGATTATGAACATCATTCCTGCTTGATCACATGTTTTTTCACATTTTCAGACTTCACAGCATGCAGCCATTGTGTAGGACGGTATAGAGAAGCATCTGCCAAGTGCCACATGAATATAAAATATTAACTGATTATGTATGGGACTGAATATAGATTAAATTCCCTAGATAAGGCAATTACGAGGGACATGGTTGGCCATGAATATAAATGACTTGATCTCAGTGGGACTGGGAAATAACTGGAAAAACAGAGTAATATATAGTTTGAATCTAAGTAAAAGCTTGTTTTTCCATTAACGTGCAAATCTATTTAAAACTGCACATGTCCAAATTGTAGACAGCCTAAAAACAACGTATTATTTGTTCATAAATTATTGAGCAAGCTTAACAAAGGCTTTCATTGTGGAAAGTACTCTACCCTCTTAACGAGATTACATTAACTGGTTAACCAGGAACCGAAGCTACCGAAGGTAAATTCTGTATGCCACTGAGAGTCAATAAAGGAAGATATGCCCTTTAGCACAATTACAGCTTTGTAATGTATCTACTATTGCGCAATGCCATGTTACATTCCTACCTTACTCACCCTGCCACCTGCTATAGGGAGTCAAGAGTGCCTCCTTACACCTCTTCAACTTGTCTTTTGCTTAATCCATCTGGAGTGTTACAGCCGAGTTCTAATGAAACGTTCATGTTCCTTTTTTTAGCCATGCTCCGGACAGATGGCAAAAACCATGTGGCGAGTGCACCCACAGCTTTCAATAATTCACATGAAAGAGGGTTAAATAGTTACACTGAGGAGACCTTAAGGCAAGTCAACTTGACTTGTGTGACGTCCTACCACTGAGAGGCTGGGACTGAAGTCTAAAGGTGTCATGAACTGAATGCCTGGCGTGGCATCAAGTATTGCTTCCATGGATCTTCTGTTGTGGGAGAATTAGACTTGACTTGACCCAGAAGACCTATCAAATCCACTGTCACTCTAAGACAGGAGGGGTAGACATGTATACTGACAGGGTGCACTGAAGTCAGAGGGAGACAGTTGGACTGACGGCAGCTCTGAAATTCATTTGACGGAGGATGATTGAACCAGAAATAATTTTGGTTTTGCCACTCTCTTGATTTCAGATGACACCTTTCGACTCCTGTTGTATCAGTACAACGCTCTGATTGTTCTGCACATCGACCTCAGTGCTTTGCCAGAATGTTTCCTGCAAGTGTAAACATGTAGACATTCAGAGAGAGGTTGCTGATGACTTCTCTTTGCTATCTTTGAACGTAAATGAGAAAGGTACTAAAAGACAACCGTGACATTGACAGACAAAATAAAAAAAACTGCTGAAGGCAAGCTTTTATTCCCCACTGGCAATTTTGTTTGTATTTCGCCATCATAATGACAGCCGGCATGTCGGGACCACAAACACGAGAGACGGTTGTACTGCACGTTCTGTTTGGTTCGGTGTAAAAAAGCATATTGAGGGGTCATCTTCAGCAGTATTGCATGATCTCTGTATGAAAACGGGATTATGATGTGACAGGACCTCACAGGACCGGACTGAAAAACAAGTGCTTTTGTGTCACTGCTTCACTCATAAGGGTTCACCATGGGGCTGTGTTATGTTTCTTGGAGCCCAAAAAACTAATATTGCTTTTTTTTTTTATTGTATCCAGAGTTTGCGTTTGGTTCTATGTATTGAAATTGCTTGTTTTTGACTCCAACAGGTGTCCAATCTCTACCTGTATGACAGTGTTTTGATGCTAGCCAACGCCTTCTACAGAAAACTGGAGGACAGGAAGTGGCACAGTATGGCCAGCCTTAACTGCATGAGGAAGTCCACGAAGCCATGGAATGGAGGATGGTCTATGTTGGACACCATCCAAAAGGTATCTGAGTTGGAACCACTTTTCTCTTGCTTAACAAAGCTGCTGCTTTATAAGTGCTGTTTTGTAAGAAGTGTTGAACGACAGCTTCTGCAAAATGAATGATTACATTGATTACATCTCCGTTTTCTCAATGAAATAAGGCTGCATCCTATAAAGTGCCTTGGTTGCATCCATCTCATTCTGATGATGGAATTTTTCATTGTTGCAAAGTCACGCTGCTTTAATCGCAAGTGTGACATACAGTAACATCACCGAGCAGGGCACGAAGAATAACAAAGAAGGGATGCTCTTGTCATATTGTTGTGTTGACGTCATTCAATTCGAACATCAACTGGATTAAATGTATTTGTTTCCCGCACATTTCAAGCCTAATTAAAAAATGTTCCAGAATTTGTCATGAAAGGTGATTTTACCTCGCCAACAAAACACAATTAGTCCGAATCCAATGGTATAAGTGATGGTGAACAACTGTAAAAACATACTCTTGATGATTATATACGGATTATAATATATACATGATCTATAAGTGTCACAGTTTACATTTCTTCCCCGACATAGTATGCTTTATACCGACGGAAGTTAATTCAATCAATGCAAACATTTAATTACACTAAATTATGATGATACAGTTCATGTACAAAGGAGTTCAGTGCATGTACTAATTAATGCTCGCAGGCTATTTATCTTCGCCTGCACCTTACGGGACAGAAACACAAATGCAATTAAACACAGACATCACTGCTACTGTCTTTGTGACATCTCAAACAGTAACTTCTGCCTGTTGTTGCTACAGGGACGGATCAGTGGCCTGACAGGAATGATGGACTTCCGCACTGAAGGCTCTAATTCCCATGTGCAATTTGAGATTCTCGGAACCAGCTACAGTGAGACATTTGGGAAAGATGTGAAACGGGTCAGTCCAAAATATCATTTATATTATATGTACACACACACACATGTATATAAGTGTCTGGAAAGGAAAAATATCAGATCGATATGATAGTCATAATTATTTCTTTTACCTCCAGTAGCTCCTTAGGGTATGTCAGAAATAACTGTGTCGCTGTTCTATGAGGTAGCGTGCTGGATTGTAATCTACAGTCGTATTCCTTTCTCATTTCACAAAGTTAGGCAGCTGTGCCAGTTATATACTGTATGCATTAGACCACAGGCGATTCGATCCGAGCTTCTGAACTGAACTTCACGTCAGGAGCTTTTTCTTGGTAGATGCAATTTTCCTCTGACTTACATAACTGTCCATTCTGTATGTGTTGAGGAAACAGCAGGTACTGTGAAACCACTGATGAAAATAGCTGTTCTAAGACATTGTCTCAATGCAACCACTTACTGCATGAGGAGAGAAATAACAGTGGAATTAAACTCTTTGTCATTTTCTAAAATCCCACCTGCAAACCTCTTAAGTGTAGCTACTCAATTCCAGTCCTTAAGAACTGGAGTCGTGCAGGGTTTTACTTCCTCTCTAATGGCGTATTATGCAAACTGTGGCTGATTTACTACCAGGCAGGTAAAAAGACCTGCAGGACACCTGTCCTCGAGCATCAGAATTCAGTCCCACGTCCAGTAGAAACCATAGGGGTCCATTAGAGTGCCTAGGAAAAAATACTGAAAGGCATCCAACCGTCCATTGTTTTTGCTTGTAATATTTTTTCATAGACCACTGGTTCTTCATCCTTATGTTCAAGATCTTGCCTTTCTTTCTTTCTGGGATGTCCGGTGAATGCAATAAATGAACTAGATTGGAATCAGCTTTACTCTGATCCCTGAGAACCCTTGGCTGCTGTGCGTAACATTTGGCAGGGAGCTGTCAGGTGTCAGGTTGCCCTCTAGTGGAGATCCTGAATGAACCAGCTCAGTCTGCTATAATCTTCCATTTCACCACACCAACACAACCCAGCTTGGATGATCTGACATTTAGAACAAATAAACTTTACTCACAAACGAGTGTGTTTGTTTTTGCAAAAACAAAACATACCACTTCCACTTCACCTTTGACTTTTATCAGAGTGTATTTCATCTGTGGTTGCGGGTTGAGCATAGACATTTTGAAAATAACGAGCAGGCTGTATGAACTGATCACGAAGTCTCGACTGAGAAACATGGTCTGTTCTTTGAGCGTCGCAGTGAAAGATGGAGAGCGTTATTTGTGGACTCTTCTCTTGGCTGTCGTTTGTTTATCGCTGTGGATGTCCTGATTCAGTCAGGGACTTCTTGCAGAATGAAGAGGAATTGAGTTTCTTGGCAATCTATGTAGAGCAGGACTGACCAGAAGCGGTAATGAAGATTTAATCACCACTCGGCCTAACTGAAATCATGAAGCCAATTCATCATAATGTGGCCATTCGGGTTAGCTGGAGAAGAGACGCATGCAGCGCCGTGTGTTTACACACATGCACAGGAACATACATACACTTTCATCAACAACAGCAGAGTCACGCATTCAGACACAGAGAGCCACACACAAACAGCGGAGCCCCAGAGCACATTAGCACACTAACATGTATTGCTTTGGATCTCAGTCACTAAGAGCATGCAGCCAGGCACACAGAGGGAGCACACTAATATATGTGGGCGCTTGTATCTCAAAGTGATTAGAGGAAAAGAGGACAGCAAGGCCAGATAATGGGGTGACAAATGCATTCAGTGCAGCTGTTCATTACCTGGCATGTGTGTCTATATATATATTTACACTTGACAGAACCATATACTGTGAAAACACAGGCACGATGTAGTCATGTACAGCTCCTCTCTGTTCTCTATAATAGGATGTTTATGTACACATTGCTTACATTGTGTAAAAATGGTGTCCATCAACAAAGGCCACCTCTGCAATGTACTATACTGTCATGTTGTCAGGTGTATGTGTTTCTTTGAGTGCAGTGTAACAGTGATTTAATATTGTCACCCTCCTTGCCCTACCCACATCCACCTCTCAGAGCCTAGCTCATTTTGTCCCCCTTCTCGTCCCTCTTTTATCTTTTCCTCTCATCTCATCTCATCTCCCAACCTGTCCTCTCTGCTCCCATCTTCTCTTCTTCCCTAACCCTTTCTCCCCCTTTCTCAGCCCTGCTTTCCTCCCTCTCCATCATCGTTTTTCTGCATTCAGTCCATTTTCTCCCCAGCCTGATAGCTCTTAGATGAGGCGTCTTTCTGGTTAGACACTGTAATGAAGACTGAAATACTATTTCCTGGATGGCTACTGTGAGTTTTCTCCACCATCCAATGCTGCAGCAGAGTGATCGATGCTGTTGTTGTTGTTTTGGTTTCCCAGTTTGCTCTTATTGATGTGTCAGCTCCTCTCTAAGCAGATATTGCTAATGACTTCCAGCTTACGCAGAGCTCTTCATGGAGAAAAGTAAATTCACTTGTATGTAATTGTTCCTCCGAGCCAGGCATCTTGGATGCATCATGCAGTAGTTATCTCTCGAATGTGTCTGCAGTGCTGTCATTATTACATCAATGAAAATCGCATTTTTAGTGACATTTTTGCTATTCTATAAAGAAAACATCATCATAATGATGTTTGTCTTCTTGATGTAGGACATTGTCTCTGAAATGGCCAGCTCAAAAGTCTTCTTATTAAGTTTTCTGGTGGCAAAGTGCGTCAAATTATAGGGTATATAGAGCCTATCACATGCTATATGATGTCGTTTCTAAATAGCCTAACCTGTGAGGGAAATAATATATGACTGGCTGCCTGAGGTCTGTGCCATTAGCTTTACAAATAGAAGAAAAGAAAAACAGCCTCAAGTTTAAAAGTTATGAGAAATGATTTCTGTTGTGGCTCAGCCGGCTACAACACCATTGTCAGTACAATGTTTGAAATTGAAAGCAGCCTGTAATTTGTGTTGCTCACTGCATGATTATTGCCATCTTTGCCCAGGTAGTCAAAATGGCCTTATCAGCAGCAGCCTAAATCTGGCATGTCTGGTAGCTAGATCCTTGCCATATTTAAAGAATAACATATCCCAATCAGTGCAACTATCCATCCAATTATGGTTGCCAACACTGGCCCAAAGCTAGCCCAAGTACAGCTAACTGGAGCTGATTCTTACCCTAAATAAGCCCAAGTCAACTACCCCCAAAAACATCGCCAAAGCTGGCAGCCATGTATTGACCAGAGCCGGCTCACATTTCTTCCTCTGGTGCCAGAACAGAGCCGAGTGTAAGGACGCTCCGATCAGGATTTTCAGGGCCGCTCACTGATTGCTGTATCGGCTGATACGGATCGCAGCCTTCTATTTATGATGTAGCATTATTAATTCATTCAGCTGTCCTTAACAACATTGTCATATTAAAAGATGAGAAAGTATCATGAATTGACAACTAATTATTTTGTTCATGTGTAACACATTCCACTCTCGCTCTTAGAGACACGTTCTCTCGTAATCCCTTTTTCATCCAGAGATCATGCAATACTGCGAAAGAAGACCCCTCACTGTGCTTTTTTTACACCGAACCAAACAAAACGTGTAATACAACCGTCTCTAGTGTTTGTGGTCCGGACATGCCGGCTGTCTTGTTTTGCAGAGACGTTGATTCGACAACCTCTGCTGCCTGCTTAGCAGCAGAGCAACAATGTTATACAGACCAGCAAGGCAGAATAACAGCACAACAGTCCTGTCTTAAACAGGCTGTGTTAAAGGGGCTTCAGAGATGCAACTCACAACACCGGCGAATGCCATTCAAGCAGCGCAAAAATAAATTGTATGCAACATCTGATCGGCACTTCAGACGGCCTTTATAGAGTCTGTTGGGCCAAGAGGCTGACTCTTGATTTCAATCGACCATGCGGGTTGGATGATAGGACAGACTTTTGTGATTGGCCATCACCATCCCTTCAACCAGTGATCGTTGATGTATTCGGATGTAATGGTGGAGGTCACATTGGCTCCATGTGCTACCTTGCTCCAGTTGTTCCAAGCTGATGTATTTGTGCTATTGCTCAACCCTGCATTAAATTGTCTCTAAAGGGTGCTTCTCTCTTGCCAACAACAGATCTGCAGGGGGTTGATAGGGCTGTTGATCCAATGAATAATTTGCCAGGCACAGAGATTTCTAGCGTTCAGGAACTCCACTCTCTGGCTCCTTCAGTTTTTGAAACCGCCCCTGGCTGCTGGGATTTTCACCTGCAGGAAGCTAAAGAACAGCACTGAGGCAGCAGCTCGTATTTTATGTGCCAAAAATATTTTCATTACTCCATTTTACCAATTTGCACGGTCAAATAGTAATGGAATTATTCCATTCCGGGGAAACAATGTTAGACTGGTCGAGTTATTATGCCACAGAAAATTCAATGAAACATGGTAACACTGTAATGTGCTGCATTTTAATTGTTTGCAAATTGCGTTTTCTCACAGTCTGCATTTAAAGGAAAGCATTTAAGTGGCAGAACCCACTGTTTGTAGGTTGTTCCTACTGCCACACGAGCTAAATGGATGATATTTCTCCTCGTCTTAATTTATTGTCACTCATGTGGTCGAATCCGAATAGATGTTACCAGCCACCACATCATCATCCAGTTCACTTGAAATGCACAGCATCACCTAGTCACCACAATCAGAAAATCACTGTTTTACTATTCATTTTGCATCCTTCTCACTGTCGTATGTTTCTTTTTAATAGACTGCAACACTTTTTTGAAGCCGACAGCCACTGCTCTCTTTCTGTCTTTCTTCTGTCTTGCGTGCAGCAATTAAGCATGTTGCATTAAGCAACATGCTAATACTGAGATGGTGGAGGATCACTCTGCCTGCTTTTACAGCACCGATCTAACTGCTGATACAGACACTGTCTTTTCTCCACGATAACACATTGTAGTTTAAAAGCTATGTATGAGGAACTGCTTCAGTAGATACATGCGGGAATGAAGGAAAACAGCAAAAATGTGATCATGGAGAGCTTTTATTGTCATGGGACAGTTTTCCTATTGTGTGTTTCTCTGAGTGATTTCCTTTAAAAAGAGGAATTAGCTCACTTCATCTCATTTACTCTCCGTTTCGTTTAATTGTAGATAGTAACCCACAATATGCAAAAACTCTCGGGAGACTCGCTGCCCAGCGACCTAACCTTAACCATTTAATTCAATGCCTGTCCTTAACCATCAGCAACTGTGGAGCACCATCTAGACACCTTTCTCTTCATAATGTTACTGTTCTTTATTCTTTTACTCTCTTTTTCTGACTTAGTGGTATGAAGTGACTCCTGCCTCATGTGGTTCAATGCACACTTAAACCCACAATCAGGCACAGTCTTGTCAATCCAGTCGATGTTTCAGAGAAAGGATTGTGGGTCAATAAGAGGATCGGTAGCATGACGCACTGCTAGGAGGGGAAAAGAAGAAGCAGAAAAGCAGCATATTGCTCAAACTGTGGTCCCGTGTTCATAATGATCCACTTTATATGGTTCCTTGAAAGAGCGCTTTCTGTCCAGTTTTGAGGATAGACTGTAATTGAGACAGTTGAAGCGCTATGAATCCAGGGATATTTGACTTCCATTCCTTTGTCCTTTTCAAATGGTCATTCGCATTTGCTCATCCCCATTACAGATGATTATTTTAAGGTATTGAGCATCGTAACCATTAGCTAAATAGCGGCCCTGTTATTATTGTGACTTTTCAAACAGGAGTTTCAAAAATGTCATTGGCTCGATATTCTCCTTTGCGCTGTAGAGTAGAAAACAAAGCAGATTGTTATGGGAGGGATCAACCTGATGTTTTGATCTCACTTACATGAGGTACAGTACACTCTTAGTGACTGATTGCTTTACAGTTTTAAAGGAAGACGATCTCAAACTTAAATCCCCAATGAGCTGACGCAGCAGAGAAAAAAGCTAAAAAAGCTTTTTTTTGATTTAAGAGATGTGGCAAGCACCAAAATAATTGTTCCTCTATCGTAAAGCATTATTTGTATATAATACTTCCATTCCCAGTAGAAATACACATCCTGTTTCAGAGTCATGTCCTTGAAAATCTGGTAATCAAAGACCACAGTGTGTCTCGTGAAGTGTTACTCGTTCATATGCAGGTGGTTTGGCTGTGCCGTGTGTATCGTGTGTGACCTTCCCAGTGGCGTGCTGGTGTGCAAAGCTCTGTGAAGTAGAAGTATTCCTCTTTACTGTTCTTCAGTTTACAGAGCAGAGATTGCTCCGTGTTTTCCACTGAGGACAAAGTTGCTCATGGAGAAAATAGTCCCCTGTGAAGCAGGCAACGCAGAATGACATTTTGCCTCTACACACACACACACACACACACACACACACACACACACACACAGAACATGGCTGGACACAGTCGGATACATCTGCATACACCGATGAACAAGTTATTACAATTAAATAGTGCAGTATTGTACTCATTATCAAATCAACACAGCTTTCTGAGCAAAGTTCAGGGCAGCTTTGTTAATACATACTGCACAACCTTATTTACAATGAACAGCTCCATGACGAACTGATCTCCATGTTGTTGACGTGCACACAATGCTCAGATAAAGCCAGAGGAAGGCACATTTCATGAGTGACATCCTGAATGAGGAGAAAATAGCTTACGTACACCCACACAAGCCGGAAGGTTATAAACATGACTCACCAGCAGTGTGCGGTGAGACTATACAGCAGTGTAACTTTTAAGGATTTTAAGGATCTCATGCTCTTCTAATGGTTTGTGAAAAACAAAAGACTTGGCTGTTAGTGACGTTTTTGGCAAGCCTCTTTCATTGCCTCACGTGCTTTTATTTCCTTCACAGTTGAGCCTTTGTTGCCTTGTGTATCTGTGGTAATTGTTGCTTCCTCTTGATTGTGTCATCATTTGCCTTTGCAAATGGTGACATTTCTGTTCATTTTGTTTTTCCTCATCAATCTCCAATGAGAGCCGAAATGGAACATCACATGAATACAAAAATTGTGACAATATGCTCAGTTTTTTTGACTGATATTTCCAGGCTCCAACCCAACTGCCGTTGTCCAAATCAAGTAAAAGAGCAACGCAGTCTCGACATTTCATGAAGCAAGAGTTGAAAGCGGGACTTGTGATGAAATCTTAAAGCTTAAAAATATCTTTACTCCTGTTTTGATCTCTGTTACCGTTCTTTAATGTTGAATGAAACGTCCAGATCCATCTTCTCAACAGTCTTTCAGCATTTTGTATAAACCTTCCCTCACTGACGAAAGTGAGTCGTTCATGAGTCGTACAACATTCAGCTGGATGTAATTGTGCCAAAATGAGACACTAATGCAGTTTCTCCCAGTCAGAAATGACCTCCTTTTAACTCAAGCACTGATAGTTTGGCAGTGGTCGGAAGACTAGAGAAGCGCTATACAAGTCCATTTACCATTTAGTGATCCCAAAATAAAGAAGCCAGAACAAAAACAAAAGATACATTTGCATTGAGAGATAAAAAATAAAAAAGCTATATCTGCCTAATAATGTCGTCTCTTTCATCGTTGTGGCGTACAGTGTGTTTTCGGTGGGAAAGGTATCTCGATGAGGACCCTGCCGATGGGGCTCATGCGCTGCAGACTGAGATGTGCTGTGGCCCGAACGGGCCCGTTGTTTGGCCCGGAGCCACCATTCTTGTCCTGTCAGCTCAAATCTCATTGACCACTCCAAATGGTTTGTCAGATCCTTCAGAATCCTTGTCCAGCTCGCAGCACTGATTAAGAATTTAACAAACATCAGCTTCACTTGAGACACAGCTCACAACGTTGGCAGCGTGGAATGAGAGATTTAAAGGCGAGGGGCAGTTTAGATTCATGAAACAAACTCAAACTCACGGGACATTTCTTTCTGCGTTTGAATTTCTTTCTGCGTTTTTTACATGATGAGCATGTCTACTTTAAAGTCCTCATTGTTCAACATTGCACTTCTGCTCCTCCCTCCTTCCTCTCATCATCATCATTATCATCATCACCACGACCTCCATCTGTATGATTACTGGTAAAGTGTTCTGTATTGCTGACAAAGTGTGACAATACAGTTCAGCATGTAGTGGTGGAGCTTGAATAGAGGTTCCAAATAGCATACTAATGGCTGGCGCTTGTTGTCTTGGTAACCAGCTCAGAGTTTAGGCATAGATATTGGCCACTCAGTGTTGAATGTCACCACAAACTGTCAGAAAATGGCAGATAGGACGATCACATCACTTACAACTCTGCCACTTTGTTATCTTGCTACTCATTATTTACGCATGAGGTGTTCGGCACCTTTTGTCTCTCGGAGACCTGTTCCATTTTTGATCTATTTTCCCCATCCATCTGATTGTTTTTTTCTCTTTCTCCCTATTAGCTGGCGTCTTGGGACTCTACTCGTGGTTTGAACGGTAGCCTGAAGGAGAGTCGGATAGAGAGCGGCATGCAGGGAGTGACGCTGAAGATTGTAACGTTGCTGGTAAGTTGTGGGAGTACAATGAAGCTATGAACACTTGACCTGAGTCGGCAAACACCACAGTATAGAGGCAAACGCATCCAATAGGTTGTTTGTTACGCCCACATATTAAGCAATAGTTTCTCTGAAATACACGCTGAAACATAATGAATTCTGTTTTTAACAGAAAAATGATTTGCCTGCTGATGAATTGATTGTGATGCTACAATGTTCAGCAGCAGTGAAAGACACTTAACATTCCCTGCAGATGTTTCACAACAAAACAGTGAGTTAGCATTAAAAGCGAGCAAGTAGCGTAAATAACATGATGGCTTAATAAATGAAGTCCTGTATTTATTATTAGGCTGCCTTTAAAAAACAAAGCCAGTTTGTTACCTCAGTTGAGTGAAATACAGGCTCTGCTCACTTTTTGAAAATGTACTGCAATAAACTAAAGTTTCTAGTTTCTACTGGGTTCAGTGAGCTGTTATCACAGAAGGATTGGGAACCAAAAACCTAGCAGAGAACTACACCGCTTCCAATCTACTTTACTCTACTTTGGTCACTTATTCCATCTTGTCCTGTGAATCTAGAGCGACAGAAGGCCGTTCAAAACAATCCTACATGGCAGCAGCTTTTTCTTCACCTAACTTCATGAATTGTTGCAGCTAAAGCCACTTCCCTCCCCCTCTCTTCATCCTCCCTCTTCTTCACACATGACTTACCTGCCCCATATTTATTCGCATAAGTTCTGCTCAGCTCTCCCCCGGCAGCGTCACTTAATCAAGTCATTTGCCTCGGCCCACTTCAACACCTCCTCCGTCCCTCTCCCCCTGTCGTCTTCCGCTCTCTTTACTCCTCCTTTACCTGTTTAATTCTGCCCTGACACTTTCAACCCATAAAGAAGAACCATGGTCGGGTGCAATCAATTTGAAATAGCAATTTCCACATTGATTAACCATAGCAGTTGCCATGCCGCCATGTGTTACAGGTCAACAGTTGCAGAGGAAACTATTTTATTATGATGAAGTTTAACTTAGATCACCTTCGAAGCTTTTCATAAAGGTGTCACCCCAAAGTTCTTCAGATGAGTGAATGTGTCCTCGCTTCGCTCGCCAATCTGGCCCCGAGGAGATGATGGTGCATCTTGACAAATGACGTGCCTGTGATCAAGTACACGTACACAACTCTTTTCCAAACTTCCAGGATAAAACGAGGGCTTAGAGACAAAATCCTCACACATTCACGTCCCTCTGCATCACCATTGTCGATGATGCATTATCCAAAAAGTACAATATTTATTCAAACAGGAGGAGCCTTTTGTGATGGTAGCAGAGAATATTCTGGGCCAACCCAAGAGATACAAGGGTTTCTCCATTGATGTCCTGGATGCCCTGGCCAAGATCCTGGGCTTCAAGTATGACATCTATCAAGTCGGAGATGGGAAGTATGGCTCGGCACTTCCCAATGGATCCTGGAATGGCATGATAGGAGAGCTCATTGGCAAGGTTGGTGTGTTTTCTTTTCATCTCAATTAATCAGTGTCCAGATCAGTAAAGTAGAAAAGATTAGAAAAAACATTGCACTCTATCTGCACATCAGTTGTATCCAGTGGGTGACATCACAGATTGATTGAACTGGGTCTGAGTTCTGCTTTTTGGAACTACTGATGAAGTTTGAGACCTCGACAAATGCTGTTGCGGGTCATGATGATAATTGGATTTTAACCCCCCTGGATAGATATAGAAGTTTCCTTGTTTTTCATCACATAGTGGCTATATGTAAATGATTAACATTTTATTATTGTTAGGTACACTCTCACCCATATATTTCAACATACAAAAGCAAAAGAGTGCATAGTGGAAATACTGTGGACTTAATTATTGAGCGAGAAAGCACTCTGGAATTAAAACCTTCACGAGGGCCTAATGATCTCCTTGGTTATTAGCTTAAAAGTCAGCTATTGACTGGGTAGATGATGCTGATGAAAGATCATTGTGTCAGAAAATGACACGGTTTTCCTCCTGATACTGAGAAATTGTCTGATACCTGCATTTTGAAATTGAAAACATGGACTGGTTCCTTCTTTTATGGATAACTAAAGGAAGCTCATTTGAAAACAGAAAATGTAGCATGTTGGAGACACGAGAGCAAAGATCACAGGGTCACCAACGAGTATTTGAAGTCCTCCACAAGTTTTTGAAAGTGTTGTTGAAACAATTCTCCTCGATGGTGACAAAACATCAAGTTTCTTTGAATGTCTAACAACATGCAGTCTTAACCATATGACTCTCCCTCCGCAGCGAGCTGACTTGGCCATATCAGCCATCACCATCACCCCGGCGCGTGAGAGTGTGGTGGATTTCAGCAAGCGCTATCTGGACTACTCCGTGGGAATCCTGATGAGCAAGTCAGAGGAAAAGATCAACATTTTCTCTTTGCTGGCACCCTTTGACCTGGCTGTATGGGCGTGCATTGCCGCAGCTATCCCTGTGGTGGGCATTATGATCTTCCTGCTCAGGCGCATCCAGGCAGTGCGCTGCCAGAACGATGCGGGAGGCCACCCGCCGCCTTCTGTCTCCACTTCACTTCAAAGCGCCATCTGGATCGTCTACGGTGCTTTTGTCCAACAAGGTGGGTTATATAGTTTAAGTCTACACAACATGTGTGACAGTGGATGCAAATGTATGTATCCAACCCTGAATCTAAGCAGAATACGAGCGAAAAAACACACCAAAAAGTACTTCAAGGGATTAAGGACAGAATAATAATATAAAAGGGGTCTAATCAATGAAAATGCACATGTGGATGTCGGTAAACAACAAATGCTGATTCAGCGGTGAGTCAGTGTGAGGCACAACGCCCACCAGAGCGTTTTCTAAAGGTGCCTTTGTCAAGGAGAACATCCCATCTTTAGGTCTGGTGGTGATCCAGGTATGTCCGGTTTGGATAAATGACTTCTTCAGCAGCTGATGTTGTAGCCTGAACAGCATCTATCAACGTCTGGCACACTGCCTATGAGCCTCTTTTAACCCAGCACCCAGTATATTTCAAGAGAAGCTAAATTCCATCTCTTCTCTCTGCCTCTCTTTTTTTTCCTCCTCGGTTCTGGCTTGCGTCCCAACGTCGCCACTTTCTGTTTCAGTCAAGTGGATTGCATTTTTTCTCGGGACGACGTCAGTCGCTCTGATATGGATCTGACTTCTGATGCATTGTGTGCCATTTCCAGGGAGCATAAACTTGGCCGCCGTAACCCTCCAATGATTTCATAATGACATGCCGACACTTGACTGGGTTTTGTTCGATATTCATGCAGATTAAACTCTCCACCCACAGACACACTGACTGTCCTCACTGCCTTTTTTCAGAAAGGGACTGCCCTTCTCTTCTTCCATAAGGAGGTCGGTTAGAGGTAGGAAATAATCTGAATTTGTGTACGAGAACTGATGAAAATTCAGCTGAAACAATTTATTTCAAAGATGAAAGCGACTGCATCACAGTGGGCGGTTGCAGGAGAGGATGCGTCCGTCAAAGCCACATGTAATAAAAATGACTGATGCCGGAGTGCTATGCATCTGACAAGGCCTTCCGTTTTTGTTTCCCCAAACCGTCCTAAGGGCGCAGCTGTGTTGATTGTGACACTTTCAGGCAAATATGTTTTCATTACATTTCACACTCCTGAATCTCTGGGATGACATTTCTGTGGCTTTACTCCTCACAATTTGAATGTGTGCTGACAATGTTTCTCATGTGTCAGTCTTCTCTCCTCAAAGAAAACAAGGAAGGACAAAGGATTAAATACACAGAGGAAAGAACATCGAAAGGACAGGAAGAAAAAAATATACAGCGGAGAACTGCTCTCTTTAATAAAACTGGATTGGATGAGTGATAGAGAGAGCAAGAAACCGTGCAGACTAAATGGCTTTGAATACACTTTCTTGGGAAAATGGGGGGGATGGAAACACAAGATCATCATATGCGTGCAGTCAGCTGCTCCAGTGTTTTTCTTTTCTTCACCTTTATCTATCCAGGAGGGTGTCTCTCTTTTTCAGGAACACCCTGATCAACATTCACTCAGTTACACGTTAGCACTCAGAAGCTGTCCGGAACAACCACGGTCTGATCTGCTGGCCACTGAGCAGCTACACTGGAGCAGTTGGGCTTTAAGGGCCTTGCTCAAGAGCACCTCAGTGGTGGCAATGAGGGAGCAAGCAAGCGCTGCTTTTCACGTCGGGTCACAAGCTCAGTCAAATATGACTGTGATCTCAATATACAGAAGATTCAACACAAAGTGCTGGGTACTTTAAAAGGCATGTTAAATGTGCATTTCAGTAGAGGACTGCCCAGTAATCACTTGACCATTAAATATTTTAATAAGATTTATGATGTAGACATATTTTCAAACCAGAAAGGAGCAGGGTTTGTGGAAAATCATTGTTATAGACATGCATAAAGACACTGTCCAATCTAAAATCCCTTTTCGATGATAAAGTATGACTATGTTGTTGTCCTGTGTGTGCCAGACACACACAGGACATTGAAATGTCTGTTTTCTCATCGAGATGACTCATCTTTTAAATGCACAAAACAATCCTGGTGACTCAAAACATAAGGTAATAACATTAAAAAAGCCTTTATTTTCTTGTCCCTCTCATAATATATACATTAACAGAAACAACAGATAATAATAAATCATACCTACACATTGTGGCAGTCTTTGAACTTCCACATGACATGTCTAGCATATACAAACATGTTGCATAAAGGGGACTGCAGTGCATGTTGTGTTTTTTTGGATTCACACTATAGAGCAGGGATCTGAGATGATGTTTTTATACCCATGTGTTTACAACTGCTCCTCCACAGGCAGTGACTCCATCCTGGGATCAGTGGCTCTGCGTATTGTCATGGGCAGCTGGTGGCTCTTCACTCTCATTGTCTGTTCGTCCTACACAGCGAACCTGGCTGCCTACCTCACCGTGTCACGCATGGACAACGCCGTCCGGTAAGGCACAACGCTGCATCTTGATGTTTGCACTGTGTGAACTGCGTCAAAGGCAGCGCTCACTCTCATTGTGGAACCTCAACACGGCAAGAGATTTCGATTGCAAAATGGAACAGATTTATCTATGCTGCATGTGTTTTAGTATCGTCAAGGTGCTATCATTCTGTCGTGATTTACCTTTAATGTCAAATGCCATTTGTTTGTTATTATTCTCACGGTGGGAACAGTAAATGCTTTAAACATTGTTTTTTGGCCCAAATCTCGATCCAAGTCTTTTGATATCATTACAATCATATTTGCCTAAATCTTGATTAAATGTGTGTCTGACACATTGAAATAACAGCTCTAGCCTTCTAGATTTGACACACCATATTTTTTGCAAGTGGAAGAATGCGACTCCTGAAATCGATCCACTAGAGAGAAGACGTCTCACTCTGTTGACGTTGTTTGAACTACAGAGCTACGGAGTGATGCTTTATGCTTCAACAAATATGTTTTCACATTCACACACTTTATTTGTACTCTCATGCAGTGAAATGCTTGTAGTGTAGAGCCCAGCTGTCCATACGGAGAGGAATGCTGGAGCAAAAGCAGGATGAGGTGGACAAAACACTGTATTTAAAAAAAGAAGGATATTTTGATCGCCTTTATTTCAACTGATATCGATACGTTCAAATGTTCCCAGATCAGCCCTCTATCAAGTATTGTGTGCAATATGAAGATATGTACTGTATAATCTCAATAACTGAAGTAACTGATCCACTGACTATTATGGGATAAGAACCGTCTTTAAAAATATTTGTGTATTTTCTCAAATTTGAAAACGATTTTGCATTGCACTCCAATGACATTATCAGTTTTAAATGAGAAAAAAATTGAAACATCAGCACTTGAGATATTGTCTGTTTCTTCTTTCTTTTCTTTTTTTTTTAAACCTGGTGCCTACATTACCCACAATGCAGCCTCACATTCAGTTGCAGCTTTTGGTGTGCTGTGCTAGTGGCAGCAAATGCATGCTTCTGGTAAAGGCTTTAACCTTTACACACATGCAGTAGTGCTGGCTTGAATGTCCATATGAGTGCATCTCTCATCAGCTGCATTTGGCGTTTGGTCGGTCTGCTTGTTTGTAATTTTTGACCCGCTGCCTAACAACTAGCCTGTCCTCAGTCCAAATGCTATTTGTCAGTGAAGCCAATCTGGTGTGCTGTCTCTCCCTGAAGAAGGGGCAGAGAGGCATTTGATTGCATTGGGTCCGTCTTCAGTTGAACAAATAGCCACATGTGGACACGTAAGGGGGGGGGGGGATCGAATGCTAAGCAGCTCACAGCTCAGCTGTGAAGAGAGAACCCGCAGCCTGTGTGGGATTCAGCTCTGAACTAATCTAAATCGATTGTTTAGAAATTATGCAGATGTAAGGCAATACAACCTGAGATGTATAGTCGTTTGCATACACTTAAAAAAAAAAAAAAGTTAATAATTCAATAGCTTGCTTGTAGCTTTCCTTCTTGCGAGAAGAACAAATCATTGCAATTGAATGCTAGCTAAGGTAGGGGAGACACATTGCTTTCCTGACATGCATGAGACACTCTTACTGAGCAGCAGGCCATTCAAATGAACTCACCTGCTCCATTTCCCAATCACATAATCCTTGAGAGTGAATACTCAGCTAAATGTCTGCAAAATGTAAAAAGAAAAAAAAAAACATTTGTGGAAAATCTTTCGTGACCCTGACTTCAATTTTCTAGTATGTTTAGTCAAGAAAAAAACCAAAATGGACATATGGAACAGGTTGATTAACATTTTGGAAGGATCTAATGATTTTTCTCCTAAATTTGTATGCCTGGGGTCACATCAGAGCAGTAACGTGTAGAGAAGTGATTGCTTGTTTTTAATACAGGGATAAGTTCACATCCAACCTCATGAGTTCTTTGACCGAATGGAGAAATTGACCACTGGTTTTATAGTTGCTTGTGGTTCGCTACCTGAACACTTGATGTTGTTGCAAGATCCTGAAACAGTCAGTGGGTCTTACCATTACCCACAATCAAAGTGGGCATGTCTGGCACATCAATGATCTTTAATGAAATCAATGTTAATCAAACAACAAAACACAGTTGCAATTGACCACAAAGCAGAGGGTGGAAAACTCTGGATTAGCCGTTAGCTTAGCCCTATTATTTCCACAGACACACCTAAAGCTCAGGTATTAGGGAAAATTGAATTTTTTCTTTCTCATTTTCTTTATCATTGTCATTATCTTCAATCAGCATTCTCAAGGGGAAGTCTACCTGGGGAAATCAGGTTTCCCTAATCCCCCTATCTCTGTTTACCGGAGAAAGTAGACTCTAAACTGTTTACTTACTAATCGCATGTAAATGAGCAGACTGTGGCTTGGAAAAGGAAAGCTACTTGCTGAAATGTTTACACGATGCCTACAAAACCATGACCTTGCTGCCTTGGAGTAATGTGGTTTAGGTGGAAGAGCTGTGCTGTCTGAACCCAAGTATGGGAGCAAAGGAACTTTGAGAATGTGGATTGCTGTATTATTATATGCAGTTTTCTTTTCTTTCAGTTGCACTGTGCCTGGAAGGTTCACTCACTGTTCAGTTTTAGGCGCCATCGTTTTATCACACTTTGCTTTAACTTGGCAAGCTCATCTCTAAATGTAATGTCTCATTTCATAAAGATGATAACTTCGATTTGAATTGTCCCTGGTGGCCTCTCACAGAAGAGGGCGGATATACCTCCACATTTGCAATCGTGGAAATTTCTTCCCGCTACGTCCAAACCGTGGGAAGATTGTGACAGATATTACTTGACCAATACAAAACAAATAGAGTGAAGGTGTAGTCCAGCTCCTTTCATTTAAAAAAACATCAAAACATTGTTGCAATGAACGTCTTCTCTTTTTGCCATAAGGCTGCTACTCTACAGATACTGGTTTTCTACCGACCTGTTCAGAGAATGTATAACCTCCTTTTGCAGTCAATGTAAATGCTTCTCACTGAGTCTGTGGGCATGTGAGATTGCCCTTGCCTGTTTCAAAGTGTGCGTTAGTCATTAAATTGGTGTAAAACAATTAACAACTTGGTCTGAAAATAGTTACTTAAGCCATTATTTGCATATTAGACATTTTCTTTAAACACTGCATGTTGTTTTTCCTCTTTTCTGTACATAAGTCTTGACAGAACACCCACGCCTTGGGACACAGAGGTATAAACTGTGTTATATGTGTGAGAGGGAGCAAAAGAGTCTGATGAGTTTCATAACTTTTTTTGTCCTCCAGGATATTACATGGATTAATGCTAATTAAGTGAACTCTTTTTCTGAAGCCTTTCGGTATTGTTTTAAATGTTGCTTTAGTTGTAACTGCTGTGGTCAATTTTGCATTTATTTTAGCGAAATATAACCATGACCAACTGTCACTGATCCTTTGATTCCAACAGTTGTGGGAAATTAGAAATGAGTGACATGCACAAATAAGAAGAAAAGGATATTCTTTACCAGCTTGTGTCTCTGTAGCTGTGCATGGCAGAGAGGGAGAAATAATGGGGTTTTGCTTATTTCACTCTTTATTCCGCCATCATAGCTAATGAGCCCGGTTGGACCTCTCTGTATTGATGAAAAAAAGGCAAACAAGGATAAATGGGTGACAGATATCCTCTGTGTATAAACAGTGTCTACTTCAAACAGCCATTGCCCGATGTTATACCTTTGTAATTTGGACACGGTGCCATCTGTCTCTTGTTTTTCATATTTGTTCCTACTAAACTTGTCCTTCCACCTCTTTTATAAGTTCTAGTTACTCCAGCTGGAGGATCTAAATATTTATAATGTTTATAACTTCATCTCAAATCTGTAGTTCAACATGTGCATGTGCCTGTATAGTTACTTAAAAGCAAGCTGCTATAAAATTCAAGCAGAATATTTTACTCGTTGCAGTAAAGATGGCATTTTATTCTGACAGAATAAGAGGGAGACAATGCAATATCTAATCAGTTATTTCCCTCACTGCTCTGTCCAGCATAATTTTCTTGAGATGAGCTAATTGATTCTCTCATTTTGGAGGGCATTAGTGAGAAGACAGTCCTAGTTATAGAAACATGCTGGTGCTACTTTAATGTGTTGTTTTTCTAAGGACATGGAGCAAATGCACATAGCAGCATGTCAAACATATCAACCGAATACCAGTCACGGAAGTCAGTCATCTTTTGGGTAGATTGCCGGTCATGTTGCAGTCAAACTGCTAGGCAGTAATTTTAGCTTGATACATGTATACTTACATTTTCACACCAGTCATATTCCTTCAGCTACTCATATAATTGTGTTTCTGGACAAGGTTTTTTAAAGGATTATTCCCAGTTTTCCTAAATTATTTAAACGAACGCACTAATTTGACCCTAACTATAGGTCGTTCCAGGACCTGTCCAAGCAGGTGGACGTTGTTTACGGGACAGTCAGGGACTCGGCTGTGTACGAGTATTTCCAGGCTAAAGGAACCAACCCTTTGGAGCAAGACAGCACATTTGCTGAGCTCTGGAAGACCATCAACAAGAACAACGCCTTTGAGAACTCCGTCTCCAGCCCATCCGAGGGAATCAAGAAGGTGAATATTTATCTTGGTTGTTCATTAATAAAATGTTGTCGGAACACTTTATACTAATGCTGCCGTTGTTATTAGACTTCTGTAGACTTTGTACACTTCATATCCTCAAACAGCGATATGAAAAGTCAGATTTAATCAAACCAGTTGATTCTGAAGAGTTAATTATGTGAAACCTGATTTAATACATTTATTAAAATACATCACGGTTTTATTTAAAAACATAATGTAATTACATCTTCAGCTCAGAGAGAATACTGCAAAACACATGTTCAGCCTTGATGCTCATGAAATATAGCTTTTTACTTTCACACCTCCAGGTAGGAACAAAACGTAAGTTGGTTAAATAATTACTGTTCCTGATTCACAGAGGCAGAGGTAAAGCGGTTCTTTAATCTATTGCATTGTGGTTTTCAATTATTCTCGAAAATGGTGTGGTACTGAATTCATATTTCCCTTTTAACATATTAAAAAATCAGCACACACTTACAAACACCAGATTGAAGAATAATCGTAATTGAACAGATTACAGAGTTTGTATGCACTTGTCATTAAACTGCTTTATTATTTAAGCAGCTAACCGCATTCAGCGTAGTCAGGCCAGTTTGCACTACACATACATGAATTAAAAACTAATATTCTCAGTTTTAAATCCCACTTCAAACATTTTTGAAGAGAAGAAGCCATTTTAGTGACAGTTGCTGGATTACTACAGTGCTTCTCAAAGCCCACAAACTCCTGCAAGTGCCTCAGTCTGACATCGGTGTTATAGTTTGTTGGGAATGTGATTTCTCCGGTATGCGTTTATTTATCAAAGCCGAGTGAACTTGAGAGCCCTGTGCAGTCCTAATGAGGTGAACATTCAGCTCAGCTGTGTTTGTTGAGAGCACAGCCTTATCGTGGAAGACGTCGGCTGAAGTCACACCACGGGGAACAAAAGCCAAGGAAGTGCATCAAAAAATTAACAGAAAAAGGTCCAGAAGGATTTCAGACAGATTTTCAGCTGCAGTTGTTCTCCATATTATCCACAGTGTGCGCTTGAGGCTTCAGCACATGATTGTGTCTCTGAAAAATATGCTCCACCCAGAGGAATATAAAAAAGGATGCAACTATTTTCATAAACTTTGTAAAGAAATCGAATAATGTGCTAATCAGTGTGATAATTATACTGTATATGATGCTGGGGGTTTGTGCACTTATTTGCATCGAGGTTTCTCAGCTAAGCTCGCTCCGCTATAAAAACTCATCTTCCACGATTTCATCCTTTGTATGTCTTCTGTTGAACTATCCAGGCAAAGCAGGAGTCGTATGCCTTTCTGTGGGACATGGCGGTGTTAGAGTACGCTGCTCTGACAGATGACGACTGCACACTGACTGTAGCAGGCAACAGCATGAGCACCAGAGGCTACGGCATAGCCCTGCAGCATGGCAGTCCTTACAGAGACCTCTTCTCTCAGACGTACGTATGTTTGGTATATTTTTAGCTCAGCGGTAATGGAACCAGAAGATATTTCCTGATATTGGTATCCTTCAACCTGTAAATTGTTTTAATTCATTTAAGGAAAACCGCAGTGTGTTACAACTTTTTTCCCTTCATAGTACAAGACTGATAGAAGTGATTTTTTTTAAATCAAGGCAGCACACAAAAAATATAAATTCATGGTTAACACCGTCCCAGGATTACCCTGAAAACTACAAACAGTGCCTCGGTGAAAGATCTTTAAATTCATGACTTGCCGGAAAGAAGCAGTGAATATTTGAAGGGGTTCCATGAGTGTAAATGTCAAAAGCTGTGAGTCATTGTCTTCCTTTGGCTTTGGGTGAATGTGCCAGTCACTGTTGAAGAGGTTGAATAATGACTATGCAGAAAGCTAACCGCTCCGATGGGACAGGCTCAGCGCCTCAGTTTGAACTCCGCCGTCGTCGTTCTCCTCAACAACAAGCATCCGTTCCTCTCTGCACACGAACTAATGAGCTGACTCGAGTATTTGATCATCTTTGTTTCCACGCGTACAATTTGATTTGAAACCAATTAATGTTGAAGCTGACATTGCTTTTCTTTTCCTTGTTTACATAAAACCGGTCATTGAGCTCTGGTTAGGAATTGTAAATTGTTTCAACCATGCGTCAACAACACTTATTGCAAACTGCAGCTTTTAATACAATTATTGCCACAATGGGTCTTTAGTTAGCTGACAATCAATGCTATTGCAGTACATTAACACAGTATTATCAAGTAATTATAGTCATGCAGAGCAGTTGTATTCATTTTCCTTCATGTTTCTCCTCAGAAATGATTTAATCTTCTACTCTGATTTGATTAGCCAGCATTTAACGTGTCTGAATCAATGCTATAATATTATGATGTAAGATTTGCCCAATGCCGTGTGCTGTCATTACACGAAACTCTGCCCCCACTTTGTGTGAAGTAGCTACTTGTGTTTCTTCTCCACAGGATATTGGAGCTTCAGGAAAAAGGGGACCTTGACATCCTGAAGCAGAAATGGTGGCCGAGGAAAGGCCGCTGTGACCTGCAGAGCCACGCAGACGCCCAGCCGGAGGGCCGGGCGCTGCGTCTCCACAGCTTTGCCGGCGTCTTCTGCATCCTGGCTGCCGGGCTGCTGCTGGCCCTCCTGGTGGCTGCACTGGAGACCTGGTGGAACAGCAACCCGTGCCGGAGAGAGCAGCCCAAAGAGGTGACAACCGACATCTCATCGGGCCAGGGTCCAGTCCCAAGCCTGCTAACCCAGAACCGGTCCATGGTGGACACCACGGGTCCACCTGCACCACCAAGACCCTGGTCGAGACCCAGACCCCCGG
Source organism: Melanostigma gelatinosum (assembly GCF_949748355.1). Classification (NCBI taxonomy): domain Eukaryota; kingdom Metazoa; phylum Chordata; class Actinopteri; order Perciformes; family Zoarcidae; genus Melanostigma; species Melanostigma gelatinosum. Next base: position 7,654,193 of record NC_136645.1, read on the forward strand.
GCCCCCCGGTCCTGCCCAGAGATGCCACTGCCACACTCTACTTTATGGATCCAGCAGGCGCTGACACCAGCCCCGATTTAGTAGAGCTGCAGTACACCCAGTTATAATAGGTGTGCCCCTGATGATAGTCCAGACATCGTGTGATCAATCTACTCATTCCTTCTCATGTTGGGAGAGAGGTCGGGGTGCTTTGTTAGGGACATCTGAGGCTTCTCTCGCAAACACACTCTCTGTGATTCTCTCATACTGACACGTAAAAACATGAATTGCCTAAACAGACAATCGCAGTCTCTGGTGCTCATGTGAGAAAACCGCAGCTGAAGTGATAACAGTACATGATGTTGAATTGCAAATTCAAAAGCCACATACTGAAATTGTACTTCTGAGTCAATAAGTGCTTCAGTTGTACAATAGCTCTCTTTAGCTAATCCATTCAAGTCTTAATACTTTAGAGCTCCGACTTCATCTCGCTGCTGTCAACTGGACAGCCCCTCTGCATGAGGCGTCCAGACAACTAAGGCTTGACATGGATCCCTAAACTAAAGTGTGAGCAAAAGCAGATAGCAAAGAATCTGAGCATTGACTTGCTTGACTTGGCAGTCCCAACATTAAAATGAGAATCACTGTCTGAGGACACCCATTAAAGATCCAGTCCTGTCCCGAAAAGACACAGTAAATCAAACTCCACCCGTGCTGTTTTTTGACGCATTGCGTTTGACTTACTGCTGTTGATTCCTATTTCAGTTTTTGTGTGCAGCTGCTCGAATAATAACCACATACGGCTGTCATGTGAGATTCACAAGAGACAAAACATCCCTGTCTCCTTATTTATAGAACAAGAGTATAATCTCATGGTCATGTGCTCCATTATTATGTTTGTAGACATGTTTTCAAGCGATTTTCCACCCAAAATGTTATCCTCGAGCGTTAAACGCTCTCTACAGGCTTGAAATCTTATTGTAAAAAGTAACTGTTGCCGAAATGACGAGTTGATTATTAGTTGATAAAAACAAGATAAATGTTTAAGTAGATTAGTTGAGCAACAGAAAATTATCTGGCAACAATTTCTACGAGACTGCCTGACAAAGTTAAGATAACATTTAATAGACCAATCAAAAACTTCATTGACAGATTCATAATTCATTTAAAAAATAGCATTAGCAACCCCAATATAGAATGAAGTCTTTTATAAAGCAAGAATTATTTGAGTCAAACTTTTAAATGTTAGAATTTGCAACTTTCATACTGTTAAATAGCCTTCAGTTGTTTTTGTTATTTGAGGATGATAACATTTCTTACCATGAATTCAAGCCGACTACAGCAGCTTTCACAGCAAACTTGTTTTTTGAAAAGTTACCTTTCAAGCCTGTGCAGAACAAGTGTTTAATATTCATGAGATTGTGGTGGAGTATCACTTTAAATTGTTCCAAGCATTGCTCGCACCATGACAGCACAAACATACAGTATGTGGACATTATGACAGCCATTTTAAACAAAACCTACTTCAAAGCTGTATACATCAGCGATACAAAGGAAAAGTTTGACTTTTTTGGGAAATAGCCTTTTTTGTTTTCGTGCCGGGAGTTAGATGAGGTGATTACTATTAAAGATGCACCGATTGAGTTTCTGCTGATCAGCCATGATCAGTCTCATATTTATGATTTCTTGCCGGTCAGATTTACAGACATGTGCCACTTGACTGTTTAAAGTCAGCACACAGTCAACAGAGACAGTAATGTTACAGCCACACACACACACACACACACACACACACACACACACACACACACACACACACAACGTGTCGGTGGCCGCAGCATTTGCACAAATTGTCACAACTGCTGTCCAAAATGAGCCACGGAGGGACAACCAACTGAATCAGACATGCTGCTCAGAGTTATCACAGTGACCGCATTTTGATGCATTCAAGTTGTCTTCAGTAGAAAGGACTTTTGGGCAAAGTCAAATTATACCGTTATGATGCGTTAAAAAGTAATCTTGTAAAATGTAGTTTTTGGCGACAAACTTCCAAAAATACAGTTGATTGATGGAGATGTTTTCACAGCAATATAAAATAAATATTTGCGAGGAAATTATGACCTCACACTAACTCTAAGCAGCTAATAATACAGAATTAAAATACAATAATTTACTTCCTTATAATTTCAATTGTGTGAATTAATACCCGCTATAGATGACAATAACAAGGAAGGTTTACACTGAATATGGGGCAGCTGCAATTATTCTTCGGGACAGTGAAAAAAATTGAGCCTTGCGGCCAATTAGAGTTCTTAAATTGGAATCGGCAGGTTGATCTTTTACAAATCTGAAAACTGAATCGGCAAGCCTTGGCAAGCCAAGGAAGTGCTCCAATTGTCAGCTTCCTAACATCGTCTCTAAAGAAAGTAATCAAACTGGAACCAGGGTCGCCTGAAACTGCTCCCGGCACTTCACAGCTCGGTACACAACGCACAGGCATGAGAGTGGTGAAGATCTCTTCTTTAACTCTCGAGAGGCAAGCCAATAAGAGGATTTCTCAAAATGTCAAACTATATCTTTTACTATTCTATTGCAATTATATGTCAATGATCGGATTCACAAGGGACCGTTTTGGTTATGTATCATTGTCTGTGATCTTCAGCAGGTGACTAAGGATTACGGTCTGGAAAGGGTTTCTGGTCCATTGACATATAATGACATAACAAGCGCTTCACCAGAAGGGAGGCGGCACATATGGACAGACAGACAGAGAGACTGGGAGGAGGCCGAGGCTCTTGACACAGGTCAGGAGAGGCCTGACTGCACTGTACTGGATGGTCATTGGCTGCGTCAGGGTGAAGGGGCGGGGCATGGGGTAGATTGTTGTTGCTTCATTTGTCATCTCACCCCATGGTGTCTCCTGTTATTTGGCTTTTTTTGTTTCGTCTGTCTTCAGTGTGACTTCAGTGCATGATGATGGAATAAAGTATTGCTGTGTGGAGGGCAGGGTGCAGCCAATATGTGTCTGATAAATAATGATTTGCCTTGTAGTTGGCTTCTCCCTCCCCTCTCCCATATGTGTGTTTTTGAAAAAAATAGGAATCGATTTAAAGATTCTTAAATATAATTTAGATTATTTCGATCGAGTGACATGAACGACTTTGTCTTCTTTTAGATTTGACTGTGTCACAAAGTCTGATTCATTGGATCTGTGTGTCCATTGGAGCCTGTCTTGTCAACAGCAGATGCTCTTCATGCAAGAGTCAATCCAATGCAGATGTGTGGTCACCTGATTGTGGAGAAAATGTAAACACTTCTGCATGAAGAGACATCTTCATTTGAGTTCATTTCAGAAGTGGAGAAATTACCTTTTAAGACCTCAATATTCAAGATTTTGTGTTTTAAGATAATGTCTCTCTTGATGTGGGCTGCTTGAAAAATTCCAGTATAACATCAATGAATATATTGGGGTTTCTTCAATAAAGTTGAAACTAACTAGAGTGTTATTTTAGCACCCGTGAAACTCATGTGAGCGCAAAAATAATGACAATAAGTAGACTGCACTGCATGTAAACTGGTCATGATGGTGATGCTGAAACAACCATTGTAACCTGTCTTTCTCTGTCTCCTTTCATTCTCTATCCCCGTCCTATTCTTTCCTATAACCTCCTAATCCGTTTCACGGCACATTCATTCTTTCTTTATCACACTCTTCTTTAATGACATTCATGCTCTCCCTTCAATTAAAACCTTCCTCCTGGCCTCTTTTATTCCACACACGCTCTGTGGCTCTGCCTTTCTTTTCATATATCCTTAGGACAAAGAGGTGAACCTGGAACAGGTCCACCATCGTTTGAACAGCCTCCTGGACGAGGACATGGCCCACAAACAGCTGCCAGGCCAGTCTATCGAGATCTCTGCCCTGGACATTGGCAGCATGCAGCCCAGCCAGTCCCTAGAGGCCTTGTCTGCTCGGGACTACCCAGCTCATCGGGGGCCGCCGCGGCTCTCTGTGTCCACCTTCCTCCAGGAGCGTCATGGGGCAGGAAGGACACTGGGCCCAGCCACTGGCAGGACCTTGCCCCTGCCCCTCAGCAGTGCCACCATGCCCTCTATCCGCTGCAAACACAGGGCACCCAATGGGGGGCTCTTCCGGCAGAGCCCAATCAAGACACCCATGCCGATGTCCTACCAACCAGTGCCAAGAGGACCCATCCCAGAAGCCCGTGAGCCAAGCCACGGGACATCCATCTGAGCACACCGACCACTCACAGACACTCACGCTCAAACAGATAGCGGAGCGCGAAACAGAGTGCTAACAGAGTGAAGAGATATAAATAACACACTTAAAAAGGCTTTTTATTACCAGTGATGAAGAGTCAGTGGGACGACATGTGACCCGACGTCGTCTTTAATGTACATATTTGTAAGTACAAAGAGAGAGAGAAGCAACATTAAAAAGAGTATTTTGAATATTCTCAACAGTTGAGTTTAAAAAACATAAAAGTAATTAAAAAAATGACTGTTTGAATTGCTTTGTAAATTTTGTTCTAAATCAATAAAGGTGACAATTCTTTGTGGTTGTTTTCTAAGTGCCAAGTTCAAAGACGTTTTCTTTCAGATCAACATTAACTGAATGTACTGTGAGAATTCATGCTGAAAAAGACATTTCACACTTCAAAAGACATTGGAAGAATTGATTTGTTTCATATGAAAAAAATAAAACGTATTATACAAAAAACAGACGTGTGCTTGAAAACATATTGAGAGTGTTGGTGCCATGCTGTCAGTGTGTATCTGTGACTATGGGATCGCTGAAACAATTGTGTGTTTATGAGGGAAATGAAAGCCTGAAATAGAGCATATTATTTCAATTTTTTAAGCTTTATTGAAAGTTTTTAAGTGATAAGTTGATCTTTTAAATATTCGGGGGAAAAACTGCTCAAGTTGTATTTGCAAAATACTGTTTGCAAGGCAACAACTGCATGATAATCAGCCTTTTTCTTATCTCCGGCTAATTGCATTTTCTCCATTTACCTCTTTATTTATTTTTTTCGAGACCGTGCTTATTACAAGAACACATGTTTTCCTGCAAATGACACTTTGTTCTTGCAGCACGAAACAATACCTTTTGAGTATCAGTTTTAGGCCTTTAACACATGAACGAATAAACACAAAAATACTGAATACTTGCCTGCTCATAAGCGATTCTTGTGACACTTTTTCAATAAAGGGTGTGAATAGATTTGCACATGCAGAGAACCAACTATCGTGGTCTTATTGATCCAAAGCAGCATCTGCCCCGGCAGTCTTGTCTGAGGTAAATTGCTGTATAGCCTAAGCTACTGTGAGCTATTTTATTGAGTTTCCTTTTATCAAAATGCTCTGGGTGAGTTATGCAGTATATATGGTCAGGGCTTTTATTGTGAAAGGTAAAAAGCAGAAGGAGTGGATCTGGTATGTGCTGCCTTTGTCAAGGTTGAAAGAAATAATTAAGTTTGCTTGCGTGGCTTCGACTATGGCGCCTCCGTGACTTTGTACACTATCGTGCACGACTTGAATAGATCCGTTCCACACAAAGCGATTGGTTGATGCCTTTATTCCTGATGCAAAATCTCTGCGGATATAACCACTTCTGAAAAAAAGTAGTTCTTTGATGCATAATATGCTGGTTCTATGTGAAAGTACTTATGACAAAATCGAAACTCGCCTGAAAGAAGTTGCCCGGTGTGTTAAGCCGTAAAAACAGCATTTATTTTTGGATAAAAAATAAAAAATGATGATTTGTCAGATCTGTCGTTTGTTGGTTCATGTATCTAAATACCCTTAAATGTGTATCAGTTCAAACCAACAACTGGGATTGAGAAAGCAGAATACCCCAAATCAATAATACTGTCCCTTTTGCCCATTGATACCAATTGACAATCTCATTTCATCCACATTGGCAGTCGCAGCATGAGACGTCCACATGGACATGGGAGTTTTGGAATGCAGCCTTCAGGTTGGACATCTCTTACCAAGCTTACTTTGCTAAAGTTTTCAATGAATACCATATAATTAAACTAAGCATACCTTGAACATCTAACCAGATGTTCAACCTGCCATTCAGATTTAACTCCAGTCCAGAGGTCCAGAATCTTAAACTGGTCAAACTGTAAATGATAGAGACAAAAAAAAAAAGGCGTGAGAAAATGTCATGTCCTCACGTAAAGATGATGATTACATTTATCTCTACAGAAAAATTTAACAATATGGCGATATAGATTTAGGATCATATCGTGCAGAATTTCCTCCAGCTAGTAAGATTTAAACAAACGTAGAGCGATGGTTTGGACAAACAAAACATTCCTCCCCACTCTCCTGATTATTTGCCTGACCTGCTGCACATAGAGCCAACTGCTGATGCCCGTTTATAAACCACAAATCTTACAGGCTGCCACTGGAGAAAACAACTCATCAATCAAACTTCTTGCAAGTGCAACCTGAGGCCCCAATCAAGAAAAAGGTGGCTTTGTTTTAAAGACATATCGAAAAAGATGTAAGAAATAGTGAGCTTAATATTTCTGGTTAATTGACATTACATGGATTTGTTTCCACGGTCAACAGTGAGTACACACTTGTGACGAATGTCCATGACTGAAACGTGGCCGTCTGTCTCCCAGGTGTTCAACACTTAATTTGACTAATAAAGCAAGTAGATCAAAACAGTCACAGGGTGAACACCACTGAGGAATATTGTTGTCCAGTTTTATCAATTATATAACAATCAGAGAAAAAGCAACTCAATTAAATGGACTTTACTGCGTCTACAGTGAGCAGAGCAGCTCATTTAAATCACGTCGAGAAATGCAGTAAGGTCTCAGGGAAAGACCTGCGCGCCATGTTAATGGCTTAACACATCAACTACACTTTCTATACAACCCGCTTAATGACATTTAGATTGCGTTTAGTCTGTGAAAAGTATTCAATTGTAAAGTTGTTTTCCCCCTGTAAACTAGATATTTAACGGGTGGTAAAGAGCCAGGTCTTTTCTATAAAGTAAAAGCCTCCGTCTTGCTGGTAACACAACCTCACCAACTTCACTAAATGTTGTCACTGAGCCCCGTACTGCTGAAATGATTTTGAAGCTGAAGAAATCTGCTGAAGAAGTTTGCTGTGACCAGTGTTCCAGCAGCTGCACATTTGCAATGTGAGAAGAGATTGTTGCAAATTTAACAAGTGCAATTTGTCACCGTCGCCACTGATGCAAGTGAAACAGGTGTTGCCATTATCATCATCAACGGTACCACGACTCCATCATTCAGCAATGCTGCTACTTGGGGAGGTGTTGTGAGTTAGAAGGTGATTGCTTTTGCTGTGTACGAATGCAGCCACTGACCCACACTGGTGTGGCAGACCAACGTGTGCCTCCTCTCACACACATGGAATCCTCATCTGCTCAGTTTCACCTCGGGGCAAAGACTTTTCCCAGGTGAAAACAAAGCAAATTCCCGGAGAGGTCAGGACTGCAGCAACAAGGACACGCTCCCTCACTGCTAAAGATGTTGACTGGTGTGGCACGTGACCTGGTGGGGTTCACGCACTGGTCGGAGAGCGCTTGTTTGCGTTTTTCTAGTAATAACAAAGGTGGCTTCACTTGGCTGCACTGTGCCCCAAAACTTCCCACGGACTTTAAAATTGCTTCCCTGAAGTTTGTGCGTGTGCACACACTTCAGAGTACTCGAGTTAGGAGATCTGTCTGCACTCGTATGTGTGTTTAGGTTGTTGATTTGCCCTCGGAAACCTTTCCTGTCCGGCGGACCTGCCTGCCAGTCTTTGACACGTGGTGCTGAGCGACGCTGGAAAGTCTCCACGGCGGCGCTCAAAGGAACCACTGACCTCGTTCTGAGATCAGGGCCGAGTCCCGTCAAGGACGTACTTCCTGTTTTTGCCCAACACAAACAGTCCACTGCCACCACTTCATGACTCATCTTATGACACGGCCTTTTGCACCTCCACATCAAATACAGAACATACAGAAGCTCTGCATATTCAGCAAAATATAAAGCAACTAATCCAATTCCCCGGAGGAGCTACCGAGATTACTTTCATCTGAAGCGATTATTGAAGATGTGTTAAAACAAGTCGATTTTTACATATTGCGTAACACAGAGTAAAATGAATACATGTGTTTCTTCAATTTTTAAATATAGATATTGTACTGTGCATGGAAGAAAATGTCCAAATGGACTCATTACTTGTAAAACAAAAATCTCTATCAGTTCTTCACATAGCACATTTTAACAGTCGGCCTTTGCGATTATACATTTCTGCCACACATGACTCGCATGGATCGTCTGTATAATTAGCTCGTTTGGGCAGTGTGAGGCAATCTGCTCTAAAATAACTTCTATTTTACCCTGCGGGGAGATCACTGACCGTCTGTCCAGACTGCCTCTGCAGCTTTTGTTATCCATTCATTGGGCCAGCGCACCTTAAACTGCATGCAGCGCTTTCTTGTCCTAAAGGAAGCTCTTTGCCTTTTTTTTGCTCGCAAAACTTTAAATTATCATGACATGAGCTTGGTTTCAAAATGTAGGACTTGGAATAAGAACTGCCTGTCAGCGTTCCTTGATCCTACAATGAAAAACATACAAACACGATCTACACAACATGGGTGCAGATTACCAACAATATAGGCTGAATATCTTTCTTTTGTGTTTTTTAAGGTCCATCTGTCAGCTACATAGCCATATATAGACAGCTCAATAATTCACTCTTTAAAGTACAAGAATAGCAGATGGGGAGCTTTAATTAGGAAACAAATTGACATAACTTTAAAAGGAACAGTTTCGTCAATTTGGGAAATTTGATTAATTGCTGTTTTAGCCGAGAGAGATTAGCTAGATATGAGGATTGATATCATGTCTGTACATATGAAGCTACAGCCAGCAGCCGGCTCATTTAGCTCAGCATAAAGAAGAAGGGGAAACAGCTACGCTAGCCGCTGCCAGCAGCTGTCTTTTTCATATAAACAGCAATAAATACAACTTCCTACTCCTGTATTTTTTTAATTCTTCCGATGACTGTAAACCAGTGAACTCAACTGCATGATTATCAGTAGACTTAAACTTCTGTTAATGCATTGGCAGGCAAAACAAGTGGTACTGTATGCAGGTACAAACCACAATGTGATGATGGAATAGAACAGAATACAACTTCACTGGACAATGTTATGCTGTAAACCTTTGGGACTGGAAGAAGCCTGAACTTACTGCTTTAAACACTGGCCAAAGCAAACTGTATTTCATTCGTGACATTATAATAAGAAACACTGTTGTTTAAAAAGGGTTGAATTTTTCATGAGGCAAAAGGCCTCTGCAGAGCTCAGGTGTTACACAGTGTTATATCATGTTGGTAAAGTGCTTTACCGTTAAATTATGTATTTTCTGTTCTTATTAAACTATTTGGCAGTCCACCAACAGTAGCTGTTTCTTAAATGTGACTGCATAAAATATCCAAACTTTTAAACAAACTTTTCTTTGCGTTAGAGTTGTGGAAATAATTTGGAGAGTGTTTTCTCAAATGTGGTACCTAAACGCGAGAGATTGCCTCGTTCTATTGAAGCAAATACATTAGACTTGAGCATAATGCCTTCATTTACAAACGGCCTCCCGGCCTGGTCAGAAGGTCATCTCACAGCATAGTAAGAAAAATATTCCCCAAGTGGGAGCAGAGTGAAAATATCTGCGGCCATCAACATACAATATATAGTAAAAAAATACAAGATGGCTGAATGACCTTCTCCTCACCTACAAAGCCCTAATTGTTCAGGCACCATCATATCTGAAGGAGCTTATAGTACCACACTACCCCACGAGAGAGCTGCGCTCACTGAATGCGGGGTTACTTGTGGTTCAGAGTAGGATTGGAGCCAGAGCCTTCAGTTATCAAGCTCTTCTTCTGTGGAACCAGCTTCCCATTTCAGTCCGGGGGGGCAGACACACTCACCACATTTAAGAGTGGGCTTAAGATTTTCTTTTTTGATTAAGCTTACAGTTAGGGCTGGCTCTGGTGTGCCTTGGACCGGCCCCTAGATATGCGCTGCTATAGGCCTAGACTGCCGGGGGACTTCACACTGAGCTCCTCTCTCCTCTTCTCTCTCTCCTTTTGTCTGTATTCATGTCCCATTAACGCACATTACTGACTTCGCTTCTCACTTCGCCTCACAGGTTTCTATGGATCGTGGTTATATCTGGACTGTGGTCTTGCCTCCTGCCGTGGTCACACTGCTACTATCATTATTATTCACACTGCTACTATCATTATTATTCACACTGCTACTGTCATTATTATTCACACTGCTACTATCATTATTATTCACACTGCTACTATCATTATTATTCACACTGCTACTGTCATTATTATTCACACTGCTACTATCATTATTATTCACACTGCTACTGTCATTATTATTCACACTGCTACTATCATTATTATTCACACTGCTACTATCATTATTATTCACACTGCTACTATCATTATTATTCACACTGCTAGTATCATTATTATTCACACTGCTACTGTCATTATTATTCACACTGCTACTATCATTATTATTCACACTGCTACTATCATTATTATTCACACTGCTACTATCATTATTATTCACACTGCTAGTATCATTATTATTCACACTGCTACTGTCATTATTATTCACACTGCTACTATCATTATTATTCACACTGCTACTGACATTATTATTCACACTGCTCCTGTCATTATTATTCACACTGCTACTATCATTATTATTCACACTGCTACTGTCATTATTATTCACACTGCTACTATCATTATTATTCACACTGCTACTATCATTATTATTCACACTGCTACTGTCATTATTATTCACACTGCTACTATCATTATTATTCACACTGCTACTGTCATTATTATTCACACTGCTACTATCATTATTATTCACACTGCTACTGTCATTATTATTCACACTGCTACTATCATTATTATTCACACTGCTACTGTCATTATTATTCACACTGCTACTATCATTATTATTCACACTGCTACTGTCATTATTATTCACACTGCTACTATCATTATTATTCACACTGCTACTATCATTATTATTCACACTGCTAGTATCATTATTATTCACACTGCTACTGTCATTATTATTCACACTGCTACTATCATTATTATTCACACTGCTACTATCATTATTATTCACACTGCTAGTATCATTATTATTCACACTGCTACTGTCATTATTATTCACACTGCTACTGTCATTATTTTTCACACTGCTACTATCATTATTATTCACACTGCTACTGTCATTATTATTCACACTGCTACTATCATTATTATTCACACTGCTACTATCATTATTATTCAGACTGCTACTATCATTATTATTCACACTGCTAGTATCATTATTATTCACACTGCTACTGTCATTATTATTCACACTGCTACTATCATTATTTTTCACACTGCTACTATCATTATTATTCACACTGCTACTGTCATTATTATTCACACTGCTACTATCATTATTATTCACACTGCTACTATCATTATTATTCACACTGCTACTATCATTATTATTCACACTGCTACTGTCATTATTATTCACACTGCTACTATCATTATTATTCACACTGCTACTATCATTATTATTCACACTGCTACTATCATTATTATTCACACTGCTACTATCATTATTATTCACACTGCTACTATCATTATTATTCACACTGCTACTATCATTATTATTCACACTGCTAGTATCATTATTATTCACACTGCTACTATCATTATTATTCACACTGCTACTATCATTATTATTCACACTGCTACTGTCATTATTATTCACACTGCTACTATCATTATTATTCACACTGCTACTGTCATTATTATTCACACTGCTACTATCATTATTATTCACACTGCTACTGCCGATCCCATTACTGCTTTTGTTATCATTGTTATTCTACTATATCCACTGTTGCTGTTATAATGAGTAGTCATGATTGAATCATTATTCTGCTTACTACTCTCAGTTTATGAATAATTGATGGCATGTGCATTGAATGTGTTGTAGCTCTATTATGTTGTTCATTCTGTACACATGACATACATTGCACTTCTGTCCATCCTGGGAGAGGGATCCCTCCTCTGTTGCTCTCCCTCAGGTTTCTTCCTTTTTGTCTCCCCGTTAAAAGGCTTTTTTGGGGGACTTCTTCCTGTACCGATGTCAGGGTCCCGGGTCAGAGGACGATGCATGTGTACAGATTGTAACGCCATAATAATGACAATACTTGAATCAACTGATTATCTGTTTGATTGAGGCGGCTGGACGTACTCCAGGTTTTATGTTTTATATACATTGCAGTTTATGGGGGCTTAAATGGCAGGTTTGAGCATATGCTGTATGTATAGCGTGTGTTATGTACCTTGTGTTCAGGTCTATGGGAGTTTTTATTTGACCTGGCTGTGACACTAACTCGAGTACTACTCGTTGCTGTTGTTTTCCTGATACAGGTATATGGGGTCTGTTTTCAAACCTCTCACCACCTGATTTATATTAGCTCCTAAGAAAGAGATACAGAGGTAAAGCAAGTGGTGTACATAAATGTGAAACCATACTGCTTCTGCTCAGGTGTTTACATGCCGAGAAAGAACACCATGTGTCCAGATGCAACCTGGGGTCAATTGAGGAAAACAACATCATAAATATCATGGCTTTCTCATGTAGTATCTTTACACGTATGTCCTGCTATCTCCTCCACTAGTTCACAATAAAATGAGTTCAGGTTCATCCCACAACAAACTATCCCATCTGTTTCTTAATTAGCTACAATAATGTCAGCGGAAAAGACAGCATTGTTACATCCGTGTTTACTTGCTTGCAATTATTTTTCAAGGCTTCGCAAATGTTGAGGAAGGAGAAACATTCAACACATTCATTAGACCTTTAAGACACACACTGTGTTTCGGTGAGTAACACTGAATGCAAACAGAAACTATGTTTACAAGAAAACTCCAAAGACACCTCTAGGTGAGACTAGCTGCCTCAGCAGTCAGTATCAATGCATTCAAATGGCAGCAGGACCAACACTACAGAGTCTTCTGTCTGGCAGTATGGCGGCTGTAAAAGGGTTTTGCTGCACGATCAATACAAGGTAGCACTACCTTTCACTCGATTTATTATTGGGACTATGAACTATAGGGAAAATAGCGAATCACTCGCTCTAGCTGTGGAATTGTTAATTAACTGTAGCAACGTGATAATATCTTATTATTCTTGTGGCAGGTCAGTGCTGCAGGATGCCTCGCCCTCTCTCCAACACACAGCCCTCGAGGATCTGTACGTGGCTTATAATGGGATTAATTAGGACGAGATAATGATTTTGTTGTGAAGCCAGAACAATGCCCTCCGAGCTCAATAGGGTCAATAAGCAATGACCTGCGATTACCTCAACAACAGACACTGCTTTTGATACCTGGAGGTCTCTTGTTTCTGTGGGACTGCTTTGCTTGGTATTTTCGTTAATTGTGCCGACTCCGTTGCCTTTTAGCTCGGGTGAATCACAACACTGTATTGTATATCCATCCCTTATAATATCCTCATTAAATCATTTACGTCATGTGTTTCTCCAGACAACATCAGGGGAAGAACTCTCTCGTTCAGCTGCGTACCAGCCACCTTATTCCGCCCTTATGTTAAATGAATGTGGCACCCTCCTTTTTCTCTCTTCGTGTCGCTGGAAAACAGATTGATATGTATTACGAGGCTCAACATATGCAAAGTTGCCGGGCTCCTAGCAGAGCAGAGCAGCATTAGCTGTGCGATAAACAACTCCTCACTATTTGATAAATAATCCAAGAGAAACACAGACAGACCTATGAAAGTTTTATGCCCTGTGCCAGAGAGGCTCTCTCTCACTGAATACCAGACATAACTCAGGGAGCGGGCTGAATCCCAATATGTCTCGATTCCTTACCATCCGTTTTCTCCATCACCATGTCCGTCTCTTCAAATATGTCTAAAAATGCCTCCTTCTCTCTGACTAGTTTTGTGTTGAATGTTTGTATTCAGAGGTTCTTTGTCTCTGCATGTTTGGGAAAGAGGTGCTCTGCTTGCCAACAGGTTGTTGTGCATACTGTATGAGTTCCGATACACTTCTTCTTCCCCTGCAGCCTGCCTGAAGATTCTATTTCTAAAGCATGTGTCTCAAGTGCAGAGACAGCAGTAGGGTTAACTGTCTGAACAAAAAAAACAAAAAAACACATACACACTTTTTTTTGAGGATTTCTAATAAGCAGGAGATTTATTTTGGAGATTTATTTTGAACTCAGAGATCCATCAATCTGCTGTTCTAATATTATTCATCATACACATCCGTCCATTAACGTACTGGACTGTAGCAATCTGTGAATCCTATTCTCTTGTCACTATGAGCCAGTTATAGTTTCTTATACTTCAGATTATGAGCATTGAAATCAGGTTTGGCACTTTTCTACTGAGTGTTGATAATTGTCACGGATGTACTGAACAACTTTGCTCCCTTTGATTTGAATCTTTCTGAGGGATTGCGTTTAAATCACTTGACTATTGAGGAGTTATCTTTAGTCACACTAGTGGCACGGCTGTAGGAAGTCGGCCCTTTGTTCATCATGAATAGCGGGATGGTTTCGTCTTGTTGGTGCATACCTGAAAGTTACAATATATAACTTTAACATTACAAATTGCAGTGTGTACAACTAACACTATTTTGTTCTGCCTTATCTATGCTCGTCATGGCCCAGCACAAACACAAAGGGGGAGGGAGAAGCTAAAATCACAGCAAACAGAGTAACCATTCATTATTGCACACTGTTGCACAGGTTGTCTGGCACAATTGTCATCATTTAGAGTACTCAGATCGTACATCTTCTGTGTGTATTCATTGTAACCCAACGGCTCGTGAATGGCGTGTTTTTAAGACTGATGGGGTTTGTCTTCAATTGGCCTGTCAAACATCCTCATTTGATTTGACCGAAATATAATTCTAAAATGTTTGAAGACATTTTCAGCATCCTTTACAATCGTTCTGTTCAACTGCAATGGCGCGTTTAGACGACTAACACGACCTGTCATTGTAAAAGAACAGCCCCTGTCAATCACCTCAGAGCTAACCCACTATTATCTCGTTCAAATATGGCAGAAAACCCTAAAGTATAAGAGTGGTCTTCCAAACAGCAACAATAAACCTGACAGGAATGTTTAAATATCATTTCAGCTTGTTAAGATGTGACCCACCAACGTGTGTACCACCTTCCCACTGCAGACATGACAGTGTTTTGTGCCAGCCCTGTTTAACAGGCAGTCTTTTGGGACAGTGAAAGGCAGCCTGGAGCAAAGTCTGGGGCCTTTACATGCTCTGGCTACCTCATCTTCAGACTACATGCATTTCAAATTAAGCTCATCCAGATATGCGCTACGTTGCTGCTTTACGGCGGTAACATTAACCATTCGACTGATCAAGGCTATTTAACCTATAGCTTCTTACTAATACGAACACGAAAGTACAAGCTATTAAAGCAAGTATCTGCTGGCCGGTATGAGTCCGAACAAAAGTCTTTTATATGAATGATCATAAAACAGGAGAATGAAATAACCAGGTGTACCACAATTGTGCTCTCTGAATCATCAGAGTGTTGGAAGATGTGTAATTCAACACGAGGATTATAAGATTCCTTTATAATGGAGATACACCTGCTTTTATCCATTTCTAATTACTTCTGCGTTCATCACTTTTTAGAAGAGTAAACTTATTTTTGTGTTGTATATTAATAGCTAGATGCTGCTATTGACCATTTTTTGGTAAACGTGCATTCAGCTCTTTCAGCAAACAGGTTCAACTTTTTGGTGGACAAAAAGAGTTGAGGATGGCAACTTTTTAGAAAATGGCAAAACTATAGTGCTTGAGAGAAAATTGCAAAAACTGTCTGTATTTACTCTTCAAGTCTATTTTAAGACAGCTCTGCCAGACAGAATGTGATTGTGTAAAGAATCAGTTGTTACTCTCTGGCCTCTCCTTCCGTCTCTCATCAACTCACTGTCTCTCTACTCGCCGGTCTCTCCGTGTTTCCCCATTCTTTCTGTAATGACCATCTTCACTGATTTATGAATTGAAATTATGAACATGAATTGAATGATTGCATTTCTTTGCCAACAGAAAGACTGGCAGTTACAAAATAAAACTTAAAAGCAATTTTCCAATTAAAATGCAGATATACCAGTTTGACTGTTTACTGTAGTTGCAGACATTTATCTTCAAAGAATCTGGCCACATATCTGGTTATTTAAATATCACATTTCAGAAAAGGATCTAGTTGTAAATATACACAAACAAAAAGTGTATTTAACACTTGCACAATATGAAGGCAGAGTCTTACATCTGAAACTTTTTTATTTTTCTTACAGCTCCTGCTTTTTGAGTTGTTGTTTTTTTCAGTTTGATAAAGTAATTAAAAACAGGGTGTCCTTGTGTAACACTAACCTCCAGCAGATATTAAATGTGCAAATACCATTCATCTTGTGGCTGTATTAGACCAAACGGCTTTAAAGATTATTTTGATAACCGTTGCGTACGCACAAAACGTGGCCTGAAAGAGACGTACGCCACTTCCCAGGCAGAATTTGTGATCTATAAAAACAAAATTGTTGTGATGTGGTGATGTCACACACCTTCTCCAGTCACCTCACCTGGCAAATCTTCATCAGCTGCACATAACGACTGTCTAAATTAGCAATGTGTGGAAATAAAGCCAGTGACAGCTCTCGTATGATCACTCCATATCTTTATAATCAGTCCTAATGATAATGCCAGAAGAAAACACAAGTATATAAATAAATAAATTGTGTTCACTTGTCAAACTTCTTTCATTTTTTAAACGAGTGGTATAGAAATATTTATTCAAATTGACCAAACTCACCACCATTAAAAATACATTAAAAACATTAAAGCCAAGAAGTGAGGATTTTTATGTGATTATTGCTTCCGTTTCTCTCGGTGTAGTGGATTTATGACCAACCTATTTGGGAGACAGCTGGTACTGATAATTTGTTCCACTAGCTTGTTTAATCCAAAAAAAGATCTGACTATCACAATGCGTCCCACGTTAAGTTTAGCCTCTTGCTCTACTGCAGAAAATGTATTCCTATATGCAGATTAGTCAGACATCATTTGGCAACCGTCTGTGCCTTTTGAGGAGCAATTCATCTTTCTGCAGGACAGAGTTGGTGTTTCCACTGAAAGCTGTTGCCCAAAAAGTGACACTGAGGTTTCTTGCTTATTATCAAACCTCTCTCTGAAAAACCATGGAAAGACAAAAACTGGTATTTTTTACAACGTGTCAAACACCACTGAATGGAAATCTTGGAGGACAGTCAAGGATAACTCACACAAGATTGCAATTTTGCACAACCTTGGGCAAACTTATTTTCGTCACCAACTTAACAACTCCTTTATTATGATGTGGTAACCCGTATCATACTTGGCTGTCAAAATATTGTACATATTCGTTTATGTTTTACGACCTCTGACAGAACTTCTGAACCCGGACGGCAATCCCAGAGCCATGCGTAGGTTTATGAACCAGCTGCTGTTCACTGAGAGGCAGCCAACACACTGAGCGCAGAGTAACCAGCCTCAAACATCCACAGCTCAAAGTAGAAAGAGCAGCAAACCGCCGACCAGACTTCAGAGCACCAGTGAACATGTTGCACTTGTCCGATCCATTTCCACTCTGAATTTCTTTACTCTCGGAATTTTTTCTCATGGGAGAGTTGGGTGAGGAATCATTCAAATTACTGCACTAGTATCAAAAGAATGGCCCTGGATTCTAAAACATCTCATCCAATGAGATTTGTATTCGAAAAAGGTTATAAAGACAAGTCAAATGTTGAGTTTTTAAATCGTTTTTAAAGAGAGCAGCGATTGATGATGCCCCCGTCTGTTTAGAAGTGAAACTGAACATATGAGGAGACGTGTGTCAAACTGTGAGTCATCTAATATTAACTGATGTTCCTGCCAAAGACATTCACAATGTAGGAATCCAGTGCATTCGTCGTCCTGCTTTTACACGACAGTCACATCTGTTTACTTGTCGTGAATATTCATCGCAGTAAGTACATTTATAGACATTTACATAATTAGGTTATTGTCAGATTTCTGCAGCAAAACGGTTTCTTAAACGCCCCGTAAACGAGAAACTGTAAATGCATCCTTGTTAACAAAGCTAGTTTTTAGCCGGAAAACCCAGAGTTCTTGCAGTGAGGTCTTGCATGACAGACATTGGGAAAGGATTGCTGTGGCAGCAGCAGGAAATGTTATTACAAGTCGTGGCGCGTCCTTGTGTCCAGAATAATCAAATCCAAAGCTCAACTAAAGTGAAGGCTGATGGTAAGGCTGACAACGTTTAGACAGACAACAAGGAGAGAAAACAGCCTGCTCCTATTCATTTTTTTTGCGAGACCATTCTGTTGTTGTTGATGCAGCAGTAGCCTTGCACAGCCAGACCAATCTCCAAAGAGAGAATAAGCCCAATATGATCGATCCACCAGAATCCAAAGACATTCATTCACCGCCCAACAGTGCTATAAACAGAGATGGCAATAGAGCTGAAATAAAGGTTTCCATAACCACAGACTAAGTCCCTGCACACAATTTTCTCTTTTTAGAAGATGAGAAGAATATGCATATCGTAGCTTTTGTGGTTGACATCACTTCACACCTGAATTAACTGAATTTGAAGCTACAGGGCGAAGACAATTCAGTTAAATTCAGTTGATTTGACAGTCAGTTGTTGACTACATACATGGGTTGCTACAACTGCTAGGCTACTTCAATATCTATGGCACTAAATCACAGCGGTCGACATTATTGTGTATTGTGTATTATGTGATGTTCCTGACCTTTGCATGAGGGAAAATACTAGCCTTTACAGAACGCATGAGGGGAGATAGCATTCAGCAGAGGTTACATAACTAACGATTAAACCAGGCACTTTGTGATCTGTTCTCTGGGTTACAAGGACACCCAGGTATTTCTACTGTTCACCTCACACCGAAATATAAAAGAATTGCTGCCATGATAACTTTCCAGAGTTGTAAAATCCCCTCCCATAATGGACAAACTGCTGTCCGGTGCTTCGCAGTCTATTAAGCCTTCAAGCTGACAGATCTATTGCTCGAAACAACTCGAGTCCAATGCAGCAAACAAAAACGTGAGCATTGTATGGGGAGAAGTTAGTGTTCCTAATATAGTGGCCGCTGGATGTAAGTGCTCTCTAATGAACAGTGAGTGTGTGTGCCCATCTAGGAGAAAAGCAGCTGCTCCCTTTGTTTCTGAGTGCTGATCTTTCTGATTATCTACTCAACCTGCAACTTCCTCTGTGGAGAATCGCTGTAAAACAAATCGGAGGCTTTACGCTAGTTTTCCAAAGTATAGCGCCAACTGGGGGTTGACAGGGCCAGAGACAAATCTAAATATTTATTACATTAAGTCAGAAGCCATATTTGTCTGTTAGAGACTGTATCCCATCTGACAAAATTGTGTTTGGGAGATAGAAGTTCTGGAAATAATTGGTACGCTGTGGGAAGCGCTGTTTTAGGCCTTGTAGTGCAAACAGCAGAACGCAGACGCCACATGAGTCATGGAGTTAGGCAGACGGCCGCGTAGCTTGAATATTAATCTCAAAAAGTGTGGCAGATGTGGTCACTCCGTTAGAAGGTGAGTCAAATGACAAAACACAGAGATACGGACACACCCTCCCCCGCTATAAAAACAGGCAAAGACATATGTAACCACACACACACACTCAATAAGTACCTTTCTGTTACCAACTCAACCCATGTTTCCATGAAGAAACTGGCTTTGGTCTGTGAACCTTCAAGTGTGATCACCCGAAGCTAAGAACACACTTGTATTTGATCTATAAAGGATTTCTCAGGTGTCGTCCTCTGAAAAACACGTTTGTGAAATGATTTTATTCTTGAAGCTCTCCTGCCGTGTTTTCATGTAAACAAACAGTTGTGTTTACATTCAATGTTTGAGCAAAACACATTGTGAATGTGGAATGTGACTTCTGTCGTATAAAATGTTTAGAACATTTAAAACGGATGTTGGCACGTTACTCGCACAAGAATACTTGTTGGGCAAGTTACTCAGGAAGTGTAATAAGTTACATTTTATTTATTACTCCTTTAAAAGTGATATTACTTTTATTATTACTTTATTATTATTATTACTTTTTAGAAGATGAGCAGAATATGGATATTGTAGCTTTTTTGGTTGACATCACTTCACACCTGAATGAACTGAATTTAAAGGACAATTTTGTTAAATAATTTTTTCTAAAATAAAGTACTTTATTTTAAGTTGCACATTTTTCAAAATTGATGTTATGTTTTTTTATTTTCAAATGCAGCTCTTATTTTACTTGAAATGAGAGATCATTAATGTATGAACAAATTAAATCATTCTTTAAAATATTCATTCAATTATTCAATAATGAAAACAATAATTCATTGCAGCCCGAGTGAATATCTGTTGACAAAGAAAGGTGTAATAATGACAGATAAGATGAAGAATTTGTTCTTTTCCTCTAAATTATTGGATTATTTTCGATATTCACTTCTAGTCTTTGAATATTCTAAACTATTATTACAATTATTTTAAGTCACACATGTCTGCTTTGCATTCTAGATGGGTACATCTGATTATTGAGTCCTGACAGCTTAAACCTGACATTTTAAATGATCTCCTGCTTGGCCCAAAAACAAACATGATTTGGCATGGCATTTTGCTCCACTCAATGAATTCATTAATTAAGTAATTGCACACAGTTCACAAAAAGCCTGCAGAGAGTTCTGTCACAGCACACTGAAGAGGGCAACCTGCCAACCTGTGCTTCGGCCCCCCCCCCCCCCTGTGCTATTTATATACGTGTTGAAACACTTTTGAACGCCTCAGCATCTTTGAGAGTTTGGACCTCCCTCTCAAGTTCTGCTCCCTCCAGCTCAAGCAGAGAAACGCAAGATGTCAGGTGAGAACAGTGTCAGTCTTTGTCGTCATCCTCCCCATATTCTCGCACGCACACACACACACACACACACACACACACACACACACACACCTAATGACCGGTTTGTTCACTGGGAGACTGCTGTCACAGTGCCCACGGCAGGGCAGATGTCCCCTCATATGGACAAAGCCAGAGAGAGGAAACAGCTTAGATCTCTTTAACAAATTACTACATCAGTTCATCAGCATCCACAACACGGAGAAGCCTCGGGCTCTTCCGCCCACTCCCCATCAGCTTTCACCCTCAGTCAGGAACCTTTGTCCCAATGCTTCTAAGAAGAAGGGAAAAAGGAGCAGGAGATAAATCTGAATCCAAGTGACAAGACCTTTCTGCGCGCATACTGAAAAGTTCCTCTCTTATTATGACAGATGTCTTTTTTTATTTGTCCCCATTGCTCTCTCTTTGCATTTTTTAAAAACTGACACCATGCAGCGCTTCGGTTTGTGCCTTACAAACAGCAAACAAAGCACACGCTTTATGCCTTGCGTCTACATTTCTTGATTTTGTTCTAAATGCAACAAGCTGTAGTTCATATGCTCAAAAAAATGGAAGTTATCTGGCCTATTGACTGCAATTCCTCAGCAGCTTCAGAACAGACCTGCCTCTGTATGAAGCATAACCTGTTTCTTTTAAATATTTTTTTAAAAGACATGAAAACAAGCTTAAAAATACCAAATATAAGCTGAGCTTGTAATGGTGTTTGTGTTCCGGCTGCAGAGAGTCAACAGCAAACAGAGCACTCAAGTCAGCGCATTACGGGAAAAATTTCAGTTTTCTGACAACATGAAACACTTCTAGGAAGGCATCGAGTACAATGACAATGGTCGGAACATGAAGCTCCACACATTTGCATATTTGTGTGTAAACAGTTCAAGCCGATTTACAAGGTAATTTACAGCTCTCTATACATGTCAGCCATTTAAATATCTGCAGCACGGCTCCATCTGGGATTTACTGGAGTTCATTATGGCATCAAAATGATTCATCAAGGATGCAAATCAAACCTGATCGTCCATAATTTACCAGGTCAGCCATTTAACATGCACAAGAGGGGGGTACGGGAAGACAAAATATGATTTTGAATTTGATTAATTTCTCCCTCAGATCTCCATTTTCACAGATTATTTTGTTTTTTACGACTTTGTAACCCATATTGTTAAAGCAAACCCAAGCTCACATTTTTAATGCTGGTGTGAAGCTTAATCGACAAAAAACAAACAAAAAAAAGACTGACGACATTCCCTACCTGCACCATCAATGAAGCTGTGGCAGCTCTAATTGTACGTTCCTTTAACCAATCTGGCGAGAAAATCTTACTTGTCTCAAGCTGTCGAACAATGTTTCCAAGAGAAACGGTCCTCATCTGTGACTTGGACATGGATCTGTGGATCTGTGTCTTTATCATTCTGCAAAACAGCCCAAAGAGGTTTCTAAAAGGAAACGCTCTCTACAGTTATGTTATTGTGTACATTCATTCATCCAGGGCTGCCACCAGCTATAGGGACGTCAAAAGGAGACATTCAGCACACAACAATACCTTTAAAAGTGGGAGCCCTTAGTAAGTGACAAAACTATATCGTTTTTTGTTTTTCTTAAACAGTTTTGCATCTATTTCAGTCCTATTTTGCGGGTGAAACACCTGTCAAGTGCTGCTCTTGGTTGAAAACTTGCAGGAGTACTCCACCGATCTAGCACTGGATATCGGTAACAATGTCAAACTCCAATGGACAGTTTTTCAAAAAGATCAAAATTGATGCAGCAGGACCAAGACATGGTTGTTGTGTTATTTTTTTATTCCTCATCATTGTCAAAACCTGGTGCCTACATTACCCACAATGCAACTTGACTGCCGGCAGTTTGGTCTGAGATTCGAGTGCATCATGCTAGTAGCAGCTGATGTAGCCTCAAACAGAGGAGCGGGTTACAGAGATCTGGTATGCTCACATATTTTCAACTCAAAATTCCCATTTCTTTTTTCTTTTCTGGTGTTGCATCATTTAAGTTGTAAAAAAAAAATACATATATTGTTTTCAAATTGTCAGCCACATAGAAACAAAAGGCCCCTTATTACACAAAGTATAATTAGAGTATAATTACTTTATGACACATTTAGTATTCAGTGTTTTTATGAAGATTGCATTTGCTCTTACTTTAAAGAATTGTTTGTTCAAGGTTTCTTGCTATGATGACAAATGTCTTTAATTAGTGAAAAGCAATTGAATCAGCATGTGCAGATGAGGCGCTCTTGATCTTGTACTTAATCTGAATTCATTGTCTGACACTGGTCTTGAATATTTTTCCCCACTGAGAACAAACACACATTTGGTGAGCACTCAAAGGCACAATCACCAGTCACAAAACTGAGCACATTGTATAAATATCCATTCATTTCCCCCAAACAACCTCTTTATTGTGATCGAGATTTGGCCTGTAGCTTTTTGTTGTTGAGAAATATATTTTATTCATGGGAGACAGCACTGAGCGGCCTGCTAAAGGGTTACTCTGAGCAGCATAAAGGTCGAGGACTTTCTGCATCATCCAGCCGCTGAGAGGAGAAAGATGCATTTTGAGGTGCTCAGCAGAAAGATGTTATTCTATACAGAAAATGTATCCAGCAGTCCAAAGTATCGACAGATGGTTTTTGGTCTGTTATATTATTGGCACTGGAGTTTTACTTTGTTTTGAGACTATGAGAAAGAGACGTTTTGGACACAACAGATGCCACATTTGCATTCACAAATAGTTCTTTCCATTGAAAAACACGACAAATACTGAAAGGTGACAACTGATTTTACAATCATCTTCAAACCATATGCTTTGGAGATCTGTTTCATACAATATATATGCCAACTTGGTAGTAATATATAAAATTGAATCTTGCTCTTTTGCCACAATATGTTTTGGAACATTAATTCTTCTCTTTACGTGGCAACCCACTAGACAAAGAATACAATGAAATACAGAGCTATACAATCCTGTCTCATAGTATTGTAATCCGCTATGCAGTGTTTTGATGTCTGATAGGCCTTCAAACTGAGAGCTGATAACTATGGTTTTAGTAAAGGTGGGGCAGGCAAACTCAAACTGCTTTGTATGTATGATGTAACCTGTAATGGGCAAATGAGCTGCTTTTAGGTACAGCAGCACAGGTGAGAATCACAATCATCAGTGCTTAGAGCGAGTACATCTATGAGCACCGAGCGCTGTCCTATTTCAAGGGAGGTCTGTGGAATCCATCATCATGTAGTTTGTGTCCCACCAAGCCTCTTATGCCTGTTTGTTTATATACGAGGTTTAAAATGTTTCAAATTCTTTATCGTGTATCCATATTGAACGGCATCTGAGATGAGATTTTACCACTTGTGATTACACTCAAACTATGACGATAATAGTAGTACTGACAAGTACATTTGAAGAATGACAGAGATGAGAGTAATTGATTGACTTCATTGAGAAGTTGACACCTTGGCAGTACCATTTTCCACTAGCGCACTACTTGACCAACTTCCTTACCTTCTATGTTCACTCAAAGTTCAGCCGCTGCCATTATAACATTGGAACACCGAGCAGCCAAACCTTACTGTATTCTCCAATGAGTCGATTAAGGTAGCCGAGATCACGTCCAGCTAAATGAAGCCTATTAATGAGATCTAGATTAGGTTCCTGCCATCAATGCATCATGGGATAAAAACAGAATCTGTACTTGTTGGTGTCTCTGCAGGAATCCCTCCTTTTAATTACAAGTAGCACCTGCACTAAGTGATCAGTCATTCAGAAACTTATCTCACGCTTCAAACTTCTTTCCTGGAGTTAATAGATTTTGACATGTTGTAGGCGAGTAACTAATTATGTGGGTGGTATCATCTGTCTTCTGACAAACAGAATGAGATATTTGCAATTATGGGTAAATAAATTCACACATACTCACCCAAACAGGTCAGAATATTAGCAGAGGCTCTTGACGTATTGAAGACGAATTAAGTCCAAACAGAACTATTTCTGTGCTGTGCTGTGTTGTACTGGTGTAAAAACAGAAGGCATAGTGCCATGGTGATGGTGGTAACACCATAATACCACACAGTCAATAGATCAGCGTGGACTGGGCTGATGAAGACTTTTAAACTCAAACTATTTGAGGGAAATATCTCACAAATTTCTGATCAATATTGCAAATGCAGATTCTTTGTGAGTGGGGCCTGCTTAATGAGCTGCAGAGAGTTAAAAGGGACTACGTGGGGGAAGTTTAGAAAAGCTCAGTTTCAACCCCTCAAATAAAAAAACACAAAGCTATTCAGCACTTCGGGGGGAACAAACGACATAAGAGAACAACTGGCCAGTCAGAGCGAGTATGTCAATGATATGCTGTCTTGGCAACATACCCATAAGATACAGCTTCATTAGAGGCCAAACACTGCCCACTACTTTTAATCTATATGTGTGAACACCGCCTTCACCTGGACCGTAGACTGTTATTCAATTAAAGTTCATCGATGTCCAGTTAGAGAGAATTTCCTCATGCAAAGGTCCGGCGCATCACAATCATGTCTAACTTGCGCTATGATTTAGTCCCATATATATTGAAGTAGCCAACAGTTGTGTTAACATCTTTATGTCGTCAACAACTGCCTGTCAAAAAGTTCAATTGAATAATACCTAAACAATATTTACTGTCAGATTTCAAATTGAACTGGATAAAAATATAATACATACTCGAATAATAAATAAATGCTCTTCTCTTGTTTAATACATTACATAACAGAAAGCTTTTATGTAAAGCTTAAAATAAAGTATTTAATTTTAGAAAAATGTATTTCACTAAATTGCCCTGCAGCTTTAAATTCAGTTCATTCAGGTGTGAAAAAATAACTTGTGAGCATCTCTGTTACACTTTCATGCTCCATTTAGTACAAATGAGTTAACATGCTGTGTTCAAATTTAATCTTATTAAAAAAACATGTTTATATTCTTCAACTAACATCTCAGCAAAGGGATTGTTTTGGCATCCGTACTCCATCAAGGTCTTAGGTGGGCGTCGGACGCAGAGCAACAAACCGATTCCGAAAGAGCCCCGGGGACAGCGTTTACTATTCTGCTCTGAGGAAGAAAAGTCTGAAGGAGTTTAAAATGCAGAAGACAATGTTCCAGCCGGAGTTAATAAAATAAATTGATAAAGCGGAGACACACTAGGACGGGTCAGGGTATTATGTGCTTCTCAATATAACCTTTTGACTCCGGAAGTGTCAGGATGTAAGGAATGTCTACCACTTTGTGACTGTTCACCAAAAAGGTCAGCCCCTGCACAACAAGATTAATTAAGAGGAATCAGCTCAACTTCAAAAACGACTGGGCCCCATCGAGTTTTAGTGAATATTATCCGGACCAATATCTTGCAGTGAAATACTGATTTTACAAGATGTAGGCTAGCTTTGTGACGCTGCTGACTGATGTGGGTTTTGCTCGATATGTAAAAGCCCTCACTTTTACATATAATCCATGACGAGTTCAATCCCAACCGAGCTGCGACTCCCTAACTCAGGGATGCTTCTTGCCAATTGTCAAGGTTTTCATATATTGTGTTAATCAGTCCAATAATCATCGAGCGTGCCGAGGGCTGAGCTGTCCACCACACAAGGTTGGCTCAAAGATGACTGTGAGAGCCAAGTGTTTCCTCTAATGCATTGCAGAGTCCAGATTCTAACAATTACATTTCAGCTGTTTCTTGTCCAGACGGATGCCGTCGGGATTAGGCATTCGTGAAAGGAGAAGACCTGGCAAAGATTGGACAATTCTACTCCTTTGCTGGAAACCAGATACTCAACCACTGAGTCTGTAGCTTGTGCATGCATGTTTGAGGTATCACCTTGACAGGACACGCAGAAAATGAATGATCGCAACTCAAGAATGACACTTTTTCAGCGCATGTATCTTGAACAGCAGCCGTTTAGATGCTACAAAGTATGCTACTTTTCTTTGTTACTGTTGCTGCACAGGAGTCATTGTCTATTTGTTTGGGTGTTTAATCGATTTTGTACTTTACCGAGGCTGCTTTGAATAGGCAGAGCTGCAAGAAGAAGAAAAAAGTCAAAGCCATTTAAATCCAAACAATGCACCAGAGAGTCAGTGGCATTCCAACATAATGTCAGAATGGCCGACATCACGCCTCATATTTCAAAGCATGAATTGCCAGTGTGTGAAAAATAACAAGGACATGAAGGGATGTTCTGTTGCTGCGTTTTCAAACAGGACAATAGAAAAAAATTGAGAGCCAACTTATTGCCTGATAAATAGTTGTTGTAAATCAATTAATTAACACTTTAAAATACGGAAGGTTTCAGCATCTTCCAACTCATCGTTTCAGTTTCACTCATCAGCATCTCTTTCACACTGTGCAGGCAGCTGTTAACAAAACAAAACAGCAGCCAGACAAAGTTAGCAACAAGCTGGTGAACATAGTGGAGAAGTTAGTAGCTAAAGAGTCGGATATTTCACTTGGTGGAGACCAAAAACAGAGCTAAAAGTAAAATAAATATTGAATTTATATTTATCCGTGACTGCTGGATGTATAAATAAGGAATGTATTGTCATATCAACTTAAAAGTTGATAATATATCAACGTTGTGTTTTTAGCTGGTTTGCGCTGTCCCAGAGTCGCCAAAAAATCTGTTGTTGCAGGTTTGTGATTCAAATTTACGCTGCCCTCCAAAAGGTAAACTGTCAATTACACATAACTCCCCATACTATTGTTTTGAATAAAAGAAAATAAAGTATGAATTCACTTTAGGATACTAATCAAGGACTAATCAGAATCCTATGCATTTTTAAAATGGATTAGAGTCGATGCCTTCAAAGTGTTTCAAAGTAGAAGTTGTATCAGAACCCTCTGAAGAGATCCAAAGAACAAAACATAAACCTTGTTAATTATTGTACAGATTGACAGGCCAGTCAACTGGGGAACAGGATGCATTATACATCAAAGAAAAAGGTTGAGAACAGTGATGAAGAGTTAATTATGAACGGTAAATAATAAAGAATTACCTCTTCACAAGAACGTGTGAAGCCATTCAGGCACTTTTGCTCTCCGTTTCTTTGCGTGAGCGATCTGTGGATGAATCTCTTCTATTAGGCTGCCTCCCCTTCATTCTACGATCCTCCTCTGGAGATTGCAGTGCTCTGCTTTCAGGTTTTTTAGTGTATTAGTCTGATGTAATGGCTGTACAGTACTCTTTGCACGGTAAACTCTTATTGTATTTTTTATTGTATTACAACTGGTAGTAAACTTGTAAAAATGGATTACTGGAGAACAAAAGCTAAAGGAAGGAGTAATGTGTTGGTGCCAAAACACATCCCACCTTTCTCTCGTGGCACCCACTTACGTTAAATTATTACACCAACACTGGCTAACTAAATGTCACATGGAGTCATAAGATAAGACTCTTTGTTGTGATCTCTCTCATACTGGAGGTGGACTAAACCGCAGCCTCCCAGTTGCCAAGAGAGATTTCCTGTGTGTCGACGTTAAACGATGATGAAGGGGCAGCACAAACACAACTCGGCCATTATGTACATCAACTGTGATTACATTAACCATTTTAAATTATATTAAATACATCATGGCATATCATTAGTGGTCCACTTACACCAGCTATGATGACTGAAATAAATACCATAGCTTTGGATTAGCTTCTACCGTAAACCATGTCGGATGTTAATTAGGTATACGTCATCTCAAATTGGTTGTTTTCTTCTTGCCAATGATTTCGGGTCATTGTTATGAAAACACTGTAGGATGAGTGGTCATTTTTACAGAAACTGTGAGATCCTTTCAAACTCAACTCCATTTAAAAAACCAAAACTCATTCAATTTAAGAAAAGCAACACATGTTCATACTTGAAAGGCAGGAAGCAGAGACTGTTGGATTGAATTTACTATAATAATAAGTAACGCTCACGACCGTTTGTAACCGAGGACCTTTTCACAATTTCTGCATGAAATTCGGTGGCAGAACTGATTTGTGCCTGTATGCAAATATTCAATATCCTGATGTTCCTCCACACTAAAAGACCTTTACAGAAGTGTCCCTGATAGCTCTCTCCGACACACACACACACACACACACACAAGCATGGCGACTGTAGCATTAATGATTAAAATGAATGAAAAATGGGACAGCGTGGAGGATTAATCAGGGGAATGGATAGGCTGTCGGTAGCATTCTGCTCCGCTACTCACCGGTCAACTCAATCAGCTTTCACAAGGAGGGGGAAGAAAGCTCACACAAGCTCTCTATTCACTGCCAAGCATCACCATGGAAACACTGTCTTCTTTCCAATTTTCTCTTTTTTTATTTTTTTCAATCTGTGTTTCTACAAATCTTTTTAGCAACCATTTTCAATAACATGGTTTTGTAATTGATGTATTTTTGCCATTGCAGAAACATTTTAATTGAAGCTTCAAATAAGGTCCCTTTGTACTTGATTTGCTTGTTACACAGGGCTTTTATTTGCTTTTGTCTTCCTTATGAGATACACCCACAGTAACTCTGCCAGCTGGTAGCAGTGCTGAGTGTTGTCGATACAATACGCCTCGTTACACTTTTAAGATACCAAACACAAAGAAAATACAAATTAAAGCTGGAAATGTGTATATCCCTGCAACAGAGGATACAAAGGGTAGAAAGGGTATGAAATAGTAGTACAATTAGCATCCTTGGTTACAAAATTGAGATGGATGCTGCAAACTACCAGAAATGATTTTAAATAACTGTTGTTAAAGGCTCGTTTTTAGGAGTATCTGCTCAGTGAAACAATTATGGAGACGGATGTAGGGTCAATGATAACACAACAGCAACTTTTCAGGAAGTATAATCCTCCCCCTTCAAGTGCCCTGAGCAGTAGAGAAAGATTTTGTGACAGCAAGTTTTGCTCTTTAAAAGGTTGATGTCGGTAACCTTGTTTTAGTATAGTGAAAGTGCAGCAAGTCAGACCTAAAACAAAGGAGACAAAGTGTTATTTTGAGACTCTGCAGAAACAAACAAAAACAACAACATTTGACTGAGCCAGTGAGAAAAAGACAGCCATGGTTGCTGATATCCTGGTATAATACATCCCCCTAGTTTCTCATTATCACTTAATAGGTATCGTGTTCATTCAGGAGCTGAGCTTCATTTGTCCGTATAATGAACCCGCAGCATTACTGCATCGCAGTGCACACAAGTCCCCCAACACAAAAACAAATTTCCTGAAATGGATTTGTTACAGCATCAAAGATATGGGGAAGGCCTCCGCTGTTTTATGTTGATTAATGCACTGATCCCTCAGGAAGATATCCACCCTCTCAGGGGTCTGAAGAAGTGCTGCAGCATGTGTTCATCAAGTGTCAAATAAAAGCCAGTACAGGGTGGCCAGCACAAAGAAATAAAGGCTAGGTAACAAACGATGAGGGAGGACTTGACCTGGCTTGTCACTGTGTTGCTTAAGGCAAAGGTGAGACGTCTGTGTGAGCTCCAGACTAATGTGCGTAAAGGCTTATCAGACGGCAAAACACCTCATACACAGCATAAACCTTTCTTTAATACAAGTTATCTTGGCAGCAACTATTCTATTTTTTGCCGCAGCGATCGCGAGGTAGAAATAGAGCATTCACATTAAATGGGCACAGCACAGCACTTAACTGGTTTGAATCCTACTTGAAGGGCCGAGAATACTTTGTGTCTGTAGCTGATTACACATCAGAACTGACTAAAATGACATGTGGTGTTCCCCAAGGTTCAATACTGGGGCCTCTTCTGTTCAACATCTACATGCTTCCACGAGCTCAGATTATGGAAAACAACAAAGTGTGTTATCATAATTATGCAGACGACACACAAATCTACATAACTATGTCACCAGGGGACTATAATCCCATACAAGGGCTGGGTAACTGCATTGAACAAATCAACAACTGGATGTGCCGGAATATTCTTCAATTAAACAAAGATAAAACAGAAGTAATTGTTTTTGGTACCAATGATGAACAATTGAAAATCACCTCTCAGCTTCAGTCACTGATGTTAAAACCCACAAACCAAGCCAGAAATCTAGGTGTAGTTATGGATTCAGACCTCAACCTGAACAGCCATATCAAGACAATTACAAAATCAGCCTACTATCACCTGAAGAATATATCAAGGATTAGAGGACTTATGTCTCAACAGGATTTGGAAAACCTTGTCCACGCATTTATCTTCAGCAGACTGGACTACTGTAACGGTGTGTTTACAGGTCTCTGTAAAAAGTCTGTCAGAACGCTGCAGCTCGAGTCCTCACTAAGACCAGGAGGGTGGACCACATCACTCCAGTTCTGATGTCTTTGCACTGGCTTCCTGCCCAACAAAGAATTGACTTTAAAATCCTGCTGTTGGTTTACAAAGCACTGAATGGTTTAGGGCCAAAATACATCTCTGATCTGCTGCTACCTTATGAACCATCCCGACCCCTTAGGTCGTCTGGGACCGGTCTACTTTCTGTTACCAGAGTCAGAACTAAACATGGAGAAGCAGCATTCAGTTTTTCTGCTCCACATATCTGGACCCTCAGCTCATTTAAATCAAGATTGAAGACTTTTCTGTTTGCTGCTGCCTTTAATTGAACCACATTCAATTAATATATTAATCAATTTCCTGCATTTCTGCAATTTACTACTGTATTTTATTTCTTACACTGTTCTTAATTGCTGTTAAATCTCCTTTTCTTTTGCCTTATGTTTTGATGCTTTTAATGGTTTTAAAAGGACTGCACAATATATCGCCATTTCCTCCGGGACCGAGTTCGTGCAAGGCGTACACTATAAAACGCAGATCGGCAGAGATCTTTTCCAGACGTGGTTTGTGTGCGAGTAATTGCAGAATTGCGGCAGTGTATGGTTGATTGCGTGCAGCGTAATGTCTCAGGGAGACATCGATTATTGTTTCAATGTATGTTTTAAATCTCCTTTACTTTTGCCTTTATGCTTTTAATGGTTTCATGTGAAGCACTTTGAATTGCCTTGTTGTTGAAATGTGCTATACAAATAAACTTGCCTTGCCTATAAACCAGGCGGTCTGTAACTCCTCGTGACTGACATGCTTTGGACACTTTTAAACGCCAGTTGAAAATGACCCATCTATAAAAGCTTTAATGGCCTCTGCTGGCTGATGAAAGATCTGGTCGGGTCGATGCCATTGCCATTGTCCAGAGCCCACAGGTACACAGTCATTTCCCTTGGCAAACATGCCCGGGTCTCTCTGCCTGCTGTGTAGGCGACACTTGGCTGCACCGCACCTCAGTGGCCACTGAAAATGGCAGAGGATTACTAAAGAATGTGTTGTGTCTGACAACGCTGACAGCTCATACTCTCCACCTCAGACGTGCCTCCCAAATCCCAATCACCCGAGAATATATGCAGTTGCTGTGGTGTTAACCAATGTTTTGTATGCAATACCGTTGCAGTCATGCGGCAATTTAGAGAGCTGTCGGCCAGAGCGTGCCCCACTGGGGATGCCTCCCATTTGCAGCAGATTCAATTAGATCAGCACATACTGTATTTTCTTTAGGACGACGGGCTGGATTGCACAGAGCACCGTCAGAGAGATAAAGGTTTGTTTTTGTTGTACATGTTTAGGATTTCTGATCATCGGTTTGTCCAGTGGGAAATTGAAGAAGTCTCTTCTGCTGCAAAAAACGGTGCAGGTTACTGATAGAGAACAAAAGTCAAAGTGGTGGCAGACAAACGAAAGGAAACTTTGAGCTTTACTGGTGAGCATCTGATGCCAAGAAGATTGTGTACACTGCTTTCCAAGGGTGTGACAGCCTCTATTCTGTGTCTGTGATGATAAAACACTGGGAGAAATTACTCTTTGCTTTTCATGTTTACATCAATGAGCTAAAGAAAACAAGGTTCATTGATTGATGTGCCTGAATTAACTGGACATGTCAGGTTGAAGTATTAACTCTATAATTTATATCATCATTGAGCGAGAAAGGGGACTGTGATTTGTTACCTGTTCTGACATCCTTTTGAAAATGGGATTCAGCATCACGTAACAAGACACATTTTGTCATAGTAATTTAAGATTAGCCGTTATCACGAATGACAATTGCTAAATCAATTGAACACTAACCTGCCAGTGAAGAAGCAAGAGCGTGTGCAACTAACAATCACTTTAAAGAAAAGAAGCAGTAAAGTTCCCTCCTTTGACATGTTTTGCATTAATATTAGATGTGAATTATATTTGGAAGCATTGGCACAGCTGATGAAAGGTGCATCTAAAGACACATCCATCAATCAGCCATGGTGTGAACCGGTGTGAAGGCACGAAACATGGCAAAGAAGTCGAGAAAAACTGAATTTTCCCACCATGCAACTTTCAATGACACAACCCTGCAATACGTTGCTGTATTTCTTTCTTACAAAATCACCTGCGCTATCACACCTACATGTAGATTTTCATTTTGATGTGGTTGGCCTGTGTATCTGGTTGACGTTGCTTCCAGCCGATTCTGTGATTGATGCCTTGTTACACAATTTAGAGTTCAGCTTGCAAGCGAATGGCAGAAATGTCATTTCCACAGCAGGAATGAAAAAAAAAAAAACCTCTCTCTGAAGATGACACCAGTTCTGTCACTGGACTTTGTTTATTGGGCAGAAACGCTGAAAACTGTGTACGCTTTCAGACAATGTTGACAGGTCAGCTCAGTCCACTGGTGACCTTTTGGTATGTATGGCTGAGCTTTGTGGTTTAACCTCTTTTAGCTCGTGAGATGATATTAATTGACTTTCCATTATGTCCAAATAATTTAAATTCTGATGGTGTTCACTCCTGCTGCACATCATTTTTGTTCAGCCCAGTATGCAGCACAACTCACTGACCTGTGTTTGGGACTGAAGTGTACACAACTTAAGTGTTCCCTGTTAATAAGGAGACCAGCGCACTCAAACACAAATGCTGCTAAACTCATCTGCTTCATCAGGACTGGGAGAGAGTGGTTCGTCCATAATTGATTCACTAAACTGCACACTAAGCGTCTTCAAACAAAGGAGAAAAGCAGATACCTCAAATGTTACATCACCAAAACTGTTTTAACTTTGGCAAAAAATGACTGACTGATAAAACATGTTTTTAACTGCATAAGAAAAATAAAAGGTGACATCGATATTCTGATGTCATATAAATGGCAGATGTGTGAACTTACTTGCAAAGATTAAATTTTGAAAAATGGCAGAGGATGTAACATGAACTTGTCTGTGCTATACCTGTCATATCTTTAAAAGTGTTTCATTAATGACAGTATAAGCCCCCCCCCCCCCCCAAAGGACAAAAAGACAGAGAAGTGATAAGGTGTAAGAGGAAACACATAGTGGTCGACAAGGCAGCACTTGCAAGACAAACAACTGTTTCAGTCATAATTGCAATGAGTTTACCTCTCCGATGTAGTATTTATGGTATCTAGAAATTGGTATGGTATCGTGAGAACAGTCAGAATTGGTTTATTAAAAGTGTAAAACAGGCTTTGTAAAGAAACACAAGAAGTCCCTTAATCTGCAAGATGAATCTTTTGACATCGTCTTGCTTTGCTACAAATTAAGTACAGCCTTCACTAAAGAAGCCACAATATTGTTATATATGCAGCACAATAACTTCCATTTAAAGCCAGCTATAGCTTACTATAAAGGACATTGTTTTTTACAATATATTTTCTATCCTTTGATATTATTCTCGGCCGTCACCTTGATGTGAAGAAATACCTGTTTAGAGTGAATGTTTGACTTAAACTGTCTGATTTGTATATTTTTCTGCGTCAGGAAAAAATACTAAATAGAGAAAACATACATCTAAAGCACAATGTCTCACTTCAGCTTTATTACAACTCTTCTTTCCCTTCATGCAATTTTGAATATGAAACAAGCAGCCCAGAGGACACTGGGACAACAAAATACCATGTCACTCCTCCAGATACATACAGAATAACTGTAAACATGGGCACACTGACGTGGATGCACTGCAGATGTCCTTCAAATACTGTTTTCTACATGCAGGCCATTCTTTTTTTCTATCTTTCTTGAGCTTATCTCAGTGATAACTCAGTCAGTTAAAGGAATAGTTACAATGAAATAAACATTACATTTTTCTTCCAACAAACAAGGCAGAACTAGTTCATCGTTGAGCTTTAGCTGGTCGCTGCATTTTATCACCTTTGGACAGAGCCAAACTAGCATTTTACCCCCGTTTCCAGTCTGTATTGTTATTTTTTTCTGAATCTGTATATTAGTGTGATTCCATTAAACATCAAAAGAGCAGCTGTTGTTACCAGAGAGTTGGTGTCTGGGCAGATAAGTGTGTTGCTTTTGGTGCTATGGCAACTGACACAAATTGGTTTCATAACAGCCAATTTTCTCACTGTAAGGTGTTAAAACTTAGAAAAGTAAACGATAGACATCACAACACTGTTTCCCCCTGACTTCAGTTCTTACCAATTTAACTGACCTAAACTTTTGCTGAAACTTTACTGAGGCTTTGCAGTGGCCCGTGAACACGCCGGTGTTCATTTGGTCCTTGTCAGCTTTATCCCCTCAGCATCTCTCATCTCTTCTCCCTCTGTGAGAATGGGCGACTTTGATGTGTACGTGCAGTCCATCCTCTTCCTAGGTCTTGCTACATTTGTGGTGCAGGTCCTAACAGCACCTGGATTAGCTCACCGTCTTCTCTGATCCACATATATTTCATGGAGTAAGTGTGTGCTCTTTTGTAGTAATACAATCATCTGGTTCTCCATATTGTAATTCTATTCTTGTACCTGCAGTCCCAGTAGCCAAATGTGTGACCGTTTGATTGGCCAAACTTTTCTTACCCAGTGGAGATTCGCTCACTATGATGGATTAAATGCATCACCTGCGTGTGAAATTCACTGTTGCTAAAAACTCATTTGGCGCTCCTATTGTATCCTCCAGGTTGTAGGTAAGTGATGCCAGGCTCCGTGGCCAAAAGCAATCTGACATTTGGTATTTATTTCACATGCATTACAGAATCAAAAAGAATCTTTCTCCGTATTGTTATTTAAACATCATATTGTCTGTCCACTCTGTACCATCCTTTTGTCACATGATGTACACATTTTAAGCAATTTTGTTCATGTTTCAGAGGTATAAAAATGAATTTACTTGACTGATAGATTGCAAAAATATTCCTCAAACACTCCTTTTTTTTTTTTTTTAAAAGGTCGCACATGCTGCTACTTGGACTGCTAGTCTAGTAAATAACTATGATTGAGTTGTGGTAATATTGGGAAAAACATAATATAGTCACTCAGGTTTTTCAATTTGTCACATTGTCATCGGCCATTACTGAGAAGGAATTACGTTTTAGTTATTGCTTTCGTCCATTTTCACTGCTTCTTTCGCTTCATTGGCCAGATTTTCTCGACCCCATTGATTGACAGACATTTGCTCTCTGTGATGCGTTAACTGTATCACCATGTTGAAATTCACCGGAACCAAAATACACATTGAGAGCACATATTGGATGCTCCAGTTTGCACATAAACAAGGCCAGGCCACCTGTCATTCAGCTTTAAGTTCACATACATTACAGAAACGAACAGAGTGTATAGGATGAACTTGATGAGCCAGCTGTGAGCCTCAACGCAGGAGGAAACAAATGTAAAGAGACTGCTGGACAAGGCGAGGATGTTTACAAAGAGAAGCCGCAGGAAGTATATGTGGTTTCTCCTCAGCAACTGCACAACCAGATGGTCTAACACCGTCAACACGGATACCCACTCCCTTCAGGTCAACGAAACACTCTGCCAGTTGACTAATGTAGAGGACTGATGCAGTCTTCTTGCCAGCAAGTGGCAAAAGCTAGAGGCTCTCAACGAGCTCCTCCTGCTTTAGCAGAGCATACAAAATGCTGCAGAGTGACAGTATGTCCCCGTGCTCTGCAAGCCCTGTTGTGTTTCAAGTCGCCAGCCACCTGTCACATTTCCGTGGGAGCACGAGATACAGAGGCTTACAGTATTATTAGAAATGATAACAGCTATACGTGTGAGAAATTCTGCTTGGTTTTTCTTTTTAAACACAGAGGAACAGAGTTTCTCCCCACTCACAGCAGCATGTTTCCTTGATCCTCGGGTGGCGGTGAACACACTCGTTAATGAACACGGTTGTTTCAAGGAGTCACTGCACAGTACTGAAGAGAACCTCATCCTAAGTGCCTCAACTACTTAACAAGAAATTCTAGACTAGTCAGATGTATAGCTGTAAACTTCTATTTTTAGAATATCCTTTATTTAACCAGGAAGGTCCCATTTAGAAACACGATTTACTCTTCCAGGGAGTCTTGGTCAATAACATTAACAGAAATTAACATCCCCAAGTCCTAATAATTGGTTGTGACAACTGCACTTATCTTGCAGTCCTGCCGCTTCATGGGCTAAAGAGTCGTCAGATATTATCACGAGCATTTTTCACTATTTTCTGCGTTCAGTGTTATCTCAGTCTAAAGGAATGACACCAGTCTCTAGAGAATGCTAGCTAATCAAGCAGACGTTCTTATATCGGCCTCATTAGTTGGTTGAAAACGCTGTCTCTTGCTAAAGTTTACGTGATTTTGTGCTGAAAAACTGAGACTAATGCTGCAAGTTCCATGCAAAAATGTTAGCATTCTGATAGGCTGACGATCCATCCAGAAGACATGGAAATAAAGAAGTGCCATTATTCTGGCATTATAAGTATGAGGAATAGTACGCTTCAACTGTTATTTCACTACAACAAAGCCCCGTTTGCCTGTTCAGCTAAAACAATAGTTTGTAATTTGTTTTCACTTGCAACAGCAGCACTGCAAAAGAAAAGTCCAATAAAGAGCAGGACAGACGCACTAGCATGATCTCAAATGCCTTCCACACGGTGAGGAAACACAGGGCGTCTTTGACGTAACATAGTTACAAACATGTTTTTGAGCTATAAACTAAATGATATAACTTCACTTTGATGAAACATCAATACTGGTGTTAATATTGACATTTCTTCCAAAAATTATTTTTTAAAAATCGTCATTTCACGTAAAATCGTACATTTTGGGATTTTTCATAATGATGCAGTAGGTGGACTCAGATCTGTGCTGAAGTTACCCTTTAATGTTAGAAGTAAGGATTGGCTGCTCGTATAGTAAGCCACCGACGCTAACATTTGCAGCTTATGTGTGAGAAGAGGCTTTTCAATCTATTTCTCACACTTTTGCACTCAGGAAGAAGCTGCATTTTAACTGTTTTGCACAAAAGGAGGTGATGAATTATACATTTCCAACTGAAATACAGCACAGTCTCCCTTACAACAATCTGCCGAAAAAGAAAAAAATCAGCAACACGGATCTTTTGATACACTGCAGAATAAATGACTGCTGGAATTTTAAAGTCCACAAAAGCTAATTCTTGTTGAGTTATCTCACCAACATTTGGACAGTGTCATGTGTTAAGCCCTCTGCTGCTGAAGCTAGAAATGTGCGTGTGTCCCACACACTTCACTCGGCATTCTGAGAATCCCTTTTGACAGCCAAAGCACTGTTGCAAGGTACATTATCTGAGCGAGTATTAGATATCTAGCCCCGAGTTAAACTCCCTTGGTTGAGCGATGTTGCAACAACAGCGCATTACTTCCGAGGTCTACAGCAAAACTGTCTTTTCTGGGTATCAATAATTTGTCAGGGCGCTGTGTTCTGTTTCACAGTGACTCCCAAATTATTCTTTTGAAGTGGATTGTGGTGCTGTGGCTGTCTGCCTCCCCTGACAATACCCCTCTCGGTCTCCATCTCTTATTGTCTCCCAGTTTTCCATCCTCCCCATCGCTCCCCCTCTTCACAGATCATTATGTTAGAATTATTGCTCGCTTGTGCTCTGCTCCCCATCTGTCCCTCCGCTTAAGTTCGGGTGGCCGACAACAGCCGTGTTTGCATTCCCGGAGGGCGAGGCTGAGCTTGGGTAAAGTGGCTTATGCTTCACTAGTGTCCCCCTCTCCCTCCCACGCCGTACTCTACTCATTAGAACAAAAGGTGAAAACACAAGGCAAGCAGAGTTAACTGGCAAAGCATTAAATTATCAACGAGAGAGAATTGGTATTCGCTGAGTTTCGCAGAACAGTAATTAAAGTTGGAGGCTGTCATCTGAGGTTAACTATTTCATTAAACACAAAAGGCACAGAGGCTGAGGAAGCGACAAGAGGGCAACAGCGCTGGACCTGCTCCCACACAGGCCAGCTCCAGTTATTGTACGCTAATGGTTCCTCACTGCTGATTATATATATATGAATTCATGTATATCATTAGACTATGTTCGTTTGCCATTTCACATTAAATTTGTCCACTACCTTAAAACTTGTTTGAGCTCGGGCTGTGTGTTGGCAAGCATCTCACGATACGATACGTATCGCGATACACGTGGAACAATACGATATCTTTTAGGATATATTGCGACACGATACAACACATGTTGCCATTTTTTTTTCATGAAAATGTAAAATTTGAGCTGAAAATACAACTTACTGTATAGCGATAGTCGAATACGTACATCACATGTTGATAACTCAGCGGACAAATTGAATCAAAACTACCTCAAAGCGTATTTGTATTGCACGTGAATTTGATTCACTCGCATTTGTTACATCTGAATTCATGTGCTGTATTTATTATCTAATGCCATTTGGCAGCTCATTATTGTTATATTTTATCAGCCAACACATCGGTAACGTAATTGTGTAACAAAATGTTTTAAAATGCCGTAAACAACATGTGAACGGAAACGCATTTGAAGATAACTGAGTAAAACAATAGCAATATTTTCATGAATAATTCATAATTTTCTAGGTGTTTTCTAACTGACGTTTGAGAGGCGACAGAGCAAAAGACAGTTTTCTCAAATTAAGCTTCTTTTGAATGCTTCTCTTTACTGAGGGAAGGAAGATGATCGAATAAATTATTCACCAATTGAATTAACATTTCATAAACTTGTATTAATTGCATGATTGAAATGGACTTTCAATGAGTCACTTCATGCATTTATAATAGGAGCAGCACCCTTTGAGTTGTGTTGTGTTAGATTGCAGGATGAATGGTGAAAAAATGAATTTGCAAAGATTTATTTATCATATGAGTCACTTTTCGAAACAGAAACACCATTTCTTGATCCTGGCTTCGCAAAAGTGAGGATTTGCTGCTTTCCGTTGTTTTTTTGTGCTAAAACCCAAAGATATTCAACAAGCAATCTGAATATGTCTCCATAGGTTCTGTGAAAAAAGCCCAGGAAAAATTGCCCAACTTTCTGAACCAGTAGCTTAATTAGCTTAATGAGTTAATTAAGTGCATAATTATGCTATCTGTAGGATACGTAGGGCTGTCCCGGTGATCGGATCAACAGCGCGATATGCTGTGTTGTGGTTTTAAAACAAATGAAATAGCCGACTTGTTTATTGTTAAATGAAGACCAGAAGGGCAACGACACACAGCGTTGTTTTCAACTGAGATGCTTTAGTTGCATCTGATTAGGACACAGAATATCCGCAGAAGTAAAAATGTCGGCACGAGGTGAAGTAGTTGCCCCGGTTGAAGAGAAGGCTGAAGAATGTAAGCAGAGAGGACAAAGCCATCGGTACTAATTTCGGTACAAATTTCTCCTTCATTGTTGTTTTTGTTCAGCCCTTACAGCCTAAATTGTGATCGGACGAGTGAGCGCAGCATTTTACCAAAAGTTCTGTGAAGTCCTTTGGAGACAGACGCTCTGGAGAGGGGTAAGCCAGACTAATTACAACATTTTACTTCAAATGAAGCACATTATTTGCTCATGTTGAATTGTTTTGCAAAAGTTTAGGGGAGCCAATTCCCTTCTTGTTGCACTTTCTCTGTTGAGACGGATGATAAAAAAGAGTTGCTGGATGGGAAGACAACATTTAATGCACATGTGGCTGCTACATCGCCCCTTTGCGGGAGCGGGTGAGTGTGTAAGTTAGGGAGAAGTCGTTCCTGTGCTGATAAATATTTCAGGGAGAAAACTTTGCCTCGTCTCTCTGCATCAGTTCACAGTGTCCCTGTTCCTCCCCACACCCGCACCCACAGTACAGACACAAGCAGAAAACACACTCATGCCAAGAGGACAAGCCATGAAAGAGCTGCAGTCGACAGGTAACCTTCTTCTCCTGCCCACTGCTGTTGCGCCGGCCGCAGCCACATCAGAGTTACAGTCGGAGCCGGAGGGAGGACGATAGGCAGAGTGAGGTGAAAGTGGGCAACCAATGAATTCCTCTGCTGTGTAATGAAGAGTGAGTAAGTAATACAACAAGGAAGGCGTTTGACTTTGACGCCGTTGAAAGCAACAATCAGCTACCAACGTCTTTAGTGTAACGACTCAAAGACACTCTAATGACTCTAATGATTCTTTCCTTTAAGCACTATAATGATGTCAAGTGGCCATTTGAACTAAATTGCATCACAACAATTTGGATTTCAAACAATGTTCCCAGAAAAGAGGAAGATTTTCTCTGAACAGAAAGAATAGTCATTTAAAATAAATACCATTTCTGTGGTCATCAGAACGATGTCCCGTCTCTATTTTGGTTGCAGTGCCGTCTTGGTGCCATTAGTCAATCCTACTGCACCTACATAACATCCAGTGATGCCCAAAATAACAGTGGGAGTGACGCAAAAATAAATTTGCATTTCAACGGTTTGATTTTTCTGCTATATGCTGTTGTAAAATTGCTGCAAGCATGGCTTAAAATCGGTAGTTATCTAATCAACACACTCACGTACAGAAAATTAGGGCTGCAACTAACCTGACACCAACAACACCAATTACTTTCACTCTCAATTAATACTTTCTCAATTGTTTGATTAATTGTTTGGTCTATAAAATGTCAGAAAGAAAGACGGGTGAGGTGAGGCCTTCAAATGCCCTTTTTTTCTGATCAACAGTCAAAGATATTTAATTTAAAGAAAATCCACACATTAAAAGAGAAGACGAAAGATAAGAAGATTTATCGAACAATCTTTTCAACTCAGCATGCGACCGAGTGACATTTAGATAATCTCAAGCTGTTCTACTTCCACCAAGCTCACTCATAAATGTCACAACAGCTACTGCATTGCGACGTTTGCACTCCAGGGAATGACCAGGCCAGACAGAGAAAAGACAGGACGAGAGAGGTTGAAATGGAGAGACACAGGTGCCGAGTCATTTTGACCCCGTATGGCGGAGGTCATATCACTGAGTCACTGTGACTGAGTGAGTCCTCTGTCACTCGAGATGCAGACGAGGAAGATGTGAAGACCTCTTAAACTGACTTGATAGGGATTTCCTCCGCTGCCTGATGGAGTTGACACTTTTCTACCTCTGTGCCATTGCTGCGAGGGCACTTTACGCCAAGCGTCAGTCTACATCACCCCAACCTTTCCAATCTGTCCAAGACCATTGCTGGGTAATTGATAAAAAAAAATGTGGTAGGCCAAGGCCAATGTGACAACTGAGAAAGTCTGCCTGAAATCCTAAATAGGCTATCTGGGGTGAAACGGCAAGCGAAGGCAACTGAATATCCCAAATTAGAGCCGTTTCCCCTGGAACCAATTTCAGCTCGTTGTATCCCGAGTTGAATTCTGAATGTTTGCGTTCACTGAAAAGCAAATGGGAAGGTGCCAATACT
The DNA here is from genome assembly GCF_949748355.1 of Melanostigma gelatinosum. Lineage (NCBI taxonomy): Eukaryota > Metazoa > Chordata > Actinopteri > Perciformes > Zoarcidae > Melanostigma > Melanostigma gelatinosum. The sequence continues at coordinate 7,697,004 of NC_136645.1, forward strand.
CTGATACTCATGGGCTGTTATAGAAGACATGCATTCAAGCTGACAAGTGACTACATTCATTAGCATGTTTGTGACACCTGTCTGACACGGGGGGAGAACATCCAGCTGTCCTCTAAAGCTCGGCCTTCAAGCTGTGAGCTTGAAGTTCAGAATAATTGAAAACTGAATGTGATGTACGACTTTTCTCAAACAAATCCACAAGAGATCACTGGAGTACAAAACAGGGAAATGAATACGCCGCCCTCTCTTGCTTTGGACCACAGTGGGTGCTTGTTTGTCCTTTTGTATCTTGTAAAAAATTTGATGAGGGTAGCTTTGATGAAGCTTCACCTCGTAGCTTTTTGGGAGCCTTCTGTGTGAAAACCTTTCGATGTCGAGAACCTAAAAGCAAAGCTATTCTTCAACCACTACCCTGAGAATCTGTATCCTGTCGCCTGTCAAACAGCATACTGATGAATCTGAAAAATGGAAAGGCGCTTGACAGATGTATACTGGCAAGAAAACATGCTGTGATTGTGTCTGTCCATCACGAGACACCTTGTTCTCTGGTCTCACTCAGGAGAATACGGGAGAGCTATAGAGGCTGTGTCGGAGTGTGTTAATGGTGACACGATGGTGTGCTAAATATTGGACAAGTCTATTATGTGTTGTGAGATTGAAGAGGATGATGCAATGGCATCTAGCGCTCAGCAGCCATGGAGGGAGGGAGGGAGTATATCCAAGCCCTTCTTCCTCCCAATCTGTCAAATACCAAAGCTTGGTCAGCGGCTGATACCGATACACGAAGGCACCCAATATGGGACGTGCAGGGCTTTCAACTAACTTCAACGTAAACTGTGAGGGAAATTGCACGGATCATGCACAACGTAATCATGTGAAATCCCCCTCCTTGATCATGCAACCTTAGACTGAGTGAATACCGGCCTGATTGCCTAAACTAACGAGTTGTTGCCCTTCAGAAGGCTGATCGACCCTTTGTCCTTTGCACAAAGACATGAAAGATACTGACTAAAAGAAGCAACCAGAGGGGGAGGACCAAGCAAACAACCTTTTCCTAAACCGAACTAACTATTTGTGTTGCCTAAAGTTGACCTAAAAACGAAGTGAACCTACGTTGGAAATGTACTTTTTTAAAACGCTATGCATGTAACGAAAGGCAAAAGGCTCCTGACCAATTGCTGGTGTTTGACGAGAAGAATGTGTCGGTATATCACACAATTTCTTTTTGCATCACATAAAAAGGTCTCCGGTTTCTGAGCGTTCTTGTGAGTGCCCCCCCCCCCCTTGTTTGGGCAGATGCTGCTCCGTGAGCCTCGAGGCCAACATACACTCATTCTGAGCTATGGGCCAAGTCTCCGCAGAGCTTTAACTATAGCTCTCCAACCAGTCCCCAGTTTGAGGGTCTCTCAGGCAACAGATGTGTTTCCAGACTCCACTTAGGCAGACACAGGGAGTCGATCCATGCAGGGGAGGTAAGGCCCCACAGAGGGAGGTGATGGAGATACCTGCCACCGCAGCGGCACCGGCTGATCCGTTACTGACACATACTTCCTCGGGGACATGAATCTCCTCCCAATCCCTCCAACCCGAGCCGGGGCAGACGAAGAAGAGAAAGACAGAGGGGGAACGTCTAAAAAGAATATAGCATGCAGAAAAAGTAAAGTGTTGGTCCTACTTTATCCAAAGTTCCAAGGTCGGATGCATTTCTTCAGCGTTATGTGGATGAAAAGAATCCGGGGAGCTTTAAGAGAGTGATTAAAGGAGAGTAAGATGGACAAAGCTAAACATGAATGAGCAGCCATGGCCTTGATTCCTTACAGATTTACAATACGGTACGTGGCTCCGTGAGGTTTGCCTCTGCCATCCTCCCTCATTAATCACAAGGCGCATCCAAGGCAGAGCTCCAGACTGGAACCCAAATGGTCAAATATGCAATAATGTTGTGTGTGCGCGAGCACAAATGTCACATGTGCATGTACTAATACATAGATTGCATTCATAATGTTGCACAAGTAAATGTGTGTAAGTTTACAATCAAAATGTACTTAAATAATAAGTACTCACTATGCAGCCAGATGGGGTCTATAGTTGTAACATTATCATACATTAAAAGATTAGATTATCATTATTGATGCAGTAATATGAATTTTAATGTTGGCGCTGGCTGCAACACAGCTCATTGTATTCATTGTGTGGCTACATTTTCTGTATGTAATCCGATCCAAGCGCATACGCAGATGCAGCAGCAATACAATCTTCAAGTGATGTCTTTGTTCATAATGTAGCTTTTATGAAACCGTCTGTGAAGTCAGTTCTGTTTACAAGTGGAAATTTGATATTTCCCGTCTTGTTTACTGGTCATCATCATGTTGCATCACACAGATGAGTGGATTTCAAAATGAAATCAATGAAAGGTGTTTTTTTTCCCCAACAGAATAGTGGGCTCGACATCACGTAAGGTAAAGCAGCATATGAGCAGTGTGAACAACAGAAGGGAGGCTGGGTCAGTGTGGAGTATCGCGCTCCATGAGCCTCTTGTGAAAAGGAATGGTTATTTTTGCTCAGGCTGATGGATCAATCCTGCACACAGTGTGCACAGTTTTAAAAGAACTTCTCAAGAAGGGCGACGTTTTTCTTTTCACGGTGCCTGATGAGACAATCATATACTCTATAGCTTTGCCAGTAACACCTCATCTGTCAGCGATGCAGTCTGCCGACATCCCCCTGTCAAGACTGACATATGGATTGACAAAAATCGATCAACGGAGACGGTTTTTCTTTCACATTGCTGCTAGTTATGTCCACTCTTTCTTTCAGTGGAATGTATCAGAATTCAATATCTCAAAATTGCTTCAGATCGATATTTTCATGTTTTTCTGAGCTGGCCAGAAAATAAGCTCATTTTAAAAGTAAGTAAGTAGTCATTAAAAGTAGCGATAAATTATTCAAATCAAATTTCTAATAAAAAATAAAATGATCACTTAAATGTTTATCCCTGTCACATATTTGTGAGAACAATTAGTCATTTAATCAATGTGTCTGTTGACAGTCATGCAAGTCACTTATCAGGCCAGAAGCCAAACATTCATGCTTGGATGTGAGGATACGCAGCTTTTTGAAAAACAGTCAACGTAATACTTTTTGGTTTCAGGCTGACAATTTGAAAACGTCCCCTCGGGCTCTGGGGGAACTTGTGAAAAATCCCCTTTCACAACTTCTTGACATTTTCTAAACGATAAATCAAATAATTGAAGAAAACAAAATAGTTTAACTTAAAAAGATTAACTGTGAATGAAAATCATTGGTTGCAGCCGTTACCGACATGCTTTCTTTGGTTCTTAAGCTTTTGCAGAGTCCACCCATGTGATAATAAAGTATTAAGACTAGAAACAATTATTGGTTGAGTCCACATTTGAAACGTCTGAATGAAATGGCCCGAGGAAGAGGAAGGGAGTCGGCAATGTCATATAAAAAAATAGTCATCAAAAACTAAAGTGAACATGAACATCATAGTCATCTTAAAATTGATAATAAACTAAAGCAGAAGTAGTCCTGGAGGACTCATGCTCCATTTGGTCTGAGCTTCATACAACTTCATGTCACTAAATGTCAAATTATCTGAATGAACATTAGGGAACTGCCTTCCTCCCCCCAAAAAAATTAATCTTAAACTAATTATTCAAGGAAATCAGCCACTTCACATGAGAAAGCCAGCCGGCTGTGCTCTGCATTCAAAATGGGGTGAGAATCTGTGATACAAGGAGAATTCTGATTCTCACCGAAATTAATTCTGGCAAACAATGTTATGCTGAATAAAGTACGCAATGGAATGAGGACTCATTTAATTACTTTTTTTCACTGCACTGGTGTATTCATATCGGCCCGTTCCTTGGCACGATTGTGTGAACCGTGCTTCTTTTAAGCTAGCGCTCATAGATGCGCTCATACCGTCTGTCTTTTTGTGTTCTTCCTCTGCATGTTTGTTGGTGTCTGGATGTCTGTAATCTGAGCCCGTGTGATCTGCACCGGCTGTGGGTGGCTGTGTGGGTGAGTTTAGCTGCATTATCCTCAAAATAGAGAAGACGAGTTTAGGTTCATGAATGCAGGTTTGAAGCTCGAGACTGATCTGTGCAAGACGTCACAGGCTAACAAGCTACAGCTCTGTGCTTTACAATAAGCACAGAGCTGTAGGTTGTTGAATTGCATGTAAGAATCGATATTCTTCTCTTCAAAAGATTCTCTCAAAAATCTATTTTTTTCTACAAAAGAAAAGACATTGCACTCCAGAATAAAGTGTATAGAGTGCCTCGCATGCACTGAATGGACAGTATGACGGGAGTCGCACAGCATCACTTTCATTGATTGAAAATTAAATGTGAAGTTAGGATGAACGAGGGAAAAGTTAATAACCCACAGCTGTGCGCTCCGGACTGGAGAAGTAGCCACTGAAAAGATGGGCGAGTTGTACTTGCAGCCTTTCCGACTTTCTTCAAACATATTTTTTAAGACAGAAAACAAGTTTTATTTTGTGATATTTATTGGAAATGACACAACATAGCGGACAGCAAGTAGGCAACTTTGAGCTCCCCAGCCGTTCCTCGTCTATGGCGGCGCTTTCATCACTTTCATGACACGCTTTGATGGAAAACAATGCGCGCCATTTGTTGGAAAAATCCCTCTTAATGCCAGTTTAACTGTTATTTTGAGTATAGAAATAAAAAGGCAGCTCGACGACAGATTCTATTAATATATCTAGCAGCATTTTTATTTTTTTGCTTAACTTGATCTTGCCGTTCTTGGAGAAACTGCGGGAACTGAGAAATACTAAGAACTTTAGTTCAGCATGAATAAATGTTTTGCACGTTTACATTATTGCAATCAGTTGGAGTCGACCCTGAAATAAGCTCCCTTGTGTACTGAATCGGGAATCGATTTTGATTGACAATAGTGATGCCGAGAATCACAATTGAAATCTTAGACCTCACCTTCCACCGTGATCATGTTTCAGAGGGTTTTAGCAGATGTCAAACGCACTGAAGATTTAAATACATGGCAGGTATGATAAGAAAAAGCTGATTTCAGAGCTGAGACGATAGCTCCTGTGTGCAATGCTGTGAAATCTGAGTGCTGAGGAGGTGATTAATATCTGTCAGAGGTGCGTGTTGATAAATTTGCAACAACAGATCCGTCAACGCGATCAGGCCGATCGATCAAACCAGCACCAGCTGCAGAGGAGACGATCATTATTGTGAAGTAGACGAGCCGTCAAGCTCCGTCATGTGGCCTCTTTGGATGGTGTCAGTTTAACCCTGGATGTCGACATTCATCTCGGATGCACTCCAACCTACAATGATTTGTTTAATCCCTCTCAGCTTCCTGACACGCTCTTTGCAACTGCCTGGGTTACAAGCCAGCACTCAAGTGTTTGCTTGCTTGCTCTCTTCTTCTGTTGCTTTTCTTCGTACCTGCCTTTCTTCATGCAATTTGATGGAGGTGATCGTGACACAAGAGCTGGAATTCTATCATAAAATACCTTTTTAGAAAGAAAGGGGACAAGATAAAATGAAAAGAAATGTTGCTACTGACAATCAAGTTCATACTGAGGTGTTAAGAAATGCAATCAAGTGCTTTGAGGATGTTGTTGACAGATCTTGGAGCTCAGTTCCGCTGAACAAAGTTTTTGTCCTTTTCATATCCAATACTGGTTTCATCATTGATTCGGCTGCGTTATGATTCATCTTGCACCTTGTAGAACAGAGGTTACTCCACGCCATTTTCTTCTGTCAAGCACCAGTGTTGCCGACAGGGAGGTTTTAGGAGCGTCCCCGAGTGCTTTGTCCGACTTCATTTTGTGCAGACGGTCCTCCGGCCATCTGACTTTCTCTAATCCACGACCTCCCTGAGAGCAAAAGTCTAACGTACCATAGAATAGGCTACAAAGCAGGCTCATTTTGCCCTGTTTATTCATCATCAGAACAGCAAGTACCAGACACTCAAATGCTTCCTCTTCATTCAGCCAAATATGCTACATAAGGCAAGGCAAGGCAAGTTTATTTGTATAGCACATTTCAACAACAAGGTAATTCAAAGTGCTTCACATAAAACCATTAAAAGCATCAAAACACAAGGCAAAAGAAAAGGAGATTTAAAAACAATTAACAACAGTGTAAGAAATAAAATGCAGTCGTAAAATGCATAAATGCAGGAAATTGATGAATATATTAATTGAATGTGGTTCAATTAAAGGCAGCAGCAAACAGAAAGGTCTTCAATCTTGATTTAAATGAGCTGAGGGTCTCAGCAGACCTGCAGCTTTCTGGGACTTTGTTCCAGATATGTGGAGCAGAAAAACTGAACGCTGCTTCTCCATGTTTAGTTCTGACTCTGGGAACAGAAAGTAGACCGGTCCCAGACGACCTGAGGGGTCGGGATGACATCGACATCCTGATTCATCCGTGCACACAGTCCGACATAAAACAACAGAAATAATTCTAAAAAAACTCAAAAGACTCAGAGAAAGTCAATATATAAAGCTTTGTAAAGCAATGGAGGGTTAAAGTGTCAAGCCTTGTCAAAAACTACTGGCACAAACACAAACATCTATGATTATACGTTTAAGTAACCTAATCACAGATACATTGCTACAAATGTTGATGTGCGCTAGTTTGAATGCCAATTAGTAGCTTTTGCCAACTGAATGGCACTCATGTCTTTGATGTGCAAGTTTTCAAATCAACATGAGACAATTAACAAGAGCTCAAAACAGGCCAAATGATCTGTGCTAAACTGCAGGTGTATCAGTCCAAAATTAATCAAATTAAATCATGTGACAACAAGCCAAACACAAACACCCTCTGGGCCGAGTCGCATTAACAAGGATATGTTGAGCTCTACAGGTTGACAAAAAGCTCATTCAATTGTCAACTAATGTTTAGCGGAGTTAGCAGGTACTTCAAAGTCGGATAAAGTATTATTTTGGTGTACCCGGCATTAGATAAACTATATTGTATGTCTATAATGCAGATATATTGCATGTCATCCCCCCTCAATATCATTCTCTCCTTATTCCTTGTCAGGCTCTTTGATGTCTTTTATCTAATAAATGCAAAACTGAACCAAGCTCGAAAAGAAAAAACGATGTCAGTTTCTATCCATCTCAAAACGTTTCTCCAAAAAGGAGGTACAAACCCAACCTGGTATTTGTCAGGTACAGGACCTAGCCTTCACACGGAACTAAACATTGCACCATCAACGTACACAAGGACATCATTGTTTTTATTTGACACCCTGCAAAGCCGACAAATGCCCCCGACAGCAGGCACTCACAAATGCCAGACGGTGCGATCTGTAGGTCATTTCAAAGCGCAAACTGATCAGGACAGCTACGCATAGCAATGAGCGTTTTGTGTGTGAATTAAAACGAGTCGGAGTGAGTGGGTCCTGTCCTAGAGGAGGTAGAAGTCAAACAGCTGTCAGGGGATCCAATTATGGTCATGTACTTCTGCCCGTTGGGGATGTAACTCGAGTGAACAGACTGAGATCGAGGCGTTTAGCTCAATTCAAGCAATAACATTTATTTGTAACAGAAGTATTATGTCCAGCAGTTAAACGTGCACGGACCTAGAAAAGTGAAACCAAACTTGCACATCAAAAGGCACTTAATGTCACAGTGTGCTTTTCTGTTCTTGGCATAATTACATTTCTTCTGTTGATCTCCTGCTTACTGTTTACGGCTGCTTCACTCTTCAAGCTCACAGGCTGCTGCACCCTTTAACCATAACCCTTCACTTCCTTTAGTTAGTTTGTTTATGTTTGTTTATATATACCTACTTGAATAAATAACTAAAACATCCATTAACTTTTGGGGCCAAATAACCCCACATCTCAATCCGACAGGTCGACCTGTCATGCTGTTAATCTCTTCAACCTTTTGTGGTGCATTGTTGGCTGTCACAGCAATCTCTTCCAGATGTTGTACTCGAACTGCATTTAACTGAAAAGGTGTGTGCAGGTGATGTCGTTAAAAGCAATTTAATTAGTGAGCAACACTGTAAAAACACTAATATTCGATGTATTTGATATTCAGTTAGCAGGGTCCTGTTATTTAAGACTCATAAGGATTTAGTCAAAGGGAAAAAGCCACGGTGGTAATTCATTCAGATCCCGAGACAGGCTACACAACAACCACACTCATTACTACATATTATACTGGCAGGGTGAAATGGGTCAATGTTTTATTGAATATTTTATGATGTTTGTTGTCTTTGTTGCAGATGTGCCGGCTCAGCTCTGCAGTATAAAACTCATGAAAAGCTGACTGTCACGTTGACCGGCTGGTTAAGCAATGGATGTTGCTGTACTTTGACGTGGGTGTTTGTGAAAGTTCCCGTGCACAGTGCACCTATAATGGCGAGTGGTGCATAAAAGGTAAACGGGACACTGCTCATCATATTTGGACAGTATGTGATTTTAATCCCTGGCGTGTTGTAGCAGGGTTAATGTAGGAGCTGGGCATGGCTTAATGAGTAGCTCCATAGTGTACTTGATTGTGTTGCAGAACATCTTTGCTGAGGCCAAAGTGTTAACCGAGCATTAATATAGCAGATTGTCTGTATGCCGGTATGTCGCAGGGTTGCTGTGTACCTCATTAACTCTCCTTGTTGGTTGTAAGCCGCTCCTTCTTTGTTCAGTGGTTCGTGGGAGGTAGCTAAAGTGTATTGAATTCAACTTCATTTCATGAGTTTTACAATAAGTCTCTATTGTTTGGATTTGAAAGCCTGTTTAAACATCTTTTCTGAACACTTTGAGCTCATACAAGGTGGAAAAAAAAGTTCCATCTACTCCAGTGAGTTGTCACTGTCGATTATTGTGCTCTGTCCCAGAACAATGGATAAGAAGACACCAGAGAAAATCCCCCCAAACAACAACAACAACAATCCAATCAAGAGGTAAATATGCCACTAAAGCAATTCAGCGCCAGAACACTGATAGTACTCAAATCAATAGTACTAATATTTCATCTCGAAGCAAATTAAAAAAAAAAGCATAACAGCATAAAGAAAAACACACGCCAGACATCAAAGAAAAACAAAAACTAAGCCAGTAAACGATGTTAATTCCCAAGTTTTATCAAAACAGACACAGACGGCAGCAAAACATGCTCGCCCTGCAGAAGCCAAGACTTCATGAAGAAGCAGAGCGACTCAACCTCCTCTCAGCAGCACACCACAGAGCCAACGCACCACAACATGCAGGTTGTCAGCACAAACAGCTTAGCTTGAAGAAGTGAAGCCGTTATTTTGGACCTTATGGTCTGCTCCCAAACTGGCTCCGGTTTGAAGTTGCGTTTGAGGCCACAGCTGGTCTGATTAAAGCCTTATACCTACATCATCATTAGTCTACAAAAGTCTCTTCGAAGCACATGTTGGCGGGCGACCGCGACTGCATTTGTATGAATTGCCTGCAGCCACGTTAACAGCATAGTAACCGAGCAGCAGGGTCAAAAAACTTGGAGGCGAAATGGTGTTTTTAATTGGCTGCCATTTCGAAAAAGGTGCGTTTGGTTCCAGAGAGTGGAGTAGGTCATGTAAACCTGCATAATTGAAGAGCACCAATTTTTGTAATTATTCATCTCACATAAGAACAGGCACTCACCTTAATATTACCCAAGAAATGACTCTGCCAAACCTGTGTGAGAAGCAACCTGCAGAATTCAAACATTACACAGAGAAATATTTGCAGCGTATATTTGACCTTTTACGATAAAAGAGCCTGGCTTCCTTTCAAGAAACAAACTTGTGCACTCCATCGGCAACTTTTCATCTCCAACTTTTCTAAGTTAATGACGGTGTCACGCTACTCTTTGCACTTGGCAGGCCGTTATCCACCCATCGCCTCTGAAGCGTGTAACCTCATTTGTAGGACTATATGCAAGGTGTACAGAGGCTGCATAGTTTGTAATGAAAAGATGCGAGTTATGCTTCGTGAGTAACGCCTTTTGCTTCAAGTCCTAAAAGCAGCTTCTGTGCTACTCGTGCCAGGGCTTTGTGTCTGCCTCTGAAGTGTGAAGAAATGAATAGAAAAGAAAGGGCGATACATATTCTGACAATAACAAAACCATCAACAAACTACATGTTTTTACGATCATACTTTATTATTTCCGCAGAAATACAACCAGTGGACGGTGAAAATAAGTAAAACAGAGAATGAGGTTCTCACTTTTTGTCTTGAGGTCAGCAGCTTTGTGTTTGTGTGTGTAAGCGTTGGCAATGGTCTATGATCCAGATCAATGTATAGCAATGACTGTCGAAGAGGTGCCTCCCACCATATGACCGGGGATTTCACCTGTGGCCTCTCATTGACGGCAGCGCACCATCTTCTTTAACGTCTTGCTATTGACCTACTGTTAAGCATTGAAGATAAACACATCTGGAGGTCTGTCATGATGGAAACATGGTAAAAGGTGTCAAAGCACGAAACACCCGGGTCAGATTTTTGGTTCAGCCTTTATTGCTTTCTCACGTGGCTTCCAAGAAAAAGTGCCTTCGCAAACAAAGACACACTGGAAAAAAAAATAGAAGGAACAAAGTCGCTTCTAAATCCAGCTTTCACAACTGACATTTAAAGTGCTTCAGATCAGAATTTTCAAAAAGATTAATTTGCTTCTTTTTTTTTTGAGTTTGCATAAAAGGTCGCTGAAGACATGATGTAGTGTTCCCTGGTGTTTTTGCTTCAAACAACATTGCACAGTGTACTGGAGACGGTGCTCAACGGCTCAAAGCAGAGATTATCTAGTGATGAATACCGTCACCTTGCATAGTATGGGAAGAAAAGATTTTCTACAGTGCGGCTTTTGCTTTATCTTTCAACTTCTAGGTTAAAATTCAGCTATGATGAAAACGACAACTGTTAACACTTGAAACTGCGAGGTCAATGGACTGTACAGACTTAAACACAAGTCAAATATAATCAGAAAGTTACTCAGAAAAATATATACAAAAGCATATTTGCAAGTTTACGCTTTTAGCATTTACCTTTAAAATAATCATCTGGAGCAGAAGTGGCTCGTAAACATTAAGTTGATACAGCAAATGTGTTAGCAATCAGTAGCTTAAGGTGTTTACGAGTTCAGAAGATTCATTTGGGGTCATGTTTGGGTCAACCTGTAAAATGTCCAATTAAAATAAAATAGAAAATCCAATAATTGCTCAATGTTTTGCTCGAGGAAGCTTTCACTACCTTCATTTGTCTCTTTGGTGCTGGACAGGTAGTGTACAGTAGATTTATCAGACTCTTTTTTTTAAAAATGACATCACTAGTGAACTAAAACCAAATCAATGAGCCAAAAGGCGCTAAAACTATGAGCTGAGGGGAGCTGCAGAGTTACAGTAGCTGATGATTATCTGTGAGTCTGTCACGACAAGACACTGCTTTCAAATTGTTATCAATATAATTGAATTATATTTGTTTGTATTGTTAATATAAAAAATGAATATAGATTATAGCAGCTTTAAAGTAAAGCTGAAAGCTTAAAACCGCAAATATGCCTCGCTTCCGTTTTGTTTTTTTGCAGTAACTCCACTATTCTAAAATATCAGTTGAAGTCAAGTAATGTGTCTCAGTTGCTGTGCATCTTCCTTGTATTGCATGAAAAGATCTTCATGGATAGATAATGTGCGCTCAGTGCCGAAATGCAGCCCCGAAGCCATTCAGAGAAATAATATAGAACAACAGGGCCTCTGTTGTGCAGTGCAGCTTCATCATTTGTGAGACTTATCGCGATATAAAGTGGATCGAGATCCTGCATTACAATTGATCCGAGTTGCTACAGAGAGCCCAGTTGTGGTCTTGTCATTGCATAAGCTAGCAAGACTGATTGGCTTCACTGTTAAACTGAGCGGGGACATCGATTTGGAGATAGGGAATACAGCACGGGGGGAGAAGGATGTCGCTGCCCTGCTTTCCATGGCACGGGTCTGCCTTTGGCCTGTGGGCAGACACATCTCTCTCTCTCGCTCTCTCTCAAACACACACTCTCTTCCGAGAGAAACACTGGCAGTCAGAAGTGTCTGGAGACGCATGTATATACACACACACACGCACAAACAGCGGGCAACATTGATTTCCTGTCTGGCATTACTAAGCCGTGAGGGACTCGGCTGGGTTCTCTGAACAATGCGCGCAAACAAACATGCTATGCATTGTGTGTGTCTCTCGCTCTCCTCTCTACACACCCTCACGACATTGTATATAAACTAACATTCGCAGGCAGAAAAGTTTGCCAGGAAAACTCACAGCCCCTTCACTATTTCATCTCCACATCTATTATTCTTTGCTGTCTCCACCTCCTCCATCTTCTCGTCTCTCCCTCTGCATCCTTCTCCTCCTCTGTATGTATCATTCCGTCTGTTTTCATTAAAAGAAATGGGTTTTTCTTGGCTTCACATAGCGGTGTGCACTGCTTGGCCGGTTCGGCGCAGTGTTGAAACCGTCCAACAGGTTTTATCAGCCGCATACATCCACATTTCCAGCCTCTTCTCACTGATGTGTGCGTTCCCTCAGAGTTTTGTGTCTCTTTGAGTTTTGTCAGAGTTCCTGTGCATGTGCGTCCATGTAACTCGTGTGTCCGGATCGGTATGCGTGTGATGTGTCCGTGTCTCACTCCGTCTATGTAGGCTGCATTATTGGACGCAGTAGACCAGACAGTGCCAGAGGCGTACACCAAGTGGCCACGCGGCGTGACAGAGAAGAGAGCAGAGTTGCTGTCAAAAGGCCTTTTTAACACACTGCTGCTCTCCGTTTTGGGGACATTCGGGAGCGTTTGACTGCAAAAGGGCTCCGGCGAAGGAGAGATAACACAATTCTCAGAAGCTCCCACAGAAACACCACTAAAGCCCCAAAGGCTCCCTACCTGAAAATAACGCACTAATACCTTTGATGTTCCCAAAGAGATGAGCAAGAGAGCGAGACGAGGAGAGAAACTGGGGGGGGGGGGGGAGAGACTGCTCAGACACTCAAATATACACACACACACACACACACACACCAGGCAGCAGCTTGACACGTCTCACGAGTCCCCGTTAGCTGATGTTTCTTTGCGTGGGTCAGTGCGGGAGATAGTTCAAAGAAGTCAGTGTGCAAGTTATTTAATTAAGTTAGACTCTTACACCAAATTAATGACACGATAATTTGTGTCTTTTTCAGCTAAAGGTTTCAACATGCACTGGAAACGAGGAGCACATTTCCTCTATGAGTGGCAGATGTTTTGTGTTGTATAGATAACGAGGCTGTAAGATATGAAATTAGCTCCATTACGCTTCTCTTTGCTGCCTCCTCTCTCTCACCAGACGTCATTCTTTGTTTCTCCTCACTGTTTTCTATCTACAATGTGCTTGTGCAGCCGTAATGAGTGAGAGAGCTTCGTTACGCTGCTCTTTTCAGCTACATCATGAATCCTAATTCCTCACTTGCACACGGTGTCTCATCACATCCCCGCCACCAGCGTGGTATTAGTTTTTGTAACGCTATATTTCCATCCGAGTGACACTGTCTGAAAGCCCTTTTTGCCAATACGTGCACGTTAAAAGGTTCACTCAAGATGGAAGTACAGCAAAAACTCGAATATATATATGCACCTCAACCCATGTCTCATCTCTCACTTCCATACAAGCGCACACACATTTACACTGAAACCTATATTCAGTGTGGGAGTGACATCTCCACAGAACATTGATACATTTTGTTTTTCAGTCAACTAACTCCCCCCTACCCACCACTGCTGTTCTTTTTAATCTTTTTTTCTCCTTTCTTTCCAACTTTTTTATTTTTGCCTCCATTTCCCCTGGCTCTTCTATTATACTGCAAAGGTCACGTTCATATCACCTCCATGTTTAAAACTAAACGCACCAGTGTGTCAGAGGGCAGAGCGGTGTGAGGCCAAGTGAACAAAGACTTTTACATTTGATAAACAGCCAGCGGCTACGAGAAGACAAAAGCCAACTTCTCTGAACAGCAACACTCTGTGTGCGTCAGCAGCTTTCATGTGCAAGGCTGGAAAACTTCTTCCATAAATCCCCCTCAACCTAAGAACTGTGGTTGTGTAGATTAGATCTCGCTACATATTATTATTCAGGCTGGGGTTGAAGATGCTAATTTAGAAACAGGCAAAATACAAAAGTCAACGACACAGGCGGACCCTGAATGGTCCATAGGGGTTAACGAGCTCAGTGTGTGTTCCTTTGACACTCAAAAGGTAAAACCGTTACACTGTTATCATGGCAGGGCAGGGAAGGGGATGAATATCAATGTCGGAGTGATTCCAGTTTGAAGTTTTGATGGACGGGTTTCAGCTCCTCAGGGAATCTTTGGCTTCGGGAGGCATGAGCGACTCAAAGGGATCCGGATCTTGGCTGACCCGGGGTCTTTGTGTGTCCCCTGATCGGGCTCCTCCAGGTTCGAGTCGGAGCACCACAGATCCCTGCCGGGCTCTGATGCTCTGCGAGGCTGAAGCAGTGAAGTGCGAGACAGGCTCGGAGCCTGAACCTGGGGTCCAGTGTTAAAGCAGGGAAGGCCCCTAGACGGAGGGGGCAGCTGCTTGGTCCGGTTAGCCAGAGGCCTTATTAAGGAACACCCGGGCTTCAGAGAGGCAAAGCCACCAGTGACCCCTGGCTTGAGCGAAGTGAGAGACATGCGCGGAGGCTGCAGCATGCGAGGGCTAGTCGAGCCAGCAGAGTTAGGAGTGACAAAGCTCTGCTCGATCACAGCGGGGGCTCTCGGCTCATGCTGTGCTGCAGACAGAGCTGCTGATGCCGGACCGTCTCTGGCAGTTACCCCCCGAGGAGCCCCAGTGCCTGGGCGGCGGAGGCGAGTGCCGAGATGACTCAGCTCGTCGGTGTTTGCTGGTCCGGACACGTCTGCCATAAGGTCTGTGCGCGTTCCTTCCTCCGATCTACTCCTCATGAGGTCACTGCGGCCCTCGGTGGGGGGAGTTTTTACTCGTCTTCCCTGGCGGAGGTGCTCGTTGAGGCAGGGGTTGAAAGGCTGTAGTACTTGAGGCTGCAGAAAAGAGGAAAGATATATCAATAGGATCTTTTTTAAATGGGTATAAAATAGTCATGGATCAGTCAGAATATAATGAGGTACAGCTCTCAGTTGTTTTTATCGTGTTCCAGAAATGGCTGGATTTTAAACTTCCCCATTCTTTTTGGTGCGTTTGATCCCTGTGGAATCCAGGCTTTTGAACATTTTGCTGCTGCAAAGAAAATTCGAAATCAAACTGTTTATTTACTCTTTAATATCACAGCTTGTTTCCACTGCCTCTTCCATTCTATTCCTAGAATGGAAGAGAGAGGAAGCCCTGATTCAGCACTTTAAAAACAAGCAGAGGAGAATAACCTTGCCGTGTGAGAGCCCGGGATCTACTGAAGTCTTTGACTCGCTTTGTTATCGCTGCTGCAGAGAGGCTTCAAAAACATTCAAACTGAGAGCTACGATACCTGCTGCCTGTATAAGAACGTGCTGAGTCGTTAACCACATGAAGTTTAGACCAACCATGGTGTTGTCCTCCACCCGGGGACATACAAGGTACAAACACAAAATCATGAACACCTGTACAAAGTAATGCAATTCTATAACAGCCTGGCAACTAATACTGACTCACAGGCGCTTATGTTCCAATTTTGTGCGTGTGTGTGTGTGTGTGTGTGTTAGAAAGCTGGTAACTATCCAGCAAACGACAAATTCAAACAAAAACTCATTACTTTTGTTTCGGATTGGTTTCGATTTGTACAAGTGTTCATGATATATCGGTCCACTCGCTGCGCATGCGTCACAGATTCTACATACTTTCAGCTCTACTTTAAAAAAAAAAAGGAATGTAGATAATTCTGCTAGTTCAAGAGGTACCACCACTATATGCCCTGATGATGTATTAAATACTGTAACATTGTTTACACCTATTCTGCACCACATTTCAAGATAAGCAGAATATAAGGCCAACAGTGCTTATTAGTCCATAAAACTAGCAGCAAGAGCAGAGTTGCTCAGATCACAAAAAAGTCAATATGAATATTTTATACAGTTTATTAGTCCATTTTCTGAACAGCTTATAGCCTCAGCATCTATAAAAAAGACTGTTTTATGTTACGTGCCTACTCAGTTTGAGATTCTGTAAGCCGTCAGAGATCCGAGGAATGGCCTTTTTCTATCAATGTCCTTTGAGCAGAACCGTAAGAATCTAAATCCACCTGGAACCGTCTCAAGCTGCTGAAAAGCATGAAGGAGGTTTCAGCAGAAACATCCCCTCTGTGAGTTCAAAGTAAAAAGCTCTCAGAGGATGTGAATATGAAGCTGTGCAGGTCAAGCTGCTGTGCCCGTTTCTACCCACAGTCATACATATTGAGAGTGGGAGCGGATGACCGAGGCCACAGCTCCATCTCCTGGTCCCCTGCCACAATGCGTCCTTGAGCCCATTACCAAACCCTTGTCCACCTCTCAGTGTCGAGTTGTTTCAAGCAAGAAAAAAATACTGTTTTTCGATTTCAAAGCCTGTAATTGAAAAACTTAATATGAACTTAACACTGGATGATTGCGTTGCTGCTTACAAAAGGTCTGATTAGTCAGTCACTCACATCGTGAGCATGCTATGTTAACTTACACATACAGTTCCTATTGTGATTCAGTCTGAGAGTGAGCACTCCCTACGGAGTCTCATCGTTCAAAACGAAATAAAAGACTCCACAAAGGACAGGTGTCACCAAAGAATCACTCAATAAATCAGACAGCATCATTGTAGATACAGGCCTTGTACTATTTTTCAGTTTGGACATTGTGGTTCATGTTAAAAATACCACCAGAAATTTCCATTCTGATAAGAACATATGACGCCTTTAATTGCAAGTTTCGCTTTGAGCGCATATATTTATAGCTGGCTCATCTGGAAGAAGCCTCCGACAGTGCCGGAAACGTGCAGCGTCTATAAGGTCACGGTCCATAATGACTGCCATCCACAGCTGTCTCCTACAGATATCAATAATAATAAGCAACAATCATTTGTGCTCTTCACTGCACTGCCAGGAATATCTCAGCTCACTAATGATAGCCATCACTTGAATGGAAATGTTCCGTCTAACCAAGAAAGACGCCAATTTGAAGCACCTGAAAGATGTTGTGCCCAACATAACCGATCTCTCGAAATCAACACGCAAGAATTCGAATGAGGATGTAAATGAGCCGCCTCGCGTCTGTCGGGAGACGATGTGATTGCAGCACATAAGCAGAATCGGAGTGGCAATATGGTGGCACTCCCTTAAGAAGCTAGAATACACTTTGTAGTACTCTTTAATATAGATGGTTTTGAGAATGGTGATTTGGATCGTGTTGGAATTGAAGCAGTGGAAATAGTGGAAGAGCAGAGGATGTGTGCTTAACTGCTTTGATAGTGGAGTTAGAACGAAGGCGATTAGGGCAGCGGTGATATGCATTCACGTCCCGTAACATGGGTTCTCCTAAATGATATTCCTTTCAATACGCTCAAATTCTTTAAGGTAGGCATCTCGAATGTTTCATGAATAAAATATAGAAAAACAAAACACAGAGAGAGATTTACCCATGCATGCGTAACAGTTCTTATATGGTCCATTTGATAGGATGGAACAAATTAAAAAGCAGATAAATGAAAATAACAAAAACATCAAAAAACTTAAAAAGCTAACTTTAGAAGAGCAGACCAAAGTTCCAAGTACAGATACACAAAATCCAAACTCCAAAACAACGGAAAATTGAAGGCAAAGCATGCAGACGCAGATGTAGAAGGGCATGCTTCAGTCATGCCTCGTGGCGGCAAACCACAGCCCGGCGTGCAGGAGGCGAGGGCAGCAAGTGAACCGCATGTTAAAGAAGCGTTACTGTACCACGCCGTGTCAGTGAAGTACTGCACGAGGTGCTCCACTCCTTGTCATGGGCATTATGTGTGGGGAGGCAAAGGCAGAACATGGAAGATTCAATTTCATTGTTTGAGTGACAGAGATTAGAGATGGGGAGAGGAGAGAGAGAGACAGAGACAGAGACAGAGACAGAGAGAGAGAGAGAGAGAGAGAGAGAGAGAGAGAGAGAGAGAGAGAGAGCAGACGTCTAAGAAAGACTCTTGTTGGAGTAAAGACATTTTAAATACAGCATTAACACCCAGCCCATGCTGGCAATAAAAGGTCAAACATTAGTTCAACAAACAAACTCATTTAATGCAAAACATAATTACTGCATCCCAATCAGCACAACCTGGGTGAAGAGTGCAGCTCCTTCTCTCATCAGTCTGTCTAAAAACCCACATTAATGGCAAGAACTCTTTGCTGGTTTGGTGACGGCCAGAGCTCCCAGAGGGCGGCCAGAGCATTAGTGGTCACATCAGATGTTTATCATCTTAGATCTCCTACTGTACAGATGACCTTTTGATCTGCTGTCTTTTGTTTAATTAGACCATGCAATCTACTGGTGGGGGGGACAAATGCTTTGTCAAAACACTCTATAAGCAGAAGGTCATTCGAGATCGAAATAACCTGAGATGCACTGAAATAAAACACACCTGAGCCACATTTTTATCGCCTTCCCCCTCGATAGAAAGCTGAGCCCCACGGGGATAGATCAAAAGAACACAGCGTGGGTTGTTCTCTTTGCCTCTTTCTTTATTCTTTTGCTCTTCGGTCTCGCACATGTGTATTTTCTGCAGTCTATTTATTTACCCATTGTCATCCTCTGCCTCCTCTACTTGCTACCTCATCAGCACAGCATAATACAATAGCTTTGGTGTGGGATCCGCTGCTTTTGTGACTGTGCTTTCATTGTTTTTTCGATTATTATTCGATTGCAGTGTGAATTGATACTGTTGTTAATGTATATTATGGGAGATATATTGTCTTTACAAACAGTTAAGGGGTGGTAAGTGAGAGTTAGAAATGCAGGTGTCTGCAGGTTTTCAGCCAGTTTCTGACTACACACAGTTCAAGGGGAACTGAAGCTATAAATAGGCAGCAGAGGGGAAAAAAACACCAGAAAATGAATTGGTAAGAGGTCAATAAGTCAGACTGTGTTCATGAAAACTAACAAGGACAACTTTGCATGTTAGTAATTTGTTTCAAATTCATCTAAAGAGAGACATACAGGACAAACCATCCTGGTATTGCGCAATGGAAAAAAAGCTGCAAAGATATTTCAGCAGTACCGAGGGTTTTAATTGGAGATAAAGTCAGGCTATTCACAGACCTATGGATACGTTGTGTTATGAAAAGATGGAGAAGAGGCTGCAAAGAGGATGTTAGTGACTCACTCTGTCTGCGCTGGGGCATGCTGGGACGGGTCAAGCCCTGGTGCTGTGCCTGCCACGGGGACAGCAATGGGGTGGGCAGCGCACCCTACACAGAGAGAAACACAAAGGACAAAAGGCATACCAGACGTACCAGAACACACATTCACACACACAGAGGCATGCCAACACAGAAAACACACACTCACAGTTAATGAGTATGGCAAGCCCAATTTACACACAAAAACAGATTTGCACACACGTACTATACCGACACAAACTCAAACACCACGTTCTTAAATACAAAAATTGAAACTACATTTCAGTTTTAGTGTTAATGAGTTAGTGTTACCATCAAGGCTCCCTCTTTCCTTTAACCTTAAGTAGCTTTCTGTGTTGGAAAAGTACTCTTATCCCACACTGTCTGACAGTATCATACAGTAAACTGCAAAGATTAGGCATCTGCTTGATCCAACTGTTCACTGAAGCGACATACAAACAGGATACATTCGTGAAATATTCAACCCAGGATCCATTTCTTTTATGGCGGCACTATTCGCTCAAATGAAGGTAATTCGGCACCCATTTGCCCACAATTGAGTGCTATTTGGCGTCTCTGGACAGTTTGGGATCTCTACTAGAATTCAAAATAAAATGATGTGATTTGAACAATGTTTGGCTGCACACTGACTTCAAACCACAAATGTATTTCAATGGACAACATTTTGGTCCCAGTCTTCATTTCAGTCATTTCAGGAGATTATCTTTTCACATCGTTTGACACATTCTACTCATCGTCCAATAAAACATCGGCTACCTGGAGACTTCCAATAGTCTTTATGTTGTTTCTCCCCGGGCGACCCTGAAAAACATTTTCATCCTCCTACTGTGTCATTGTTTGTCCATAAATATAGTCAAATCCATTAAAAACCATCCCCAGTGCCAAGACTACAACCCATTGAAGAAGAGCACTCCATCCTAGCCAGTGCAAAAAAAACAAGGTGACACAGGAAGGGACATCACTTTGATAATTGATAGTACAAGTTTTATAAACTGGGGGGGGGGGGGGGCATAATCTCCATTTCTCACATTTACTTTTTGTTGTCTGAACATTTTGTTCAAACCAGCATGTGTATACGTGAGCACGAACATGTACCTGAAAGAAAACAAGCCCTTTTATTGATAGCAAATCTCCAGGCCCCCCATGAGGAGAGGCAAAGTGAAGGGGAAGCATGGCCATCACATTCAGCGGACAGACGGACTAAAACCTTATCACTTCTTCCCTCTGCTGCGGAGAGGGCCGCTGCTCAAACAGGACTCCATTATAGAAAAGAGGAGCACGGAATAAGAGGGAAGAAGGAACAGATATCGAGCGATAGAAGACGAGGAGGGGAAAGCAGCAACTTCCCAGCAGGTCCAAGCTATTTCAGAGCCCCCCTAGTGCGTCTGAGAGGGGGAGGAATGGGTTGCCCTGATCTGCCCTCGTCAATGTCCTTCCTTGAACACCAGCAACTGCTTCAGCGGGAGATGCTGGCAGAAGCCTCCTGTCGAGGCTTCATTTGCAGGGAGGAAAACCTCAGGCGATGAGAACAAGAGGGTATGTTGGAGGGCTGAACGTGTCTGACAGTGTCTGGCAGCATTGTTAGCAGCGGTAGCAGCGAAGCCTGTCAGTTTCTCAGTTTTCCATATCTGTGAAGACTCTCCAATGAAGGGCTGACAGAGCTTTACAAGGACAGGGACACAGCAATTGTGAAAATAGGAAAGTTTTTCATATTCAATCAGAAACTTCTTTCATTTCTCTCCCACCAGTACAGAGACCCTGGGTTTGATGCCTGGCGGTAGTTCCAGCCTTTTCCAATGAACACAACTCTTCACAAGTGGAAAAACAAGCGAGGGTTCTCGTCCTTGTTGCTGCACTCACAACTCCTTCTGATTGGTTGGTTGGTTAGTCTTGTTTTAGACATCATTCTCACCAACATAAATAACTACCACATCCGTAGTAGTCTGTTCACCAGAGGCCCCTCTCAGAGTTTGTCTGTGCACAGTCCCAAAGCAAAACTTTGCGAAGTAAGATAAGAATTTAAAAGTCAAGTCAAAAGTTGTTCTTCGTGATCCTACAACCTTTTCATCAAATAACAGAATGTAGAGGACTCCGTGACGCTAATCCTCTAATCCACTGCACGGAGCTTCTCGTGGCTGGCTACAGCTAATACCTCAGGTTCGGCTACAACGTCTCACTTCACAGACTCTAGCAATTAAATCCTCACCTGTCCGAGATGACTCCGCTGTGCGTTGCGTGTTGATGAGCGTGCATGTGTGATGGTGTGTCTGTAATGCGAGGGGGCAGACAGAGGGAGTGTGGGTGGAGACGTAATGTCAGGATCTGAGAGGCGAAAAACGTGTTCTTTCAACCTATACAGCTTAAAACTGATCACTAAGCTTGTTCAAATCCCCCTGCCTCTCCCTTCCCTGTCCTCCCTCTGTCTCTCTCTCTCTCTCTGACAGCAAATTGATCGAATTACAACTGAGCTAAAAAGTAGAGCGGTAATGTCAATGGAAGGATGACAGAGACCAACATACAGGGAGAATCACTGAAGCAAGACAGAAGGAAAGAAAACAGACACAGAGCTGGAGTGATTAAAAAACCAAAGAAGAGGTGAATTGGAGGATGTTTAAAAAGGCAGAGAGGGAGGAGGAGGGCAGCTGTAATTATCTTCTCTGTCTGCCACTGATGAAACATTGCCATTGTTTCACTGCTGCTGCTCATCTGCATGTTTGTTTATCTGGGTTATTAACAAGGTCTGCTCCCTGGTCCTCAGTCTGCTAAACCCATTGTTCTGTCACACCGAGTACAAGAGACCCACACACACACACACACACACACACACACACACACACACACACACACACACACACACACACACACACACACACACACACACACACACACACACACACACACACACACACACACACACACACACACACACACACACACACACAGTTTTCTGAAATTATTAAAAATACTGCTCATGTTTTATTTGTTGCGAAAAGCAGAGGAGGCGAAGAAAACTGCTTCTGCGATTGCTCCGGGGAGACGTTCAAGATGGTTCTTTTTCCACAAGTGACACTCTAGTAGTTTCCAGTTCCACTCTACATGTGCGGCTTGCTGCGACACGCGTGTCCACTGTTTTCTGCTTAACAGACATATCTGCTCATATGTACTCACGCCATATTGTGAGACTGTTTTTCTTCTTCTTCTTCTTTTCCCGAGCATGCTTTTGGAATTCACAATTGGATTGTAAGCCGATTAAAATGGGAAGCTGCGGGAGCTCGTGCCCAAAGCAGTCGGTTCGGATGTGTTGCCAAAGCCTTCCCACAGATTGAGATGAGTTCATCACAAACAGTGGAATTGTTTAAAGCAGTCTACTGAGCGACAGACCACAATGTTTGGGTTCCAGAAAGGAAATGATGGGAATGAATGGCTCTCTAGAAGAGAATAGATCAACTGCTTGAATAACGAACGGTCACAGTAAAGCCCTTAAATATAGTCCAAGGGTCATAGACCACGAGCTCACTCTATTGTTCTACCGTTAATCTGAGCTCAAAGCACAGCGAGATTTCTCCTGAATCGCTTGTTCAAGTTGCAGGAAAGACTCTGGACCTCCCAGTCCCACACATTAGCCTGTGGGCTGCTGATAAGCCAACTAGATATCAGAATTAAAGCTATAAAAAGATTATAGCTGCTGCCCTTTGACATCAAAAATATTCTGGGCCGATCCTTTCAACTGAGCACTCAAAAAATACTATCGCAGGGCAAGAGCTACTCCAGCGCTATGATGAAGCGGCACTTTAAATGTCAGAGGAGCCGAAAATCAACAGGAAATGGCCTTTCAGAGAGCAAGAGGAAAAAACAATGAAGGTGTGTGTGTGTGTGTTTTGAGGAGAAGTAGTGAAAAGTGAAATACAGACTCAATGAATGTGCGAGTGGGGAAAAAGAAAATAATGTGTGTCCAACAAATGGCAAAGGTTAGAAAGAGAATCGCTGGAGAGACAGATTTAGAAAAAGGCATTGAAGGATTGTGTGAAAAACAGGAGGTGAAAGCAAAGCATTGTTTGAGGAACACCGTGAACCCGGGCTCGCTGTAGGTGCTAAACCTGTCATCGCGGTACCAAAAGCTTTGATTCAATGTAAAAGTATAACAGAGAGAGAAACATCCCGTTCTCTCCGTTATTTGTTTCCTCTTTCGCTCTCTTTTCTTGTTATCTTGTCAAAAAACCTCTTAGAGCATTCGCGTGCTCAGAAACACAAAATGACACGAACATAATGTGCTTGTCCCCACAGTGCTGCGGAGGAACCGGTCTCCACTCTGGGGACGACAAAAGTAACTTAAATTGAAGACGGTTGCAAAACACAAAAACGAGAAGAGTTGACAGAACAGAGAGAAAACTCTCAACTGTGTTTGTACGTGTTATTGCACGCCGGGCGCTCCAGGTCACAGGTTGATGTTCCCTCGGAGACGCTTCCTGTCGAGCACAACTGGCCCTGCTTTGATGGTTGCCATAGCAACTGTTAGACCATGCTCTCGTGGTAAGCAGGGACCTACTGTAGTTATTAGTGAGCTTGTTTCATCCTTTATTTCTTTCCTCTGTAGCTCATGTGTACCCCAATAAAATAGTTTCACCGGGCCTCATTTCTACAATTTATTATATCTTATCTTTAGGTGTGTGTGTGTGTGTGTGTGTGTGTGTGTGTGTGCATCATACACTGAAGGATGAGAGCAGGTCAATTAGGAGAGTGTTTACTAGGCATCCTCCCTGTGACACTCCTGCTATTGAATCAATACTTGGCTGCCAGACAGCATGCTAGTGTGGCATGCTGATGAACAAACTGAACACATATCTATCCATCTTCCACCTCTTGCTGTCTGTCTGTCTCCATGAATCCCTCTCCCTTTACATCCCACCCGCCAACTGTTCATCTCCTCTGTCTCAGTCACTCGAGCATTAACACCAGCCTCACAACTCCCTGTTCGGTGTGAGATCTGGGTATTAAGAGTGCGAGACCGTCCCACTGACAACCCAGTAAACTGTATTCCATAGAGGGGACATGATGTAGTCATTGAACAATTCAGACATGGCTGAGAGAGGCAGCAAATGAACGGGAAACTGACCGAGGGACCAATGTGAGTGCTGGTATCTAATAACATCTTGATGACTGTTGAAGTGAGGTGACACACACTTATTATTCTGAACCAGTGTCAGATTTAAGAAAACCTTTGAGCACTTCAAGAGAGCCGTTATACGTGCGCTGTGAGTGTTGGGACTCACAGCTTGGCTTGGTGGTCTCCAGTACGTCTGGGTGGCCTTGTCATAGTGAGGCTGCGTCCGTTTGTCCAGCTGTCGGTCGCTCTGTCGTAGTGAAGAGGGAGCCCTCTGGTGGTGGCACTGACACCTGACCGGCCATCCTTGAGCAGGCTGAGGGGGCAAGAACAACAAGAATGAATCAATCAAGAAAAGACCCTGGGCCATGTTTTCCTACTCCATGCTGGCAATAACCTTGTCACTCTGCAGAGCAGTCAAATAGCAGTGCAATGAATCGTTCTAATCATAAAATGCTTGAGAAAAGACATCTGCTTACTTTGAAGAGCATGAAAAAAAAAAATGTAATTATTGGGTTTTATATCTGGCATTTGGCATTACCAGTTGTCTAAATGCAGCAGTAAACACAGCAGGTTGTAACATATCAGATATAATGACATGCATTATGTTCTTCACGTAGCTGCTTTCAAATTCACAAATGAAACTGATGGCATTTTTGAAAGATCAATGCATATTACCAGGCTGCAGCAATGAAATGTCATCCTGTATCTCCACAGATAAATGAGGGGCATGATGGGAAATCATCAGAGAAAATCAAGCCCAGGTTGGTAAATGGCGAAAGGTCTTGCAGTAAATTAAACTCGTTGATATTTACTTGAAGCACAAGAAAATTACCTCCTTTTTCATCTGGTAAAACCACGATGACTAACGAACTGATGCGAGTAATACACGTGACTTACGAGCCTTTACTATGAGCGGGTAATCCAACATAGAAATAAACGACAGAGCAACCAATGAGGTGCGCTAAATCATTTTGTAACCATTTCTGTAAGAATCTCATACTCTTTCTGATGCGTGAATAAAGAGCAGAGCAACTTGTGCTCGACTGCAAAATATATGGCAGAATCGCATAATCATGAGCAGTCTGCCTCAACGGCGGCGGAAGCTGCGTTCTGTCAATTCAGACTGAGAAATCAGTTTTCTGTCTGCGATAGCTCCACTCCTCTCTCTCCCATTGTTTCATTTTCTCTCCTCTCAGCCCTCCACACACACACACACACACACACACAGCAACAGACTTTCTCCCCTGCGTTTGTTTCATTGGCTTCCTCGTTGTTCAAACCTGTCCTGCAGGGACATCAGAGGAAATGAGAACACAAACCATCTTCGGCATGCCTCTAACCTCGCACCCGGATTGCTCACATGGTGCTTCCAAGACAGACTCAGCAGAGTAAATATTTTTCCTCTTATCTTCTTTCTGTATATGCCCGAGGATCACGCGTCTAGATCCTGGAATACACGACTGAAGATGAACCTGCATTGATATTCTATGTATGCTCACGTGACAGTGTACGAGCGCCCCCATGCTGTATGTCATTCATGAATACTTCATGTAGAAACCCCTTCATAACAGCAAACATGAAGTCCAAACCATGCATGCGTGTCCATTGTCCAGGTCGTGTCTGAAGTACATTATTCATATACTGCATGTTTTCAGTTAATCTATCCAACGTTGTCATTCAGTTTCTCCATCTTGTTCTGTCTGCCCACTCTGTGCATTAAAAACACGAATGAGTCATGACATGCTCTTCCTTCCTCCTAAAGATCATCTGTTGACCTTTGAGGTCAATTTCTGCTTTGCACAAGCTTTCAATCATCTCAATGTTGATCTTGCTTCCGTTTCTAATCTCACTAATCAAACAGAATTAACTCGCATACTTCACCGAAATAAAAACATCAACCGTCTAGTGTCAATCCTGCCACGGTAAAAAAAAAAAAAAGAGCTGCACACTGTACTCATAGCTCCCAGCAAATCATTTGTAGAGCGACATTTTGATCGAACAGAGATCTTGGTCAGGCATATTTGCTTGAAGCTATCATCACAGTGTGCAGATCTTTTCTCAGACTCTTGCCTTCATACTTTTCACGTGTAACAGTCCTGCTCACACAAACTCACCATTTGTTCCCTCTGTTGTTGTTGTTGTTGTTGACACTGCAATGTGAGCTGAGCAATAGTTTGGTCTCGCCTCCTCAGCTGCTCTCTGAGCAACTGCACTTCCTTAATCAGCTCCTCCGACTGAAAACACAAGACACGCGCATACAGTAAACTGCCGTGGTAGCGGACTACCTCGGTAAGAAGCTGGTAGGAAAATAAAGAATATATATTTGTAAACAGCATCTCCAATCAATCACTGCTATAAACCTAAGATGACGTTTCTTTACCTGTGATGCAGCGGTATTGTCTTCAACCTCTTCAGGAACATCTGCTGGAGATTCGTTATCCTCAAGCTAGAAGCACACACACGCGCGCGCACACACACACACACACACACACACACACACACACACACACGGTGAGCTGGATCAATGATAATTGCCTTAGGCATGCCTCGAGAAAAATATTTTCTACAGTGGAAGAACTTTAGTCTGAAGCATATATGCTCTGCTGGCCCTGAACTGTCAGTCACCTGAGGCAGAGTGTTGCTGTAAACTTTAAATTCATTTATTTCACGGAATACAAAAAAATAAAAAAAAAGTTTGTATGCAGTACTTTTGCTTTCCAAAGCAGATCCACACTTAGACAGAATATGTGACGCAACACTCTAATTACATTCTTTGATGATTTTACCAATTAATGTTTGGTGATCAAGAATAATGACAAATGCCAATCACAGGTCATTTGAGCACATAAAAAAGTTGTGAAATTGCATATTTAAAATCAGGCCAGGAGTCACAAAAAGGTGTTGAATTTACGATGTGAAATAGTTTCTTTCATGGAAGTTTTCCTCATTCTAAAATGAATCAAATAGTTGATAAATATTCAGTCAACATCTGAAATATACATTTTATTTCAAGACTACATTTCATCTGCTCCATATTCCGGTGAGGAAGATTCATTTCGTTACAACCAGCAGTTCTATATCACCGACTGTGAAGCAAAGATCAATTAGGATTCAGCTGGAGGCTCATTTGAAGAACAGGCTTACTAATGGGGCGACAGACGTATTTTCCCTCCTGCGGCTATACAGCCAAAGCGTTGGACTAATTGCAGTGAGCACAATGCATCTGCAGGAGACATTTGATTTAAAATGTGACATTTATGTTGTAGAGGGTAAATTGAGTCGAGGCATTCAAGATAATTTCCTTGCACTCCGTGTGCAGAGTGATCTGTGCATTGTCAGCGATGGCGTTGTGAGTTTTGTGTGTTCATCTCAAATGCAAGAGCACATTTCTGTAGCAGACATCTTTTTTTCCTCTCCTCTCCTTCCCTATCACCCTCTATTCTTCCCATTAAATGGAATTCTCAGACTGACAAACTGACGGCGAAAGATCTATTACGTTATCAGTTTCACACAAGCACAGATACAGACATTTATATGCATGTACGCACGCTAATATGCAAACTACAGATCACATAATGTGCATTTAAAGAGAAGGATGCCCAGAGCCTCTAATATCTTGAAAGAAAATATTTTGACGCTTCATATGCAGCACATTAAAACGTCTCTTCACCTAAAACATCTTTCTTTGTTTAAATACAGGGCAGCAGCACTGTGCGATGACAGTTCTCATTAAACCGATATAATTAAACATTTGAATTACTTCATGTGGAACCACATTCAAAATAAAACTAGCGTTGTTCAGTTTTGTCAGAAAATACTTCTCATGTTGCTGATACTGAACACCTGAGGACAACGATGCAGTATACTCCCAATAAGATAATTATTATATCGAACAGTCCAGCAAACTAATACAAAGCGGCATTTAACAGACAAAGCAGCAGCTGAAATCAAAACTAAAATCCAGACAGTTTACGATACTAAAACTAATTATAAGAATAACCGGCATTAGAACGACGACAAACATAAGAGTGTAAGAAATTTGAGCAAAACAGGGGTGATTAGTAGATATAATAGTGTTTAATAATTCATAATTAAGGTTCATAATTAGTCATAATCATAAGGGTTTTGGGAATGCATAATTAAGAAAAACATAAAGTGTTGTAGGATTATACAAGGGAGTAAGTCATAACTGACAGGATTTGAATGTGTTTGTTGCAGGCAGAGCGAGATGCAGAGACAGGCGTTTACTGAGGAGTGAGCGTAGGCAGCCAATAAAAATGGAGATAGATAAAAGGGGAGGAGTCGCGAATGAATATAAGGGAGGGGATAGTCAAGCGTTTTTCCTCTCCTGTTACGTAGAAGTCCTGGGAAGACGTGTTGTCCTGGGACGGGGAGAGGTTTTTTCCAAGGGGGGGGTTCATTGTTTAATATTTCAAAGATTAATGTACACCATTGCATAACTGTAATTGTAACAGCAGGATTAAAATCCTTTCTGACGGTGAACCAGTTTCGGTAACGTTTTTAGCGCCGTGTTGCTGAAAAGCTATCAGTACCGCGTGTGCTGGCCTGCTCCACGCTCCTAGGGAAGACTTTTCTTTCCACAAATTTGGCGAGCCAGATCCAGGAGGTAGCTTGCGGGACGAGACACGGATGCTGGACGGCATCGGCCACCTACATCTCCAAGGCGCCAATACAAGGTAAGAACAGCACCTAACGAAGTCTGTCTAGGTAGTTATAGGACAATTTATTTGGAGATGTGGCCGGCCGGTGTTGGCCCTGCTAACGTGCCTTTGTTCTGTGAGAAGGTGTGAAAAAAAAAGGCGCGTGTGAGCAGGCTTTGAGCTGAGCTAGCTGCAGTTTGCAATGAGAGTATATTTGTAGCATGCATTAAAGGGACAAGTCAAGAGTAAAAGGATCCTAAGAATTAATTAAAGACGGACAGCGCTGTGTATGTATGTAAGTAAATCATCACATTGGTACCAAGCAGTTGATTAGCTAGAGCGGGCTAGCTTTGCATCGCTCTGAGATCCTCCAGCTCTGGGGTGCATGGCTGGGTTTGTGCTGACAACTGTTCAAAAGCAGGTATGTAACTTGGCGGACTGAAATATTGTGACATTCCGGCTTTGGCTTGCAAACCTTTGCGGGTCTCGTGCATGAATTTTCGGGTCTCGAAAACATACGCTGTGTAGAGAGCTAAGCTAGCGGGAGTTAGCTTCTGAGGCTGTGGTTTCAGGAAAGACACACTCGCTTGTTTTGGCTGTGAATGTATAATTAGAGAGTCGTGTGGATGATTCAGAATACGTAGAATAACGGCTTTTGGCGGTACTAGGCGGACTGGGCGAGTGGGTGACGCTGGAAGTGTATAACTCGTGATCAAACGTAACAATGACCT
Source organism: Melanostigma gelatinosum (assembly GCF_949748355.1). Taxonomy (NCBI): domain Eukaryota; kingdom Metazoa; phylum Chordata; class Actinopteri; order Perciformes; family Zoarcidae; genus Melanostigma; species Melanostigma gelatinosum. The sequence goes on from NC_136645.1 coordinate 7,726,855, forward strand.
CGGGTCTGGAGAAGCTGAAAGCCGGTTAACTGGAGGTTTAAGTTAAAATAAAACAATAATACGTGTGACTAGTCTGTGTTTTAGCAGCGTGGAAATACGTTTAAACTGATGAATAAATAAGTCCAATAATACGTGTGACTAGTCTGTGTTTTAGCAGCGTGGAAATACGTTTAACATGATGAATACCGTTGCATGACCTGTGGTAGCTATAAGAGGAGCTAACGTTGGCTACGACGTAGCTCCGGGTTTATTGTACTGTGTATGAAAAATAAAAGTGCTTGTAAAGAAAATAACTGCTGGAGTGTGAGAGGAGACAGAAGGCGTATGAGTGAAAATAAAGTGTGGGATTTTGGTGAAACTTGTGTGTGCGTATGCTCCGTTAGAAGCTCCGTTTTTGCTGTTAGCATTCCGTTAGCATATTCCGTTAGCATTTACGTAGTATATTTGCTGGCAAAGGCTGAATGTAAACAGGAAGGTAGATAAACCGTAGAAGAAGAAAACGCCAGAAAGCAACTCCACCAACTAGTGACCAGGAGGAGTAACTGCTAGTTAATGATAATAATAATATTAAACCTAGTGTTTTGAATCTGTCATTACATTAGTACTAAAAAGGCTGACATCTGGTGGCTTAGAGAGACAACCACAGCATAGTTTTATGCCACCCAGTGGCTTCCTAGATAAATTACACAAAACAGTCTTAGAAATTCATTGTCTATGACCTTTGTGCTTACATCCTGACTTTAGTTTTAATTAAGCATTATAACTTTAGTTGTTGACTTTGGTTTTAATTCAGCATTTTAACAAAGATTAATGGTTTCAGTTGTGCTCCTTCAATTCTTTAACTTAATAGTGATTCAGTAGTAAATGTGATTATTATTGTGCTGTGTGGTGTTGCTGAGGTGTCAATGATTGCAGTGTGGATTGTAATTGTAGTTTGACTTACATTGGCTTTGCTGTTTGAATGTTTTGAATACAGTTATTGAATTTAGATTTTGATATTGATAATTTTTAATTGCTTTTTTTTAATTGATTAATTATTCATTTTTTATTTAATTTTAATTCTGATTTTGAACTATTTGAATTTTGATATTGATAATTTTTTATTGCTTTTAGTAATTATTAACTTTTAATTTCATTTTAATTTCGATTTTAAACCATTTAAATTTGATTTGGAATCGTAATCTTAATTGATTTTTTTATTGCTATTAGTAATTGATTAATTATTAACTTTTAATTTCATTTTAATTTCGATTTTACATTTGATTTGGAATCTTAATCTTAATTGATTTTATTGATTAATTATTGATTTTTGATTGATTATTGATTTTTTAATTTAAGCGTAAATTTGATTTTAAACCTTTTGAATTCGAATTAGGATCTGATTTTGATTCTGATTTAGGTGTTGCATTTGTTTGAGAGTTCTAGGTTCAATTTTGGTTCAAAATTTCTTCACGTATCCCGTCTTGACTAATTTTGGTACATTTACTAATTTACACAGTTCCGAAGAATCGACTTTGACGGGGACGGTGCTACGACGGGTGTGTGAACGTTGAGCTCACCTAGGAGATAGAATGGCCGTCTTAACTGCTCAGGAAATGTTGGGAAGAGCCAGAGAAAGGATGGAGGACCAAACGGTGCCCAAAGAAAGGGGAAAGGAATGGGAGAGGATGAGAAAATATCTGAAGAAGTGGCAGAGGAACGGGTGGTTTCCAACGGTGACGGCACCCACGGCTGAACACAGATGCAAAGTGTGGAGAGAAGCTGCGAAGGCTAGGAACAACGCTGTTGCAGATCATGTGGGAGCCGGTCGCCTGAACAAATTAGGTAGGAGCAGGGCCCGCAATATGGAAGAAAAGAGGTGTGCAGATACCAAGCGTCTGCTCACGTACTGGAAAGCGGTCGACCCGAACACCCTTCCAGATGCAGTAGGACTACCTGAGGTCCTGAAGGAGACTGGCTTCAAATCCACCACTCCCAGACCTGACACCCCTGGCAACACAGCAGTATACCCGTCAGTGCTGACAGAAGCACATGGACAGACTGAGCTTTCCTCACCTCCCCCGCCATATGTGAAAGTGAAGAGAACAATCTATCCCTCAATCCAAGCACCTGTCTACAGAGTCAAAGGGGGAACATTGGATATGGAAGAGGAGAGTGAAGAGGGACGCAGGTCTAGGAACGAGCTTGAAGACATCAGCTCACAGACTGACAGTACAGGAGTGACGGTAAGTACTCCAGAGAGTTGCCATGACCAGCAAGGGGCAAAGAGTGGCAGAGCTGAAGGAGAGACCTCAGGGCCCTTCGGTGATATCCAAGCTCCAGAGATGTTGCCCCGGGAACAACGTCATGACAAACAACTTATCTGGGAACAAGAGTGGTTTAGAAACCATCAAGAATTGACATCAGACAAGAAAGGAAGACAGGAAAAAAGTGAAGAGGAAAAGGAAGGGAATCTGAGGATGGGTGAGTATAAAGCAAAAGGTTACTTGTTCCTCACCCCTGAGAACAGACGGACAGCAATCGCCAGTGGCGATGAAGACACTGATGAGGACAGAAGAAAGAGAGCAGAAGGAGAAGATGGAGGTCGCTCACCTGCCAGACGATCCAGTAGGAACAGGCGTCAACCAGAGCGCTATGGAGATCACATCTATCCTGTAAGAGGTGAGATGACACCATTAGCCCATACCCAACAGTACCCCCTGCTGGTAAAATCCAACGGACAAGCTGAGTTTGTGCCATGGGGACATCGAGACATGGACGCACTGGAAAAGGCGTTGCCACCGCTGGCCGGTGGAGCCAATCCGTGGATCCGTGTCTTTGAAAAACTCACAGCAGCTGATAAATTGGCATTGGGAGACATCCGTGCCATGATAATCCGAACAGAAGGAACAGCCCAACTGAATATTTTGGAAGTAAGTACAGGAACGACCAATAGGGGGGATGAAACCTCATTTGACAACTTCCGAGGAGTTTTCTGGTCAGCAATGAGGGGCATCTGGGCCACAAAACCCAATATGAACTCTCTTTCTGGACTGAAGATAAAAGCAGAGGAAGAGACACATCAGTATCTGAAAAGAGCTGAAGTAGAGTGGTTTATGGCCACAGGAGGGAGACATGACAGCGATGAGGCCACCACTGTTGTATGGCGGCACACTGTACAGCAGGGCCTGCCCCCAACAGTACGAACAGCACTGCGTGGAGTAGTGGGATTGAGTAACATGACTGATGCCATGTGGAGAGAACACCTTACTCACTACACCCAAAGGCATCTAGCGGAGGAGACAAGTGGAGAAGATGACATAAAGAGAATGACGCAGCGACTGTTGAAACTTCAAATAAAAGAGGCTGACAGAGAACTCAATAGAAAACTTCAGGACAAGAAACAGATGGTGCAACAGTGGTAAAGTGGCTCAGGAATGAACTTGTTCCGAGATATGGTCTCCCGAGAGTTATACATTCAGACAATGGCTCTCATTTTACTAATGTGCACTTAGCAGCAGTAGAAAAGTGTCTAGGAATCCAACATAGGTTTGGATCAGTTTATCATCCAGTATCTCAGGGAATAGTGGAGAGAGCTAATCAAACTTTAAAAAGGAAAATTGCTAAAATCTGTCACACCACATCTATCAAATGGCCAGACGCCTTGCCTTTGGCACTAATGTCCATGAGAAATACAGAACACAATAGTACACACTTACTATGTCTGGCCCACCACGGACCAGTAGCCATGGACCTAGCCTAGACTTGCTAACTTTAGAAATTGAGGAATACACAAGAGCGCTAACTAACATGAGCCGAGTTTTGTTTTCTCAGGTGACAAACGCAGAAGCAGCAGCTGACGAAAGGAAGCCGCCTCCTGTCGTGTCACCAGGCAGTCTGGTGTGGATAAAAGTCCACAAACGCAAGTGGAGTGAACCAAGGTGGACCGGTCCATGGGAGGTAGTATTGGCAACCTCACATGCAGTAAAGGTGAAAGGTAAACCTGGAGCTACTTGGCACCACCTCACACACTGTGCAGCAGCAAAGGTAACGAGTGAGACACTCGCAGAGACAGGATTGAACATCAGACAGGCAAAATTTGAAGTTAAAGACACCTCAAAAGAGGGTTTAGACAGTACTGACAATGACGTTTCCCCCACAGTTTAAGCGAGGCCTTCCATTGGGAGACTCTAGCTTCAGTAGGTTATGGAAGTCTGTAATTGCTTTCTTCCTGATTTCAGTAGTTTCCCTCTTAGTGTGGGGAATTAACCACAGACAGGAGCCAGAACACATGCATGACTACATCAGGATTCGAAATTTAGCTTCAGTAACTAATCAAACCAATCTCAGACCACGTAGAGAGGCTTCTCCGACGACACTCACCTATGAAAATGTAACTCTCACTCTTACGTTCAAAGAAGGTACAACATCAACGGTCCAGTTCGACTTCTGTGAAGTCGTTTCCTGTCCCAGGTATGAACACACCTACGGTTGGATGTCCAAGACCTTGTGCATCATAACTGACGAGTGTGGGCCCGCCACAAATAAGTATGGTAAGCTGTTATCGTATCATAACTGTGATTGTGAAGATTGGGGATGGGCAACGATGAACACAGCTGGCGGGGGTTTAGGAAAAGACCCCAACCCAGGTCTTAAAGACCGACTAAAGATGTTAAATGCCCCAGCTTCTTATCACATGTGTAGAAAAGGGGTGGGTAGATGTAATCCTTTAAGACTTACCTTAACAGACCCAAAATTGACTGACGGAGGACTTTACGTAGTACAGGGAAAGGCAACTACTGATAGTCCTGCTCCACAAGGGCTTATTAGGGTCATTGTTAAGCCTGCCAAAAAGATCATGGATGACCAGGTTCGACATACGACTGATGCAGAGAATGAGGTACCGGGGGTGGAAACTGCGATGGCAGATGGGAATTTATGGCTCCGGTGGGTACAGTATACGGCTTCAAGTCAGAGAAGTACAGATTGCATTGTGTGTTCAGGGCCTAGACCCCTAGCAACACCAGTTCCTTCAAGATTTAGACCCCTAAGCCCTGAATTTAGTTGTATTTTAACTCTGTTTACTGATGACACTTTGCCCCTCCATCACACTTGTCAGGGGCTGCACTGGGATTACCCGCCTGTAGAATATAATACCCCACCTCTGTTCAAGGTTTCAGAGGGTCCATTTGATTGTATAGTCTCAGATACAGCTATGGGGCCCAATGTAGGCAGTATTATTGAAGCAAATTGTAGCAACAGTCACAATGCTAGCGACTATCTATATAACAGTGTGTTAAGACAGACAGCACCCAGAGCTGATTTATGGTGGTGGTGTGGAGGAGGAACCATATATCCAATCCTGCCTAAAGATTGGACAGGCAGATGTGCATTGGTGCAACTTATATTACCATTCTATATCTTGCCTGTCAATGATGTAACATATAAAGAACTCATCTCTCCACACCCACATGCCAACAGAAGATCCAAAAGAGATGCTGGTAGGCCGAAGGGAGCCTTCGATGACCAAGTATACATAGATGGCATAGGAGTGCCAAGGGGGGTGCCGGATGAATTCAAAGCCAGAAATCAGATAGCTGCCGGTTTTGAATCTGCATTTTTCTGGTGGGTAACGATTAATAAAAATGTCGATTGGATCAACTACATTTACTACAACCAACAGCGTTTTGTAAACTTCACCAGAGATGCCATATCAGGACTGCATGCACAGCTGGCGAAGACTAGTTTAATGACCTTGCAGAACAGAATGGCATTAGATATGATATTAGCAGAGAAAGGTGGCGTTTGTCAGATGTTTGGGACTGCTTGCTGTACTTTCATTCCAAATAACACAGCTCCTGATGGATCGGTGACCAGGGCTCTGGAGGGACTGACAGCACTCAGCCAAGAGCTAGCGGAGAACTCTGGTGCCGCTGATCCATTCACCGACTGGTTGGAGAGCATGTTTGGCAAGTGGAAACATACAATTTTGTCAATCGTAATTACTCTGTGTGTTGTCGTCGTAGGCCTCCTAGTCGTCTGTGGATGTGGGTTCCCTTGCATCCGTGGACTTCTACAGGGGTTTATTGCTTCAATGATGAGCCAGACACCAGTCCAGGGCAACCAGTTATGTGTCGAGGATGAGGGAGAATTGGAGCTTCTGATGGCCACAGTCTAGATGAGGCCACCAGCGGTGCCATAGCGGAACTTCACAAGCGGTTCCTGACCATCCTCTCGGAGATCCTGAAGGACCTGATAAAGGCCCAGATGGACTTCTAACACATCCGGTGAGATATTGGAAATTAGGGAAATAGACTGATTGTTCTGGATGAGTAATTTGAGATTTTATTTTTGTTTAATGGGTTATAATGGGATTTTAGGGTGTAAAGATTAAGAAATGTAAGTTTGACAGGTGTAAAAGAACAGTCAAGGCTTCTCAGTATGTGTTCTCTAGCCTACAGGCTGTATCCTGATCCTGCCAGCCCCAAGACATGGAAGGCAGTGATTTTCAACGCAGTCGATCTTTTCCTTTGTTACGGATTCTATCTTTCCCTTTTTAAATTTTCTTTTTTTGTCTTCCTTTTACGGACTCAATTTCTCCCTTTTTTTACGGATCAAATTTTCCTTTTTTGTCTTCCTTTTACGGACTCAATTTTTCCCTTTTTTACGGATTAAATTTTCTTCTTTGTCTTCTTTTTACGGACTCAATTTTGAAACGGACTGAACAGAAATACTTGAAATGTTATCTGTATGCATGAATTGTTTGCCTCTGTTTAGATAGATAGGGAGCCTCTTCCTGGATTGAGTAGGGGGGAGGTCTCCAGGTACATTTGAGTAACTAACGATATTTGTGTAAACTAACAACATTTAAGTACATTTGAGTAACTTACTACATTCGCGTAACTAACTCACAGTGAACTGTGGGTTAGGGGGGAATTGTAAGAAATTTGAGCAAAACAGGGGTGATTAGTAGATATAATAGTGTTTAATAATTCATAATTAAGGTTCATAATTAGTCATAATCATAAGGGTTTTGGGAATGCATAATTAAGAAAAACATAAAGTGTTGTAGGATTATACAAGGGAGTAAGTCATAACTGACAGGATTTGAATGTGTTTGTTGCAGGCAGAGCGAGATGCAGAGACAGGCGTTTACTGAGGAGTGAGCGTAGGCAGCCAATAAAAATGGAGATAGATAAAAGGGGAGGAGTCGCGAATGAATATAAGGGAGGGGATAGTCAAGCGTTTTTCCTCTCCTGTTACGTAGAAGTCCTGGGAAGACGTGTTGTCCTGGGACGGGGAGAGGTTTTTTCCAAGGGGGGGGTTCATTGTTTAATATTTCAAAGATTAATGTACACCATTGCATAACTGTAATTGTAACAGCAGGATTAAAATCCTTTCTGACGGTGAACCAGTTTCGGTAACGTTTTTAGCGCCGTGTTGCTGAAAAGCTATCAGTACCGCGTGTGCTGGCCTGCTCCACGCTCCTAGGGAAGACTTTTCTTTCCACAAGAGTCAGAGAGTTTCAAGGTCCACGGTTGAGTCTTTGTATGTGTTGCCGTCCTGCAGAACTGCACGTTTTGGTACATGCAAGTGTTCATGTTCGTGTTCATTCATCGTTTTGCAACTGTGGGTCGAACGAACCTGTAGTAACGTTTTGAGCCTGAGCAGCTGATTCTTGAGCGAGCTGCAGTCCTGAGTCATGTGCTTGAGCGAGAGTTCATCCAGCATTGCCTTGTAGCCACTCTGCCTGCCTTCAGGTGGGACCGGCCGTGAAGAGATCCTTGAAGCCTTGAGACCGTCGTAGTGCTGGACGACATGGGCCCTGAGAAAGAGACGAAAAGAGAGACACGGTCACAGAGAGTCAGGCAGACAGAAGAACAGAATCTACTTTTGACTTCTTCTCTGGCCACGTGTATTCATCTTTCAGGCCTTAACAACCTGCTATCATTGTAGAAGTGATCGGGTCCACTCCAGCGATGGTGTCTGCGCCGCTGGCCCTGCCGACCGGCCCTCTCTGAGCGCTCAAAGTGGGACATCCTGTCAGCGTCTATATGGGAAGAGTTTAGAGCAAAGTCAGCCAGAGTAAAGAAACCTGTGCATGGCGAAGTGAGAGATAAAAGATCATATCGAATGTGCAATCAAAAACCAGTGTTTGGGGTTTGCTGTCGATGCAAAGTCTAAGAAAATCTATTTCTGCTCTTATTTGTTGAAATAGAACACGTTTGTGGTTAAAGACTAGCAGTATTCCGCAAAAGATAGAATATGTTTTCCTCTGACAGTTTCTGTCCATTACAACCACTACACACTGGTACACACAAACACAAAATGCAACACTGCGAGAGAGTTTTTCATAGCTTATGGTGATGATTGCTGCTGTGTATATCTCAGATACTCTATTCTCGAATATCTGCATATAAATCATGATCTGCTCCGCCTCATTCTCTTATTTCTCTCAAGTGTCGCACAAATGGTGGTGGGCCATTTCATTTTCGAGAAGGTAAAAGGACACAGTATTGAGTGACACTCAATAGCACATAGCTGTGAAATGAACTGTGACCGCAACTAAATTGACCACTAACAGAGCATGACCCCCCCAGGAAACCAAAAGGATCCTTGACTTTCTATACTCCAGATCGTCCTTTGACTGAGAGAAAAAGGAAGAAAGAGAAAAAGAAAAAGGGAGATAAAGAAATATTGGAAGATTGAAAGACCCAATTCAAGTGCTGCAGCAGCGGTGGTTAAAATACTTTACCCTGAGTGTCACCACACAGCACAGGAGTGGACCTTCTGCTTGATCCTGAACTGTTACATTCCAGGAAAATTCAGCGCCTCCAATAACCCTTTTTCAGCTCAGAAAAAAAGACCACTGAAAAGTAAACTTGTGGAAAATAAAATCCACAAAGGCAGAGAAACTAAGAAAGAGAGTGGAGAGAAATGACTCCTTGTCCAGTCAGTTGGTGAGCAGTTAAAGGGCCAGAGAGGGAAAATCAACTCTGCCTGCTTCTGTCTTTGTTGACAGCCTTGTTTTTCTGGGAACTCCCTAGGAACTAGAGCTGGGAAGAAATGACTGTGGTGGTGGTGGAAAGGGAGCAGCCAAGGTGACTGGTTTGTGTCCAAGCAGCATCGGCAGGCAAGGGAAAGAAGCTGGGGCCTCTCTCCTGTCACGGGACCCGACGACTGGAGGAAAATATGACATGAGGCCTCTTCTCCCCTTCCCCTCTTCCTGTTCTGTGGCAGAGTCAGGGTGTCTCTGGAAGGGAGGGACCACCCTTCCCAGGCCTGCCCTGTGGGCCGGGTCTAACTGGACTCTTGCTTTCTCTCAGACTCTCATGACCCTAGCGCCGGCCATGACATAGGGCGCTATAAATACGGCCGCTTCCCCAAAAGGAGTAGGAAAGGATGACACTCCAATTCACATTCCTCTGGAGGGAACAGTTCTCTCCCTCTCTGTGTTCTTCTCTCAAAAACAAGGAGAGCACGGTTTAAAGACTAAAGAATGACATCAGGGTTGTAAAGCTGCCTCAGTAATGTATAGCCAGTTGAAAGTTTATTAGGCGCACCTAGCGAAAACAAATGCAGTGTAATACAACAGGCCTGCAAAAGACTCTACCAGAGTGAAGATTATGGTGTTCAGTTTCTATTGAAGCTGTTTTCGAGAAGTAATAATCCAACTTTATAGTCATTTTGGAGGATGTAGTTTATATCACTGAGGGTAGACTCAATATTAGAAATGCCTCTCAGTGTAACAGAATGCAATTCAACAGCACAACAATCAACAACCTCCAATATGACCATAAAGTCAAATCAACACCTCTAAAACACTTCCAACATAAGCTGAACATAAGGGACTTGATAAATGTGGAATTTACTGCACAGCTGTTGCAGTGGACTGCATTTCAAAGTGTACCTAATAAACTGGCCACTGTGTGTGCATGTGATTGTGCCCATCCATATACAACAACGAGGCATACGTGCCCTTTGCATTATGTCGGTAATTCAACGTGTGCAATAAACGTATCATCCAATATTCAGGGCTGACAAGAGAAACTTCACTTCCTATAATTCATTGTGGCTCATGAGTCATGACAAATTACATTCATTTTCCTCAACCCTTCTCACGCTCATGTTTGTGACACACAATGAATACACAACGCTGTAAACACTATTAGTATGTGTTAATAATCTGACCCGATTGTCTTTGACACCTACAAAGACACTATTGTACTCAATGGTATTGGGATAACTGATTATATTCACAAAATAGAAAACTCCAAGGCTGAGATAGATATGGTATCAAGATGGGAGGGGGAGGTGTTGTGTGGAATAGAGCGCTATTAAATCAGTCATGTATATACCATACTAGGGCTGGGCGATAAATCGATTTAATCGATTAATTCGAATGTGTGCTTTAAGGCGATGTGTTTTATTGAAAATCGAGAAAATCGCCCCCACCCCTCCCCCCGTTGGGTTCCCGTAGTTGAGTGCGCGCGCATTGTTTACAAACGAAAACAATGGCGGCCAGCAGTGAAGCTCTCGTTCTTAAGAGAGGGAAGAATGTGTCTTCGGTGGTCTGGAAATGGTTCGGGTTCGTGTCATCTGACACAGAACAAACAGCCTCAAACAGAGGCATGCCGCCGAGTGGGAGAAGTGTTGCGGAGGAGGGAGCAGGACCGCGGGAGCACAAGCGACGCTGTCTTCCTGGCAAAAAATATTTAGAAAAAACATGCACTACTGTTTAATACTGTTGGTTATGTTGTGAATGCACTTGATTTTGTTTACATGCACTTATTTACTGTGCACAATATGTTATGTTGATGTTAGATCAGATGTTGGACTTTTGAAAATGTGAATGGTAAAGGGTCACATACATTTTATTTCATGCTGTGTTTGTATCAGTGTATTCAGTTAGAAAAGCTTACTGTCAAAAGTTACATTTGCACAGTTGTTTACAATGGAAGGCTACTATTTAATGCCATTTAATGTTATCTTTAATTTAATTTTATATTTAAATGATTCAGGCAAACAAAAGAGTGACCAAATACTTTTTGTATACTACAGGCACCTTTCTACAATGTTCAGGTTTTGTTTGCACTTTATTTTTATCAACCTACGAGGGAAAATCATCACAAAATAAAATAAAAAATTGTTTTCAACAGCTTCTGTCATCTGCAAAAATTTGTGGGGGGAAAAATCGATTTAAATCGTGAATCGGATTTTTTGTAAAAAAATCGGAGATTTTATTTTTAGGCCATATCGCCCAGCCCTATACCATACTGCCGTTGTCAAGGCAATCAAATGTGAAGTCTGCTCCCACTAAGCCTGTATATGCACCGTGAAGGGGCTGGTACCATACCCAAGTGTGTGTGCATCTGTTCATATAAACAGAGCCATCTTTCATTAAAGGCCAGTTGTGTGGCAGTGGTGGAGCGGCAATTAAATCACTCTTCAGCAACCAAATTTTAAAAGAGTAACGGCACATAATAGACAGCAAGGTGTCCAATAAAAGATGTTTTAATGGATGTAGCAGAGGTAACTATTCACCCTCGGCAATGCAGGATTCTATTTATTCCAGCCATTATATGCCATAAAAGGATATTGCTGGAAATAGAATGCTAAGACCTTGGTAATGCATTCATTTACAACTATGATCGGAACAGTTCTGCTGGAGGTTTCCACTTTTAAGAAAATAGAGGAAAACATCCCGCCAACGAGACTGAAGCATTTGTATTGGCCATAGAATAACCTCACAGTGTGTGTGTGTGTGTGTGTGTGCCGACCATGCAAGCCATCCTCTGGGAGGTCCACATCAAGCATGAGGTCATCATCGTCCAAGTCTCCACTTCCTGGAGGTTCCAGGTTGTTCAGGATATCCTGAGAACCACAAAATGATCACGTAACAATCCCTTCATTGTAAGGCATTAGATAGCATTACAGGCACATTATGGGTGCATTCGAGTCATTATATCATTCTGCTTCTGGGCAAAAAATGGATTTTGTTCTGCAAAACAAACTGCTGGGATAGAAATATCTAGAGCCCAGGGGCCAGACACATGGATGTGCAGGGTCAGAAACAAAACAAAAAAAACACATAATGCACAAATGGGAAAAAGAAAAGAAGAAAAAAAAGCCTTTTCCTGCAAATAATAAAGCTTTGCAAGCACATTTGTTTTGTGTGTATGGACATAAACCTTATTCCAAAATCATACAATTAGCCAGAAATGGATGTAAATCTAAACCAGGAACCTTCTGTCCTTGGTCTGGTATTGGCAACCTCTTCCAACATCGTTAGCACACAGAGGTTTAATTGATGCTGAGATATGCAGTACTCTTTTCATTCATGAATGTGAGAATTAGGTAGCTACGCAAATGAACAATGTTTGGACACAAGAGCAGGAACGCCTACACAAAGTAACGTAATCTCATTTCATAAAAATAAATCATGATGAACTCTTGCATTTATTATGCATGGCGTTTTTTTTTAAATTGCATTATGACATTTAAACATTCATCGTTTCGTTATCTATTCATTAATATGAATTTTCAATCCCAGTAATTTGTCAATTTTGTCATTAACAATAACAGTTTACGAAGGGCTGTAAATCACATTTGTCTTTGATACCGTTTCACATGAGCCTCTCCCTCCAGAAGCTCAGATTACCCCACACATCAGCAGATAACGGGACAGACTTCTGGAAAATACCGCTCAATTGTGAATGATGATACAGAACACTTTGAAAAGGCATCAAAAACACTTCTCATCACAGCCGCCGAATATGCAGTTAGTCTCACTGCCGCGCTGCCGTCTACCGAATAATTCAACGCACTGAAAGGACTGAATCAACAGTTCAAAGCTTTATTTTTCAAGGCAATTTTGTGCTTCATGAAACTAAATTGACAGGGCTTCAACTAAAAAGACACAAGCATAAAATGACTCATTATAGGAAATCTCATGTGTCGCATGATAACTGGCTGGTACTCAGTGTTTCAGGCGTAATGAAAATGAATAATGAAGGGAAAAGAATAAACAACAAACACTTCTGGAGCCATCCAAATACTGTCAACCAAGATGTGGGAGGCATCTTTGTTGTTTGATAAATCGACCCGACTCGTCTGTTGTATTCTCTCTCACTTCCTTCCCGTCTTCCGATTTATGTTTATTTTCTCCTCCACCCTGTTTCTCTCTGCTCTCCTTATATTCTCTCTTTTTCAGACACTCGCACAGTAAAATGTCAGCGACATATTGACCTCAAAATTGCGATCCTGTGATGCAGTACAGAGCTATAAGTGCACTCTTCCTCTGCTCCAAACATTTCATCTCTGGATCTTTTCAGCTGTCTGACAGTCCACCTGTTTAAAAAGACCCTCTGTACAGTACACCAGCAGCAAGAGTCTATCGTGGGTGTCTACGCGGTTTGACAAAAATCACAGCTCAGTGCAAAATCACACACTTGTGCAAGTGGAAAAACACCCAAACTGAGAAAGGCCTTTAAAAGACTCAGTGGGCTGGTTACAATTGAATTGTATTATTTCCGTCAGATGGATGAACCCGAAACGCATCCAGCGTGGTCATCTTGTGCATTATTACACATACTTTCATCACAGTTGTGCAAACTTAAAATAAAAAGGCAGGAAATAAATGTAGTGTGATGAATCCCTAATTTCGCAAAAGAAGAATTTTGCCATTTCAGGAGTCCCTTTCTCTTCAGTTAGACACAGATGTATCATAAATGATTGCTCGCAAAATCGCCTGCATTATGACGACAGCATTATGGTGGGAAATGTGTTTTGATTGGATTGCCAGTTACATTTAAGATTTCATTCCCATCTTTCATCTTACGCTCTGCTCACATACTGTACACACAAGTAAATTGTGGTGAAACACATTCTTCTTTTTTCTCTGTCGCGCCTTCCATTGACTGTCTTTGTTGTCTTTGGAAAGGATGAGTACTGATATTACAGAACAGCAAATGCTCAGTAGCAAATATCCAGTGTGTCCTGTGCATTCACAATATTTCGGACGCTTGGATTCGACTGCAAAGGCAATATCTGTTACGCGCCGTTATCAAAATGCATCTCAAATGTAGCTGTTGAGCTTGCTCGCACTAAAGGAATAATAATTTGACATGCATATTTTCTATCTGTCAGGACCGGGTGTCCAAAAGGCCTGCAGCATGAGCAGCATTCACAATCATAACAGCCGAGGGAAGGTCTTCCAACATACTCGCGTTTCATGGCACACTCTCTGATCCCACCACATCAGAGGAATCTTCCAACAAACACAGCTGGATCAGACACAGATTAAAACCTTCAAACTCGCTGGGAAAGTTCTGAGGCTGAGCTTCTCTTTGACAGTTTGCCCTGTAATGACCCGAGTTGTCTGCACAGCAGATTTGTGGAGCAAATTAAAAGCTCATTACTAGGTACCTTGATTCTACACCGTCGCTTTCTTTGAGTGCGTCTCTTCAGGATCTCTGGTAGATGTTTGGTATTCGTGGGCTGCATGTAAATTAGCATCGTGGTACACCACACAGCCAACGTGGCAAAGGAGGCGGCTAATTTGCTGTTCAAACTTCAGCGTTACATAAATCGAATCGATAACTGCGAAGGAGAAGTGTTTCGACTCTTCGCAGACACATCCGTCTTTGTCTTCTCTTTTGTCTCACAGGAAGAGAGACGCTCTTTTCAGCCCAGTACCTTTCTATTAGTTTGGAATGAAATCTCAGTTGAGCTACTCTACCAGAGTACGTCTCCTGTGTGACATTAGCGCGTCTACGTCACCGAATCATTTCTTATACTCTATGACTTGGGACTCGCTGGTGGTTTTGATGGAGGCTTTGTCCTCTACCTCGATCATTTCCAGATGTCATTGTAATCCATTTACCCGACTCATTTGCAGCTGTTGGACGAAGACCGATTTCTTATTGTCCGTCTTACTGAACGTCGGGAACGATCGGATTGTTCGGTGGTACGACTGAAGGAGACCTTTGTGAGATGTGTGAAATGTAGGATAATCCAGTACAGCCACTGTGAAAGTCTTGTTGGTCTTACAGCGGTAATTGGGTGCTTGAGGAATGAAGGAGTGGTGGGAGTCTGAATATCCAAAGAATGAATCCAAATTATGGGTTCACACAGAAAAATACAGAATACCAGGAAATCTTAATTCAAATGTAAAAAAAGAATCTGTTTTTGTATTGATTCTCGTATCATTCTCTTCCCTTTCAACTTTGGCTAGAATAGTGATACTGTTTCACGGTAAATAACAGCCTTCCAAGAGGCAACATCTATTTTGTATTTTCAATTTCATAGCATAAGAGATGCTTTTCAGTTGTACAGCCTGTTGTGACCCTTTGCCTTCAGGGAGAGTGTTTGCGCAGAGGAATACGGAAGTGTTTGAAATGTTCCTTATTTC
The DNA here is from genome assembly GCF_949748355.1 of Melanostigma gelatinosum. Taxonomy (NCBI): domain Eukaryota; kingdom Metazoa; phylum Chordata; class Actinopteri; order Perciformes; family Zoarcidae; genus Melanostigma; species Melanostigma gelatinosum. The sequence continues at coordinate 7,742,246 of NC_136645.1, forward strand.
TATCATGAAAATTGTACACCAAAGTTGCCAGCGGGCAGAATGCTACGTCAGTCCCCAGCAAGAGGAAGATGTCATTGACACTTGCACTACCGTCTGTTCAAACGAAACGAAACGGATCCTTATGCATTTGGTTATTTCTCCCACTGTACCAGACTCGCATCACACCGTGATTTTACAGTTACACCCCTGCTAGAAGCATGTTGCTACAAATGTCCGTATCCTTTATATTAACACTTTATTTCCGTTGTGTGATGCGATGCCCAGGCAAACTTTCAGAGAAGGAAACAGCAGCAGTGCGGAGGAGGCACACTTGAGTGAAATTGCTTGATGAGTGATGGCAGCTGCAGAACGGAGCTAGATAGAGATTGAGGTAATCCTCAAATCAGTGCGTCTTTCCAGTTTTATCTTTTTCACATTTTGTTTGGTGCTCAAGATGTGTCTATTGCTGATGAAATGACAATAATGTGCGTACTGTGCCATCGTGTATACACCTTACACATAAAACAGACTGTCAACACGTCCTGCTGCACTCAGAAACCTCAGGTTGTATAAGACGACCGCAGTTTGAACAGGGTTTGTTGTTAAGATGTAGTTACTGTTATTAACAACACAAGTAGTTTCATTTTGTTGTTTATTGCTCTGTATCACATACAATTAGTGCTCTGCTTAGTTTGAATATAATGATGGATGCCTTTTGAGTGTGAGTTATTGGGATCTTTATACTTCATGCATTTGATTGATCTTGTATAATGTCTTAGAAATCTGATGTAAAAACTGATCTTTCAACGCGTCTTCCTCCCGAACAAACACGAAAATAATTCTGTTTTCTAAAACGTCCTTTTAAAATTATTCAGGAGCAGATTCCAGGAACTCAATCCACATCCTAGAAAATGATTTCTTTGTTGATCAAGTCCCAAAATAGAAGCATCTGCACTCTCAAATATGTGCAAAACATTTTTTTATAAAGTGAGCTTTCGGTCAAAGACCTTCTTCAAAGCAAGAATAGGTAGCAAATGAATTTAGCCGAATAAAAAGGTTCAAGGAACATCACTAGATTAGTCTTAATGCAGACAACTTGTGTCAATTAGTTGAACTTGTGTGGCTAAGCATCAAGGTAATTGTAGTCCGGTGTATGGCGGACTACAAGTTAAAGAATGATCACGTATAAATTTTAACTTTAGTTTTGAGATTACGCTCAGAAATGAAGTGTTGTAAAACATTAGACAGATGCACTGCTAATCATGTAGCTGCAAGTAGAATATAGTCAATCTGAATACACTTAAGCAACCAAATCATGTCCGTGAAAAGTGGTTCTGCTTTTATGTTCGGAATCAGCGAGTGTATTATGGTCTTCATCTCTCACAGGGGACCAATAACTCGCCAATTTAAGATGTGTAATATGTGGAGGCCAGTTGAGCGACAGAGTGGCTTTAAAAAGCAGCATGGTGATGATAGTCACGACTGTGGTCGGAAAATACAGGGAGTCATAATATATATAATCATAGGAACTATGGGCTGTAATTTTGGGAATGGCTCAGACAGCAGTTGACACAAGTTGTGTGTGATGGTCTCTGTTGAAAGCAATGAATGCTCTCAAAACAGGTTCACAAACAACACTGTTAAAAAATTTTTTTTTTAAAAGACTAAAATTAGAGGCAAAATAAATATATCAGGGATAAGAGGCGGTAACTCTGTGGCTTTGAGGAAGCGAAGGGAGAACTAGAGGATTAGGCTATCCAAGAGCAGAAGGGATGCAAACCGACAGAGTTATAAAAGGTAAAAGGGAAACGTTCAGGCGGTTTCCATGCAATGTTTCATGCTGCGTGGAGGGATACTCAGAGGGAAATGTATTGCTTCTAATTGCAGAAACTTTACAGCAAAAGTTTGACTACTTCTCAAAGTTACTTATCTGTTTAAGTGTGACCATACATACAGTTTGAGGTCATGTAAAGATGAAAGCTGGTGACGGTGATGTAGAGCAATACAATATAATAAGCCTGCAATGCATGCAACGTTTGAGACTGCTAATGTGTTGATGCGGTTGATGGAGATCTGGTAGACGTGTTGATTCTAGTTATGTCGTATTTAAAACTTACATCTTAATATTTGCAAACGCCTTGAATTGAGAGGCAAATACAGAGGGGAGACAACGGCTTAGCTGTATAAAGCCGTCCAACAGCAAAACAACCTTCAGACAGTTTCATATATCATATATCAGGAATATCATAGGCTTCACAGAGGTTGTATGTATTGCAGAGCTATTGCCGTTCACTGCACAGGTGTTGCTATTATTGTGTCCACCCCTATGTAAATACCAGAAAGCTATTCCTCCTCCATACCCTATGCATCTATGATTGTGTGAATACTTCAAAATAATTCAACCATTTAAATATAAATTGTGCCCGGGTCTTCTGATGCTGTTGCACCGCATTATAAAATTGCGCTGAGGCCTGGGAAACATCAGCAGTCACTGAGAAGTGGCCCTGTGTTTCACAACGCCAGTGTTTTTAAAGCCGGAACAGTACCGAGCTGCACGGTGCATCATGGGAATGTTATTATCAGCTCAGGTAGCCCACTCCTATATTCTGCACAGAGGCATAAGAATGCAGATAGAGCCATATATAGCCAGAAAAATACTGGGACACACAAACCAGGAACACGAGCACGCACACGCACGTCGGGTCGTCTTAAGGATGCACAGCGCCTCCAAGTGGACCGAGCGCGCCACTGCAGCACAGCAAACTAAACCTGCTAGGAGCCGAATGTCTAATTCGTTCTCTCATACCAACAAACAAACAAACACAGGGGGGGGGATTTCATTACACAAATGCTACAAACAGCAGTTCCAGTCTTTCTTAAGAGGGTTTATTCATGCTTTTCTTCTGCTCATTACTCAGGAATATTTACTCAGTGAACAAGGTAGGACTGAGTAACACTAACGGATGAAAAGAATAGGAGTAAATGGGGTGGGACAGAGAGCTTAGTGCATTTAATTACAGTAAGTGGGCTCATTTACTCTAATCAAATACCTCAGTGAAATATATCAAAGGCCCCGCGCTCCCTTTAGAGCTGATCAGCAATCAGTCACTACAGTAAATCTCTCCCTCTCTTTCAGGTTCTACTCTTTTCCTCTTCACTCTTTTTCCTCTTTAGCTCCCGCTCACTCATCAAACACTATTCCCTTCTTCTCGGACCAGAGGTCAGTACAACACTTAAAGACGTTACTATCCACGCTGCATGTGTTCAGCAAAGCTAATAAAAGGTCATTTCACCTTTTGTTTAGAAAGGTTTCACACAAGCTGCAACATTGCAGTCATTCGTTTCTCCACATATTTGTTGGATGTCGTCGCATTGGCCTCGGGGCGTGAATGATGGCAGCTACTGATACAACAACAGTCTCCGGTTACACTGGCAGGAGACACGCATCCTCTGGTCAAACACACTAGTAGCCCTGTGGCTGTTTCATTCTGGGAGAGTAAAACAGCATTGGATTTGGGCTCTACATCTCTCCAATCAACCTCTCTTTGCACAATTATTTCAATAACAAAACGACACGATATTATCATGTACAATAAGCCTAATGTGGTGTTGACCTGCAGTCGAGTCGTGTGAAGAGTATCGTGTACTTTTGAACTGACGCTTCTTTTAGGACTGATTCAAATTCCCTAATCTGTATTTAATTATCCTCCATTTGTGTAATCCTGTAAAGATTTGAGGAGTGTTATCTAGAATATTGTGTCAATGTACAGTGAAGTATGAAGATTTAGGTGGAGCACATGATGGGGAAATACACAAGCTATGGTCTGAGCTGTTGTCTCCAGTCTGCTATTACGGAATGTCTATCACACTTTGCCTTTTCAAAACATCAAAACAAGTCTACCCCATGATGACGGTTCAACTAATCTGCTACACAACACACACACACACACACACACACGGCTCTCTCCTCCTTTTCAGTAAACACAAAGCTTATTATATCATGTATAATCCTGCTCATGTCAAGCTCTTTACGCATTCCTGAGATGAGGTGCCGTGGTACAGGAATACAGAGCGCCAAAGGGAAGGCCAGCGATGCTATTAACATGCAGTTGGGGGCCAGGTCAGCGTTCCTCTCAGCGAGAGAGCGAGAGGCCTTGGCATGAAACCGGCAGCGAGAGTCGGCAGAAACCTCTAGACAGTTTTGCTTTCCTTTTCAGTCTTTGTTCTGCCAGTTTAATCCCCAATTATAGAAGGAAGGAGGAATTGTGGAAAGCCAAAAAAAATAAAAATAAATAGATGATAAAAAACTGATGATAAAAAGACATCCCATAAATCAAGTCTATAAAAATGGGTTTTAAGTGATTTAGAAGAGATTACTGATTCTGCAAGCCTCATCTCCCCCAGGCTGGTCATTCCACAGCAAATGGACCCTGATGGCAAAATGCACGGCCCTTTAGTTTTAAGCCTCGACTTTGGAAAAGCCAGAAGGATCCAAGGTTTGCGAGCTGGCTCGTATCGGGTCAACATTTCTTGCTTTGTAGCTTAGGGGCCAGACCCGGAAGTGCTTTAAAAGTGATCAGTAATATCTTCACATCAATCCTAAAAAGAACAGGGAGCCAACGGAGAGAAGCCAGGATTAAGGTGATGTGATGTCACAAGTTGAAGGGAGAGAGTGACTTTTGGTTGACACCAGAAAGGAGTTTTTTATAATATGTATCAGACCACTGTTAGGGTGTCATACTTGTCACATTTCTGTCAACTCCAGGCCAGTCTTTGCCAACTAGCAATCAATTTCTTAAGTTTTTACCTTTTGTAACCTTATCTTCGCTAAACGGTTTTGGATGCTCTCCATCCCTCTTCCTTGGTGAAATATGCTACAGAGCAATCTGCCAGTTGGCATTAAGCAAGAAAGAGTGGAGAGCACGGGGAGCTTGTTGGCAGACGTTACAACAAGAGTGCTCACTTTCTTATCAGGTTAATAATAACAATTGAGATATAGTTGATTTCAACACCTCACCTTGATTAGTCAAGGCAGTAGCAAGAAGTGGAACCAGTGGCAAAATGGTTTCAAGAAAGACCGGATATTAGGACGGCCAAATTAACAAAGGTTATGCTTTTTTTGTACACATTTATGTCACAATTCAATGAAAGTTGGAATATAGGCCTCACCATGCTGTTGAGCTCTGAATCATCAAAGCTGTCACATGGATGTGTCCCAGGCCCCCCGATGGGCTCAAGACCATCTTCATCCCACATGTAGGTTCCACCAGAGCTGTTGGAGGGAGACAGCTCCACAGACGAAGCCTGAAGGACATCACTCTGCTCTGAAGACAACACCAGTGGTCCCTGGGAGTCCTGCATCGGGCTTTCTTCTTCATGCCCTGCAGAAGACATACAACAGCTGTCCTGAACAACTGACACAAATGTAACACACATTTTGACTAGAATTTCCTTTTAAATATTTTCTTTTTACCTGCCAGATCCATAGAGTCCCAGTCAAGGGTCTCATTGAGAAAGCTGTGCAAGCGGGTTTGAGTAGTGCTGCCAGTTTTTCTGTTGTCAGGCAGGTCCACATCACTGAACACGTCGCTCACAGAGTCAAAGTCATCGAGAAACTCTTCACTGGTGTCGCCTCGGTCTAGAGATGAGGCCGAAGATAAGGACATGTCCTCCAGAGTCTCGCCTGCTGTCTGGCCAGAGCTCTTCCTAAGGCCACCACTTTCTCCTCCTTTTCCTGCTCCAGAGCTTCCATCACTGTCACTCTGGGAGTCTGCTTTGTCAGCCTCACCAGTCCGCTCAATGTCTATTACTATCGCTAATAGCCCTGCACATTCAGGGGCAGCTGAAGGTCTGATATCCCCCTTGACCCTTCCTGGAAAAAGATTATTTTGCAGTCCAGACCGAGCCAGCCTGAAACCCAAAGCCCCCCCACTGCCGCCCAGTGATTTGGTCAGGACACAACTGGGGAGCAGTGGCTTCCTCAAAGCGCTGGGAGTGTTGGGTGCTGGGGGGATCGAGAGGGTGGGCAGAGAGGAGGCAGCTGAAGGAGGTCTACTGTACTGAAGTCCTCCACCAAGACCTCCTGAACCTCCAAGGCTGCCATGCAGGCCTCCGAGTCCTAAACTCACCCTACCATTGCTGAGCTGAGGGGGTTTGAGGTAACTACTCCGAGGAGGCCGGAGCTGAGTGTTTGCCAGAGGCTTGGCTAGCTCCACAGCCCGGTTAAAGGAGAAGGACCGTATCATGGGCTGGCTGCTGGGCGAGGAAATCTGCTTAAAGTGAGTGAAGCTGTTCGACCGCACCATGTTGTCCTGGGCCAAGGTCTTCAGGCTGTCACTGGACTGGGACAGGCCGTCTTGAGAGCTACTTCGGGGAGCGCTGGAGTCAAACCTTGGTCGCGCAAGGCGGGACTCCGACCCTGCTCGAGCAGGAACGCTGGAGCCATAATGGCCTATTTTAGGACTGCCGTTCAGTGGGCTTTGGCCTAGCTTGGTCCTTACTTTGGGACTCATCTTCAAGGATTGCTTAGGGATGGCTTTGGGACTGGAGATGGCCAACATCAAAGCACCTGACCTCCGCATCTTGGGTGTCGCCGGAGAGCCGTTCTTTACCTCCTTTGCCAATGAGGGAAGCTGTGTCTGAGCCTCGTCTTCAACTCCATCTCCGGGGTTGGCTGGGGAGGTGGGGCTCGTCCCCTCATCTCTCTTCCATTTCAGTGAAAAAGGAGAGGTACGGATTACACCATTTGGGCGTGTTGCCGGGGGAGTGGTTTTACCATCCTGGGTAGGGGTGGTTGGCTGTGTGGAACCATTGGACAAAGGGCTAGCGCCACCAGCTGAGGAGCGTCCACCGAACTTAGGCAGTCTAGATACCATGGCAGACTTGGTGGGTGCTTTTTCTTCCATTAGATGCCAACGAAGGCATGGAGGAACATGAAATCACACTCAACTGGGGAAAGAATAGAAAAAAGACAGAGATTAGATTCAAGTGTCCATGATTTGACTTGGGACACACTGACAAGCATCTTTATATCTTACTTTAATTGGTTAACATAGTCCTGTTGACAAAAAAACACTACTATGACAGGTTGAGTGAAAGAAGAAACTCAAATGTAGTTTGAAACACACATTAGCAAACGCAATGAGACACACACTCGTGAATGTATGCCCTGATCTGTAATGCATCTGTGAAGATAAGCAGTAATAATACCACGGCCCGTCCTGTCCACCTCCTGCAGTGGATGCATGTCTCTCTCCTTTTCAAAGATCGCTGACTGTGAGGAGCATTAGGGATTAATCTGGCAATCTTACAGGGTGACTTGAGACTGTCCCGGAAAGTCTGGCATGACGCTTCCACATGGTAATGTGAGAGACACAATGGCCAATTCAATCTCATGCAACTGGTATACGGCCACAAATTTTAAATCACACATGATGAATCTGATGTCTCTTCCTTAAACAATGTCCTAAGTACTTGACTATTTTCAAAGTAGACGGCAAAACCGTATGAAACTAAATCCAGTGCAGGAAACTGAAGAGTGTGCTTGTTGCGATTCATTTGAAATAATGTAATTGTTACATAAAATCGCCTAGAGTTTTACACGTGACATGACCTGTAGCTGGCGCAGGTTTTTTGCAGGATATGGTGCAAACACGCCTGGCCAACTAAACAACGGGCAAACAGACTAGGCCTGGAGGACAAGGAGAAAAACCAGCGCTGGGAAGCTGGTCAGCACTATGAATAGTGAATGCAGGACGTACAGCATGTAAAGCCAATAGTGGGAGAACACAGGGCCGCTTCCTGTTAAAATCATTAAATTCCGAATCAGCCATGTGACAAGTGTACATGTGTTTGTGGTCCACCTGCGTGTTACATCCATCTGGCTAGTGCTGGAAGATTATGAATACGAAAGTTAGTGAGATCCAGATGGCTGGTGCGGTTCGTAGAAAGTGATCCATCTGCATGAGGGAGCAAAGCAGTTTCTAAAAAGGTGCCTGTCGACTTTTTCACCCCGGTAGAAAATAAATGAGTGTTGCATCAAACTTTGTTCATACTCACCAATTAACTTTTAAGAAATGCCTGCTGTGTTGCTCGTCCACAGTAGATCAAGCAATTTCTCACATGTGAGTGAATCCCTTGACAAACTGGCACAAAGACGCAAAAGGCAGATACTTCAATTTGGGGAGGGGTGGGGGAGGGGTGTTGTGTTACAATGTGGGTCTTCTAATCGGGGGAAAAAAACCTCCACGCTGCCCCACATTCCCATGCGCAGACACACGTGTCTACAATCAAAAGAGACACACTCGCCACTGCCATAGAAGTCTGGCTATGCCACCATCCTAATCCGCTGCATAGACACACATGGGCACGAGCACTAAAAACACACAGTTACACACAAAATCAGGTCAGCATGTGCAGGCAGGGCAACCAAAGCCTCTCTGCCCCGGGGGGGGGGGGGGGGGGGGGGCGGGGGGGAGATGATTGTATGCGTCTATGTGTGTATAATGGGAAGCAATTCGATTGGGGTTTTTTTTTGCTACTGTGAACGAACCCACAACCTCTCAACTTTCATTCACGTCCAGCGTGGCAGATCCACACACTGCTAACGTGGCAAACGTTTATTCATCTGGGTCATGTCACTCATCATACGGCCGTCTGCAGTGCAAGTCACCATAAAGAAGTCCACAGCTTCAATTCTTGTCATATATAAGTTTTGTTGTAAAAAGTACTATGTACATTCATCAGTGCAAGCACTAAGTAAACACTTTTAAGAAATGATTTTAAAATCAGTAAATGTGTCTTGAAAGTATCTTGGTTCTATTACTCGGTGCTGATTACTCGGTGCTGATTACTCTGCGCTGATCCCTTATACTGGGACAAAGACACAGGTCAGCTCCAGAGGACCACACATAAACAACAGCGTTCTAATGACTGACACACATTCAGAGGCAGTAAACCGTGCAGGCCATCTGTCAAACGCTCATATCTGAAGGCCAGCCCCTCCCCCCCCCCCCCCTCTCCCTTCCCCCCCAGGGTATAGAACTGTAAATAAATAGACCAGAGCTTCACTAACATCTTGAAAATGGTTTGCACTAAACCCTTATCAACCAAAGAATGTGCCTTTTGTGCCTCTGCACTGCATACGAAACAAAACATGAAATCTTAACAGTGTGAAGAGATAAATAATGTAAAGACAACAGTCCAGGAAGACGCAGTCCGACTGAAGTAAGGGTTGTAATCATACCTCTGTATATCGTGAAAACATAACGTTCCAGTAAAAACAAATGTACACTATAATGAGAAACAGTCGAACAAGCCTAAGTGCTGTTGATTCATTTTAACCCGATTCAACATTGATTTCTAAAGATATAACAATGAAGTTCCTTTGTTTTCTTATTTGTATTCTTCATTGCAATTTTATCTCGATTCCCCAAGACCTCAATGTTTTATAGATTGCGTCTGTTTCCTAGAAGTGATGAAGGGCCGAGATCAACATCCAATATCACGCGGTGCTTGTACGGCTTCACTCCCCGTCAAGGGAGACGAACAATACACACAATGGAATGCACAGAGATGCAGACAGATACTGTTAAATAGAGTTAGACGTGAAGAGACGGTGAGACAAGACCTCAGGCTTCTCCCACAGAGAGATCTCCTGCTAGACCTACATATTAGCATCTCAGCAGTCATCCCCCGTGTGTGAAATGAGCAGGGAGGTGAGATGACATCTTTTCTTACTCTCTGCAGACGGGGAATGGGATGGTTCCCGTCTGTCTGCCAGTGAGGCCATTTGGCCTTACTTCATTTCCGACTCAGAGGACAGCCAGACAGAACGCACCTGGCAGAGACGCAGGAAAGGCTGAAAAATTGGATTGTGCAAGAATACGGACGTTTATTACTCCTCTGGCAAAGCTTTCACTTTTGAACTGCACACACACACTACAGAGATGCATTCTTCCAGAGTAACAGGATGGATGCAGATAGGATGTGACGGGCCGAGGGCTACGATCTATTGGGTCATGAATGGATGTGCTCTACTGCACACAGTAAACCCTCTATTCTGCTGTCTGACCCCATCTCCCAACGCTCACAGTTCTCTCCAACTACAATGTCTCTGACAGCAGAACGTCAGGCTTCATCCACCTTTTCCCTCTTAACTCTCCTTCATTCAATTTTGAAAGATTGAGAAGGGGAGGATTTTTATTTGACTTTATTGAGACTGTGGAAACCCCAGAGAAGGATCCAGAGTGAGGGATGCCATATATAAAAAAAAGCAATTTCAAAAGAAAACAAACAATATCAGAAACTGAAATCAAAGCTGTATATAAACATGGGTGTGAAGCGTACCGTGACTTATGTGTACTGACTGCTACACCCCTAGTATACATTCGTGTCAAATACATATATACAGTATATATTTGCCCAGCTTTGTTGTCCTTGTTCCTAGCTGATATTTCCTGTGTAGAGTGGTAAATTACAGTTAAATGTTCAGAATAGCTTCCTAAATACAACAGTAGTGTTTGTAACTACAGAGGCTGAAAATACAAACAAAAAGTAGCTTCAGCCAGACTTACCAAGAAGAGCGCTTTCTCCTTTGAATAAAACAAACAAACTATAAAACTAACGTCACTATATCTGAGCAATTCAAACCATCATGGACTGTGATTCACCTCCACAATGAAGACAGCCACGCGTGGCGTGAAGCACAGGACGGATGCCTGGAGTGAGCGAGAGGAGATGAAGACTCTTGTGGCACGGTTTCATAAATAGTACGATGTTGAAGGCAGCTGCAACTCCTCCCTACCTCCATCTCTCTCTCTATATCTTTCTGTCCATCTAGTGGTAAATCCGTCTTACATAGCGCCAAACCAATAAATTATATGGATCAAATGTTGTATAAGCCCTGTCTGAAGAGCCTCGTTTGTCATCCAGCTGACTCCACACTTACACAAGATAAAGGACCACCCAGACACACACATAACCACTGTGGTTATAAGAGCCGTGTTCTCGTCTGTGGAGACTCCCAACAAAGCCAAAGGCTTGTTTTAACCAACAGTACAGATCCATTTCTTTTAAAGAAAATATGTAGACCGGATGATATCTAATTCAAAGTCTCTGCTCCGAGAATGGATGAAGGCTTTAAAAATATAACCCGACAATCAAATGAAGCCCAAATGACTTCCTCACCTCCTACTGAATCTAAACCAAAGTGCAGCCTCATTTCCATATATTGACGGAGTCCAGTGTCCCGGTGGAGTAATAAACGGGCCCGTCATCTGGTCTGAGCGGTACAGGGCCACAGCTCTGCCCCTGAAGAGATTAACAGAGTGCCATTAGAGCAGGCTAATAGAATGAGACGGGGATGAAAGCAACACTGACGCGAGGCTAATGTGTATTGAGTGAAAGCAATAGTCTGGGCTGCACGGATGCTACGTGATGCTAATCCAATGAGACGGTATAGAGAGGGTTTGGTAATGCTGTACGCTAACTGTGGTAGATCAAATGGCACAGACCAACAGAGTGTTGTTGAGAGAGAGGAGAGAGAAGTGGAGAAAGACAGAGAAGGTGTGGCAACGTGCTACATGAACAACTAGTGTGTACTCATTGCATGTTGGAAGTAACACACGATTGCTCATAATGCACCACAGAGAAGTAGATTACAGAAGATTACCTTGACCCAGTGAACTTGTGTTGACTAGTCCGATCATCTTCATCCCGGAGTCAGAGCTACGCCCTGCCACGTCACTCTGAAACATCTCAACTGAAAGTAATGTAGCACCCAAAGGAAAGAGCACAGCAGCAGGAAGACACTCTTCAGAGGTCGATCTGTCTGCTGCCTGGCTCTCTCCCTGCATGTGTGCATGTGTGTGTGGTGATGGAGAGAACAGAGCCTTTATGGGTGCGTTTAATATTTGATAGGGCATCTTTTAGGCGCCCCACCCAGTGTGCTGCAAGTGGGTGATGGAAAAATCATGTTTTGGGGGAAAATACACTAAAAAGGAAGAGAAGAAACACATTACAGAGACCCATTTCCAGTACAAATGAGATCTGCAGCAGGGAAAGAGGCTGATCAACTATCCACAATATGGTACAAAGTCGACAGACTAAAGACACTTAATCCTCCCAGCTCAAGACATTTTTACCAACAAGCCAAAGTAGCAATTTTCAGTGTGCATGCTGCAGCCCCCGTAATGTCCTGAGGCTCACCAGAGGGGATGATATAGGGAAACAGACCCTGCCTGGGCCCTCAGCCGCACATGAAAAGTCACTCCAGCAAAGAGGAGTTTGTTGTGGTTCTCAAAGATTCAATGAGAGTTCAATTTCCTCCGACTCATTTCATGGTCGACAGCATACTGGTTTCCAGTCAGTCAACCGTTTTCCGCTGAGTGCCAGTCGTAAAACAATACGAACACTGCCGGCTCCTCCATATTTCCCGTTTGTCGGTACACGCCCTGATAAATCCCAGCAGGGAGTCTGATGCAACCCACACCAGCAGCAATAAAGTCAAAGGAACACTTCAGCTTTTAAATTGCTTCAGATTCGGCTTCCATTAACACGCTTCAATCAAAGACAGCTGTTGAATTTAAAATGCAATTTTCCTACTACATGAGAAGGAGAGATATTTTTGTGTGGTGCTGCATTCATTTAGGATGCACGCACAGAACCAAGATAGTGACAGAGAAAGTCTGAACCAAAATGTATCATACATGAACCGTCCTCATCCATAAGAATAACACTCCTGCCCTCTCTCTGAGGTGTGATGCTGAGCAGTAGAAGTCATGGCAGAACTTGGCAGAATCGAATTATCTTCCCCGTTTGAGCCGCCCAGATGTCCACACACCAATCACCTCTCTCCTCACACGACTCCTCTCTCTCTGCTTCATCGGTCACTTTAGAAATGCTCGCCCTGAACGGACAGACGGGAGAGTATCTGTTCTCTCCTCGGCCTTCACCTGAACCTCACTTTGAGAGGACTGCAGGGCGTTCGACAGCTCCGTTCAATTCTCACCTTCCGATTGGCCAACAAGGGCTACAGCGCAGGTGTCAATCACCGTCAGTGAGGTCATTACAGTCGTTTGTGTAGATGATAGCCGAAGGCCGGGCCGACAGCAGCCCGAGGCCAGCTTTTCTGATGGCATTAACTGTTATCTTTTTCGAGCCATTGCCTCGTGCTGGGTTTATGAGTTCTTATGTACATCTGGTCTGATTAAATTGCAAATTAGATCTTTTTTTTTCTATAATTATGCGTACAGCCTCGGTTTAGACTCAAAATATCCCGTGGGGAACATCGGCACTAATCTCGTCAACAAAGAATCGAGTGCATGTAACGTGACCGTCAAAGAGCGTTACCCCGTCAGTGCAGGCGAGCGGATGTGTGCGATAAACATTCCCTGATAAGCCAAAATCATCTATGAAAAATATCTATTGAAATGTGTATTGGCAGCAACTAGGGAGTAAGTCATGCTGCTGTGAAAACATATTCTATGATCTGTTGGTAAGACATACCGTTAGCATGGTATAACATTTAAATAAATAGTCTGCTTCAAAGCTATGCTGAGAACTTGACAACATTTATACGAAGCACAATATCACGTTTAATTGAAGTTTCATGCTTTTAGATCATAAAAAGTAAAAGGCACATGCATCAGATTATGCACCGCCACCAGAGCGCCTTAAGTGAAGGATAAATCCTTTAGAAGCATGTTTTCTCACATGATTCATGAACACACACACACACGTAGAGTTACGGCCAGTTCAGCAACCTCCTGCATTCCCCCAAAGCTTTCTTTGATACCAGAACAATGACATCACATAACCTTCTGCTGAATCAACGGCTTTTCTTCACACCGACATGCGAGTACATCTGCTACACTGCGAACCACAGGCCTGTCATGAGAGGTGAGAGACGAGGCTTTGGTAAGGCCCTGAATATGAAACGTAGCCTAAATTATAAGCGTTAAATAGATGGTGTTCCCGGTGGATTTATCCTCTGTGAATGGACAATGCACTGCTACTTCCTCTCTGCCCAACTTCCCTCTTTTCCTGCGCCTCCTTCCTGTTCACCCCATCTCCAAATATCCTCTTCAGCAGCGCATGCTTCTGCAGCAACTAGCAAACAGTCTCACATGAAGGCCGGGGGAGAACAAGGCCTCATCGTATCAAATAAGGCCACAGTTCGGGGTTAACATCCATCAAACGCCATACCTTTGTGTCCCGTTTCTCACAGGGATTAGAGCTATAAAGTCAACTGATGAAACTGGAAGGGAACCTATCTAAAAGGGCGTCTGATACAATAGAGCAACCTTTCTACTCCCCGGGGTAAACTGGCTGAATACTCATTGGTGGCGGTTGAGGCCAGATAAACCCCGCTGTGCGAATCGCTTTGAGCACAGAAAGGCTATTGTGCGCAGTGAAGTCCATTACACGGTGACGACAAATGCTGCAGTTTGAGCCCGCCATGCAAACACAGTATTTGAATATAAACGGCACGTCTGTGCAAGTAAAAGTTAACTTTTACCCTCTCTGTCTCCCACACACCAACGGCTTTATCCCAAGCACATAAAGACTCTATATGTCACATGACTCAAAGCCTTAAAGGATGATTGAATGAGACGTAAAGGTGTTGAGCACATACTTCTTTTATCGGTCACGTGGGAACACGTGCTGAAAATACCATGCTTCAGAATCGGCACTCAGTACATGAAACAGTTCTTATGAAGTACCGTCAATTGAAAAATAACGCCGACAATGACAGGAAATGAATGTGACTTATGTGCTTAAATTTATCTGATAAATGTACATACAAAATGTCATTTTTTATCTGATTAGTTCCTACTTGAAGGCCATGCACGCTCATTTAAAGCTATATTATTAGGCGGAGGCGGAAGTTGGACAACGTCAACAATGCACAGTCAGCATAAACGCCCACACACAAGGTGTAATCAGGCCAGGTAAATACACCTGTGTGGGTGCACCGGGGGTATATAGAAGCTTACAATGATGCACATTATTATTATGAAAATAGAACATGACAGTAGGTCACTATAAGGACATGGCTAAATCCCCCCACCCCCCGACAGAAATTTCATGAATGAGCCCCAGAAAGTGTTGTATTTCAGTGTTTACGACATGTCTAGGTAGAGCCAGATTGTTTTTAGCAACTGCTCATTGTGTCTGAACAATACATGTCGTCATCGAGCCAATAACGACACACACCTGCTGCCACCTACCTGCATTGTGTTCACCACGACGCCTGTGTAAACACACTATTTGGAGGAAGAGAACTGAGGGACTCCATCTACTGTAATAGGGCTGCAAACGGATATAATAGAGCAGTTAACCAATGTGCCGTTATCACAATGCAACTAAGGAGATTGTAAATGTACAGAGAAGTCTTTTTTTTTTTTTTTATTCAAATGGCATTTCCTGATCTTTGAGGGACTTTTCTGCCCCCAAGCTCCTGTCAATTATTTTTGACACCGTCAGTGCATCTGAGACCCGATGTCTACACGCTGCTACACATTGAGCTATTCCAAGCCCTTAAACATCTGTGGTCTTACCGAGGCCGACTGATAAGCGTGGCTAAGTATAGCTCCAATGATAGGCCACATACAGAGCAGCGGGCAAGGAGGATCAGAGGAAAGTCAAAGTAAAAATCAAGTACACCACAAAACTAGAAGCACACTGCATTAACTTGAGTGGCCAAATCTCAGCTAGATCCCTCATCTTACAATAAATGAGCGAAGAAAGAAACCACAACTCGCAGTAAATACAACACCGAGAGTGTAAAGGATGCAGAAAGTTCATGTCTGACAGTTTGAAAAAGGTTGTGTATCACCTACCTTGATCTACACTCCCCGAGTCTGTCATTTCTGGCATTGCCAGACAAATTACTCCACACTTTTCTGTGTTGTAAGTCACCAAGTTTAGCATCATGCAAACACACACTTTGACATCTTATCTGTTGGCCCTCAAAGTCATATTACAGTGTGTCAGGAATGAGTACTATGCACAGGGTAATGGGCATGAAGTGTATCTTCACACTAGTCAGTAGGGTTAGGGCACAGAGGAAATCAGGCAGACAACAGACACAGTCATGGGAAAAACCCTCACATATTGAACTGCAATTTGGGGGGGGGGGGTCCACATAGTGGAGACATTCAGCTGTTGTTGGGGGGGAAATCAGATTGTAAACACACCCTCAGCCAAGGTGGCGCTACAGGACCTATACGCCAACAGGTGCCTGAGGAACACACACATGGATTCTGCGTGTATGCGTGTGTGTGTTTTAACACACACCCCCCCCTACCCAAAACACCAGGGATGTCCATCTCACTTACACTAAGGGCTATCAGTCATGCCTTATCCTAATTTGTGCCGGCACGTTGATGCCATGGCGCTTTGCACCGTCTGGGCTGTAATAGATCACAGCCTAAAACGGTACACACACACACACACACACACACACACACACACACACACACACACACACACACACACACACACACACACACACACACACACACACACATATAGTTATGAGACTTGACTGACAGCAACTTCAGTTGTGGTATAAAAATATGAATATGTGAGGCTGCACTGCTGCGTGGTATAAAAACCCTGGTTAAATTTGAACTCCTGTCTGAGTGGAGAGTGAACGCTTGCATCTTGAGTTACCCTTTAATCCTGACATGTGCACAAGGAGCAACCATCTCAATGGTGTCTCTCAGACAAGTTTGAGTTCCCCTCAAGTCTTTAACTACAGAGACATGCAGACAGACTGTGTCTGACATGGTGAAAGACTGCAGAAACACTCCATTAATCTTCCAATGCATTCTACATTATGGTAGCAGTGTGCACAACTGCTGCTGTATGTTGTTATATAACATGCAACTTTTGAATATGCTCAATACATAAAAGCCCGGTCATTGTCATTCAGGGTACAGTAACTTATTCCAGGGCATGTTATGGCGGAAGGTTTATTCGTACAATATATATATAAAGTCAGTAAACATTTCCTACACAGTAAATTTAATTGTCTTCCCATAATTTCACAATCATAACAAGGCATATGTGACCGGATACATGCGCAACATGATTGCACTTACCTGAATTAAAGCATGTTTACAGCCTCAACGATGGGTCAGCAAACAGTCCGATTGTTCTCTTGTGAATGACATGTTGTCTCTGAACCTCATGGTTCATTGAAGTAGTGAAAGATAGCAACGTCCAATGAAAAGCTTCATATAAAGTCTGCTTTGTAACTATGTGGAGTCCTGTACACTTAAGACGAGCTAACTGGGAAAACAAAGACACAACATGGTGGGAATTCCTGGCATTTCCATAAAGTACTTCCACTTTAAGGTCAAAAATAGCCCGAAGCTACTGTATCACTGAGCCGTTACTGATGGTACCGCGCGCACTACCCGCAAAGCGAGGGGGAAGGAGTAAACGGACGTGTAAATGCGGTGAAATCCTCATGCAAAAACATAGTCCCAAGTCTTGAAGATGAAGCGAACACAGCAGACGAGCACACGGTGCAGAATGACTTCCCAAAGCACTTTATCTGACACCGTCCTCTCGCTCCCAGCTGGGCGGAGCGTTCACAGACACCACCTGGGTCTCAAAGGGTGACAATCAGTGCTAAGCCCAAAGTACTTGTTTGTTTGTCTACATCTGTGTACTATTTTTGGGGAAGTTGTCTACATGTCTACCGTTTTTTTTCCGGTTAGTTAATTGAGTCGGCGTGTGTCGAAAAGCTGCATTCACCATATATGCAAATGAAGCTTGTAGACGACAGCCTTCCGGCTAGCCGTCGATGTGACGTCAGACTATAATAAGAGACCGCGTGCACGGATACTACACCACAGTAATGATCACAGTGCTGTAAGAAGTACTCGTCTTTTATTTACTTGAGAAAATAAATATCAAGCCCACAGTGCAGAAATACTTTGATACAAGTACAAGTTATATCCTGCATTTAAAATGTTATGTAGTAGCATTACTATATCGACTACTTAAAGCACAAGTTTAAAATCATTGGATTATGATTCATGATTATTGATGCATTCAAGTCATCACTCAACAACTGTTGATTGTGGAGTTATTTATTTATACATTTTATATATATCAGAATGTATCCGTTGATTATAATTTGTATTATTAATCTGAATTCTGATTCACACACTTCCCAGCAGTAACTACAGTGATTCAAATCAACCCCTCTTTTACCATCTGCAACAATAAGTACACATTATGGCATAATTATCATACAATATACATACCATACATAAAATAAATTTAATTCAGTATAAATTCGAAATACTGTATTTCTACATTGTGGTATTGCTACTCTTACTTACATAAAGTATTGCATTACTTATTTCACCTCTGGTTGTAGCAGCAACAGTGGTTGTGCAATGTATTATTCTTAGTATCATTCTCTGAGGTCTTCATATTTTCTGATTACAATATGTTCGCCTAATAGCAGATGTTTGTTATCAAGGATAGCCTATATTACTTGTATTACCTTTTTATGTTTTACTAATTCATGTTATATCTTTCATGTTTTCTCCTCAATTTGATATTTAATGTTCCTTCCGTACTATGAGAGGATCTTACGCAGGGAAAATGTCTAAAACTTGGTTTAATTTAATACTCTAAGAGTTCAAAAAAACTACTTTAAACGATGGCCTTCCTTCAAGGAGGAAAACAACAACAACAACAACAACTGACAGATGATTCTGACAAAATTCATGTTGTGATTTTACCTGTAGGCTCACAGAAGTTGGACCAGTCATACGGGGGAAATGTCATTGATCAACATAACCACTAGAGTGCAGCCTTTTCCATATTATTGCCTTTGAAAGTTCATATTTTCAGATGTGTCGTTCCTTATATCCTTTTCCCTTTGCGTGTGTTTGCATGTGTCTGAAATATGAAGAGGGTTTGAATGTGAGACAGACAGAGCAAAGAGAAGAAGTGTGTGTGACCATATGTTCCCTCTGGCTAGTAAATATTTCTGTAATGCCAACTTCAATGAAAACCAACCCACTTTCCCAAACCCCCCCCCCCCCCCCTCCCTCTTTCAGCAAGCACAGCTCTTTGTACTTTTCCCATACCTCAGCAACATCCAACTGCACAATGTCTTCAAGTAACGCTGAGTTCAGATACCTGTGCACTCACTCAGCCGCAATCAACAAGGAGCCAATGCGAAAGGATGAAAGTCAGACAGACGAGGGGGGGGGGGGGGAAGCAGAGGGGAGGGGTTAGATATGGCAAGAATGTAAAAATAGATGGAACAAATGAAAAGAAAAGACTGCTGAAGAGGGCTGTACAAAAGGAATACACCCTCACAGGAGCCGGTGAGACGGAGTCAAAGATATCTGGCAACAAGGAAAAGAAGGAGAACACCAACAAGGGAATAACACGAGAAGAAAGGCGTGACAGAGGCCCAGGTAAGATGTTGTTTTTTCAAGCAGCCAGGGGATATCGAATGACTTGTTCGACTATAATAACTTCCTCGACTGAATTGTCCTCTCAGTGTAACTCTACCCTCTGTTTCCTCTGTGATGGAAAATGATTGTTTTCGTGAGACTCAATGAGCTGCATTGCTTCCCGCTGCATTATCTGAATGACTGGAAATGGAGTAAAAGCCTGTAAATGACACCACAAAAGAAAGACGGGAAGAAATGCATCTAATAATGGAGCATTATTAACTCAGATGTAATTGATATCACGAAGTGTAAAGGTAGATGGGGGATGCTGCTGGAAATAGATACCAATGTGTATAATTTGTCTCTTTCAGTCTTGTATGTGTTCTACAGAGATATCAACCACAGCTATGTCTGCGTGATCAGTGTGAGTTCAGCTCATATTTTCCTCCGGTAGCTCACTGGATGTTTCAGCCATGAACCTGTTGACCTGTGCCTTGTTTCTTCTCCTGAGTCTTCACTCTTGTGCAACCATGGTAAGTCGAACTTACTGACACAAAGCTGAATAAACATGATGACCTGCGATAGTTTCATCAGCAGATCACATGGATATTTTTGGCTGTTTGTTCGTCCAGTCTTCAGGAATGTTTTGTGATGGGTGTTTATTAAATAGCATCTCATGACCTATTGAAGCGTGGCTCCAGTATTTTGGGTCAGCATTGCACCTGTTTCCCATCTCATCTGGTAGGACATTGGGGGCAGATGTGGTCCTGGCGCCGACTACAAAGTTTTTGGAAAAAAGTTTTGATTTGGGGCGTATGAAGGAAGATGGATATGATATAGAAAGCATACCATTTTATTGTGGTTTCATTTGATGTTTGTTTTTTTTAATCATTTACAGTACACATTTTTTTATGACTTAGATTTGATAATAAGCCTCTTCACCTGTGATGCATCACACCGATGAAAACATATATTATTGGCATGTCGTGAGGACACATCATGTTGGCTCTTGATCCAAAGTTTAAGACAAGTTTTACTTGTTAATGATAAGTTTATACTTGAGTTTAGTGCATGCCTGTGGAATGACATGAAAGTAAAACCTTGATTCCTTCAGCTGTACCTAGAACATGATAGGAAACCTGTGCGTGTGTGTGTGTGTGTGTGTATGTGTGTGTGTGTCTCAGGGAGGCAGAGCTCAGCGCAGACAGAGACAAGCTGAGGAAAGCCTGAGACCATATATTGGCAGAGTAGAGCCAGGTGAGACTTTAATGTACAATACAGTGGAGGAATGCCATTTTCTGCCTGCATCTCTTATAGACACGGTAAGTTCTGTTTTTGGGTATTTGTTATTTTTCCAACATCCAAAAGATCATCGTCATGCGGCTGCAGCAGATATTTTATATAATTTCAGAAAAGCTTTGTGAGCTGCTGAAATGCCACAGTCCAGTGGGATCTTGGTGCCAGGTAGTTCAGGAAAATGGAGTCCTCGTCCCCAAGTGTGTTTGTCCTCAGTCCTGTCCACGGTAAACACAGCACAATTTTCTTTAATTGACCAGCAAATTTACTCAAATGTATCCTTCATTTGTAAGTTGCTTATTCACCGAATTTGGATTTGTTAGTGAAACTTATATGAAACAAAAATACGTTGATTTTGGGATGAAATCATGAAGTAGAGCGGTTTATTTAATCCAGCTGTGCACCTCACAATACAGTTTTGTATGTAAGCACTGGCTCATGTGATCAGGCAGAGGGCACCAGTGTGCAGTGTTCTGGGAAAAACCTATGGAAATGAGTGTTTGCTGCATAAAGAAGCCTGCAGAAAGAGACGCCGCACCGGACTGGCTCACACAGGAACCTGTCTGGGTAAACACACACACACACACACACACACACACACACACACACACATATTAGATATTACACACCATTTCCACTGTGTACTGCAGCCTGCCAAAGCAGCTCTCTTATCTTTCTTGATCAGTCCCAAAGGCTAGATGCACTGAGGAGGAGTTAAACCAGTTTCCATATCGCCTCCTGGACTGGTTTCTGCTCCTGAGTCGTATGGGGGAGTCCTACACACCTGCTGCTCCGCCCCAGAGCTGCCTCAGCCACGCCCAGAGGACACAACTAGCACAGGTAGCTGAAACTTCACACTTAAAGCTCAATGCTTTTTGTCTTTTTCCCTTTACTTTAGTGTGTTATATATTTTATTGTACATGTAGAAGGTCCGTAGAGTTGTAAAACTGAAGTCCACGCCCAAAAGGGGGTTACTCTCCCCCTCAGAAACACTGCTCCTGAGCCACCTGAAACGGCTCAAATTAATTTTGTCTTCACTTCCGTAACGTAGTGAGTCACTATGTTACACATTTGCATAATACCTCCGACCGGCTAGTTTGGCAGTACCTCTAACCAAGCCAGAGCGACGGGAGCTGGAGCTCAGTCCGAAGAGTTTGGTTTGCAGCCGTCGTGTCCAGAAGACGCTGTGTTCAGCTCTGCGAAAGGAAATGTTCTTTGTATGGACCACCAAAGAAAGATGACCTGAAGGACAAGTGGCTAAGCTTAATTTATAATGCATTTCTGGTCTATTTTCTTCGGCGATCGCCATCGAAGTGTAAATAATATGAATTTTTACATATCAAAGAAAATTATAGCGAAAAGACCAACAACAAAGATCAACATCACCAAGCGTACTTGGTTTGAAACCAAAAAAACACTATTTAAATGCTATGTTTTTACGTAGCATTTACAATTTAGCATTGATGAGGCTCGTGTTTGAGGAGGTGTTTGAGGACCCAACTCCATTTGTTGTGGAGTTGCAGACAATCCCCATCCCCAAGGACCTGTCGTCCCAGTGTGAGAGACCCTCAAAGGAGGAAGTGATTGTCCGCCATGTGTCCCGCTTCAGTCAAGGAGCAGCCTGAAGCCAACATTCTGACCAGCCGGATCACGAAACTCCCTACGTTTCCGAAATACAACACACGACGGGACGGCGACCCTCATGTGCCGTCCTAAAAAGTAACCGCTGACAAAGTTACGGTAGGCGAGAGGCCGGTATCGCCTGTATGGAGAGTCATTGAAACATTTGATTGTAGATTTAAGGTATGGAACTTTTGGAAACTCCTCCAAGAGCATTGAACAGATCCCCTTCCAATTTGGTCACCAAAATCTCAAGACATTGTGAATGTCTTTGCGTTACGTGGTTGACCAATCACAACAGAGTGGGCTCGCTGACCAATCAGGGCAGACTAAGCCTTTCTGGAGAGAGAAACAGGTGCTCGGACAGACCGTTTCAGGGTAAGAAGAGGTGCAGCAGGACAGCCGGGATCGGAAAAACAAGGTGTTTTTGAGCATGTAAACATGTTGTAACAGTAACTTGAGAGCATAATATGTCCCGTTTAAAGTGAGCCCAAGCATCAGACTCACAAACACTAAACATGCACCGAAGGGGAGAAGATATTTAGCAAACTAAATATGATTTATGATGATGCAAAGGAAATCCATTACAACATGTAATACAAAAGAAACCATAGCCAGATGAAGAATATGAGACCACTTTCACTCCCAGTGTAACCAGACACTGAACATACAGTTGTTTTACTCCACACTGTCATCGTTGTCCAGCAAGAAATCAATGCTAACAACCAACTGGAAGTGGCGAGTTCTTGTGTTGCTTGTGGTGTGGTCGTCAACAGAATGAGACAGGGGCTTTCATGAACACCATTTATAAATAGGATTTGGTCAATCGTCACTGAATTATTCAATAAGATGACGCATGAAGGGATAACTTAACATTCTCACGTCCAACCACCTTGACCTCCTGGCCTCCAATGAATTAAAAGAAAATGTTTGCATTATTTTTGATGAAATTACATACTTTTTGAAATAAAAAAATGTTTGTGGTCCTTCAAATGATGTGCATTGTGGCTCATTTTAAGATGTTATTCATTCACTCTGGCATGGACAGAAATTAGTTCTCAATGTAAATGCATTCGAACACGCACACAATGACAATGCTAACATGCTGCTGTTTAGCAGGTATGTTTCGTAGTTTAGCGTGTCGGCTTGCTTATTACCTGTAAATGCAAAGTGGGCTACAACGCTAATGGGAATGTCATGAACTTTGCAGGTATTTGGTCGTTTCATTTTGACCTGATGGTGGCATTGCATGAAACGTCATGGGATCACAAAAATAATTTACATTCATCAAGACCTTGAATGTCAACTTTCATGGCAACCCATCCAATAGCTGGCAAAGCGTATTTATTTCATCTATTGCCGTATGAATTCTAATAAGCAGACTTATTTCCACCATTACTTTTTATCTCTCTCACTCTCTTTCTTCAGCAAACATTTACCGTACTGGATAAGAACAACGATGGGAAGTTGAGCCGCAGGGACCTGACGAAGCTGCGTTACAAGAGGATGCCACTGGAGCATTGTGCTTCACCATTCTTTCAGTCAGTCCCTCCTCCAGCAGCGAACGCCTCTGAGAATTTAGCTTTAACAAGTGCAAATTATAAGATGATTGACTTAGTTGGCTAACCTTTGAACTAATTGAATATCGGCATGTTTTTTTCTGAAATGTCAGAAGCACTATAGCATTCACATATATCTACTAATGATACATTTTTAGTGTTGCATGTATTTTCAGGAAGCCCATAGCATGGGAGATGAAAAAAAACAATGATTACATGGCCTATTTGATAAGTAGGTGAAATGATAATCCTACACCATAAGGTGACTGAGTAGTCAATAACGTTAGGGCAGTGTTGCTCCCCGTGTTCATGTCACCATCCCCTCATGTCACACAAATGTTCATAATGTGAACCTTCTGTCTCTTGCAATATGTTACTTTCCTGCTAATTACTGAAACACCGAGGGTTAAAATTGTCACACGGTGATGCATTTCGCCCCCGCTCTGTGACCAAGTTGCACCTCCCACCATGCTGTTCTCCCTGCACGCCATCTATCTATCCATTCATCCTCCATGCCAACACCCGCTTCCTGTGTCCTCCTCCCCTCCGATCTCACGACCACACCATCTCTCCATCATCTTACTCCTCCTCCATGTTGGAGCACTTCTTTCCCCCTTCAGTGCTTCCTACTTTCATCTTCAAATACACTTATCCTCTGCTTCCTTCTCTGTCAATCCTTTCTTCATTTTCACTCATTCTTTCATGCTTCCATCTCTCCCCCTTCTCTACCATCCGCTCGCCCAACCCCCCCTTTTCCCCTGCCAGTCTGCAGTGACAGGTTTTGTGGGAGTAGGGCTGGCTGTGTCAATGTCAAGCCATTCCCAGCAATGATAATGTTTATTACCTTATGTTTATTATGTCTCCGGCTGCCCATGAATTAACACAAATTGAAGGAGTACCCTTCAGAGATAACACTGCAGGGTGAACTGAAAGACAACGGCTGTTGAAGAGCCCCAATGCAGTTGTGTCCATACACTTTATACCATCTCCATCTACATCTGTCATGTTGTGTAAGCACGTAGCACGTACATGGGTCAATGAGAGCGTGAATGAATGCCACGTCATGAGGTCACCACGTGTTGTACTGTGTTGTGTTTGCAGGTCATGTGACCGTAACAGGAACAGGAAGGTGACCCTGCGAGAGTGGACAACCTGTCTGGTGGATCTCTCCGAGGCCTGGTTCTACCGATTTATGTGTGAGTCAAAACTTTTGCCCAATGTTATTCTAATTCCTCATGGTGACAGATGAAGTAGATGAAGGTTATAGCTTACTTAAAGTTTTTACTGCATATATTTTACCGATTAAAAGTAGTCTACTGCGTTTCATGCTGTAAGACGGGATACTTTATGGTGCATGTTCTTCCATACATTTTTGCTTCAAGTTTTACTCTTTAGGTCGAAGTCATGAACCATCTGCTCAGAAAAATCATTTCCTGTATGTTGATTACACTCATTCATTAAGCCAGCAATTTAGTGTTGCACATCCATACATTTTTTAGGATTTCCGAGATGCAGATTATTGTTATTATAAGCACATAAGCCAATTGTCAACAGCATTTTTAGTTTGTCTCTACCAAACCGAAATGATATGTTCTTTTGTTTGTTGTATTAACAGCAATGAGAATGGGCTCCCGCAAGCTGTGTCCCACAATCAAAGGGAACTCTACCTTTGACATGAAAAACGGCCATGAACTCCTTCCTGCATGTCTTTTAAACTGTTAAGAACTTGCTGGAGACAACATCGTTACAGTTACCTGATTTAAAAGCTACTGGATGGCATCTCGACACACTGCTCTCGCGTCTGTTTCACGCCAGTGTTGCGGCTCGTAACACGGTGATTTATAACCTCATCAAATTTGAACGTCTGCTGGTTGTGTGTGCATTCGTGTGTGTAAATAAATGTCTGGACGAACTGACCGCCAGTCTTGTTAATTACATGAGCTGACATTTGTATATTTGTATTGTAAAAGAGCAGAGACGATTGGCAATATTGAGTAATTGCATGGCATGCTTTGAATAACCAATTAGAAGGGGGGATGACAGCGTGATGTTCACTGAATGACAAGATGGGAAATGAAGATAAAGGGGAAAAGAATCGCTTCGTATGGGATGACGTGACCAGAGAAGAGACAAAGGGAGGGGGTGAAGGGGAGAAGTAGAGGAAAGTGTCATAATGCACTGGAGGAGAGAGAGGGAGGGAAGGAGGGAAGCAAAGTGACTGAAGGAAGGAGAGAGAAGTATAAAGTGTGTTTGTGAAAGATGGGAGGAGGTAATGCATTGTAAATGGGAGTTGAGAGTAATGGAGTAATGCATAAAAAATGGATCAGAAATGAGGGAAAGACTGAGAACGGAGAGTGAGAGGGGGGAAGGGACGGCTGAGAAAGCGGGAGGAACTGAGGAGAAGAGGAACTGCGAGGAAAAAGGTTTTGATGCTGCAAAACATTTCCTTTACAGTCAACTCTGTAAATAGCATCACTGAGCAGGATGCGGAATAAACACTTGACCTCTGTCAAGGTAAAAAAAAAAACAGAATTGCATGATTGACTGACTTTCTGTTCATACCTACCATCTATAATACATGCTGCTCTAAAAACTCTTGTTGCATCTTGTTTGTTTTCCTCTGGTTCGTGTGGGAATGTGTGTTTTACTTGTGTTGGCGCTACAAGATCAATAGGGGGGGGGGGGGATGTGCTCCTGTGGCCTGCGGTGGTTTCTTTGGTGTGACTGGTTTCTCTGGACTAATTAGCCTTCACATTTACCATGCCTGAAGGATGACGGGGAGTGAGAGAGAAAGACATTGGAAAAGAAGATGAAGAAAAGGGGGGGGGGGCGAGATTTTAGTGCTCGATGTGAGATGCAGATCAAGTGCAGACGCGAGGCAAACGAGGATGTCGTGCAGAAAGAAAGTGCATCATCATGAATATCAAAACAAGATGTTTTCATTCCATCACATTTTCACTCAAAAACGTTTGATGACGTGGAGTGCACCACTGGAGGGCTGCAGTTGGTCTTGGCATAGGGAGGGAAAACAAGTCTACACTGGGTGAAAAACAAGGCGAGAAGAAAGAGCGAAAGCAGAGAGATTAACTGACGTGGACCTTTATTTGCTAATGATGAGTGACCTGCGGAACGGCAAGCTGTTGGTGCTGTCCCTCCACTGCGTAAAAATACAACGTCTGTGCCCCCGCTACCTCCAACAGCTAACATCTCTCCTCAATCGCTCCTTTCTTCCCCAAGGAACTACTTCCTTTATCCCAAAAAATAAATAAAGCGAGCTGTTGGGGCCACCCCTGGAGGTCCAGCACAGCCTACACACACCTCCTCCTCCTTTCTTTGTGTGTCTTCATACCCCCCTCCATGTGCTAATAGATTCCCTCTCATTACCTCTGGACCACCATCTCCACCTCCTTCCATCCCCCCATCCAAACACAGAGAGGGCAGTTGTAGATTGATCCATCTAATCCTACCGTGCCTTCCTGTCACACACACACGCACACACACCGTTCACCTCCTCACATGTCACACCCCATTTGGATATTAGAGCAGAGACATATCTGTGTGCCACCCACCTCTCTAACCTTGTTCTCTCCCCTCCTCCTCCTTTTGGTGCTGATCAGAGATCTGATCTGTGATGGCTGGCTTGCATCATTCTCTCTCTCTCTCTCTCTCTCTCTCTCGCTCTCTCTCTCTCTCTCTCTCTCTCTCTCTCTCTCTCTCTCTCTCTCTCTCCCCTGCCCAAGGGACTCTGACAGCACAGGAGCAGATGGGCGACTGGTGATGACATGTTGTTAAAAATAAGGATTCCTGTTAACCCGTTGTCAGCCAGCACACCCTCCCTCATGTCCCCCCATTTCATCTCATCTCACTCTGTCAATTTCTCATTATCGCTTCCTCTCACTGTCAGTCACCCTTTCTCTCTTTGCTCGTACACCACTGTCCATGTAAGCTATTACTCAGTGCTAAAGCCAACTAACTGTGGCAGTGAAAGCACGCAGCCCGAGACCCCCCCGACCCCAAGAACATGATATTCAATACATGGTTGTCATAAAGACGGCCCCGCTTGCATTATGCATGGCTTGTAAGCAGACATCCATAATAGATGAAAAGGCCAGTTTTGCAGTTTCTTTTCATGCAATTATGCCAAATGAAATTTGACCTCTCACTTTCTGTCGCTCTCTCTATCTGCGTATGGAGTTTGTCCGGCGACTGTATGTCGATCAATTATTTAAACGGCAACACAAGAGGAGAGGAGCTGTGCGGATCAAAAGAAATATTCAGGCCAGTCACGATGGCGGTGAAACAGAGGGAAAGAGGAAGCGTGTGAGAGCGTGTGAGTGTGTGTCACTCAAGCTTGTGCATCCGTTCCAGGTCTGACAGATGTCCGACAGATGTCCGAAGTCTGACTACAACGTGTTTCTCAAATCACAAGGAAAAACTGGATAAAAGTTGTTGGAACGCAGCTCATACACAAAGTTGTACGTGTGCAGTAATCTCTCGAAGGTTAATCGCCATCCAATCTTCAAAAGACTTTCGGAACTTCTTAGGGACTGCAAAGTGGGCCAGCGAACGGAGAGGGATACAGACTGGTGGCTTTGAAAGAGAGTCCAGCAAAGGGTCCTCATTCAAAAAATATATCCCAGTTGTGATAGAGTTATTAATAGCGCTCATGTGCCATATTTTTTTTATTCTTCTTTGAAGTAATGTTGAGGACAGAGAAAGAGAGGAAGGGAGCGAGGGGGTCTATCCGATGTTAACCTCCGGTCAGACAATATTCCCTCAGGGTGGAGTGGGTCCCATTCAGAGTGACCTCAATAGCCCTACACTGAAGTACCTGCTGAATGAGTGAGAAAAGGCCCCATCCCAGAATGGGAGAGGGGGGGGGGGGGTTAGCACACAATGTGGCAAGCCTCTTTCTATTTTCCTAATGATATTGATTAAAGAGCTCAGGAGAGAGAGAGAGCCGTACATGAGGCCCGCCATTGTGTGGAGATGAGAGGGCTGCTGGGGTTGGAGAGCTACTGATATGAATGCTCCCAATCCTCTGAGGTCTACACTCGGCCTAAAGGTGGAGGACCTCAAGCCTTCGATATGGATGTGCATATACGGACTTTATAGCCTTTGTCCAGTTCAATACATTGTGCCCTCACTACAACATGCAGATGCACAGATTTTTTTTATTTCAACTCTACAGTCATTAGGATGCACTCTGAAACCAAGCCTCAGGCAGAAAATACAATCTAGCAAATGCTAGTATGCCAGACTGAAATCAAGACTGCAAAAGCTTAGATACAATAAAATATGCAGAGAGAGAGAGAAAGTGAGGAGATGTATTGTTTAAAGGGATGTCTGTACAGTAAATAAGCTATTAGCTAAGCTATTCGCTAACCAGCTCAAAGACTAGAAACAGGGGGAAACAACGCACATGGGAGCAGAAATCGCTGTAGGTTTAGGCATTAAATCTATCATTAGGTAAAGCATCATGTTTCGGTCAAAATAAACTCTTTCTGACAAAAAGCCCTGACGGTAAACTTCTCCTATGTACAGAAACAACTAGCATGGCACTGTTGTCTCGCGCATAACCCCCAGATATTTTGACTCTACTTTGGTTTTGTACTGATTAAACAAACAACAGATTATGTGGTAATTAGTGGTGGATTTTGTTACCTTAAGACAGACAGGCTAACTGTTTATGCCTGTTTCTGGTCTTCATGCTAAGCTAAGCAATAGCATTATCTGGCTCCAGCTTCACAGTACAGATGTGAGAGATGTACAGTATTGATCCTTTTGTAGAATTTTGCAGAAGAATTTAACGATTTAAACTTAGTTTAAGTATGCATAGGATGTAGTTAACATTGTATGCAAGCAGGTAAACATGAATAGTAAATGAGGATTATGTATTCTAGTTTAGTCTTTAGCTTTTTGTCAAATTATGTTTGGTGATATGCAAGTATAGCATTTTGCTGCACTGTACTTTCATTTTTGGAAACTTGAAGACCTGATCCCTCAATTTATTCAAAACTACATGCACCCTAAAATCCACTGAAATCCCAAAGAGATGTTACTCACATTTGACAAATAGCATACATTTTTAATGTGGCTCAAACTTGTAGCTACATTTATATTTGAGCTCTGACATGATGCACTATACAAAATGATATGAGATAAGTCATCAAATCATGAGTATACAACTATGTAATGATGATTGTGCATCCTCTTTTAATTTTTTTTATTTCCTCTTTCTTTTGAAAAAATTATTTTCAAATGTATTCATTCAATGGAAAAAGATGAAGGCTAAAATATGTTTTATGGTACCGCAGCACTGTTTGAAACATGTAGAAAGTTCAATTTTACTCTTTTTATTTGACTTTGTGTAGTTTTTAATTCAAGCACAATACACATTTGCATAAATCCATAAAGCCTCTGATAGGCTGTCCTTCCACATAAACAGGCAGTCTAAGCACCCGATTGAACAATCGATAAGGGCACAAGGACAGTGTAACCTCCAACACGCTGTCTGAAGCCCTCTCCTGCAGAAGTTATCAGCCAGAGAATGGTTAATGGAGGCTATTTAACTTTTACATCACCTCCCCTTTCCCTGTACTGCTCTTGACAACTCTCTCTCTCTACCTCCCTCTCTCTCTCGCTCTCTCATCACTCTCTCCCTCTCCCTTTCTCTCTCTCTCCTCATCACCACCCCCATTCAGCGACCTCACCGCCAGCCCCCTCACACTCACCCACTCGCTCTCAGATTGCACACACAGATACACAAACACACACACACTCACACATGAGCCCATTTGAATTGCAAGTGAGCTCTGTTAAACCACCAGAGGAGGTAAACAGAGAGAACAAGTGAAAAGAAAAGGAGGCGGAAAAAACAGTGACGGAAGGAAAACGAGAAGAGAAGAGAAGAGAGGGACACGGGCTCCAGTGACCGGATGACATTCACACAGTGTCAGGACAAGCCTCCACGTGTGAAGGACCAGACAGAGAGTGAGGGGAGTGTCTGGGGAGCCTTGCACCGCAACAGAGCTGAGACAGCCCCGAAGGGACACCTGAGCCCTGAGGAGACACCTCCTGAGGTAGGGAGTGAGCAGCACCCCATGGGAGACGGAGTCAGAAGAACACCCAACAGCAACCTGCTGTCGCTCCTCCTCTCTTCGCGACCGGCTCTCATCCCCTTCTCTTCCTCCTCCTCCTCCTCCTCGCTCCCTCTCTCATTTGATCCCATCCTTCACTTCCTGCGCAGGAGAGGGAGAGCGTGCACTGAGAGAAGGTAAGGATGCATGTTGTTGTCCTCGCAGAGCACGAGTGTGTGTGTGTGTCAGCGTCTCATCTTTCAATATTTAAGTCAGCAACTTGTTCTTTGGATCAGTTCTTTGTGTGTGAGTGTGTGTGTGAGTGTGTGTGTGTGTGTGGCTATGGAGGGTTTAAAAAAAAGCTGAGACAGATGCGGGGCACTTTTCATTTGTTGCAGGATCGTTTTCATCTTGACAGCATGTTTTAAAGGCCGTGCTCATCTGTTATGTGTATTTTATTGCTCACTGTGTCTGTCTTTTCTCTCTCGACGACCAACGATTCTCTTGTCATTTGAAAGGAAAAGTATGACTGTGGAGTGGGTCAGTGATCGCAGAGAAAGAGCAGTCATAAAGTAAGCATCGAGAAAGGGCACGATACTGTACCAAAGTGTGAGAGATGCAGGCACAAAGGGACAATGAAAGTAAAGAAGACAGGAGAAGGGTTAAAATATTCAAATGTAGATGCAGCGCGGTAGAAAATCAGCCGTAAAATCCTATCAAGTTCCATGGTCATTGCATTTTTCCCCGCCATCATCTCGTCAACCCCCACCATGAACCGCAGGCCGGTTCTTTGCTCGTAGTAGTTTGGGGGGGGGGGGGGGGGGGGGGGGGGGGGTGGACAACGGATCCTGCAGGGACCACCCCATGCCATTTAATCTGTCCCTGCCCACAGATAACAGAAGGCAGATGGTCCTGCCAGAGCACAGGGAGATAGAAGATAGTGGATACAATGTGCAGACAGATAGCACACAGCACTCAACCTGCACCTCTGAAACTGAGCCTGCATCAACTTCTAAATGAGGGGGCCAAACGAAGTGAAGAGCAGGCAGTCAAAGAAGGGCAGAGAGGGAGATAAAGAAAAAAGACAAACAGAGCAGCGATGAAATATCTTTCATTAAAACCCAAACAGTATTTTTGCAGTAGGTCGGCAGTCTGGGATACACATATTGGAAAGAGGGAAACTCGTCAAAAAGAAGGGGGAAAAAAAGAACAGAGAGTGAGAGGGACCATCAAAGTCATGAGCTCCTGTGTTTAAAGGGGAGTGTGTATTTATTTATAGAGGGCGGTGGTTAAGTTCACTGAGCTCCCTCTCTCTGTCAGACCCAGCCTTTTTTGCCTTATGAAAATTCAATTGGCCATAATTTGCTGAGGAGCCGTATGCATATTTCATCAGCGGGTGCGTTTTGAAGAAACAAGCCCGCCAAGCTTTTTTTCTTCATTTTTATCAAGACTGAACGAGGGGGAGTGTGAGGGTGTGCAGCCGTCTGGTAACATGTGACGCATTAGACACATTCGACATGGGGGCTAAAGTAAACACCAATCAGCTTCATGTGTCTGGCTAAAACACCGTCACAAATTCATTGGGACCTTGTTGCGTGGGTTGTTGTTTTTTTCTCCCCCTCTGATTCCAATCTTCTCTTTTCCAGTTGCACTTTCTCCTCTTTTCCTTCCTCTGTCTCATTCCCTCTAATTACTGATCCAACATCCTCCTCTTCATGCTCTCCATTTCCACAGCCTTCTCTTCCTCAGCCTCCCCTTCCTCCCTCCCCTCCCATTTCAATCTGCCTCTCTCCCGCTGCATGTCTCTCAGTTAAAGCTTTATGGGTCGTTCACTCCCTCCCCACTCTTTCTTTGCAAGGATAATGAGCAGGCGCCTCTCTGCGACTTTGTAGCTGTGCGACGGTTTGTGAGTTTGGATCTCTGCGCGTCCCGGGGCCCGAAAGACTCGGATGTGCAGTCTAGCCGCCTCCATACATGGTTCCACTGTGATTGTCATCTGATCTATAGGGCACAGCACTGACATAATACACCTTGTTAGAGGAAGGCGGGGAGTGTGTTTGTGAAGACTCTGTGACTTTGAACAAATGTCTTTTCTCTGGGGGTTGAAAGAGGAACAGTGAGACCTGTAATCATCCTATCCACTATCACTAAATCCCAGCCACACACACAATCACACGCACACGTATATAAATATACACATGAAAAAAAAACAGGAGAAAGAAAAACAGTAAAAGGGTGTGAAATAAATAGCATACAAGCTAGAGAAGACACAGACACAGAACCATACTCGCTCTTGTTCGGCGTTTCTTGCTGATTGAATCTGACTGCATCTGAGCACCTCCAGGTGTTGTTTGTGCACCTCGCTCCACATCAGCATGGCGTCACTTTTCTCCTGATAAAATGGCTGCTGAGACCCACGATGAAAGATATTTGGAGAACAGATTCATTTGAACACCGACTAAAAATAGAAATGTCGATGTAAAGGCAACGACTGTGATTAGAAACCCACTTTTGCACTTTGAAAAGTATTCTTTTTACAGCGAGTTTCACGCTGTGCTATACACACACACACACACACATCCCAGAGTAATATAGCATTGCAATTTCTATTCCTCTGCATGAATAATTCTGTCTGAATCGGAGAGGATGTTTCTTCATATCAATGAATCATCAGCAGCCGCTACAGCTCTTTAGTGTATGAATAGTACAGTAGAAATTTAACTGAGTGTGTTTGAGTGCTTTACTGTGTGTGTGTGTGTGTGTGTGTGTGTGTGTGTGTGTGTGTGTGTGTGTGTGTGTGTGTGTGTGTGTGTGTGTGTGTTGCTGATGGGCTCCGATTGATGTCCTTGACCTTTCCACCATGTGTTCTCAGAGCCCGGGAGAGATATCAAAGACGTGCTGACTGAGGAAAGCCAAAGAGCGAAAGAAA
The DNA here is from genome assembly GCF_949748355.1 of Melanostigma gelatinosum. Classification (NCBI taxonomy): domain Eukaryota; kingdom Metazoa; phylum Chordata; class Actinopteri; order Perciformes; family Zoarcidae; genus Melanostigma; species Melanostigma gelatinosum. The sequence continues at coordinate 7,776,144 of NC_136645.1, forward strand.
CAAGACAGCAAGAAGCAGCGATGGCGCTCATGTCCCTGTCCTGGTGTCTCGGTGCAGCTTTGGCTCTGTTTTGTGGCTCTCCGTGGCCCCAGGTGCACTCCGCCCTGGCACCTGAGAACGAGGTGCCACTTCGCCCGACGGCGTGGTTCCCAGAGGGGAAGATCACCTCTGTTACTCTCCCCAAAGGACGCACTCGCAGGTAGGTTAAGAGAGGGACAGAGGCAGTACGCAGGCGGTCTCGTTGGATCTAGTCTGTTCAGATAACTGTCAATGTTGATGCATTTGTATCTTATCTTATCCTAATACATCATAGTTTACTTGTTGATTATATTTTGTATTATTAATCAGAATCTAAGTAAAGTAAGTTATCAAATGAAAAGTAAAACATAGAACATTTTCCCTCTGAAAGACTGATGTACTGTCCACCACTGGCTGTGACTGACAGCAAAGATGTTTTTGAACCTCAAGGCCGCACTAAACAGTTATAAAAAGTGAAGATTTTCCCTCGTTAAGAGCTTATGAATAAATCTTGAGGCCTGCTCATCACATGTGCCCTTGTTTCCACTTCAATAACAAGTCACCAGCCATCCACCAACCACCTTAATGGAGGCGGTGGCTGATTCCAGCACCACTGTAGCGGGAGGGAGAGGAAGTGGAGCCCATTTGGCCTGAACCCTACACAACAGTGCCAGCGCCTGCTTTCTGAAACTGGGAGCTGAAAAATTGCGAAGTGCATCTCCCCTTGTGCTGCAGTCTGTCGGTGCAGTGATGCAGAGCCACACGGCAAATAATGGAGAGAAAACACTGATACCGAAAGTAATCACTCCATTAAATAAGCCGCAGAGCGCCCTTGAGAATGACGGCGTCGCACATCTGTTTGGAAACCGACCACCATCTGCACAGAATCAGAAATAATGATGTTTGTAAGGACGGACAACTAATGTTTACAAACAAAGAACCGGGCAGTTGCTCATTCATTCCATGAGAGGTAACTGGCTGTGAAGAAATGACATGTTAGATAACTGTGAGTTCAAAAGAGACAGACTTCCTATTCAGGCGTCCTTTGTGGAGGAGAGCAGTTCAACACTGACTCGTGAGTGAACAAACGGTGATTATTCGAATCAAAATAAGACCCGACCACCACAGCAGGACTGTTAAATGTCCTTTAACTGCCATCTAAAATGCAAATCTGTAATCCAAACGCTCAATAACATCTGATCACAACAAGGGACACAATAGTTTCGATGCAAAGCACGATCCCAGATAGTTACAGCAAACAGCAGATATCCATCTGAAACTGTCAATGCGGCCTTATCGTCTGATCCCCAGGTCACCTCTCCTGATCCGCTATCAAATGAGTGATCAGCATGTAGGCAAATGGAAAGACGGCGACTGGCAACAGCTGCCGCGGTGAAATTTTCAAGCTTTTGGAAAAGGAAAATGCTAATCAACTCACCGTATCTGCAAAATCATCCAACAAAAATGACAGAACGTTGCACAGTATGCAGTGGAAAGATATATTGTCTTCTCATCCATCACCTCGCAGCTGAATTGAAACAGGATGTTATCTTTTTGACATTCCCTGTGATGAATCAAACTCTGCGGTTATCTTTGGTGTTGCTCCACAGGCTATACTTCACGCTGAAGAAGAAGGCCCCGGCCATGTCGGTGACTGTCAGCCCCTGTGAGCTCCCCATCGAATGGAGCTTGGCATCCCGCACCCTGAAGGACAAACCCCACAAGAGCCTGCAGTGTGAGTGAACAGTAAGACCACAACCTGCACCTCCAGACACCTGCTTTAGCCTGAAGATCACCACCGCATCTGGCTCAGCCAAGACAAGCAATTAGATGTTATCATACGAGACAGTGGAGGGCAAAGACTTGAATCTTACTTTACGTTGTGTTTGTAGAAGAGAGTTTTCTTTTTGGAAGAAATTGTAGCACAGTAGATATATGATGATCAAACTATTAAAGGTCTTATATCGGTTTAGCATCTGTCCCGTGTTTGCAGCCTGGAGGTCAAAGCTTTAATTTACCACTGCTGTAATAACATTTATCGACCAATAAACAACAGCTGAGGCCTTTATTTTTCAACCTGCGATTGTCTCCAAATGTCTTTGTCCCAACTACTCAGGTAGATAAGACTTTTTACTTGTCTTCTTGTCAGCACAACCAGTTTGTTTAAGTTCGAAGCACCATAAATGCTATATATTTATTCAAAAGGCCAACCGCTATCTCTAACCACGACAGATACAGTGAGTGTGATCATATCTGATTGTCACACGGACACAAATGTTATATAAAGCTTTGGATTTGGATTTCAAAATCTCATAAAACATTAAATAAACAATGAAGAAGAAATTGAGCTCTTGGTCGGGAATATTTTGTGCTTCGCAAACCAGCCAACCAAAGGAATCAAATAAACTCAGGAAATTAAAACATTCTACAGAGCAAGAGGATTACAAAAAGGCTTAAAACTAATAAGTGTTCAAAGTAAACATTTCTAAGCTAAATAGGTGCAGATTTCTGGAAAAGAAAATATACCTCAGAGTGTTCCATGAACACTTTTTCCTGGTTAACTAAAAAGGCTTCTCTACTTGGTGTTATGAAGTTATAAGATGACACATGAATCATTCAGACAGTGGGTTCGTGGGTCCCCGTCACCAGCCTGAATTATTCACTTTGATTCTGTAACATTTTGTCTCATTTGAGAAGCAATTTCTCATCTCGAGAAGCGCTGAACAGTGGAGACGAGTGGTGACGGGGTTTTTTCAGGTTTATTTGACGGTTGCGTCGTTCGAGTGCAAGAGTGCGTACTTCAAAAGGAAAATGACTTTAGGTATGAATGGGAAAAAATGCCAACCATTTTTGAAGTGGCATTTGACATTGTATTTATGTATTTGTTCATTTATGAGGTGTTAGGGTTTTCTTTATTCTTTATATCAGTCAGGCTCGGTGTGCTTTGTTTGTTGTTCTTGTTTTTCGCAATTTGCAAAGCTTACGCAACCCCCAGAATCATTTTAAAGGTGAAATACAGTGTGTGCTTGTACACAAGTATAACCGTGTTCACACACCAGGAAACAAAGCAGAGAGAATTTCTGTACTTTGTCTGTTCAATTACGATTGCGAAGTTCAAACATCCAAACGAAGTAGCGATTAGCAACAACACATTGATCATTTAGATGTGGAGTAACATCTTTTCATTTGATCTCTCTTTCCTCTCAGGGAGCACCAAAAAGAGTATGCCCGAGGTGTGGTGGCGAGCTCCTGGGATTGAGGAGAAAATGCACAGCTTCACAGGCAATGCAGTAAACACCTACAGGGGTCCTTCCTTTCCCCAGGCTTCCATCTACATCCTGAGGTTGCGCTCCAAACAGCAGAACACCAGAGCTACAGTGTACCTCCATGAAGGCCTGGGGCCCTCAGGCGCCTTCCCTCTCCTCCCAGCTGACCCCAGAGTCCACACGTTAGGTGTAGGCATGACCAGCGTCACCCTCAGCTGGGCGCCCAGCGCCTCCGTAACCGGCCTCCCGCAGACGCAGAAGAGCTACGACTACTGTGTCCTTGTCAACTCTCAGCGAAACTACCCCAGTCTTTGTGCCGCACAAGAGGGCACGGGAAAAAAGAAAGAGCAGAAAGATGAACAGAAGGAGAAGAGGAGAGTGACAGTGTGGCCGATTCTGAAAGAGTGGTGGTGGCAGCAGTGGGACTCTTATCCTGAAGCCCAGGGTCCACCTTCCTCCCTCACTGATGAATATGCTGATCTCCAGTGTGCGTGTCAGGGGACAGAGAGCGTCTGCACCGTCTCCGAGCTCCTGCCTGACACCCGCTATTACTTTGACGTCTTTGTGATCGACAGGCTGAACGGGACCAGCGCGGCCTACAAGGGGACGCTTGCTCGAACGCACGAGGAGGCCCGGGCGGCTGTCGTCGCTCTGAGAGAAGGGGAGCTGAGGTGGGTGACCTTCCGCGACAGAGCCTCCAACTCAGAGCAGTTCTTCAGTTTCCGTCCTCGCGGCTCGCAACAGAGTGGCCTCCTCACCTTGCAGAGCTGCGGCGGAGGTGAAAAGGTCAAGGCCACCGTGTCCAGTAAAGGTCAGGTTTTGACCTCACAGCCCGTGGGGGGAGATTTAGTGCACATTTGGCTCCAGGGAAGTCCGTCCTATCTCATCCACTTGGAGAGAGAAGGAGCGACCACAGACCCGGCTCTACCAGGAGGTCTGATGGCCTCGGTCAAAATGCAGACCTCCTCAGCGTACCACCGCAGAGGGGTCCCATCTCTGCCCTCCACCTTGCAGATCAAATCCTTCAACCGGTTGCGCGGTTGCAACAGTGTCACCCTGGCGTGGATGGGCACAGAAGAAAGAAGTCTGTACTGCGTGTACCGCAGAAAGCTGGGGGAGCGTGAAGCAGAGGCAGGGGGAGCGTCGGCTCTGACTGCGCCCTGTCTGGGACCAGAGTCCCGCTCTGACACCGAGAGGGTTCTCTGCAAGTATTTCCAGGAGCTGAATCCTCGGCGGGCCGTCACTACAGCTGTGATCGGGGGCCTGGAGCCAGGGATGGCCTATGTGTTTGATGTCTATCTAATGAGACGCTGGGGGATCCCGATCAAGTACGCCAGTAAGATGGTGAAGACCAGGAAGGAATGCTGAGTTGCTGCCCCCCACAGGAGGTTTTTAGACTGTCCCAGTTTAGGGGAAAATGCATCGGCCATGGACATGCTGAAAAAGACTGACCATGCGAACGAAGCCGTTTGACTGTTGTGGAGAGTCTGTTACCAGAACAAGGACATATTCCCCCAGGAGGAGCAATGGTTTTTCTTCAAACTCCACTCGCGAGTGGATGGGAAGCATATGAGAAGGATTTGCACACCAGCAGACGTTCATAACATTTACAATACAGCTCTTGTGCTTTTTGTCGTTTTGTTTTTCATTGTTGATCATGATGATGATGATGTGCCAGTTGTGCTTATTTTTTTGTGTCGGAGTACAAAGGACAGAGGAGGTTTGTGATGACAAAAAAAAAAAGTCAGTACAAAACCAACAACAGAGACTGTGCCAAATATGCAACAGAAACAGATGGGGCAATAATTGGATAACATCTGAGAACGGGGCGGGTGGGGGGGGGGGGGGGGGGGGGCTTTTGCAGTGTATATCTCCAGTGCTGCATATTGTACAGGCTTATAAACACAGATGGGCGCAATCTACAGATGCTTAGTTCAAAGTCAGTGTGTATCTTTGTGTTCTGCTTTCGCATGAAGCAGTGAGAAAATACTTAGTGACTTGCCTCATTGTCTTTGATGTATTCTTGTGCTGCTTCAAACGCACCAATAAATACTAGGTTACTGTACGTTCTTGACTGAGTGGAGACTGGACTGTCAAATTTGATTTCCTTTGCGACCAAATTGTTTTCAGATAGCTTTCACTTTTACTGTAGTAGATGAAGCCTTGTGCAGCTCAGTGTCATATTAATATGTGATATTAAATTGATTTTTTGTATCGATTAAATGTGTTTGTTTTGGAAACTATAGGGTTGCATTGGAAAGACCCAGGTTGTAAAATATATCACAGGGTAACTTAAATACTGTGTGCTCTGTTGCTTGAACCCTGCAGTGTAAGTATTTATCTTTCTTGAAGTCTTTTTGCTGTCAAGTAATTCCTTATTTATATTTACCAAGCAACCCTAGGCTGCAAAAGATAAATCAAATATTACCTCAGACATATTTACACTACTTTAGCAGTATGATTCTGATACTTTAAGTAAGTAAAGTGTGTCAGTAAAGAGTCATGATTGTGTTAAAATATGTCACGTTCAGTTAGTCATGCGTTTAGGATCAATGTTACAACAGTGTGTGTTTAGATTGTAATAATGGAGTCAGGATTAGATTTTAAATAAAGTAAGGTTTAATTTATTAATTAATTACCAGAGTCAAGAGGAGTGTTTATATTTATGCCAGGCTTTGTTGAACCATTTGACACCTGATAGATGAGTTTTAATTTGCCGATCACATTTAGTGTAACTTATTGTAACTCCATGCAACCAACATAAACAGTAAAGATATTGGTGGCACAAAAACATAACACGGTGTTTATATACGTTTAAATAATATCTAAAAGAAGGTACGACCAGGTAAAAGACGAAATATTTTATTATATATATATATTATACGTAGTCTGACGACATCGATAATGGGAACCAATAAGAGGCGTTTGTTCTTTCCACGTCACCACGTCGCCGGGACGCACGGATGTACGCCACAGGCCAGCGCGCGAAATATATATCACCAACAAAGCGAAAGCAGGGGAAGACACCTTACTTATTCAGGATATTTAGCCACGAAACTAAACTTTGAAAAGAAATACTTTACCAGAGTAACGGTAAAGCTGTCGGGATGGGTTTGCTCGAGCGCTGCCACGAGCTCTTCAAGACCTCAAACCTGTACGAGGTGCTGGCCGTCAACAAAGAGGCGACCGAGACTGAGGTCCGGAGGAGCTACTACAAAGTGTCGCTGAAAGTGCACCCGGACCGGGCTCCCAAAGACCCGCTGGCCACGGAGAAATTCCAGGTGAACTCTCGTTGTTGGCTGTTAGACACGCAATGAACACAAGCTAGCTTAACCAGCTCCCGTTAGCTAGCACAGCTAGCTAAGTACAACAGTGAGTAAACTATTTACTACAGTTTCTCCAAACTCTATAGATCAGATAATCACATGCAAGTGTCTGTGGATTGTTTTAATTGTCCATTTAATTAAATACCTGACAGATTGTACTACATAGCATTCATTGCATCACTCCATTCTATTTTATTGTATATTATGATTGCATACCATACTTTTTGTTGAGGCCTGCAGATGTGTGTAAATCTGTGTATCTCGCCCTTTCCCCCTCCAGGTGTTGGGACAGCTGTATGCGGTGCTGAGCGACAAGGAGCAGAGAGCTGCGTACGATGAGCAGGGGACGGTAGATGAAGACTCTGATGTCCCGAGTCAAGGCCGCTGCTGGGAGGACTACTGGAGACTGCTCTTCCCCAAGGTAACAGAGCACAGCAGGTGTTTACTTTGTTATAAATGTGACTTAATGAGTCTTTGTTATATATGCGCAATGATGGGACACCTGGAGGGAGTCACTTGTATCCCAGGAATTGTATTTTGAATACAATTACAGTAGATGGGGATCAATGTGGTGTCACCGCACCTGCCATGGTACAACCAATACGATCCTTCAACATGAATGTACTCAGGGATAATAGTGGATTATTTCATACATAAATGTAATTGTACTGCCTTGACCAGCAGCTGTCATACGTGCTTTCTATCTGCATCCTTCTCCCAGATTACGGTGAAGGACATCCTCGAGTTTGAGAATAAATATAAGGGCTCTGAAGAGGAGCGGCAGGATGTGATCCAGCTGTACGTGCAGCACCAGGGGAACATGGACGCCATCACAGCTTCGGCAATGTGCTGCTCCCAGGAAGATGAGCCCAGGCTCTGCGGCATCATCCAGGGTGCCATCGAGGGCGGAGAAGTCACCGCGTTTCCGGCGTTTACGAAGGAGAGCCACAAGAAGAAGAGTGCTCGCAGAAAGAGGGTGAGCAATGTGTTTGGAGTTAAAGCCACGAAATCCTCACAGCTCATATTGCATTTGTTTTTCTAGATATTCTCTCACCGTTTACACTTTTCTACGTATGTCAATGTCCGTGATGTTGATTGCAATTAACCTTCAAGGCCAATAAGGAGCGACAGGAAGCGGAAGAAATGCAGAAAGAGATGGGGCTTGGTGATGAGGATGACAGTCTTGTCATGATGCTTAAGGTAATGAATGCACACGTATGAAGTTGTTCGGGGAGTTGTTTGTGTTTCCCTCTCTAAAAAAAAAATCCTTTCATTCTTATTTTCCAGCAAAAACAGAAGTCCAGAGAGCAGAATTTCAACGGTTTCCTCTCTGACCTGGAAGCAAAATACTCCAAAAAAAGTGGGCCCCAAAAAGGAAAAAGAGGGAAAAAGTGAGAAGCGTTGAGGCTCTGGTTATAGCAGATACAATGTATATAAATAGTGGCACTTCTTAAAACGTTTAGATTAATAAGAGCATTCGATGTATGTTCGATCTGTGTGTTCTTTGTGGGCCTCACAAGCTTGTCATGTGACTCTTCTCAAAATGTAAATGCATCTTTTATTTCTGTTTTGTCAGTCTTAATAAAAACTTAATAAACTTATTTATATGCTTTGTCAGTATTCCGGTTTTTAATATTTTTTTGTATAAAAGACAATGCATCGAAGATGAGCTTTGATTTTTAAGCTTTGTCACCTGTGTCGCATGGCTGTCCGACTATACTTTATTAACGAATGATGGGAAAACTACCCTGATGTTCCCTGTCAAAGCATCCCCACATGGCTTTGTTCAGGTAATAAGCAAAATGTACCTCAAATATTCATTTGTACAGACATGATGAATTAGTTGTTTACAGGTTCTTCTATTCCTACATGTATCTTGAGGTATAGATGTGAAAGCACGTGGGCTCCAGAGATGTTCAGCCACCATATTCTGATTAATATGATTTTAAAGTGAGTTGAAAATTGTGTCCTTATAAAAGATACAGTACGAAACTCCCTGATGGAGCATCAGAGAGGAAAGAAAGTGCTTTTCATCCTCGTCTGGGTGGATGTGTTATTCCCTGCATAGTCATTTACCAGCACAACACACACCGGAGGATAATATACTGTACATTCACATATAAATAGATATATACACATTCAGACCATACGTACAAAGTACAAATGTCCACACATACAGCTCGTACTGTACATGACAACAGAGTTACTGTGTGTTTGGCAGCCACATGAGCTGATATCTGAAATACAAAAATAGGCCCTCAAACAAAAACTTAACCAAAAGCAGCATAATATGAAAAATAATATCTGCTACTTCTGTAAAAAAAGAAAGGGCACAGATGCTGCACTTTGTTGGAGTAAATAAAGATTGAATGGCTGAAGGGTTTGGAGGCGAACTACAAGCCAGGTCTGCCGGCCCTGGTCGGGATGCTTCCTCTGGTGTAAGACCGAGGTGGGACTGACACAGACACCGGTGTCGCTGTGGGAAAGAAGAAGGACAAATAATAAAGATACTGACTTAAATCATCCTACCAGCAGGTACATCTTACTTGAAGCAAGCCGCTGCAGCCTCTTTCATTCATAGTTTATTCAGTCTGGAAGAGCTTCATCAGTGCTTTAATCCACTGACCTGGGACGGGGGCTTGTGGGTCTGGCTCCTCTTCGTCTTTGATGGGCGAATGTCCCAAGGGGTGGTGGGGAAACGAGTCCAAGAAAGATGAGCTGCTGATGCCCATACTGATGCCCGTCACACCGATACCAAGAGAGTCTGGTGGAATGAATGAATGAATGCGTAAGTGAATAACTTCATGAAAAGTAGTGGTCTCAGCGTACAGTATCAGTGATTCCCAACCAGGGGATAGACATTTATATATAACATATATATATTTGGGGGCCACTGTTCGTGGTATACCACATCCCTTTTCCAGGAGCATTTTGATGTTTTCATATGCAACTATTGAAGTTGAATTTCTGACCTGTGGCTACGGAGGCTCTGCCCGGCCGCCCCTGCCCGATGTTGTCCAACACTGTGAAGGAACGACGGTAAGGAGTGTCGGACTGAAAACAAAAAACCAGGGGTCAAACACACGGTCTGCTATACTCAAACATCGCCACATTTGCCAACGCATTACTTTTAAGACCTAAACCTAATGGGTTAAAAAAAAGAAAACCTCTCTCCAGAGAGATACACAGAATCATTGACCTGCCACCTGTGATGATACGCCGTATGTGTATGCAGGATGTGCGATGTGTGACCATAAAGAGCCTCTCACCCTGTATGTGTGAGTGGTGTTGGGCCGAGAGAAGACGTCCAGCAGGTGGTGACGATCCCTCGGTATTAAGCTGCCGGCTTGGTCATTTATAGCACTGTGGGCGCGGCTGGACGGGCCTCTGAGACGCTGGTCAGGACAAAAAAATGACTTATGTATTTAATAGAAGCTACAATATAATTGTTTCTGAGCTTCCTTTGATCTGTGTGTCTGATCAGGTGCTGTAACAAGCTTTCCATTGTCGGAGTAGTTGTGGTTCACCTGTGCAGGTTTGCAGTGCTGCCCCGAGTGAGATGACTCTGGGTCTCCGCTGCTGATGGGGGGAAGCAGTGTGTTCCTGCTCAGAAGCAACAAGGGAGACGTCAGGCAGTTGCTGGCTGTGGGTCTGTGGAAGAAGACACACACACACACACAGTGATTGCAAATAGATTGTTCTATGGTGCATCTATGGCGCTAATAAGTACTTCCTTCTGAAAAGGCCGTGGGAGTTGCGAAAATTCACAGCTTAGGTGTGAGGATGAAAGTCAAAGGTAGAATTTTACTTCATGTGATAGCGTAGATACTTTTAGAATAAAGAGCAGACGTGAAGAGAGAAAATGTAGATGATCCTACTTTCATATACCGGTATGTCTGTTAAATATGAAGCTGGTGCCAGGAGACTGTTTGCTTAGCTCAGCATAAAGGCTAGAATCAGGGAGAAACAGCTAGCCTTGTGCCACCCAAAGCTTGAACTCACAGACGTGTCCCACGGACGACGTCATCCATGGATCCCGCTGCACAGGACGGACTCAGACTGGGAACCAGCGGCAGGAGGGTTCGGGGCGGAGGGTTTCTTCGTCGGGCAGACTGTGCCGGGCGGGACAGCGAGGAGGAGCTCTGCTCCAGGGCTCTGCGAGGGCACGGTTTGCTGGAGGGCACCACGCTGGAGGCCGGTCTGAGAGACGCCCGCTCTTCTGGCTCCCTGTGTGGCGAGGAGAGAGAGTGGAGCATAATCACTGAATGGTACATTTCCACCTGCTGCCAACTGGCTGTGTCCTCTGCCAAACAAGGTGTTAGGACCAGGGACAAAAACATGGCATGAGTGAGGCTATGTCTCTCTATAATGGAAAACAAGGACCACAAGATGTCTGTGCCTCTTTCACGGATATACAAATGTGTGGGCGGAGGCGTCATTGATTTTTCCATTTTGGCACCAATGCTCATTGGTCGGAAGCGTAAAATGTGTCCATACTGGTTTCTTTCCAGCACGCCAAGGTTCCTCTGCTGCAGGGGGATGCTGTGGATCACGATTAGGTCGTTCAGGTTGTGCTGGGTCGCTGCTGCTCCTACTGGGACCCTTACAGCCTGCAGCATGGTGTGAGAGGAAGCAATAAAGTGGTGTGATAAGAGGAGGGAGGAGTCAAGGAGAGGGAGGAAAAGAAAGAAAAATTAGGAGGGATGTAAGAGGAGACAAGAGACATAATATAGGTCAGATATAAATACATTATGCTATGAAGGCCAGTGGCCACACGGTTATGATTTCTTATGCAGAATACAGCACATTGTCAAAGCATGCAGTGATGTCAGGAGGACCCCATATCTGCTGCGCAACAAAAACAAAGCATTCCAACATTCTCGTTGTGACAGAAAAGAAAGATCTAAAAATAAATCAACAGTAGTTCATGTTGAAAGTAAATTGCAGTTAATCAATAAAAAAAAGCGGTGGTGATGCGTTGGGGTTAATCAACAGGCACAGGCACATTTATTCTAGAGATAAAGATAATGAGCCAGCATGGACGGCGTGCACACAAACACACCACCATGTTGGCTCTAAGTGAGGGAGTTACATACAGTGGAAGGCCTTTTCTGCTTTTTGGATTTCCGTCTGGACTTGTGCTTTGAGCCCCTTGACTTTGTGTTCTTTAAAAAGGAGAAAGAGGAATGACCAAGGGAAGATAGTGGAGGAAGGAAGAGAGGTGAGTAAAGAACATGAAGGAAAGAAAGAAACAAAGAAAGAAAAGAGAAAAACATAAAGAAGAGGAAAACAGACAAAAATAATAAAAAAAGGTACAAAACACGTTGGCAAAGTGAAGGGCAGAGAGTAAAGAGGGAAGGAAAGAAAACAGTGATACAAGTTACTGAACTGGAAGCACTGAGAGACTGAAAGAGCAACAGACAGGAAGTGGACTGTGGAACAGAGACATGCGACTCTAAGACCTGGTGAGACCTCACAGTCCAACTCTTCTTCAAGACCATTCAAGGTCGACTTGTCTTCTCCAAACATAACTTTATTTGCATGTTATATATTGCAGTAACTTACAGTGGAAATTCAAGGTAAAAACTGTTGTTTAAATAATTGACTGTGTTTCATTGTTTCTTTTAAAAGCAGAAATAGATTACTTTTTAAAAAGGATCATTTTTGAAGTTTTAAGTTTTAAATCGACCTCTTGAACTGCCGACAGTGCTAAAAGTGAAATAAGGCTCTCAGTCTACTGCCCCAGACGCAGCCTGCTGCCTCCCAGCCCCCCCCCCCCCCTCAAACCACTGACCTGAAACTGCAGCCCAGCTGTGAGCGGGGGCACCCTGCTCTGGTCGAGTTTGGGCAGCATCGTCGGCAGCATGGAGAGCAGCATGAAGGGGTTCTGGGAGTCCTGCGGCACGGGGCTTAAGCTCCCACAAATCTTTTCATCGCCTGCCAATCAAAGCACACAATCACTTACAAATACTGTGCGTGAGAAATGGACGGTTGTCGATGTAAGTTCGGTCCGGTGCGTGCAAAAGAGTTCAATTCAGGCGAACCTGAGGTGCAGCATTCCCAGTGGCGTTGGACCAGCTCTTTCATCCAGCCGACCAGCTGCCGCCACACATCGTCGAACAGCAGGTCGAGAACAGCTTGACGGCGACACCGGTACGGAGAGACCGGGGGCATAGAGGGATGCCTCCGACCCGACTCCGAAAAATCCGGCTCCCACTCGTCCTGCCTGCAGAAAGTCATTTTAAAAGATGCGGTTTAGATATAGACTCTGGCGTTAGAACATAACTGTGCCACATAAGGACAGCGAGTAACTCACAAGTCCCTGCTGTCGAAAGCCAGATATTCCTCCATCAGGCCCTCCTCTTCAATCAGTCTGGGCTTGTCGTGACTGCTGGAGCCACTGGAGGTGCCAGGAGGCTCATCCGACTCCGCTGAGGAGGCCGTGATCAGCGCCGCTCTCCTGCCCTGCACGTTCAACCTTTACACCCCCCCGCCAAGACAAGGGCACACATGAAAATGAAATTTATTTATAGAGCGCGTTTCACAGAAATTACATCACAAAGTGCTTAACAGCAGAAATTTAAAAGCATAAAAAAAACACAATGTGACCCTAGGGTCAATAAATTACATACACAGAATAAAATAAAATAAAAGATAAAAAATAAAATAATAAAAATTAAAACACAGGTCTAAGAGCAGGTCTAGGACATGGGTTTTTACTCAAACACCAGCCTAAAAAGGTGGGTTTTGAGCTGGTTCTTAAAAGTATCCACAGTATCTGCGAGGCGTAGAGTTGCAGGCAGAGCATTCCAGAGCCTCGGCGCCACTGCCTCAAAGGCTCGGTCACCACGTGTCTTAAATCGTGTGCGTGGGACTGACACATAGTTAGGCACCTAAACATGTACACATAAAAACGGTACGCTCACAGACACACGCCCACACATCCGGTGTGTTTTACTATGAATAAATGACAAATAAACTCAAGAGAAGGAAGATCGTGAGAAGATTTTTTCCAGTATACGCACGCATGCACAAGCACATGCATGCAACTTAGTTTTAAAAGTGGCCGTCCTTGCAAACTGTTCATCCCAGCTGGTCATGACCCACCAAACTTGATTAAGAAGCCGGAGCATCTAGGTCACGAAACCACAGAGTCAGCCAGGACTCCTCTATAATTGATGCCCTGACACCAGTCATCTGGACAGCCGACCAACAGCCACTCGAGATGGAGAGGCATAATATTTCTGAGAAGTGTCTTTAAATAATAAAGCAACAAAAAGAAGTTCTTTACATCAAGGAAACGGATCTAGCAGGCGTGTCATTTTGACATCAGTGCGGTTAGGACTTACTCTGTGCTCTTATCTTTCTCCTGGGACTTCACGCTGCTCTCTTTGCCTGATGATGGGCTGCCGGCAGAGCTGCCTTTCCCTGAAATATCATACCACTGGAAGCCCTCATCGCTTGGTAACATCAGCTGAGTCCCCAGGATCCTGAGTGACACACACACACACACACACACACACACTGTTTTCATTCAAGAGTTGATTTCTCAGCATTAATCTTTGATTCCCACTTGAACCCTGCAGTAAAAGGTGAGGCGGTTGGTGGGGAACCGTGGAGAACATACCGGAGATGTGGGAAACGTGTGGCCCACTGCTGACACTCATCGTGCAGCCCCTGGAGTATCCCTCCCCCGCTGCCTCTCCCCTCGTACAGCTCTTTGTCGATCTCCTCAAACATTTGCTGCACCTGCCGTGACGCTGCCTTGTCGAACTCCTACGGGACAGAAAAAGAAAAAGAGATGGAAAGCTCGTCATCCCTCTGTTCTCACACACCGGCTCTATGACAGAAAGCTGCTGCTTTTCAGTTATTGCTACCACATCGCTGTTCCTTTTTTGGAGGACCAGCTGAGGCTAGAAAGCACAGAACAATAACAAACCAATACCCCGTGGAATCGTCTCGCATATAAAAAGAAGAAGCAGACAAATGAGGCATCTTCCATGGGTTTGCCAAAAGGTGACAAATGTTAGGAAGTAAATCAAAATCGGACATTAAAACGTGCGTGAAAGTATGTATTTGGCGTCTTTTTAGCTTTGAAACACAATAACTGAGAGGATGAAGAAATGCTAGAGGAAAAACAATGATGTCTACGTGTGTGTGTGTGTGTGTGTGTGTGTGTGTGTTTCTAAGATCTCTGGAGTAGACTTACATCGTAGCCCCAGGAGAAAACAGAGCTCCTCTCTGTGGAGATGCCGGTGCCTGTAGAGCTGTGGATGCCGGACCAGGACTGGCTGGAGTCGACTGAAATGACGGTGGGACAGTCGGAGTGGCCCGAGGCAGCAGACGTGTCTGAGCTGCATAGAAAGGACATCAGTACATATACAGTTTGATGAGTAATGTTTCACCGCTTCTCAGTCAATGATACAAACACCGTGACTCTCTATGTCACAACATAAACCGGGTCTCTGTTATGTGGCTGCGTAAATCTTACTGATGGCGGTTGCTGACATAATCAAAAGGCAAGGTTTCAAAGTGGAAAATAAAGGGCAAATGTCAAAGTAATTGAATATTCCAGCAGCCTGACTCATGTTGTATTCTTTTAACTGCACATCTGAAGGAGGCAATGTGATATCAATTAATCCACTGCTTCTGGGTGTCTCGTTTCACACAGCGAGAGCCCTGAGAATCAGCTGTCCACTCGAGACAATGTATAAGATTACGAAACACACAGGGAAGAGTATTTTTGTGTACTAGTTCCAAGTGGTTTCATCTTGACCTTACTCTGGAAAAAAAGGTTTATCTCCTGGCAGAAGAAGTCAGGGCTGCCTGTCTGCTGCCTGGCCAGGACTCGGTTACCTGTTGTGAGCGGAGACAGCTTCCTGGAGGTCATGGAGGTACCGCTGAGGCATTTGGTTATCGTCTGCCTCCTCTGGGAGAGGGTGGTGGTCAAGGCTGCTGCGAGACAACCCACGTCTGCATGAAAGATTGAGAACAGCAATCAAAAAAAAAGGTCTCCCGATAAAAGGGAGTTTGTGTAAATCACATTTTTGAGAGGCGACCGGTGGTGTGTTTAATGTTAGTGATGGGCTTACAATCATAACATGACAAAACATCATCAAATACAGTTAAAACAGCTGATTGTCCACGTGAACTTTATCATAATTCTTGTTGTATCTAACACAAATAATGTGGCTTTTACTTTACAGACCTTGTTCAGTAGCGGGATCAATACAAATATTATTTCTCCATCATTAGTCAATCCCTCATCTCACGTCCCTCCAGTGTATAATAACCTTCATCCTCAAACCCGTGTTTATAGTGCTCAGCTGGTAACGTCACAGTTACAAATCCAGGTACTTCGGTACTCACATCTCAAGTTTGTGCGATACAGGTCTTCTGTTGTACCGTGAAATCATTCTCCACCTGTCTCCGTTTTATCGTCTCAAGCCCTGGTCTCTCATCCTTGCCTCCACGTCCTGGACTCGCTGGGAACTGTTCAGAGGGAGGTCCAACATCTCCACTAGTCCGCAGATAAACGCCCTCAGAGCAGCTGGACGAGGCTTTGGCTACATATGCTAATAGCTACATGTGCTAATGGTTACATACGCTAACGTTGCTTCTAACTGTTCGCAGGATGCTATAAGCTAGCTATCGTTACATGGATGGACAGATAAAACATCAGCAAGGCACGAACATTATTGTACATTTAATAATTAGCATCCTGTGTGGTCCAGACGCTGCTGATCAATTACGTTTACATTTTAAAATATAAAGCGTCAGTAAAGCGAGCTATCGCCACCTCAGAGGAATTTCGTGCTAACGCTAGCATCAGCAACAACAATAATAAGGCTGTCATGGATACGCAGCTCCGTTGTCTCACGGGAAATAGATTTCGGACTAGCTACCTACAAAATAGCCGTAGGATTATCAGCCATTTCACTACAACTTCCAGCATGCATTGCGCAGCGTGATTGCGTCCCTGAAATGTATTCGCTTGCCGTTGGTGAATTCGACTGAACTAAAAATGTGAATTATACAATGAATCCTGACATTTTTATGAAATTCAGTAGTAATCTGTTTTATTTAGGATGTACATCCATTATTTATTATTATATGTATTGGTAAAACAGTGAAAATAAGTAAATACAAAACGTAGGAACTGTTATTTGTTGCACCATTGTGGAAGTCGAGTGGAATTGGCAGTAGGACCTAAACAGTGACAGATGGCGTGCTGGCAACGTTCGTAGAAATGAGAAAAGTTTAATTTCTCTCCTGTATTGACATCCCTCTGTCCTACCATCTCACATTTAAAAACAGAACAAGGTAAGACACTTAAAATAGATTTTCCTGCGATACATTGTTTGTGGTTACATGACGTTAGCCTTTAAACCTTAATACTTCTCTCTTGCTTTTTTTCTGACTCTAGTCGGTCATTGAAAAACTACGATGGACGGCCTGCAGAGGAGAGTGATTCAGGAAGACATGGTTCAGTACAAACTCTTCTTGATCCAGACAGACGGTTCAGCTTCACAGCAGACTGAGGAGCATCTCACACGTCTAGTAGAGGAGATTCTGGCGAAGGTCGCCTCACTCCTGATACAATACACCTGGCAGCATCAGTCATTCAACCTCAAGTTTCATCCTGAGAAAGGTATTGTGTTGTCAGCGCCTCACAGATGAATTTATTTCAATATCGGTACCCACAACGATATATACATATGCATATATGTGTTGTATCGACAGGTGGTGTACCTGCTCACATTGGAGGGAGCACTCAGTTTGGGGACAACGTGGACGACGAGTGGTTTGTTGTTTATATCTTGCAGAAAATCACAGAGGCCTTCCCAGAGCTCATAGCCAGGTGAGACAAAATGTGCTCTGAGTTTGTCTTTGCAAAAAGAATAAATATCAAATTATTTCATTGCCATATTACAGTACTTAAACAGGGAGCCGTTTCAGTTGTTTGTTTATCTGTTTCTAACTTCCATTCCGTGTTTGTGTGTGAAGGGTTGAGGACAACGATGGAGAGTTTCTTCTGATAGAAGCAGCAGATTATCTTCCAAAGTGGCTGAGTCCAGACACCAGTGAAAACAGGGTGAGTCCAACTCATCAGATCTTTTTAGTCTTTTAGTCTTTGCCCTTTAAGTACAAACCATCTCCCAATGCGTGATTGATAGCCCACCTTGTTTTTCAGTTATTTTGAGTAAAATAAAAATGGTTTGTAAATGGTTAACATCAGTGTAAAGTAATCACATTTATAGGTATTTTAACAAAACATGTAGAACCACTCATATGGCCCATTATAAATATATTCATATTGTCTGTATTTAACCTGCTATGTGCAACCTTCAATTTTCACTAATTCTCTTTGCAGGTCTTCCTCTATAGGGGAGAGTTGCATATTTTGCCCTGTCCCTCCAAATCCAGTCCAGTGGGGGTCTCGAAAGATGTGGTACCAAGTGTGACACAAGCTACAGTACTGCTCTCCACCCACCCAGGGGCCTGCAGGGCAAGCCCCAAGATATGTTCAGCCCTGAGGAAGCGATTAGAGGGGTGAGAGGATGTCTCCCTGTGTTAAACTCTACTTTTGATACACAAATGTGTTGCAAAGTCAATGCCATTGACAAGTATATATGCTTTCCAATATGTATGCTGTACCCCCCCGTACCTATTTTTACAGTAAAGAGGAAAAAAGCTAAATGTCAGAATCCAATTTTCATGGTACAGAATCAGTGTTTGATGCTTCCTCACTACAAACTTGATAAAACACCTGCATCAGCATAAGACCGGCTTGTTAACGATCTCAGAAATATTTTATGTAAGTGGATGGAATAATACATGAGACTATAAATGTATCGATAATGAAAAAGCAAATCCATCTCAACTCTCCACTCAGGTACCCAGAGAAGATAAGAGCTGGCCTCCAGCGTGCCCACTGCTTCATCCCTTCAGCTATCGCCATGGTGTTAGCACAACGACCAGACCTGGTCGCCCCTGCAGTGTCGGCGTTCTACCTGCGGGATCCAGTAGATCTGCAGGCGTGTCGAAGTTTCAAGACCTTTCCTCCCGACACAAGAGTCCTCACCTCGGTAAAACGCACTTAGAGATTCATGATCATAGCGGGTTTTCTTTTCAAAGAAAGGGAATTGTTTCAAAATACTGCTGACTGTAATCACCGTTTTAGTTTTTAATTAGTATGTTCAGCTTTTGTGAAAAGCTGTAACCTTGTACTATTCTGTATGTTTATGTATTTCCAGGTGACATTCACCCGTTGCCTGTACGCCCAGCTGCAGCAGCAGCAGTTCACTCCAGACAGGAGGAGCGGCTTCACCCTGCCTCCTCACTCTCACCCCCAGTACAAATCCCACGAGCTCGGCATGAAACTGGTGAGCCATCATCTGTGTTTCCTCTTTATTCTGATCTGGCTTTCGGATAAATAAATATATGAATTTAGTAGAATCCAAGGCGGCCCTTTAGTGTTGTATTTAATGATGCGTCTGTTTCTGTGCGTGTGTCCCCCCCCCCCCACCCATCCAGGCCCATGGCTTTGAGATCCTGTGCTCTAAGTGCAGGCTGCCATCATCAGAGCCGGATGCCCCCGTCAGTTGTAACCCTCAGTGGAAAGGCTTCATGGACAGTCTGAAAAGCAACGACTACTTCCGGGTTAGTCTCACTTTTTGAATGTTTGAGGCCAAGAGGAATAGTAGCTACCTTACCACACCTGGAATATTAAGTTAGGCAGAGTAGCACACTTTGTAAAATATGTAA
The DNA here is from genome assembly GCF_949748355.1 of Melanostigma gelatinosum. Lineage (NCBI taxonomy): Eukaryota > Metazoa > Chordata > Actinopteri > Perciformes > Zoarcidae > Melanostigma > Melanostigma gelatinosum. The sequence continues at coordinate 7,795,522 of NC_136645.1, forward strand.
TATACTCCGCATTTATCAACTTCAGGAAGAACTGGAAGGTTCGGCTCATTACAGAGAACTGACGAGATCTGCGGAAAACTTCTTCAAACAGTCCGTCGCCTCAAAATCAAGGTGAGTGCTGTGGCTCTGCATGCGCGTGTATGGACACTGTGTGAATATGGCTGCCTGTGAAATCCCCAGTGCATCTGCCTGAATCTGACCCATTGTGTCTCAGTGCTTTGTCCGCGGGTGAGGAGGTTCTCCAGCTGCTGCACAGCTGCGGTCCGATCGACTTGGAGGAGCTGAAGAAACAAGAGTCACAGCTCCCCCAAGAGGACAGTGAGTGGAAATCTGTCCTTTTGAATATGAAACACACTATTTGGGTAGACTGGTGACCGATCCTGGCAGCAGAAATAAAGTATCAAAATGTCTGAACATAGAAACGTAGAGGATGGCCGACCTACATATTCAGTATGTTGGGTCTCTCTCTCTTTAGAGCATTTCCCATAATTGTTTTGTCTTTTGTGTCTTTCTCCAGGTGACAGCTGGCTGGATGTCACAACTCAGGATTTGGAGCGCATGTTGCAGGAGAGGAGTTGGGGGAGAGCAGATGTTGGCAGCCAAAACTCCAGTTCTACCAAACAGGGGAAACAGCATGTCGGGGGTGCTGAGGAGAGGAGAAAGGAGACGGAGGATGAGGAGAAGGAAGAGGAGGCCGGTTACAGCCTGGTAGCAGTCAGTCAAGGGATGAAGAACTTCCTCAACGCCATGTCGTCGCATGAGGGGGCTGAACTTCCCTGGTGAGACTAGCTGACTATTGATCATATTTAGCCAAGATCATCAAATGCACATTTGGGTCAATGAATAAAATGATTTAGGGTGATTTATGTATTTATTTTCCATATGATACTAAAAGGTAATTGGCAGAAAACATACCCACAAACATGTTGGAGTACAGTAAATCCAACCAAGGTAGAAATTATGATTTTGATCGTGCATTTGGATGTAACTCATGTATTGTCTGGGCTCTGTATCTGGGCTCCAAATGCTAGTGCATGCACACTCTAGCCTGTCTAGCGAATGTATTCAAGGTGCATTGTCCCAGCGACAGTGTTTTTGTTCAGGTTTCACATTGTTTCTCTTTGTATTCCAGGAGCAGTTCGACTCAGCCTTTTAGTTTTGAGCCTGACTCCATGGCCAGCGCACTGGACAGACTACTCGGTATGTTGACGTTATGAAAGATGTGGAACCAGATGTTAAAAATGACCAGCAGAAACTTGCCACATCTTCTTCTGAATCTGTTTTTAATTTTAATTTTATAGGAAGCAAAGAAGAAGAGCTAGATTCAGATGATCTCGACGATGATGAAGACGACGATGATGATGATGAAGAAGAAGAAGGGGGTGAGGAGGAGAAAGAGAAAGAAGGTCACACAGAGATGAACGGGACAGAAACTTTGGACGGTCTCAGAAAATACATGGATGAAATGGATCAGGAGCTGATGAGCACTAATATAGGACAAAGCTTCAACCTGATGGTAAATTACATAATTACATACCCACAGAAATTATTATTCATTTTCAAAACGTATGTGAAATAATGCATGTGTATCGTCCTGACTCTAGTTATGAAACCATCTGTTTCACTACATTTGTCCTTTCTGCAGAATTACAAGGCGGGCTCGGACAACGGCTCCCCTCATTCCTCTGCTTCTGTCCATGGAGGGGAGAGGGAAGAGGAGGAGGAGGAGGAGGAGATCCAGCCTCTGGACGTGGACCTGAATCTGATCACAAACCTGCTGGAGTCCCTCAGCTGCCAGTCGGGGCTGGCCGGACCGGCTTCTAACCTGCTGCAGAGTCTCGGTGTACACCTACCGCCCAACTCTGACCCCTCATAAAGGACAAGACTTTGGTACTGAAACACGCAGCAAGGATTAGCATCTGCAGCTGACGAACCCTTAAAGTAGTTAGCTGAATGCCTTCATTCGCATTGGCAATACAGAGCACTCATGGATGTCGAAGATGTCCCGTAGAGCTTTTATTGAAAGCAAACATTCAATGTTTCTCACTGGAACTTAATGTGCGCACTGTAAAACTGCATTCTTTAGGAATGAAAACCTGCATTGTTTGTAGTTTACAGTTGTTATAACATTTTTAGGATGCCCCAATTAATTATGTATGATTGGGACATGTCAACGGCAGCTGAACAATAAATGTCTTCATCTTCAGTTTTGGTTGCAGTATAAATACAGAGTGTATGACGGTGTTGCCATAAATCTTCATGTGGAGTTTTAATTCACGTTCCTTCATCGAAAAAACCAAGTCTCTGACCGTCTTGATTTAGTATTTAGTTAATTTGGGGAACAGCGCATACCATCGAACTTCAGCGTCTCCAGTTCGATCCCGGCCGTGGGACCTTAGTAGCATGTCGTACCCTTCTCTCTATCTCTCTCTCTCTCTCTGTCCCCAATTACCTCCATCAGATAACGGTGAAAATTGGGCAACAAATCATCTTAAATAATAATTTGGAGAACGCACATTTGAGCTTCAAAGGATAAAGCAGGACGAAGCAGAACTCCACCAACAGAAAAGTGATCTCAGCAAGTTATGACGTTTCTATTGAATCCGGCAGTAAACACGTGTTGTGAATTCAAACAAAAACACTTTAGGCTTAGGTTTAGCCAACAAAACACCATCAACATGAGTGGGCTTAAGATCCCGACACGTCACAAACACCACTAACATAACTTTGGGGAACACCACAGAACGGGCTGGTTAGTCTCCATAGAACAGAATGACACCGTGGTCATTGATGTGGATTAAATTACAGTGTGTGTGTGTGTCGCGTTGATGCAGTACAAAACAGTCAATCATTTTGTTAGTCCTTTCCAGTGACACTACAAAAGCTGGAGGAACGGCCGCACCAGCTGCCTTGCTGAGTGTAGCAGCGCAGCAGCAAGCGGTGAGAGGCACAGAGCCGACATACCGACCAGGAAGTCCAACACCATACCCAGCAGGAGAAGAGCGAACAGGTATCCGTGGAAGAGCAGGCTTTGCCAGCTGCTGTGACTCAACACCTGCCAGGGACTGTCCGGGTGCAGCAGCCACAGGAGGCCCAGCACGCAGCTCTGGTTGACCAGCTGGGTGTAGTAGATGTCAAAAACGGAGGCTTGGGCGTCGGGGTGGTGGCGGCGCTCGGCCTCAGACACTTTAGCCAGCCAAGTCAGAGACAGACTGTGGAGGATTAAAGCCAGAGGTGCATACATGTACTCCAGAGGCCCAACGCCTGACAGACCTCGGGAGGCTGCAGAGAGAAAGAGAGAGACAGGCAGGAAGGTAAAGAGAGGCGAAGAACCATCAGTTTCACCTCTAAATAACATCCAAACCTTTTTTTTTTTTTTACCTGTGAAGACAAAACATGTTCCGCCTAGGATGGAAATCAGAACAGAGATGTGGAGGGATGGAGTGGATGCCAGCTTCTGAGAGAAACTGAAACCCACAGTTAGCATGGGCAGCAGAGGCAGGATGAGCGGGAAGAGGCCGGCATTGGAGCTGTTGGCCTTGGCCCACATGGCCAGTACAGCATGGATGCTGTTACAGATGGAAGGCACCAGCACCTTCTCACCCAGGGACCTGGAGTAATGCTTCAGAGGCACCAGATCCAGGACATGGAGGAGATTTAAGACTAAGAGAGAGACCAGAACCTGGAAGAGATCACGTATATGTAAAGAGTTATAGCATCTATAAAAACCCGCAACACATTAAAGACTCAAATAGAAGGCAGAAGTATCTCAATACTGATATAAGGCTGCTAATTAGATACCTAATTTAAGTTTTTATCAAGAGAATTACGCCAAACATTTGCAGGCCCAGTTTCTATAACTCTAAATTCTTCTTCTGTCACTCCCCACCACGAACACTACCACATGACATGCCCTTCAAACCAGCACACACACACACACAGCAAATACTGACAGATTTACAATAGCCAGCAGCTGACACTTTATTGCACAGGTGAAGTTAACTGCTCCAGTGATTAACAATAATCCAATAAAAGACTTGTGATTTTTTGATGAATAACACATTATTGTCAATATTAGTAGTAGTATACTTTTTTATTTCAGCATTTGTTTTTACATACATGTACATGCAGTATGTGTCAGGTTTCTTATGGTACTTCAGTATCAACATACTAGTTGTTGTTTGACAGAAATGCTATGAAGGTACATGTAATCGCAGTATACTCAATACCCTGGTGTCATGACACACAATACTCTGTGTATACTTAACAGCAGGTGAGCTATAGTGTGTGGTGTTGTCTTTTTAATAATTAGTAAAATACACAGACACAGGAGGTTAGACAAAGAGTGCCTCCATATTGGATTGCTTCATTCAGAATAAAGTGTGAATCATCCTTCGAAACAAGCCAGGCAGCGTGCACCAACCTGGGCAAAGCAGAGAGCCACTGCGTATGGGAAGTGGTACTGTGGGATGAAGACGGCGGCCACAAAGTTTCTGAGTTTGTTGGCCAGGCCGTATATCACCACCACTGCCAGGAACAGGATGGGAACCAGGGGCTTCAGTGCATGATTAGAGGAAAGACTCTTCGACGCTGAGGCACACCATCCCCTCCTCCAGCTCCCTGAACTGCACACATGGGGACTTATTGCACGGATCACATAATAACAATGACACACCTGTCAATGTAGTTTGGTGAGAATTGCGTTTTTAGTTAAGGTTTTTTTTAAAGCCAATTTTACTGAGCTAAGAACAACAATAAATTAAAACAAAAACTCATGCGTTAATGGCCAACAGCCGGAGAAGGTTGCTTTGTTTGAATGACAGGTGGAATGACAGGTTTACATATTGGCTGTAAGAAATGGAACACCAGTAAACTGCATGCTATAAGTATGCAAATCAAGTTTGCCTATGAAAATACAGTTGGCTTTATATGATTTGCATGCGTGGTTCCCAGAATACCAGAAACAATCAAATATGTATGAATAAAAGCCAGTTGGATTACCTTTTACCTGTAGACATGCTGTCATTCTGTGCAGATGCTGCTGTGTGGGGAAAAGAGAATTTTATAGACGTCCAAAGAACAGAAATAAATACCTGGATTAGCCATTATGTCATATATTTCTCACTGCAGCTGTGCAGTAAACTAATTAAAGGTTAACTCGAAAGCTATTTCAACATTCATGTGTTTTATATGCAGGACTAAATCTGCACCATTAACAGCAAAAACAGCTCCTGACCTTTTGTTGTCCTGCTCTTATTTGGCTACTTGTTTTCATTAGGTTTCTCTCAATGCTGCTCATTCATAACGTGTTCTATTAAATGTCTTTTTTTAAATTCCGTTTTATTGATGGATGTCTCTGTTTTTTGCCAAGATGAAGCTCAATTTCCCATGCATAAAGAACAGAATATTCGAGCTCTTCATCGAAATGTGTACTCGTTTTAATGTTTATAATATGGTCTATATACAGTAAATAATAGCTTATTTTTTTAAATAAAAAATCAAGTTGAAGAATTAAATTCTGGTAATAATAACATCGGAAAAGTCACATAACACAAAGCCGCTGCTGTAAAAAAGAAACAGGTATTTACAGAAAACACAAGTTTTATATAGTTGTTTACGCATTCAAGCTGGAAAAAGCGCGAGAGTAACATAAACTCTACTCACCATTTGAAGTTCGTCATGAAGTCGTACTTCATCTTCAAACTCCAACCATTCCCTCCGAGGGACTACTTCTGCAAATAATAAGACTGTTATAACAACAGCTATATAAATCCACCTTGGTCTTAACGCGTCTCTCCCACCATTGTGCTGAATGAGCCCATCTGCTCGCTGAAGCGGACGCTGAGCGGAAGCTGAAGTGGACGTTCACCTCGCTTGTTGTCCAGACGGACTTTGGTCCTGCTGGTCTGTTTGTCTTGTCTCATTGTTAAAGACGACACCTCGGTGGACAGTTCTTAAAAGTCGGCCTCACACCAAGACACACATCATACAGTATCTGTGTGGAGTCCATCGGGATCATTGTTTAATGACGCATTTCATTACATAAGATGATAGTGACAGACAACAGCCTCGTGAGAGGAATGTCACATGTCATCCCGCATCAATAACAGATGTTTAAGTTTAAGAACACTTTGACACCTGTTTGTGACATTCTTTCCCCTCCTTCAGCTTGATGTTGTTGACTCAGCCTCTGTCAGGATCCCTGACATCATGGAGACCATGAGTGAAAAAAACACTCGAGGCTGAGAGGGGGGTCTGTGATATATCACATGCAAGCACATGAATATGTGTAAGAGCCATTTAGTTGTTTTTGTGTATGTACAACCTCCCACCACATGGGGCGGTAGTGGCGCTGTGAGTCAGGCCACAGGTAATATAATCAGTGGGGTCATTGGGCACAGGTGTTGCTCATAGGTAGAAGCAAACCGTTTTTGACCGTGCAGACGTAACAAAGGCAAGTGTTATGATTTATCGGTATAATGGAGAAATGCATAACTGGGAGAGAAAGTGGTGAACTCTGATTATGTGAGGAATAAAACACCAATATTCGAAACTGGACTATGTTATTTATGGCAGGCGTCAGAACAAGCATTACAGCAACCATAGTGACTTTTTTATTGGGAAGCAACGGTCACTACAATAAGTATGACATGTGCACACTGATATGTGGACATACATACTTGTATTTGAATGTTGTGTATATTCTTCCCGGAGCATTCACAAAGTGTAGGGCAGGTTTTTAGCAGTAAGTGCACTCAGGAGCACAGCAGGGGGCAGTCATGCTGCATACTCTGTTTTGATGTTGGTGTGGAGACACATACAGCCTTCTCTCACAAAGCTTTGGAAGCAAGTTTTTGGGAATAACAATTGTCATTAAAATAAGATTTTTGATATATCAATCATATGTGGGCTGTATATATATATATTTAAAACTATGTTACAAACTTCCAAAGTATATTTCTCTGTAGGATAAGACATTCATTCAGCTTTTATTTTTAAAATAAATACTCATCATAACACACCTTATTTGTAATATATATATATATATATATATATATATATATATATATATATATATACACACACACACACACACACAACAAGTTCACGTTCATTGTTGGAAAGCTGTTAAGCATTTCAACTATTGTTCTTCGAATCTTTATTGTTGGAATGCTGTTAAGCATATCAACTATTGTTATCATGTTTCTTTATTGTTGGAATGCTGTTAAGCATAGAAAAATTAGTGTGGAATCCCACAGATTTCCACATTTGACGCTGAAGCTGTTAATTGAGAGGAAAACCAATTTTCTGCTCCATAGAGACCAATGTTAAATTTTGCTTCAAAAACATCTTCCACAGAACACGGTACCCCATTTCTAGATCGCCAATTAAGCCACATTTTTTACACGACAGACACAATTTTTACAGGATCTGTTCTTCAACTCATCCTTCCTCGCACTTATTAATATCGGAGCAATAGGAGCTACGGTTATGGGAGTTTTGAGGATTTGTTTGAGAGGTGTTTCCCTGTTTTATCTCCATGAAATGGCTTCAGGCACACGGGTGCTTTTTTGTTGAAATAATGAATGCTCTTACTAATACTGCTAATATTTCTAGTATTACCACTACTACTACAACTTTTGCTGTTGCTACTATTACTACTACTGCTACTGCTGCTACCATAAATATTATTACTACCACTACTGTTATTACTACCACTACCACTACTATTATTACTGATACCACAACTACTAATAACCAGTACTAATACTACTACAGCTATTAGTACGACTGCTGATACTACTACTACTTCTTCTAATTACAAATACTTCGACAACAACTTCTACTGCTACTACAAATATCACTACTGCTACAACTAGTACTTATTCAAATGCTACTCATACTTATACTGCAAATAATACTTCTACTACTACTACAACAAATATCACTACTGCTGGAATTCTTTTAAGCTACAGAAACCGTTCGAATATCAAAATGTTCAGCTCTTTCAGGAGAGGGGTGATATACCTTCATATTTGTAATCTTTCAACTTTTTGAATTATTCAGCTTTTTGGAATTTTTTTAAAATTGGATATCTATTTTCAGCAATGTTTTTGAGATTCATTTCAGCTTTCAGCATTCCAACGCATTTTCAGCAGGAAATGCATTTTCTAGTTGATCTGTTGTGTTGTGTTGTTTTTTATTATATTATTGGGATTTTTCAGCAATCTCTGGCACAAGAATTTCTTTGGAGATTAATAAAGTTCTCTTATCTTGAATCAATGAACCAGTCAGATGAATGGCTATCTCATCTGAACATGAAACAGAAAATAAACACAGTAATATTCATACTGATGTTAAATGTAAAACAGAGTATAATATAATCCCTTCTATGCCATTTTGCTTGATGATAGTTGATAGAATGTATACATGAATAAAGTGTATCCATAGTGTTTTACATTAGAACGTTTTTTTATTCAATTCTCCTACATAATGTGACGATATTCTGCGGCATTATTCATGCGGAAAAGTATTTAAAAACAGAATGGAGGCTTGCAAAGGTCTTTGTTTATCACAGACATACACACTGTAGTGTTTACACAGGGCATGCCATTGAGATTTGTTGTATATGCAGCCTGTATATGCAGTCAACATAACAGTCAGCCTCTCTGTTTCAGTCTCTCTCTCACACACACACACGCACACACGCGCACACAATTAGCTCCACCCTGTTGAACTCAGTAGCATGCAGCAGGAATTCCCTCCCTCCAGTCACACTTTTTTTCGGATGGGAGGAAGGAATTTTCTGGAATGTGGGAGGAAGAGGAAAGGCAGGTGAAAACGGTGAAAAATAAGTTAGTTTGGCCAAATTAAACTGTTTAAAACTACAAAAGAACATGAGTTTGAATGGGGCTATTGAATCTATGGGCACACAACACATTCCTCGTCAAAGCGTTTTGTCAAATGAAATATGGTTTTTAAAGGAAGGGATTTTTTTATTGATGGACATGGCAAAAAGTTTTAAAAAAGAAGGCACATTTGCAGCGCAGTTTCAACACGTGACAGAAAGGTGACGTTAGCTTTTTACCATTAAGACCACAAATAGCCTACTCATCCATGGCAGTCTACAGACAACAAGACACCTCCCCTCGCAATCCAACGCCAGCCCCCAAAGTCTCTCGTAGCGGGGGGACTTTATGCATGTGAGGTTCTGCACGTAGCGTTCAGACTTTTTTTTTTTTTAGGAATCCAGCCCTTTACCACCAGATGGCCAACAGTGCGCAGAGACATCCCAGATAGGCGGAAGAAGTACCAGACCTCTCTGTGCGCGTGCATCTGCTCACCGCTAACGAGACATCGGAGGACCAGACGACAAGGGGACACACTTCTGCTGCAGGATGCTCTCGTTTAGGTAAATATTGACTCCCGGTGGAGTGCTGTTTTGCTGTTTTTAGCTTGCTAGGTTAGCTGAAAACTAGCTAAACTGGATGAAACTTTGATATAGCACGACAGCTCGCGGCAGCAGCGAATAACACGATAAGACTGCACTGATTATCACGGAGTAATATTAGCTCAATTCAGTAAGCAAAAGCCGTAAATGGCGAGAAAAGAAAAGCGATCCGGAATTTCCCCCCTGGTTCATAAAACTTGCGTCTGTGTTGTGGCATTCCTGTGCAATGCAGCGTGGGATGCTGCTGCAGCTTTATCTTACACACGCGCGCACACACGCATACATTAACAGCGTAATATGCACGGATTGTATTTGTTGATACGTTCTGCACGGTAACAGTCACACACGTCAGTGAGCTCGCGGTATTAGGTATTTTAAGTTGCATTCTTGTTGGTTTTAGCTCATTTGGTTTGTGAGTTAACGAGCAGCACAAGCTGTCTTCCACAAATGAACAGCCCCCTCTCCTCTCCCGCTGTCAGTGAGTTGTTCTGGGGTTATTGAGGGGTTATTCCTGGGGAAGTCAGTCCGACTCCATTGGGCTGTGTTCCCTCATCAGTTTCCCCGGCGGGGAGGGGCGAAGACGTGGCAGTCAGTCCTCTTCTCCATCCGCATCCTGTGTTATCTGACTCCACTGCTTCACTCCCAGCGAAGCTCCGTAGAGCACATGTGTCAAACTCAAGGCCCGCCACGTCATTTTATGTGGCCCGCGAATCCGCCAACAAAAAAACAATTTCAATTAAAAAAATACTTTTTTTTTTTTTTTTTGGAAAAATAATTAAAAGTTAGACTTGAAAATAAAAGTATCCCCATGGTCGACATTATGAGATAGAGAGTTGAAATTGTGAGATAGAAAGTTGAAATTATGAGACAGCATGTTGTCTGTGTACCGACATTAAAACTATCACAACAGGTGGACAGGAGAGGCAACAGCCCGAAAAGCGGGCATTTGGCCTCCAAGAAAAACATCAAATTGTCCAAGAATCAAAAGGCAGACTGCAATCACAGCAGAATATATTTACACAGCTACAGCCCAGTGCAGGCTAAAGGTATGTGAGCAGAGCTCCGCCCAGATACAGACTTTTACAAATGTCAGTTTGTGAAGAAACACCATCGCAGACCGAGTTCATGAACAAGCAGCAATCTAACAACACAGCTAAGAGACGAGCAGGTACTCGTCTTCTTCATTAGCTGTTGATGAAGCACAGACAACACGGATACAGAGCATCTATCCATGTTCATCAGACCTGACTCTCAGTGAGGAGCTCTTGGATGTAGCTGCCATGCACAGGACGACGACAGGGAGGAACAGTAGTGATGCAGAGAGGTGACACAAACAGCTTTGAACAAAGTTAATGTAATAACTTGTGTTTGATATTTGTCTTTGTTATTTTCTTTAGTAGTTTGATCTTTGATAGAGTCATGTGGGTTTCTTAACCCTCAATTAAAATGATTTATGTTATAATAACAGAAATGTGTTTAAATATCATTTTTCATTGATATAACTGCATGTACAACATTTTTACACTTGAATAAACAATAATCAAACACAGAGAGAGTTATTTAACAATATGTTCGGAGAAGTTAGTTACACAGTCTTACAGTTACAACCGGCCCTTTGAGGGCGACCGTGATGCTGATGTGGCCCGGAGTGGAAATGAGTTTGACACCCCTGCCGTAGAGGTAGTGAAGAGGTGAAGGCCATTTCTCTGCGAGGAATGTGCTAAAACACAGCGTTAGACTGAGTGGAGGAGTCTTACGTTTACTGAAAACTGTAGTGAGGCTGACACAATGTCACCTAATGACCATGTGTCGTTCAAAAGGGCTCACATGTGTGAATGCTCCTCAGTTTGTGGGATTGGGACCATTTTATCATATCTCACTGTCAAATATTCTGTTAATGAATATTACTTTTTGTATTATTACTGATCTGTTCCCTGCGTATATTGTGGATGAATGTTGTGTCAATGCCGTGACAACAGTTGGGTTATTTTTCATAGCTTCTTTGTTTTTGTGTAATTTCTTCAACATCAAAGAGCATTATTTATCAGTTGTTTTTTTTAGGGTGTATCCTTCATCCAAATGTGATAAATCCTCTTTACCCACAATCTACATGAAGCTGATTGTGGGGGGGGGGGGGGGGGGAAACAATCCTGCTCATCAAACATGTCTGAACAAAACCAATTCACACATAGTTGTAAAGGTCAGGAAATAAAAACGTACCGGCAAGTTTAATGCAAAATAGTTTTCTATAACCAGTTCAAACAAACAACCCCTCAAGTGTCTGATAGTTTAAATGTTGAATTTCCTTCAGGAATGTTTTGGAGTCTTCACATGACGCGTACAAGCATGTACACATACAAACACTCTCACTACCACTCACTGCCATGTGTGACATGACACACAGATCTTAAATATAAGTGGTATACTTACAGCTTTAATCTTGACATTACACTTAAACAATGTTATTACAAGAGCAACACCGTTGCTGACACCCTGTCATTATAATAATTATATTCTATTGAGTTTTTATCCTGAAAATCTAAGTGGCAGAGGCATATTTATGGTATTGTGGACTGAGTGGCACCACAGTGGTAGCAGTCAGGGGATAATGGTAATTTGTGTCTTGCCATGGAGTGTCTGCTTGACTTTAATGTAATTAAATGATGCTTTAATCAAATACATCGAGCTCTGACACATTTATTTTCCTTCCTCTCGGCTGCGTGCTGCTGACCTGAATTGAAATGTCACGTGGAGTCATTCTTTTATTTTCTCTGAAGGCTTGTCCTTGTGGCAACGATGGAACCTGTCTGAGCCTGTTGTCTGCTTCCAGTGAAGGCACGCTTTAGAAATCTGCATCGATGCGCGTTTCATGCATGACCTTTACTTTGCCACTAGGTATGTGTGTGTGTGCATAGCAAGCCCGAAGGTGTGTGTGTTGGTTTGGAAGGGTTTTTCTTGTGCGTGCAAGTGTGTTTGTTGTGGATATTTCCAGTAGTATTCTTATTATTGTACCTGACAACTCTTGCGTTTGTATTTCAAAAAAGTCCTAATATTAGAAGAATAAAGTCCTAATATTAGAAGAATAAAGTCCTAATATTACAGGAATAAAGTCCTAATATATCAAGACTAAATCTGCCTGCCCTACAGTTTGCTGTAGCCTACATGAAGTTATTGCTCTGCACTCTGCTGCTATGGTAGTATTCCCTTCGGACCGTCTGACAGACGCAGAACCCGTTTGAGACTCTCGGGATGAGAAAAATGAAAGGGAAGCGGCTGTACTCTGCTCTTCAACAGAGGTGGAAAACCGAAACAAACAGAAAATGTTCACGCAGAAGTATCACCAATGTGTGGCGTATTGCGAGTGCAAAAAGAATCTGTTCCCCCAGAGTTTCACAAGTCAACGTCAGAACCCATCGGCGGTGCCACGCCTCACAGGCCAGTAGCCCTTTAGTAGTTATATGACTATGCCAACTGCAAAACCAAACCAGACACAGTATAAGCAACCGCAGACTTATATTTGGCTTTGTGTGGTAGTCGGGAGGCTGCACTTGTAAAAAGATGAAGGAGATGCTCCCAACTTTTCAAGGCTTTGATGACTCCATCTGTTTTACCTTTTGATGCACCTAAATATCGATTTGTTTCCCAGGTCTTGACATAACTGCTGCTGATATTTCTGCTATTGAAGAGAATAAAAAAGATAAACTGCCCAGTGTAGGTCTCTGGATTATCTGCTCATAAACGGGGCTCACAACCATGTTTTGAGTTCAATAGGAGCAGCACCGTAGGGAGTAAAGGGACAACAAAATCATAACTCAGGGAGGTTAAGCAACAACAGAGGAAGAAGCATTCTAGACGAGATGTAAGGTCACTGATGTGTGATGCGGCTCACTAGAAATGAAAGCCAGACGTTAAATGACTCCAACTTGAAACATCTGTCTGAATTTAGAGATGTTGGGTATGCTAGTCAGTGTAACAGCCTGCAATTAAGTCATGGTTAACGAATCCAACTCTCTCCCTCCTTCTTCAGGATGGAGCTGCCATGTTTATGTTTACTGCTGCTGAGCTGTCTGCAGTCGCTCTCGGCCAACCACGAGTTCTACACCTCCATCGGTAAAAACAACGTCGCGCAAACACACACCTGTAACGATGTGATGCCCGTTGTCGGTCATCGTTGCAGTGTTGACGTTGAAGTGTCTCTGATTTGTGTCCCTCAGGCCAGATGACGGATCTGTTATACACAGAAAAAGACCTCGTCACCTCGCTGAAGGACTACATCAGAATGGAGGAGAACAAGCTCGAGCGGGTCAAACGGTGAGTTTGTGGACACGAAGCTACACACACAGATATGCATCCATGTACACGAGCATACAGTATCAAACACACGAATGCACTCAAAAACAGATATTTATGATTAATAACGTGTGATTGCTCGTGGATTGAAGTGCCTGCAATCTATCTTAGTTGTATATTGTCATCCTTGCGATAGGTGGGCTGATAAGTTGGATTTGTTGTCGGCCGCAGCCATACAGGACCCCGAGGGCTATTTGGGGCACCCCGTCAATGCCTTCAAACTGATGAAGAGGCTGAACACGGAGTGGGGCGAGCTGGAGAGCCTCGTGCTCAGTGACACCACTGAAGGTACATATGAGTTATTGAGATGGAAGAGAACATTACTCGTTAATCCTTGCCACATGTCTGCCTTAATAAAGTATGATCAGAGTCACTCCATGCAGTCCCACTGGCCGTTTATTTATTGTCTTCACTTGTCTGTATCCCGTACATAATCATCCTACAATATCCTTCTCTGTGCTCTCCTGTCCGCCTCTCTCAGGATTCATTTCCAACCTGACGATCCAGAGACAGCACTTCCCCACAGATGAGGACCAGACCGGGGCGGCTAAAGCTCTCCTCCGGTTGCAAGACACTTACAGACTGGACGCCAACACGATCTCCACAGGAGACCTACCCGGTAAGCACCTTCTATCTGTGCACACCACATCTACCCGGATGTCTACCACTACCACCGATAGTCACAGTAAACAGCGGGCCATAAGGGAAGAGAGGGTTTCTCTTGGTTTCTATGTTGTTTACATTATAAAGAGGATGGTTCAGTTTTCTTCTATGTCAATGTTCCTCTGCATACCAGGAGCGAAACACAAGATCCAGATGACAGTGGAGGACTGCTATGAGCTGGGGAAAATCGCCTACTCTGATGTCGATTACTACCACACAGAGCTGTGGATGGCCCAGGCCCTGAAACAGCTCGACCGGGGAGAGGAGTCCACGATAGACAAGGTGACGCTGCTCGACTACCTCAGCTACTCCATCTACCAGCAGGGGGAGATAGAGCGAGCCCTGGACTACACCAAGCAGCTGCTTGCACTGGGTGAGTCCCTCCACACTATCAAGTGCACCAGGGGGCATCTTTTGCAATGTGAAGTGACAGTGCAAGTTTGGATTCTAACATTTCTGTTCAAGGTAAATCATGTCACATAAACATCAGACAGATTAGGAATTGATGCTTTTTGTTTAGACTGAATAAATAGCATGTAACAGTAATTATGTCATGTTGGAAGCTCAGTTATTGTGATTACAGCGGGTGTGACATTGCTGCAGTCGTCACTATTTGTAATCACCTCTATTAATTCTGTTGGCGTCTCATTTTAGACCCAGAGCATCAGCGTGCCAAGGGCAACCTGAAGTACTTTGAGTTCCAGTTGGAGAAGCTGAAAAAGGCTGAGGAGGACCCAACTCAAAAGGAGAAGGAGCGAGGGAAAAGAGAAACGACTGAGAAGAAGGAGAAGGAGAAGCCCAAAAAGAAGTTCTTAACTCCACAGGTCCCAGAGAGGAAGAAGTATGAAATGCTTTGTCGTGGAGAGGGCATTAGAATGGTGAGGAGGACAGAAAGATACGCACACAAAACACAATTTCTAACTTAACAAAGACGTATCGGTCTCAACTCCTTTTGCTCCTTGCTTTCCTTTTCTCTCAACCAGACCCCCCGCAGGCAGAGCCGGCTGTTCTGTCGTTATTATGACAACAATCACAACCCCATGTATGTGCTGGCGCCCGTCAAACAGCAAGATGAGTGGGACCGGCCCTACATCGTCCGCTTCATCGACATCATCTCCGACCAAGAAATGGAGAGGGTCAAGCAACTGGCAAAGCCCCGAGTAAGTGATTCTCCATGGTTTTGCTACGGTGCCATTTGATGATTGCGTAGGACGTTTCAGAGCTTGGGTCCATGTTTACTTCCTGTCAGCGTCTGTCATTAGCATACACTGCAACAGGAAATAAACTGAGGCACATTTGGGATGTTTATGTGTAATGGTCTTAGTAGGGACATGCGGTTTCTGTTATGTGGTTTTAATGTGTTGAGGGGTGTGGGAGGTCAAAGCTGTGAGGCTGGTTGATGTGATTCTGTTAGTTTGACATGATTTGTGTGGGTAAATCGTGTCCCTGGCTTCACAGCTACGCAGGGCCACCATCTCAAACCCCATCACAGGAGTGCTGGAGACAGCGCCGTACCGGATCAGCAAAAGGTAAGGCCTGCCCAGGAGCCGCCAAGAGCAGAGGATATAGGAGAGAGAGCTGAGGAGGAGAAAGTGAGATGGTTTTCCTCCTTTTTCCCCCTCAGTAACTCATCCCCTTTATCCTCTGCTCTCCCGTCCGTGCACATCACTCCATTTCTCCGCCTTTCCAAAGCTTAAAGGCTCTTGAGCTGAGGCGCAAGATCCAGCTAGACACATTTGTAACACTATTATTGGTCCATAATTCCTTTGCAATATGTGACACAGGTGAAAGGAAAAGAATGCCTTATAGAGCTAGTTGATATGAACATAGTTGCTTTTGTGAGCCAGGAGGTGTATCAGAGGCACTCATTGATTCTCTGCTGGTATATCTTCTTATTTTGAAATGGACATCTTGTTTTTTTTTCGCTTTGCCTCACAGAGCACTCTCTTGGCTCTGCTAAAGAATAACATTGACAACTAGTGACCGGATCTGCCTTTCTTTCCTCTCCCTCTGTCCTCTAACTTTCCACTCGTGCTCTTGTGCGTATCACACTCTGTCGTCTTTTTTTTCTCCCCTTTCTTTTATTTCTCTTGTTTGTCCTCGACTTCCTTGTGCTGCGGGAACTACTGTAGCTAAGGCGAGCCACGGTGCATGACCCCCTAACCGGGAAACTTACCACGACCCAGCACAGTCTCCAAGAGGTAAGGGGTCCCAGGTCACAGGAGGACCACAAGGCCTCCTACATCCTTCTCTTTATCTGTGTCTCTGTGCCCTGGCTGACACACCTGTTGAGCCCTGCACCCAGTTAACATTATGGAAAAAAGGAAAATGTTTAGCTACACTTGGAAAACTAACACTAGAAGAGGTTTTTAATTTTAAAGTGAAAACTTCGACACCAAATTGAGCTTAAACATAGTTCAAATCAAGATAAACAATCCTTTATTGTTGTTGTGTTTTTTTGGTGTAGCTGAAATATTCTGTATTCCTTCAATTTCCCCAGTGAGTTTACATTTGTAATGGAACGGCACGACTGTGGCAGATTGTTTTCTTCCCCCCCCCCCCCCCGGCCATCCTTCCCAGGTTATTTGAGATCCTGAGCACTGGACCTCTGTTCCCCACTGCACTTTCCAGGAATGAATCCGTCACAAATTCTCTCGTCTGAACTCTCGACAGCTGCTGCGACTCTTCTATGCCTCTTCAAACGAATGAACCAGCAAGAGAGATGAATACACTTCCTGAGTCTGGATGCACATTCTTAGAAACACAGATAGAGATATGCTGTGAACGTGTGGAAGGAGAGAGTGTTCTTCTCATTGTTGTAGATGTTAAGACAGTATTATCCTGTAGTTAGAGGCAGTGTTCCACCTCAATAGATACGTTCTCTGTTGTAAGTTAAACTTTACACCCACAATTTAGCAGGCTTAGCAATTTACCAAAAGAACCCACGTTTCTATTGGTTTTGCAGTTCTTGGGAATAAATGTTTGGGTGTGTGTGCTTACGGTGGACGGGTGTGGTGTTCCTTTGATGTGTTTCGTAGGCGTACGTGTTAGCCAGCATGTATTTCCATATTCAGTGAACATGGAGTGACAGAGGGAGCAGAATGGAAGAGTTTGACGGCTCACTGAGCTGACTACGAGACACATCGGAACACATTTGGTCCGGCATTCCTTTTAAAAAGATCACATATTATATTGTCAACAAAAAACACTGATTTAAAAAAAAGCTGACTCTCTCATACACACATGCACGCCTTAAAGTAGTTTATTGTTTGAATTGATTCTGTCTTTGTCCGTCACGTCACACATGTGTTAATAACGTCACATAAATCTTCAATTCTCTCTTTTTAGTTGTGGTTTTGCAGTGTTTTATGTGGATACTGTGGCTGCTTTTTTTTACTGCTTTAGTCAGAAAGAAATAGCAGTTTGAATTGAATCATGTCGGCCTGCAGAACTGCAGTCGTGTCATGTTTTAATATTTCACAAGAAAGAGTTCATTGTCATGCTCAGTGGGCCTTCTCTGGGACGGAGTATGAAAGGCAGGTAGTGTCGGGGAAGTTTAAGCCATGAAAGCATTTTTGTCGCAGTTCTCAACCAGACTCTTGTGTGAAAGCACGCAGTTTGAAGTCAGAACAACCCTGTACCCAGAGCTGATTGGAGGTTCTCAACCTCGGGCCGGTTTTCCTATTTTTCATTTCCTCCATACCGCCGCTCCCTCTTCTATCATCTGATTTGAAATGTCCAACTTCACTTTCTTTTTTTAGCTTTTCGTGGCAGCATGTGGCATGCCTCTCTGTCGCCTATCTCAGGTCGACCAGAGTCTTTACTACCATCTGGTGGACAAACACGTGACTCACTGACGTGCTGTGTAGAACTGCCCGTCTTCTTTCTCAGTTGCTCTGCTTTCCCTCCTGTATTCCAGCGCTTGGCTCACTGGCTATGAAGATCCAATGATTGACACGATCAACCAGAGAATTGAGGATCTCACAGGGCTGGAGATGGACACTGCAGAGGAGCTGCAGGTAAAGAGTCGGCTTCAAAACAGGCTTTTCTCTTTGGTTTAGATCTTTTTTTCTTTACTGAATAACAAACCCCCGCCCATCTGTTTGTGTATTTGTCGATTGGAAACCTGATTGGTAGAGTTGTGAGACTTAAATCATATTTTATTGATCTCTGTAGGTTGCAAATTATGGCATTGGAGGTCAATACGAGCCTCACTTTGACTTTGGAAGGGTAAGACACAAGTTCATTTATCTGCATGTACAGTATGTTAATACGTCGGGGCAATTACACCTGATTCTCTCTCTCTCTCTCTCTCTCTCTCTCTCCCCCCCCCCCCACAGCACGATGAGCCAGATGCCTTTAAAGAGCTGGGCACCGGCAACCGCATCGCAACATGGCTCTTCTATGTGAGTGAACTCTCCCTGGAGACACCTAAACAACACCTGTGGTGTTAACTTTAGATTGAACTTACACTCTGGCCAAGCCTTCTTAACTCGTGTCACACAGGTGTGTCGGTCCTTCTTCACACATGCAGAGCGTTATTTTAAACTCTAATGTCAAGACACTAAATCGCAACTGATGAACTATGTGAAGTAAATGACATCATGAAGTAATGGCGCAGGTATCTGGGACGTTTATTACACTACTTCAAATGCCTGTCTCAGTTAACAGTCGATCACACACTCATTATTTACATACCTTTTGATGACGTGTACAACATGGACAAGAAAAGAACAGCCGTTGTTATTCTGAAGGCCAACATTACGGGTAAAAAAGCAGATCGTTATTTAAAGTGACTGAAGGAATGTCATCATGTTTTAACTTTTAAAAGGTTGAGGGGAGATTTATGAGAAATGAGGCTTGGAGTAAAATGTAGTCACTGTTATAAAAGCTGCGTATATAAACTAGGGGTGGGGGGAAAAATCGATGCAGCATAGTATCGCGATATTTTGCGTGGCGATATTATATCGATACACGGACGCCAAATATCGATATTTTATTTTATAAACTATTAAAAGTGGACTTTTTCAGTCCACTAGATGGTGCTGAGTTGTTTTCTGGTGAGGTCAGCAGAGGTGCCGGGTCTGCCTGCGTGATTGGTAGGAAGTTGGTCGAAACAAAGATGGAGACATCAGAGAAAGAACTCAGATAAAACATGTTGTTGACACAGTTTTCCTTTGGGGACATAATTTGAAGTTGAAAAAAATAATAAATCGCAATATATGTTATCACAACACTCAGAATATCGCAGCATCGCGACAATATCGAAGTATCGCGATAATATCGTATCGCAAGATCTCTGGCGATTCCCACCCCTAATATAAACTGTGCCAATATATCTAGTTTCAATATTCATGTGAAATGACACTTAAATGGATTGTAACCACGCAGAAAGCAATGAATGTTACCTGAAAACAATGCACTTAACAGTCGTAGTACTGCAGAAGTATTTGCTGTGACAGAAAAACTCTTCTTGTCTGTGTTGTAGATGAGTGATGTGGCAGCAGGTGGAGCCACAGTATTTCCAGATGTTGGCGCAGCAGTTTATCCCCAAAAGGTAAGCGCTTATGTTCCAGCACTGATTACATCGAGTGCATTATGACTGAGTTGGTCACATTATATCACCAACAAATTCCCAGGTTTGTTTGTTTTGAAGTATAGTACACACTATGAATATGAATTAACACAATTCAATTGTGCAAAATGTTGTTTTTGCCACATAGAGAGAAACGGTACTAATTATTCAACACATTCATATGCTATCTCTCTCTCTCGCTCTCCCACAGACCACAATCCTCTCACAGGGCAACCATTTAATGCAAAACAAGATCATGCACTCTAAGAAAATGTCTATTTGTTCATTCCTGCCATCGAAAGAAGGTTTTTTCCCGAGTCCACATCCCACGTTTAACCATCACAAAACGTGTATTTATTGACTGTATTCAGGAGACTGAGGCTGGCATCCGGGCTATTGCTGGAGATTTTGCAGCACCGCTAACCTCCGTTGCCTGTTGTTTGTTTGATTCCAGGGCTCTGCAGTGTTCTGGTACAATCTATTTCCCAGCGGGGAGGGAGACTACCGCACCCGCCATGCAGCTTGTCCAGTGTTGGTCGGCAACAAGTGGGGTGAGCTCCTCTTTGTCTTTGTCTTGCCCGAGTAAATAGCTCTTAAGAGTAAACATTTGTACCGTTTCTAAAGGAATCAAAGGGCTATAAGTTTATCTTTTTTTTGTTTCTGTCTTTAGTATCAAACAAATGGATCCATGAACGAGGCCAGGAGTGGCGGAGGCCTTGTGCCCTAAATGAAACGGAATGATGGCAAACATAAAAGCTTCCTCTTCACCTCCTCGGCCCTCTCACTCCCTCCTTCCTTGTGAACCTCCCCGGACCACAGAACACTGCAGCAGACAGCAGACACACATGGGGTCCAAACGGCTCCCCCCCCCCCTCTACAAACACTCCCCTTTCCTCCCCAGCTGTTACGCTCTGAGCCCACAGATTGTTTGGGTTAATGTCGAGCCCCTGGACAGTTTTAGCATCACTATGACGTATGTCCTTAAGATTGTTGGCTGGTTTTGGAGAAACACCCTTTTTCACTCCACTGTGTCCGTCTTTGCACTCTGTATGAACTCTGTCTCTGAGGCGAGGTTCTCCTTCACCAGTGACTGCTGGTCCCTAAGTTTGAACCTTAAAGGAACAGCTCACGTTTTTAAGAGGCCTATCTGATTCGTTGCATTCCTTTCATTTCATTAGCAGAGCACTGGGCCTGTGTTGTTGTGTTTTTAAACATTTTAAACAATGGGAATGCATTGGGGTTGCACACTATCTCTTTGTAAAATGATTTTTAAAACAGTTTGGTATGTTTCTGAAACTGGCTTATTCTTTAGAGGGATTGAATTAGGGTACAGTAGGTTCACTACATTTCTTTCTTTATTTACATGTGGTAGCAAAGTCTGCCTCCAATAACTTTGATTACATTTTTAAAAACCAAAGTAAGTGCTTTGTGGAAGGAATAGACTCGGTACATCAGAAAATGCTCAGACTCCAAAAATCTGACAATTCAGTGTGGTGTTTTGGTTGAAAGAAACACTTTCAGTTGTGTAACTACTCAGAACTGGTCTAAGTTGCATGGCTACATCTATACAGTACATTTTTCACATATCACATAATGTGTTTGCCTGCCTCAAAGACCAGTGTTCTTTAGTTTTTTTTGTGAAGTCAATTGAATGGTCACACTGTGAGATATTTAGATTTGATGTACTTGAACATAGGGTGATTACAAGTGCATGGACACTGAACACCTGGACACAGACACAGTTACGAACACCCCGATGCTGCGTCCAATTTAGTATTTGTTCATCCCCATTGTACCGGTGTTGTGTGAGGACCCAAACGACCACCAGCTGTCGTTGAAATATTAAGAGCACCAAAGGAACAATAGTAATGAACATTTGGAAGAAGAAGAGCGGGCTGGACACACCACATTGTGCCATGGCAGTTATTTTACAGAGTGAATGATTCTGGTAGGTTTTTTTAAATGGTGTCCAGTGCTTTTCAGTGTGAGAATATATGCGTTTTCCAAGGAAGAAACATTTTATTTATATGTCCCAAGCCAGTTTTGTGTTATTTTTTTGAAAGTCTGAATTTTTTGTTTGTTTTCTACAATAAAGACTGTTGATCTCAAGTTAATAAACGTGTGTGTGTGTGTGTGTGTGTGTGTGTGTGTGTGTGTGTGTGTGTGTGTGTGTGTGTGTGTGTGTGTGTGTGTGTGTGTGTGTGTGTGTGTGTGTGTGTGTGTGTGTGTGTGTGTGTGTGTGTGTGTGTGTGTGTGTGTGTGTGTGTGTGTGTGTGTGTGTGTGTGTGTGTGTGTGTGTGTGTGTGTGTGTGTGTGTGTGTGTGTGTGTGTGTGTGTGTGTGTGTGTGTGTGTGTGTGTGTGTGTGTGTGTGTGTGTGTGTGTGTGTGTGTGTGTGTGTGTGTGGGGAATTTTTTGGGGGGAGGTATGAGGGTGTCACGTGACTGTTCGGTACTAATGATAACTTCGCTTGTTCATCTGTGGCAACCAGGGCCAGACGACTGTCGGGTCGGGAGGACACGGGCAAGCGTGAGAGAGAAGAAAGAGAGAAGAAGAAGCGGCTCACAGAGAAGAAAGTCAGGCTACTCATCGTCAGCGTTACATTTGATCAAGCAGTTGAGTTTCAGGGGAACAGAAAGTAAACCGGCGCAGTGATGATGATGATGACCCAGGTTGAGACCACGGTGCACTATGATAACGGCTACGAGTATGAGTACATGAACCAGGAGGATGAGTGGGACAGGGACATGCTACTCGACCCTGCCTGGGAACAACAGCAGAGGAAGGTAAGTCAAAAACACCGATTTCTAAATAATACAATTAATATATCTGGGATGTGTGATGGGAACATTAGAGGTTCGTTTTTAAAGTGAAAACTCTATTTGACATTTCAATTTAACGCTAATACTCTGCGAGTAAACAGTTTTTTTT
This sequence comes from Melanostigma gelatinosum, assembly GCF_949748355.1. Classification (NCBI taxonomy): domain Eukaryota; kingdom Metazoa; phylum Chordata; class Actinopteri; order Perciformes; family Zoarcidae; genus Melanostigma; species Melanostigma gelatinosum. The sequence goes on from NC_136645.1 coordinate 7,818,490, forward strand.
TTACAGTATCGGAGAAGTTTCTAACAGGGCCAACATCAAGCTTACCACAATTAAAGAGCTTAGCTTCCGGTTAACACTTTCAAAATAAGACATGATGGCGAACATGACGTTTTCATGAGCGTTAATAAGTGTATTAAACGTGGCAAATAAAATTACATTGTTACTTTATCACACACGCCGATATAATGAGGCATTTGTCTTCAATACTTGCCGATTTATGTGTGTAACGTTACAGGAAATGTAACGTGATGTGGGGAAAGGCGCTAGAAGACACACCTTCGTCAACGTTAACTATAAACTATCAAAGAAGTGAAATGAACATACAGTTTTATTTTGCAGGACAGCATCACTTAACTTCCGGTGTGGTTCTAATTACGTGCTGCTGACTTGACGCATCGCATGCCGGGCGCGTCCATGGACGGACGGATGCGGCGGGTCGTAGGTTCCGGGCGGCTAACAATAGCGCTGCCTTCCAGCGGCTCTCCAGACTGCTGCCGCTCCGCTGATACGCGCGGAATGCGAGCTGTCAACAGATGCTCCGAACACATGATGACGCTCTCGGGATTAGAATGGACGCTGCATCTAATTTTAAACCTCGGGACCTAAAGGCATTACAGCAGGGTTAATCCAGTGTCCTTGGTTTGGAATTCTTTTGTTTATAGAAACCAGGGAGAAATATAGTACCAGCAGCACCGGCTCAACTCAATATAGCCTCGGCCTCCCACATTGCCAATTGGTTTTAGGGCTTTAAAAAGTTGGCCTGGGCCTTAAACTGCATCTCTTTGCACAACTGGAGGCCGCCAACTCTGGTGCACATAACCTTCTTTGGCCCCCACGAGGATGACAAAACGGTGTATTTGTGGTAACACAAGGCAGCAATAGGTCCCTGGTCTATATCCACAGCTATTTCCACACTGTTTATCTTCTTACTGATTGTAATTTGACGTTGACATGTTGGTCTGGTTCTCGGAGCAGCTGTTTAAAATGATCAGAATAGATAAAGCACCAGCAACACTGGTATTGTGTTTCTATTTTTTTGCAAGGTGGGATGCGATGACGTCGCTCTTTAGACAAAAAAGCTTTTGTTTGCTTTTGTTAATTGTTTTTTTGTTTTTCCAAATAATGTCTCTCCAGTAGCTTTACATCTATAGTCTCGCTCAAGCCCCGGGGCAGCAGCCTTCATTCAAATCCTACTAGCAGCTTTCCTTCAATATTAATGTGAGCTTCGAGAATCTATTAACCGACTCAGACGGCTACTCCTTGAGTGCCCATTCATGTTACAGAGCCTCTGTTCTTTTCAATATGTTAAACAGTCGATTCTCATGTATTTTCCATCCACCAGCCTGCCAGCCTCTGACCTAGCGAGGCCCCCAAAGGCATCAGTCAGTTCAGTGACAGGAGTGGTCCTTTCTGGATGAGATTCATAATTATTTTTAGCTCTAACCGTCACTGGTCGGTAGTGCTGCAGAGGGAGGCAGGGGGCTTTGAAAGTGGGCAGCAGCAGCAGGGGTCGGCGACTGTGGACAGGGGTACAATTTGCAGGCCACGTTTTTTTTCGAATAAGGGAGGGCAGCAGTTCAATGTCACATACACCCCGGGGACTCACTCAGCGTGGCATGTGATGGCCTTTACTGTAAAGCCTGCGATATTCTGTTCTCGCACGGCACCCAGAGGGGAAAGCCTTAGTGGCTGGCTGCATGGGCACCTACATACACCCGCACTGAAGTGCTAAAACATCTTCCTCAAGCCATGTGCTTTTGTTGAATTTATACATTAGCCAATAGGTCTACAGGTGTTAAAACATACTCATGTAAATATAAAAGTACAGCTCATATAAAATGACTGAGCTACTCGTTAGAAAATACATTTGCCACATATTTTTCTTTCTAATCTAACAGGATGAGAATACAAATTCAATCCACCATTTTATCAGAAATGCAAATAAACTGCCAAAATATTCAAAATGAAGTGAAGCCAAATGTGAAAAAGGCAAAAGTGAAACCAGCTAAATTTGCTCCCACTCTTTCCTGAATGACTTATCAACTGCTAATACATGTTTTAAAATCTCCCGCAAGCATCATACTTCAACCACGGACATTAAAAGTACTTCAAAAAGTACTTCAAAATAGTAAAATACTCATTCAGACCTATTTGTTGGGTAGGAAAGTAAAGTCTAGCATCCACTTCGCTTCCATTGTAGACCATTTAAATATCTATGAAAATATAAATGTGATTTCTAGCCGACGAGGGTATTTAAATGTGTCATTGTGACAGGAGTTAACATGTGTGCCACCTTGACAGACCCATTCATTGGCCCTCAGCATAGTAATGAGCTGGAAGAACAGCACACGTGCTGTGATAAAGCTATCTCCCTGCAGCGGTAGCAAATCACATCCAAAGTGGCAAAATAGTGACATAAAGTAACGTGAGGTGAAAACTCTTTCCGCAGCCACGTGACATTTCCACTCATGTTGACACGCCGAGACGTTTTGGCATTTTTTTTTTTTCCCCTCTTATCATGAGCCACAGCAGAGCGGTCTAAATTTAACGCCTTATATCGCTTTGGAATGTGCTCTGCGGTCGGCTCCCAGCTTTCATCCATCGCTCAGCGCCCCTGAACTCTGTGGCTCGCTATTGACAGACTTCATAAAAATAGGAGTAGGAGAAAGACAATGAGCCTGTCTTAACTTGATTTACAGTATTTCAGTACCCCCCCCCCCCTCCATATGGAGCACATTAGTTCTGATGCTTGTGATCTGTGGAAATACAACAAAGAAAAAGTTGAAATCGGACACGATCATCGAAGGTTAATCTGAAAATGTAGCAGTGGTCAAACAGGTTAACGTCGATTTGGCTCATAGTCTTGTTGTGAAGACTTGTTAAGCTGTTAGCTGCCTCAGTTTGTTCAGGTCTACAGAGACGAATACCATGCTTGTGTTAAGGCCACAACTTCTGGACACAGGGAGAAATCGCCCCCCCCCCCCTTGCAGCCATGCTGTCTCAGTCGCCTCCAAAACACAACAGCAGGTTAAAGTAAAAATCAAATGGATTTATTATCCAAGAAGCATAAAAACAGTTACAAACCGAATCACACAATTATTAACAAAACAAACCTATATATATAAAATCAAATGTGAGATCCAATCCGAGCCACCCAGAAGGCTGGTCTGCCTCCTCGGTGGCCAGCAGAAGATCTGAAATTCCCCCGTGCTTCAAACCCTTTGTCCCCTCAAAGTTGCATTCCTCAGCTCATCGATCAGCTCACTGATTGGCTGAAGTCCAACAAGCCCCACCTGGGCCTATGCCCCATTGTCCTAAACTTCACACCTCTCCCTGCCACTTTCACACCACCCCCACTCCTGCACATTCCTCAAACCCCATCTCACAGACACTTAATGCATGAAATAAAACTTAAAACCCTCACAATTCCCCCTTTACTCACTCTTCAGAGTGAGTACATGAAACAGTTGTATCCATCAATGCATCATCCACTCATAACTGGTTGCCCTGTATATTAAAAGCATTTATAACAGTTCTCGTGTGGCATTGCTAAAGTAAGTACAAGCTGTTGAGGGAAAAGGATTATTCTTTACACATAGGTGTCATCATGATGTGTAAGCAGAATAGGTGTTACAAATTACATGCTAAAAACAGCAGACAACACATTGTGCCTCTAAGGTCACATAGTTCTGGGTGTTTCTTCGTCGTCCAATGGTGGGGAATTTGCTTTTCACTTCAGTTGAGTCTGTGAGTGCAGTGACTGTTCAGGGAGCTCGTTCTCGTGTGGGTGGTGAAGAGAACTGTCCATGACACCGCTCAGCTTGCCAGTGCCTTTGTCCTTTCCGGTTGGGGGTTGTGGAGTGGTTTGGGGGAAGGGGGGTTAATGCAGCCACTGTCTCAGTGGGTGTAACCAGCTCTGCTGCCAGGATCATCTGTGTTTTTTAAGTCAGTGAATTGAGTCTGACTTGCTGCCAGTCAGACATGTCCTTTCACACCATTCCTGGTCCTCGTACCAGAACACATGTGCAATCTCCACCTTTTACAACTCAGATTGTGTGGGAGACAGAGAAACAGAGACAGCAGTATATTTTGTCCAACAAACTCATTATACATTTCACTTCTCTCTCTTCTCTAAGCACACTCCAAGTTGATCACATTTTAATTGGCAAAAACTGCCTTTTTCAAGGAACCCCAATTTAGTCCACCCTTATATTTGCCTCTGGTTTAACAGGCTATTTATTTTTTCGCTGTATTCTCCATATCACATTGCGGGACTCTAACCCGGCCTCTCTGAGGTCTTATTTAGCGTGGGACTCCAACCCCGCCTCGGGACTCCAACCCGGCCTCTCTGAGGTCTTATTTAGCGTGGGACTCTAACCCCGCCTCGGGACTCCAACCCGGCCTCTCTGAGGTCTTATTTAGCGTAAATTTCAGGAGAATGCACTTTTCCAGCTACAGGTTACTCTGCGGTCTTTCTCTGTGCCCAGATGCGGCCCTAAGGGTCTATGCGGTCCGTGAACACTTTCGGCTAAGATTACCAAAACAGATTTTTATTAAAATGGCTCTGCTCACCTTTTATTCGTGTACACTCCGAAAGTATCCGCGGTCCCACATCCCCGTCTTAGAGTTCGTCAAGTCCCATCTGGGTCGCCAAATTTGTTAAGGCCACAACTTCTGGACACAGGGAGAAATCGCCCCCCCCCCCCTTGCAGCCATGCTGTCTCAGTCGCCTCCAAAACACAACAGCAGGTTAAAGTAAAAATCAAATGGATTTATTATCCAAGAAGCATAAAAACAGTTACAAACCGAATCACACAATTATTAACAAAACAAACCTATATATATAAAATCAAATGTGAGATCCAATCCGAGCCACCCAGAAGGCTGGTCTGCCTCCTCGGTGGCCAGCAGAAGATCTGAAATTCCCCCGTGCTTCAAACCCTTTGTCCCCTCAAAGTTGCATTCCTCAGCTCATCGATCAGCTCACTGATTGGCTGAAGTCCAACAAGCCCCACCTGGGCCTATGCCCCATTGTCCTAAACTTCACACCTCTCCCTGCCACTTTCACACCACCCCCACTCCTGCACATTCCTCAAACCCCATCTCACAGACACTTAATGCATGAAATAAAACTTAAAACCCTCACACTTGTAGTGTAATCCATATACAATGGGGTTAAAGTCTAACTTCAGAGCTTAGTTCGTTTTTCAAGCGATATGCATTCTTATGTGGTATTCCTTTTTTTTAATCATCTGTGGTGCAATCAGCAAAGCTTTAAAATGGTCATGCGCACAGTGCTGTTCATCTGTCTGGTAGTATTTGATAAAATCCCCGTTTAATTGACCTGGGTGTCCCTTTCCTGTTAGACATTCACAGCCTGGTGTAACTCCCACCTGAGGAAAGCCGGCACTCAAATTGAAAATATCGAGGAGGACCTGAGAAATGGACTCAAACTCATGCTGCTTCTGGAAGTCATCTCAGGTTAGATCACAAAGGATTATCTTTCTTTTATAACTTTATGTGTTCAGGATTTATTCTTTCTGATACAGTGCACATTTTATTCGCCGTGAGCTGAATTTTCATCAATGTAGTCTTCGATTTGGTGTCTTATTCTGCTCATGATGGGATACAATTGTTTCAGTTTGAGCACAGACGGCATTTAACATGTCTGACTCTGTCACATGATGTCCTGTTTTGCAGGAGAGAGGTTACCTAAGCCAGACAGAGGGAAGATGCGATTTCACAAGATCGCCAACGTCAACAAGGCGTTGGAATACATCACCAGCAAAGGAGTGAAACTGGTCTCCATTGGAGCTGAAGGTATCCCAACACCTTCCTGTATGTATGAAACATACTACAGGGAATCCGGTGTCCAATAGGAACTCACAAACAGAATAATACCGTTAATAATCACTGTAGTGCAAACTGATTGCAACAGGTTGTTCGCCTTTCAGAGATTGTGGACGGTAATGTAAAGATGACTCTTGGGATGATCTGGACCATCATCCTCCGCTTCGCCATCCAGGACATTTCTGTGGAGGGTGAGATAATGAACTCCAAATGATCCAAATGAATTCTCTGTCGACATTGTGTGTCCACTGAATGTCTAAACATTGAACAACTGTTACTATGTTCTCACCAATATGTAACCAGCTCCTGTGAATTCATTTCCTCCTCAGAAACATCTGCCAAGGAAGGTCTTCTTCTGTGGTGTCAGAGAAAGACTGCTCCCTACAGGAACGTCAATGTCCAAAACTTCCATGTCAGGTGAGTGTTCAACACATCAAACACTGTTATAATACAATCAATACTGTGAAAGTGTATGTGATTGACAGCTAATCTAGGTTGTCCTCTCGTTCTATACGGTCGTGTCATATCTCGAATGCCAATACATATTCCAAATACTTTTTTCATTTCAATTGGGCATACTGAGAAAATGATGACAGCAGCAGCTATAACAGTAATGTGGAGTTCGTAAAGTGAATACATTTATCTTAATGTCAGCAGTCAGTTCTTCCTGAGGCTGACTTTAAAAAGTAAAACATAGCTAGACGTGAGAATGGCATCAGCAAAAACGCTGCCACCAAGTGCTGTTGCACCTTTTAATAGTCAACGCTAGCACTGGACTCCATTATCTCTGAGCGGAGCGGGTCGTCCTCTGTAAAAATCGGGGGTTCGATCCCCGGCTCCTCCAGTCGAGGTTCAAAAATACTGAACCCCAAATTGCTCCCAAAGGCTGTGCCACCAGTGTGTGAGTGTGCTCGAATGTGACCATCAGTTTAGATCCTGATGGACAGGTGGCACATGCATGCATCAGTGTGTGTGTGTGCGTGCGTGTGTGTGTGTGTGTGTGTGTGTGTGAATGGGCTGAATGTTGAGATGTTTGTGTGAAGCGCTTTGGGTCCAGTCCGTTTACCGTTTGAACTGACATGTTGGTTCTCTCTGCTCTTTGGCGTGTGAAGCTGGAAGGATGGCCTGGCCTTCTGCGCCCTGATTCATAGACACAGACCCGACCTCCTCGACTACTCTAAGCTCAACAAGGTGTCGTGTGGCTTCACGTGTAACCAGGATGCTGTGTTTCAGCCCCTAAAACTAACACCACTGATTCCCACACGATTAACAACACCTCTGTCACAGTGTCAACTGATTAAAACAAATACAGACTCAGGATGATGTCACTTTTCATGGGCTACGTTTTATGACGTGTTGACTTATGTTGCGAAACACTGAGGAAAACGAGTCTTTCTCTAGGACTGGAGGTGCATGCTTTCTTTTTGGTTTTGAGTTTAAAGTAGTTTGTCGGGACTTGTGGCACTTTTGGATACACTAACGCCATGTGGCATGTCATATGAGTTATAGTTAGTTGGATGAAGTAAGCCGTCTATAAGAAGTCCACTCTGTTGTCACAGGCAGCAGCTGTGTGCAGTCATGTAATGCTTGCTGTAGATAAACAGTGTGTCATTTGGCGAATGGATTTAACGCGTCTTTAATCAAGTTATGTGCTTCTTCTTTACATCGTAATGTTTTTATCCTAAGTGCATTTATTTAGTGCCAAATCATGCGTCATTGTTCTTACCTAAAGCAGTCCACAAGTTTAGCATGATTAGCATGCACTGTGCCCATTATAAGATTGGATTTAATGGAGAGATGGCGTTTCATATGCAGATCACGGGATGCCTACATTTAAATGATGTCCAATCAATGCACAGTTTGACTTTTCTCATCCGGCATATCGGTGTGTGTGCATACTGCTTGAGCTAAAATGCTTTTTCAGGTCAAACAAGTCCACAGCCTGATTTAAATGTCGTGGGTTAAAAGGACGCCCAGGATTGTCAGTGTTTGAGTACAAACAGGCGAGGGCCTCAGTGAGCTGTGCTGCTTATTTGCAG